>NC_085136.1:92176443-92823028 GCF_035046485.1 Aedes albopictus
AACGAGATTTTTAGCCCTAGGCTAGTTCATCTCGGGACCCACGCTTTACTCCCCTTCCGAAGGAAGAACTCACATTTTGCGAGTTTGTCGGGAGTGGGATTCGATCCCAGGTCCTCGGCGTGATAGTCAAGTGTTCTAACCATGGGAGCGGATCTGGTGTGATGGTTAGAACACTTGACTATCACGCCGAGGACCTGGGATCGAATCCCACTCCCGACATACTCGCAAAATGCGAGTTCTTCCTTCGGAAGGGAAGTAAAGCGTGGGTCCCGAGATGAACTAGCCTAGGGCTAAAAATCTCGTTAATACAGATAAAAAAAAAAAAAAAAAAAAAAAGTGTTCTAACCATCACACCAGGTCCGCTCCACTAGCAGTTCCCTCTGCTGAGCCCCCACTACGCCTATGTTCACTTCGCATGAGCTATCCATGAGCCTGGAGCTCGGTCTCCTCCCGGTGCCAAAGCTGGTAAGTCCACACTGGTGTATGGATATGGTTCGCTTAGAAAACAATCCTTTGCTCCCATTTAGGAGTCGGCAGCCGTCTAGTTAGATGACAGGTGACTACTGCGTACTTTTCCTCTATGATTAAATTTTAGAAGCGATCTTCGGTAGGACTAGCCTCATCGCTATGACCTGTCGACCTGTGTGACCATGGTAGACTGGCTTCAACGATCTTCCAGCACTTTGACGGTTAAATCGCGTATCTTTACGGATGCTTGAAAAGGAAGTGTGCGAGAGACAGCCTGTTCGACACGAAGCAAGACAAAGAAAAGCTGGTGTGATCGAGATCCTCGATGGACGTCGATTACCTGAAGGCCGAGGATACTGATTAGCTGTTGGATGACTATAGACGAGAGCCTATTTAGTAGGAGCGCGTACCTACCTTTGTGTTGTGGCTAGACCGGATATCGTTACAAGCATTCTGGTTGATTTTGGGGTCGAAGTTCTGTTCGCCGACTGAGAAGAATTGGAGCACAGCAAAGCGATTGCTGTATTGTGCAGCCTCTGGCTGAAGACGGTGTAGTGTCTTTTTTTTTCATTAATCGAAGGGTACTCAAGACTACGGCACGCAACTAGGAGGAGATCAAATGCAGATCCTGGCTGGTTACTCCTATAGGACAGATAGGCGAAGTACTAGATTTGTAGTAATGATCTGAATTTTAGTATGGTGAGAAGGTCAATTCTCCGTTTCTGCAATGAAATGGTGCAAAAAGCGTGGGTATTATGATTCCTTGCCTAATTTGATGCTGTTTGAGCAAAACTTTGGATAACTATGTTGTTTATGTTGCAAGAAATGGAGAAAACAACAACACTGTTACCCAAAGTTTTGCTCAAACAGCATCAAATTAGGCAAGTAATCATAATACCCACGCTTTTTGCACCATTTCATTGCAGAAACGGAGAATCGACCTTCTCACCATACTAAAATTCAGCTCATTACTACAAATCTAGTACTACACCGAACGTGCCCCATTCCGATAGGACAAGCGATATGGGTACCAGAATATCGACTTCAGGCTTCATTTTCCTGTACGCTGGTGGCCTTTTTTAAGGCCATGCAGAATACAATGTCGCATTAAGGACTATAAAGGCCAAGCACGTGTTGCAAGTACGTGGTCATCAAACTGAGGCAGCTGCTTTACGTGGTCTGAGAGGGACAGGTGAAGTCTTCAATGATCATGCAGGACAACCCTATCTGAGATTCGTAGGAAGCGAGAAGAAGAATCGTTGGTCAAAACATATCAACACGAAGCAGCGGTTCGTGTGCCTTGAAAAGGAAATAGGACCAAGGAGATGCTGGCAGACGTGTTCACAAACTCAGCAGGTCTGCTGAAGCATAAGTGGTGATGTGAGCTGCTGAGGAGAAAGTTCAAATGAAGTTTTTCCACAGGAAGGAGAGGTATTGAGAGTGCACTGTTACACTACTCCACATCAGCGCACACTCCGGTGCACCGTGCATGCAGACTTCTTCTCCACCACCCAAATTGAACCCATCTCAGTTGACTCATCCAAAATCGACAGTTCGAAATTGAATACACTAGACACTAGGGACTAGAGCCACTTTTCATGCATGTTATTTTTGTGCACTATGAATTTATGCATCTTTTTCTGTCCTGCTCAAAAAGAGGAAAAGCTACTCAGAATCAACATTGTGCATACGAAAATTTAATAATGACGGTTGGGGAATTCAGGCATTTTTGACAGACCGTTACGCGAATACATTTTGGACATTTACTGCAAAATCAAATGGAAGTGTCCAAATTATATACGCGTAACAGTCTGTCCAAATTACCTGAATCTCCCTAACTATTGCAAGGGCGGCCAGGGGGTGTTTAAAGGGGATAGCAGAAAAAGTTAGCAGGGGCGTTTCAAGAGTCCTAAGGGGTTTCAGAGGGGTACCAGGAGATTTCAGGGGGGTTTTCGGGGGTCGGAGGGGGTATTCGAAAGCATTGCAATTTCAGAGGATTTTCGTCGGGTTACAAGTAAGTTACAAGCACGTTATCGGAGGATTCCGAGGGTTCCAAACGCATTACATGGGGTCCGAGTAGATATTAAGGAGGTTTCAGAGGTATTTCAGGAGGTCTCAGAGGCGAAACCTCTTAATTCGGAGGGTCAAAGGTGCGTTACATAGGGTCCGAACGGGGTTTTAAGGGGATTGTAGAGGCATTTCAGGAAGTTGCGATAATTTTCAGCAAAACTTTGCGTTACGGAGTTGTGTTCGGTGTTTCGAAGCGTCTCAGGTGCGTTACATGGGCTCCAAGGGGTTTTAGGGGAATCTTTGAGGCATTTCAGAACGTTTCACAGCATTTTTTTCAGGACTCAGAGGCGTTACGGACTGCCTCAGGTGCGTTACATTGGGTTCATGTGGGTTTTAGGGGGATTTCAGAGGAATTTCAGGAAACTTCAGAGGACTTTCAGTGACCTCATCACAATATCTTTTCAAACGACCCCGAAATGCCCTATGATTTAAGGCGTTCTTGGAACCCCCTTATTCGACCCTGATCTGAAATGCCTTGAAACGCCCCTGAAACCTTCGTAGTCCCATTGACACGCAATTGAAATCATCATAATCAAGTTGAAATGCCTTTTCAACCCTTTCAGACGCCTTCAATATGCTCCAGAAACTATGTGAAACGCACCTGAAAACCCCTTGAAACGCCTTTGAAATGGTATTTAATGCCCCTAAAACATGTGGGAACGCTCTAAAAAGGTCCTGAAATCGCCTGAAACTCTCTAAAATTACTCTGAAATGCCTTGAATCTCCCCTCAAACCCCTTGTAGCGTCCTTTAAAGGCTCCTGAGATCTCCGGAACTGCCCTTACAGCCCCTTGAAATGTCTCTGAAACCCTCTGAATACTATTGAAATACCCCTGAACTCCCTGTAATCCTTTTAATTGCCAACAAAACCTGGCAGAACGCCCTCAAAAGGCTCCTCTCTCTCTCTCTCTCTCTCTCTCTTCTTGGCGTAACGCCCTCATTGAGACAAAGCCTGCTTCTCAGCTTAGTGTTCAATGAGCACTTCCACAGTTATTAACTGAGAGCTTCCTCTGCCAATGACCATTTTGCATGCGTATATCGTGTGGCAGGCACGAAGATACTCTATGCCCAAGGAAGTCAAGGAAATTTCCTTTACGAAAAGATCCTGGACCGACAGAGAATCGAATCCGTCACCCTCAGCATGATCATGCTGAATACCCGTGCGTTTACCGCCTCGGCTATATGGGCCCCAAAAGGCTCCTGAAACCCCTCAAACAACTCCCCGAAACGCCCATGAAGCCTTTTGGAATCCCCTTTTTGAGTTGTCCAGGAACTTTCCCGAAACCCTCTTAGCCCCACCTCATATTCCCAGGAGCAAGACATGTTCTCGCGATCTTGATTCCCTTATTAAAACCCAAACCTAATTTATGGACAATATGCTTTTTTTTTAATTTTTAATACCATGTGCATAAAAAGAGGTTCCAGTGTAGTAGAAAGCAATTCGCACGCGTTTTTTGTACCATCATTCCTATCACGGTTTTCTCGGGAATTTCGCGTTGGCTCTAGATACAACTATCATCATATGTAAGTGAAGTGTGTAATGGGATTAGTAAAATGCGAGCAGTGAATAGTGACGAATGTGGATCGCTCAGGAATGAGTATAAGGAATGAGCAGATATTCCTGAGTTTTGAGCTGCGAAACGAGAAGAGTGAGATGTATGCAATGCGGAGTGAGGAATGAGCTGTGAACAATAAGCAGTGTAAAGTGAGAAGTGAGCACTAAGGTATAATCAGTAAGAAGAGCGAGGCAGTGAGAAGTGAACGGGGAAGAGGGAGTGTATAGTGAAAAGTGAAGAATGAGAAATGAGCAGGGAAGAATGACAAGAAAGCTGTAAGGAATGGGCAGTGAAGTAGTGAGGAGTGAGCTTTTATGAATGAAGGGTAGGAAGTGAGTAAAAAGTAATCGGTGAGAAATGAAGAAGGAGAAGTAAGAAGTGTGCAAGCAATAAAGCGTAAAATAAGAAGTAAGCAGTGAGTAATTAAAAATCAAGAACAAAGAAGTCAATGTTTAGGAGTAGACCGGCGGTGATATCCTTCATTTCAATACCTAACACAAACGAACGGACATCTTTACATTGAAGAATAGCATAGCTGTATACGATATTGTGCGCAAGTTTAGAACGACCAACATGTTTTATTTTTGATTGAGTGTAATCAGAAAGACAAAGAAAAAATGTTCCGGTTTAGAGGGCAGAATTAAGAGGTACAAAACTGTTATACTCATTTAAGGAGGGTATTCTGCTTCAAGGGTTTAAATAGTAGCTTCAAGACAAACATGTGCTGCATGCAACAAACGAGGGAACAGATCCTCTACCTTCGTTCGTTGGCTGGAACTGCAACTAAATTAGGTTCAATCGTGGTACGATTTTCTACAAATTTTGACCTTAGGGTTTTAACTACCATCTATTGCAATCTGAGCCAAATCGAGTGTGACAAACCACCGTGCTGAACGAAAGACGGAAGGTCATCTAATTTCTTATGTATTTGTCCTTGTAATTTCAACTCATTTGTGCCAGCTCAGTTTTTAATCGATTGAGCTGAATCTTTTATAGATTGTTCTCCTCATCAAAAGACACAATTCTAGAAGGTGCCCCGTGGAACTTTTCAACATTTATGTATTTGGGCTAATCTAGTTGGGAGTATTTAGGAAATGTCCGTGAGAAGTGATCAGTGAGGAGTGAGAAGAGAGGAGGAGGAAGAAATCAGTGTGGAGTGAAGAGTGAAGAGTGAGAAGTGAGAAGATAAAAGTAAGCAGTGAGACCTGAGCAATGAGGAATGAGCAATTACTGGAGTAGAACTAGTGAGAAGTAAGTAGTAGGAATCGGTAATGAGAAAAGAGTGAGCAATGAAGAACGAGAGATAAGGAGTGAGTGATAAGTGAAGAAAAGAGAGAAAATAGAATGCATGAAAAAGTAAGAGCAAGGAGGAAAAGTCAGATGTGAGGAGTATGCAGTGACGAATGCGAGATGAAAAATGAAGAGTGGGGAGTGTGAAGCAATGAAGAGTGAAAAGTTATAAGAAGTAAGAAGTTACCAACCAGTAACTCTGTGCAATTTATCACGGGACAATTTATATATATATATATTTTTTTTTACTTAATCATTTATTTAAGGCTCATGCGCCAACAGGCATAACGGAGCCGAATCCAGTTAAAACTATTTACAATTTCATGTTTTTGTCTTATAGACTATGTTAGTTTTGGGAAACCGAAAAACTCGCGGTTTGGTCGAGGTTAAGGGGAACAAAAATATTTGAGGAATGGATAGGGTGATGGGGCTTTTCATTGACACGTGACAGCTTGGTGTGGCGTATTGCTGCTGGTCAAACGTAGAGTGGACATACAACCTGTAACGATACATACAGACGATTTTCGAAGGGACACGAGGTGGACATGTGGAGCAACAAGACTGGGATATCAAATAAAGACACGAGGTGGACAAGTGGAACAACAAGACGGGGAGGGGACAATTTATAGCATGAAACATGAGACAGCTTATGCTAAAAAAAAAACATGGTAAAGATTATGCTAAAGAAATTATGAAAATCGCTTTATTTATCGGCCTGGTTTTTCTTTAAAAAGTTTAAGGGAATCGAATGTTTATGACAGTGAAATATCTATTCTAAAGATATTCTGACGAATTCATCTATTTTTTTTATTTCACTTGTTTGCTGTTTTGGGAACATGGGACAACTTTGTTGCACATGGCAGTTGGTTATAATAAGTTTTTATTATAGTTGTTTTTCAACAACAAACCGTTAACTAGAATGTGCCATAAACCTTGGAATGTTCGTAAGCACTTCATTGGCAACACCTATGTGATAAACTGGAATTAAGCTTTTGACTAAGTCAACCACAACTTCAAGGTCTGCCTGGAGCCTGAAAAGCGTTAATAGTATATAATTATCTTTCAATTCAAGCTTCCTTATTCAGCACCCCATGGTATTCAAACACGCTCGCTGCATTCCATGCAATTTTCGGTCACTTGTCGCATTAATCAGAAATTAATCAGGCTACGCTACGAACCTGTTTCCAAGAATCCTGCTCTTATTACCTCGCTCGCAAGTCACAGTCATCGGTCTGTGACCCTCGCAAACCGTGCTTGTTTTTCGACCTTCCACACATCTCACTGGTCGCGCGCGGTTTGTCCACGTTAACGCAGTCCAGGAGAATAATTTGATCGACGACCCACAACGACGATGTGGGTCCATAAAATTAACGCCCAAATGGGGCCATTGCATGATCTGTGATTACTTTCCGGCGATAAAATACCCGTGATGGTAACTCCATTTGCCGGTGATTTTATGACTCTGCGAGCAGCTGCCAATGACTTCAATCGAGTGGCGATGGTGGTGGTGCACTGCTTCGATTAAGATCCAGTTTGCCAAAGTGGCTAATGAGATTGGACAAACGACGACGATCATTAGAGAGAACTGGCTGCTGCCTGCCGCCTTGTGATCTGGGCATGCGTGATCTACTGGGGTAGAACTGGTTGTGGCTGTGGGGGAAAGTCATCTGGACGAGACAGACAGACACGTAAACGCATTTCGTAACAAACATCTTACTTTATTCGACTTGAGTTGGTTCGTTCGATCTTAGATACTTAAACTTAAGACACTTGACGAGAGTACTGCACTTTTACACTGACAAATAATTTACCTAAATTTCTCTAAAACGAAAACTGTGCGGCTAGTCCGCAGTATCGGGGGTGGTGGGTTCTACTAGTACAGCTGCTGCTTCCAGGCTTCGGGCTTCTTGGGGCCAGCTCCCCAGTACCGGCGGTGCTCTCCGCCGCCGTAGTATCCGTGATCGTGGCCGTAGTCATGACCGCCATGGTCATGACCACCGTGGTAGTGTCCTCCGTGGCCGAAGTGGTAGTCGGCTTGGCCGTTTCCGTGCGATTGGTACTCCACGTTGTGGTACTTGTTGAAGTGATATGCCTTCGCGGTCGTCGGATATTCCTGGGTTGTGTACATGTGGGATGTGGGGTGATCGTACGCTGCCGGGGCGGATGTGTACTTGGTCACTGGGGCAACGGTCGGGGCGTAGGAGGTTGGGGTGTAGCTGATGGGCTGGCTGTAGCCGGCTGGGAGCAGGGTGGTTCCTGGGTAGGTCGTCAAATCGGATCCACCGAATTTGGATTGGATGGCACCTGGTCGGAGCGATGGAGCGACGTCGCAGACGGTTCCAGAGACCAGGGTGCTCAGAGGAGCGGTGAAGATGCGGAAGTTAACATCGCTGTAGTCCAGCTCGGCGATGAGGAACACAGGCATACGGTCGGAGATGACCCAGACGTTTTCTTCGAAATCGATCTTGACGTCAGCAGGGAAGACCAGTTCGACATCGTCGCGGTCAACGATTCCGTGGTTCTCGGGGCTGTAAGGCAGCGACGAATGCCAGCATCCGACGGCGTTCTGGTCGATCAGGTTGAACAGTTGCAGTCCGGTCTCGCTCATCACTCGGGATGTAGTGTGGCTGTTGGGTCCTCGTTCCTTCAGATAGGTGAACTTGTGGAAGCTCTCTTCAGCGCCTTCTTCATCGCGGAGGACCTGAGTGGAGACCATGAATTCACGGTGGCTAGCCAGTGGCGAGAAGTACATGGTACGGAAACCGTCGGCTTGCATTGGGGACAGCGACATTCCGAAGATACCTTCCTCACCCCATTGGAAGTTCAGACCGGCGACGTTGAAGTCTCCACGCAGAGGATCCGGGAAGAAGAAGCTGTGCTCGAACCGCCAGGACTTGTTCTTCTCAAACGAGTAGGCAATCAATCCGTAGCCCAGTTCGTCGGACATGTAGGCAAAGGTGTCGTCGCAGCTGCGTCCCATGTCGATGGCAATGTTGGCGATGAAGGTGTTCTGGTTGGTGTCTTCAGCGCGCAGTTCGTATCGTCGCAGACGGGTGTTGGTCTTGAGGTCAAAGATGTTCAGCGCGTACGGGCACAGCTGCTGGGTGGTGTTTCCGATTCCAACGGTACCGGTGTCCAGAACCCAGAGGCGTCCGCACTTGTCAGCCTTGATACGGTACACGGTCGACAGACCGTTCTGACAGTCTCCGGCCACGTTGTTGGCCCAGCTTGGATACGGGATCAGCGGGGGCGATCCCGACGGCGTCTGATTCATGTCGATGTAGTTCAGGGTAGATGGGATACCTGCGCGAAGAGAAGAAGCAAACACCAATTAATCAAACAGGAAATAACCTTTCAAATGAATCGAATCAATAAAAAAGTTGGCACGTCAATCGTCGTCGACCCCCAGCACTAATCGAATCCATTATCCAATCAAGCAGATCCGAAAGCTGCGTAACGACCTTGAACTTGGCCGCTGAGAAATTAAAGGCGTCCACAGATCGTTTTTCGCGCACAAGTGTTTAACTGCTACTGTAGGTACCCCCCTACCGCGCACAGCTTTTCGCACTCGTAAAAACTGAATGAACGAAGTAATGAACAATGAATGAGTAAAGTCGCCGCCGCCGCCGCCGCCGCCGGCAGTGCTTTGAGCTTGAGGTAGGTCCAGTATCGTCGTGACTGGGCAAATTGGGTGGTTGGATTGCTTTCGGATTAACGGCGAAGTCGGGGGTCGCTCAAGTCAAGATCTTAATCGCCGTTTTTTTTTTCATTCATCGGATAAAGGGGCTGTCATTTTGCTGGGTGATTGGATATGAATGGGGGCTTGTGCGGTTTTTTTTCTCGTAGTTTGCAACTCGGCAGGTGTTGAAATGAACGTTGGGCTGTCAAAAGGGATCATGTCTCTTTTTGTTTTACTTGAGGTGTGAACGCGGCGGAGTTTCGTGATTGTGGGAGTCTGATTGGGTTTCATAGCGTTTTTTAGGGCAATCAAGTCACTTAATGGGTTAATGGCGATTGTCAGATTAACTATACACAGGTAGTTAAATTGTCCAATAAACGGATACTATTATTGCACCCAACAGGGAACTTGTAAAAAGCTGGATATTCAGGCCACAAAGTACAGCCATCTAATCTAGGTCATATATCTGAAATTTGATTCTAATTAAAATCGACATTTTTTCTTCTATGAACGAGATTTATAGCCCTAGTTTAGGCTAATAAGTTTATTGGGGCTAGAATTCGATCCCAGATCCAAATCTGAAATATTTTTCGATGGTTGTGAAATACGATGTTCCGTATACAAAAAATTCACGCACATATTTGCTTGCATCATCCCTAGGCGAATATCGTAAATTATTCGACACTTTCCATCTGATATGACGGGAATTAGCGCATATCCCATTCGGGATGGACCATAAAAGACTGATTATCTCAATTTTATCTTATAAACTCGACATCTTCTAAAATAAAACGTTTACTTTGGTTACTTTATCCACCTATCCTCTTTTTGGGGTCAAATTCGTGATTTATCTGCTAGGTGGCGCCTGGTGTCAAAAAAGTTCAAATCCGTATGACTCGAAACTCCGATGAGCTAGAAGTGTTCAGCAGGTAAAGAACTATCTGGCAGCGTTGACTTTGGTTTGAACTTTCGCAAGGTGGCGCCAGTGTTACCAGTGTTATATTCAAAACCCCATAATTCAGAATCCGGATCCAGTTCTGTCGCAGAAGCCGTCGAGTATAGACGAACAAATGTGTTCGCTCTGCAGGTAGTTTTTTTTTGCTATCGATTTGCTTTGTCGCACGCGGCTTTGTTCCCCGGTCGTTAACGTTCGCTTGTTGGTGCTGAATCTCATTCAATTACCACATCATGGATGAGATGTTTATTAACACGGTGCAATTCCGTTTCCCGGCGGGCAGTGTTACGGGTATAAATATTTGTTACAATAATAAGATAAAATAATTGTTTAATGTCTTCTAAATGTAACATTCGTGAGTTCTTTGTGTTATATGTTTCAATTTGACTTGTAAATATTCGCCTAATATTAATGCACATTTATAGGGTTCTGGCAGAATAGTGGCCCATGAAGTGCAATCCTACTTCGATTGCCAACATTCAGGCCATTTCGGGCCGCAATTAAGTACCGTAATCCGGGGTAACATTGATCAGAATTTTCGATCTTTCTTGAATAATTCTCTTGTTAAAGTGAATGTTACGGGAAAACATCCTTTTGCATATAAAACAAACCAAATGATCCATAAACAAATGCGCAACGATCCATAAAAAATATCATTTCATGGGGTCTTGTTAGCAATTTTATTGCTCTTTTCGCATAAACTATGGATCGTATTGCACTTTTGTATGGATCATTACTGCTTTTTTAGGGATTTTCAGTTCAATTCTGTGGAACATGCAAATATATGTTATGGATCGTTTCGTATTTGTTTAAGGATCGTTTTTGTGGTTTTGCTGGTACAAAAAAAGTGCTGCCGAATGTTACATGTTTTATATTTTTAAAATAAGTACTGGCTCTCTGATTATGTGTTAAGCTACTCGAAAAAGTTTTGTAAAACTTTTAAACATGTTTAAATTGGCTATTTAGTCTAATTTTTGATTGTGTTGATTTGGGGTAACATTGATCACCTAAGTTAACAATGTTCGTTTGTGTTGAAAATACCCTTACTCACTAAATTCGGGGTCGCTGATTTCGAATATGTTGTCCAAATTCTTACAAGTTATGTACTTTTTGAGTTATTTTATGATTAAAATCCTTCAAACCGCGAATAACGCCTAAAGGTAGGCAATGGCTTAAGGAATTGTTAGCCTACTTTCAATAAAACGTATATTTTATTAAAAACGAACATTTTCATAAAAGTTTCGTTCATTTAATCCAACTCTAGGATATCATATTGAAGTAATACAGTGATTTCGAACCTCATTTTGTATCTAGTATTCATGCCATGCATGCATGTTTGACAAAGCATCTCATTGCGCTGCGAAACACAGCAATTGAAAAATCGATTTATTTCAATGTTCATGAAATTCAATTTTCAAGAATTACATGTCATTTAATAGCTAAATAATAGCAGATTACGATATACCATTCGATAGCAGAAACAGATTCAATGTAAAATGCTTGTTGGAATATTTCATTAGGTCGGTCAAGCCGATCAATGTTACCCCGCTGATCAATGATACCCCGTTTTACGGTACTAGAGACGTAAACCTTTCCCTGGCACAGACTTCAAGTCACAGAACTCTAGAGGTAAAACCCGAAACGGGATGCCCGATTAGGATTAGTTTTCCTAGACAAAACCAAGCTATGAACACAGCTACAAATGCTGTGAACTAAAAGGCGAACTGCCAACAAAAATACAATTGCAGGATGACTGACGGACCGAAATCAATAAATGAAACCTCGTCATCCTGTGATCGGAAGATGTTATCTATCAGGATAACAGGGCACATTTATGTTTTGTGTTGTCTTGCGTCAACTTGTGATGTCTCTTATTTGTGCATTTATAAGGTTCTATGTGTTGTGATATGTTAATCCTTTGTAAATAATTTATTTTCTTTTATTTTTGTAACATGGCGCCCAACGTGGGGCCCTAGAATTTGTAGGGTTCCATGTTGTATTTTTGTAACATGGCGCCCAACTAAAAAACCCCGTGTATGCAAATGAAGGCTAGTTGGAAGGATTATAATGACAGTTTTAAGGCCATTTTATTTTTGTGGACAGTTAACCTCCATAAAAGTAAAGTTAAGTTTAGGTTAGATTAATTTGTTACGTAATTTGGAGAGCAGTTTGGCTTTCGGGTAACAATCTTTAGTTTTGAGTTGAGGTGTTTTCTGGGGATTTGTTAGTCCTGTTCACCGCTACGTTTCTGGAAAGCATTGTGGCTTTCGGGTAGCATAACTCGTTTTGGTTTTGTTTTGAGTTTAGGTTAAGTTATTTATCTTTATCGTAGTGTTAAGTATATGGCCTTAACACTATTGTTATAAAGGATACGAAGCATATGGGAGCTGAATTTTTCGTGAATCGGTGAACGATTCACGAAAAATTCCTGCTCAAACGTTGGATTGTGTTACGGGTATAAATATTTGTTACAATAATAAGATAAAATAATTGTTTAATGTCTTCTAAATGTAACATTCGTGAGTTCTTTGTGTTATATGTTTCAATTTGACTTGTAAATATTCGCCTAATATTAATGCACATTTATAGGGTTCTGGCAGAATAGTGGCCCATGAAGTGCAATCCTACTTCGACTGCCAACATTCAGGCCATTTCGGGCCGCAATTAAGTACTAGAGACGTAAACCTTTCCCTGGCACAGACTTCAAGTCACAGAACTCTAGAGGTAAAACCCGAAACGGGATGCCCGATTAGGATTAGTTTTCCTAGACTAAACCAAGCTATGAACACAACATCAAATGCTGTGAACTAAAAGGCAAACTGCCAAATGAAATACAATTCCAGGATGACTGATGGACCCAAATCAATACATGAAACCTCGTCATCCTGTGATCAGAAGATGTTATCCATCTGGATAACAGGGCACATTTATGTTATGTGTTGTGCTGCGTCAATTTGTGATGTTCCTAATTTGTGCATTTGTAAGGTTCTATGTGTATCGTGCAGTGTTAATACTTTGTAAATATTATTTTCTTTTATTTTTGTAACAGCAGTCCAAATCCCACATGGGAAGAAATCGCAAGATTTCTGAAGGAATTGGACACGGATTTATTAACGATGGAATCATCGTATGAAACGGCGCAGGATCGATTGCTGTACATTAAATTTGTGTCCAGTGATACCATGAAGGAATCCCTGCAGAAAAACATGGAACAAAGAAAGTTTGTTTATACCAGTGGGAAACTAGTAAACGTCCGCATGTCGGTTGCTGGTGCAAATATGCAGTATGTTCGAGTTTTCGACCTGCCACCACAACTGGAGGATGATCAGCTCTCACTGGTGCTTGGAGAATATGGGAAGATCGACCGTGTGATCCGTGAGAAATTACCAGCGGACCAAGGCCTCGACCATTTGCACAATGGTATACGCGGTGTGTATATGGAGGTCAAAAGAAGTATTCCACCGGCAATTGACGTTGCTGGCCTGAGAGGTAGAGTGTTCTATGACGGACTCAAGGACACATGTTTTTGGTGCTATGCGGAAGGCCACCGAAAGGATTCTCTTTTGCAAATATTGTGGCAGGAAAACCCATTGCACCCGCTATGCAGATACCTTCGGACCTTATTGAGGACGACATTATTGAAGTTATTGAAGAGGAAATCGATGATCAGGATACGAACGAAGTAGATCCGGAACAGGAACAACCAGGGCCAAAACAAGATGGTAGTGAATGAAGCGGGACTTGGACGCTTACGGCAGAAAAAGTTGAACGGGCGGTTCAAGTAATCAAGGACGTGATTGGAAACCCGATGGCTGACCAGCGACGAGCTCAGTTTGCGGCTTCGCAATCCAGTTCCGGATCAAATTCTCGTCCGAGGAAAAAGTGCGCGCGAAAAAATGTTTTATTAGATTGAATTTCTAGAATACTCATCAAATTATTCATATGGGAATCGGCTCCGTAAAGTTTTTGATTAAACGAATGAGCCTCAAATAAACTTATGGAAAAAAGAATCCGGATAAAATAGAATAGTAGCGGTATTCAGAAAGCTTAGAACTATCTGAAAATTGGGTATTTGGTTTTAAATTCCAGCAAAGGCTAAGAACTATTTTACCCTATTCCACGTTTTCAAAAAAAAGTACTACAAGTTTTTTTATATCTTGCTATCTTTGGGATAGGTCTCAATTGAATACTAAAGACTGGACCCGAAAAAAGTGAGACACACAAAATAATGAATAACTTTTGATTGCGTACACAAAATAGCTGATTTTTAACAAGGAATATCATATTTTATGTAGTTAGACTATCCCCACCAGTGCGTAGTAAGTCGGTGAGTAGTAGATGTATGCAAACCGGTTGTATTTCTAATACCCACCTGTTTTCGCACCACGCGTTCCCATCATCGTTGGTAAAATATTACCTTATCTCCCCACCGGTGGTTGGTAGTAGTACTTCATATCGTAAACATGGAGTCAAATTTTCGATAGTACGGAACATACTGATCGTTGAACATGAATTCCGCATGACTTTCTCTTCTTCTTGACGTAACGTCTCAACTGGGAAAAAGCCTGCTTCTCAGCTTCTTCTATGAGCACTTTCGCAGTTATTCACTGAGAGCGTGTTCTGCAAATGACCATTCATTATGTGTATATCGTGTGGCAGACACGAAGATTCTATGCCCAAGGAAGTTACTCAAGTGTTCTGTTCGATTTTTTTTTATTCCAGTGACGACGAAATGCAATCGCGAACAGGTACTGGAGGAATGACTTGAAGAATTTCAGGAAAAACCACATAAGGAACTCATGGAGGAATTACAGAAGGAACTCCTCGACGAACTCCTGAAGAAATCACAACAGAAAGTTCATCCAGCAACTCGAATAAACTGAAGGAACTCCTGGAGAGTAATCACTGATGGAATTCTTGAGGGAATTCCTGGAAATCTACATCCGTGTGCAACATAGTTGTCCCATTTTGGACTGTCAGTGGATTAACTGACACTGAGGAAGATTACAAGTGCTAGTGGAAATACGCGTATCTGTCAAAGGATAAGCAACATAGGGCGGAATTAAAAGGTACAAAACTGATTATACTCATTCAAAGAGGGTATTCTGCTTAGAGGGTTCGAAAAGTCGGCACAAGATCATAGTTATCCCATGTTAATACGGATTCCCGTAGAACATGGGACAACTATGCTGCACACCTCAGTCTATGAAGAAATTTCTAAAGAAATCCCCAAAAAATTCTCGGCAAATTCCCTGCCGAAATTCCTGGACGAATCTCTAAAAAATATTTCAAAAATCCAAGATGAATTTCCTAGATGAATACCAAGGAACGAGGAATTCAAGAAAAAAATCTGGAAGAATCTCTAAAGGATCTTCTACAGGAATCCTTGAATGAACTCCAGCAGAAGGTTTAGAGATATGTTTGAAGGAGTTTCTGAATGAACCCCTGAATAAATTCCTGGAGGGAACACTCTAGAAAACCCTCGAGGGTTACCTCAAAACTTCCTGATGGAATTCCTAAAGATTTTTCTGAAGGAATTTCTGAATGAACTGCAAGAGAAACCTCTGACGGAGCTATGCAAGTAATCCACGTAGGAACACGTGAATAAACCCCGGGAGAACAAGCTGGATGAAACCCTGAAGAAATTCCTTTATTAATTTTTGAAAAATCCTAGAGGAACCTTTGAAGAAATTGCTTGAGAAATTCCTGAAGGATCTTCTGGAGAAATCCCTGAAAAAGTTCTTTGAGATACCGCAGAAGAAATTCTAGGGTAAATCCCAAGAAGAGTTTTTGGAGGAAACGTTGAAGAAATGAAGGAGTTCCTGGAAAATTCCCCGAAGAAATTTTAGAAGGCATTCCTGGAGGAGAACCTGGAGAAAACTCCAGTAATGCAACGAAAAATTCCACAAAGATTGTCAGGAAAACACCTAAAGAATCGGGGAATCCTCGAAGAATTCCTGGAAAAATCTCTGAAGGAGTTTCTAAAGCAATCCATTATGGAGTTTATGGATAAATACGTTAAGGAATTCCGGGAAGAATCCCACAAACAATTCTAGCAAAAATCCCAAAGAACTTTCTGCAGAAATCACTGAAGAGTTCCTGAAGAAATCACTTGAAGAATACTTGATGAAATCTCTTATGAAGTACCTGGAGAAGTCCCTCAAGGAATGCAAGAAGAAATCCTCCAAGGATTTTGAAGGGAAATTCTCCAAACATTAAAACAAATTACAGGGGAATATCTGTAACTGATGAAATTCCTATAGGAAGGGTTAAATAAATTCCAGGAAAAACCCCTGACGAAGATTTCAAAAGAATCCCTGCAGGAAATCCTGGACTATTTAAGGAAATTCTTGGAGGAATCCGAGAAGAAAATCAAGGAGGAATCTCACAAGGAACTACTAGAGAGATCTTTAAATTGATTTCAGTAAAATCTCCTGGCGGAATTTCTGGAGGAATACCAAAACAAATTCCTGGTAGAATAGCAGATTTTTTCTGGAGCAAATGTGCTGGCGTTTTTATTATTATAGCGGCATTTACATTTTGTTCAAATTTTAAAGAACTTCTAGAATATTCAATTTTCTATTGTTCAGTTTATTCCGATAATCGAGTTTCGGGACACTTCCAACAATGGGGCTAATGCCATCATCAACGCAGGACGGAACAACGTTTTCAAGAGCTAGATATCACTTTTTATGTTTTACTTGTTGAACGTCGTCTTGTTTTTGTTTTGGCATCGAGATCCAACACAAAAAGAAGGTGATGGCAACGGTTTGGTTGGGTTGCCAAATATATGAATCCACTGTTCACCGGGAAGGTAGTTTGTCATTTCCAAACCGATTTAGCAACAATTGGTGGGGTTCGGCGTTATGATGGAGGTTGCCAATTTGGGTTTACTAACGCATTGGTGGGCATAGTCTTAGTACGAAAAAAATCCATCTAAATCGGTTTAGTATTGGAAACTTTGGGCATCCATTTCGAAAATTATTTAGGCTATAACTTTGCTGTTAGTTCACCAAAACGTCTGAAAATTTGACTGTAAGTTATCCAAGTCAGGCATAATAAGTGATAAAAAATTCATCATAAACGGTGTAGTCCTTTCTTAACAATTCAAACATTTTTTTTTGCCCTTCTAAAATCAGTATGCACTATTTTGGCTGCAGAATTTGCAACACTGTCCCGATTTTTATGAAACATTGACAGTTTAAAATTGTTGTGTTAAACTGTTTTCAGTAAAAATATCAGCATTTCACTATATGAAAAACCACATCTGCTTATTGTGACATAGGGCTACATATTTGGCTAGAACTTTTTAACGGTTGGATCAAATTGAATGAAAATTTGACGACATACTTTAACCCTTTAGACGGGGTATAGTTTAATCATTTTTGTAATTTTTGTTTCGTGGAAAATATTTTTTTTTGGCTGATATTGAGGACTGTTTTGTGAATCTCAAAATGGTTTTTGGTGTACTATAAAGTGTATTTACATTGTTTAAAAATCATTGAAAAATTTAAGTTTTGTAACCTTTTAGAAGTCATTGTTTATTTTGTATTGAATCGCTTCAATTAACATATTTTATATTTTTCCCAATTCAAGCTATCCTAGTTTGATAGTTTAAGGGGATCGAATACACTCTAAAATTATTTTCTTTAAGATAACACGGAAAATAAAATTTTCTATGTAAAAATTTAAAAAAAATATACTTCAACAATAATCATAAAATACCAAAATGTTTTTATCCTAAGAAATGTACTTCAAATAGGCTTCTAGAAAAAATATAAAACTGAAATTCACGAAGTTGAGAATTAAAAATAATCATCTTCCAAAAAATTGTTTAAATCGATTTTAGATGACGAAAAATGATATTTAGATCAAAATAAAAAATGTGGATATTAGAGGGTTAACAAACATACACAAAATTTAATGGTATTATCTACATATAATGAACTATTCCCGTTCAAAAAATTCAAAAATGACTGGTCAAAAAATTGTGTGCGTAATCAAAAGTTATACATGATTTTGTGTGTCTCACTTTTTTTTAGTCCAGTCGTTAGTTTTTAGTTATGCGTTTTTTTATGTAACTGTTCTAAGAACTCCACCAGAGAATCCATGAATTCATCTAAATTTCCCTAGGAATTTCGTCAGATATTCCTCTAGAGACATACCCAGGGATTCGTGTAGGAATCCATTCAGGGCTTTATCCAGGAATTTCAAAAGGGATTGTTCTAAAACTTTCACCAAGGATTCCTCAAGACACAAAGATCCCACGAGGGATTTATTTGGTACTTCTAGGGATTCCTCTGGAGGTTTTTTAAGGGCTCAGTCAGGAGTTTCTCAAGGAAACTCACACCACCAAATATCTATCAGGGATTACAAGTATACAGTAAGAATTACTCCAGGGATTCTCTCACAAATTTCACCAGAACTTACCCTGGAATGTTTGTAAAATTTACTCTTTAGTGATTCCACCAAGTATTCCTTAAACAATTCCCCTAACATGTTGAACATAGGTTCCTAAATGGGCTTTTAAATGCTTTTTTTCAGAATTCCACAAGGAATTCTTCCAGGGGTTTCTCCAGGAATTTCTTCAGAAGTTTTGATAGGTTTTCCAGATTTTTTTAAATGGATTTTTGTAGATTTTTTGGGGATTCTGAAA
Source organism: Aedes albopictus (assembly GCF_035046485.1). Taxonomy (NCBI): domain Eukaryota; kingdom Metazoa; phylum Arthropoda; class Insecta; order Diptera; family Culicidae; genus Aedes; species Aedes albopictus. Next base: position 92,195,117 of record NC_085136.1, read on the forward strand.
TTCTTTCAGAAGCTCCTCTAGGAAATTCAACTAGGAATTTCTCAAGAAGTCTCTCAAGAATTTTCTCCTAGGGTTCCTATAGGGATTCCTTTTGGAATCCCACAAGGGCTTATCCAAAAACTTCACTAGAGATTTCCAATGATTTTTTCCAGAAATTTCCGTGCCAATCGAAATTTGTTCAGAAATTTCTTTGAGGAATCTTTCGGAAGTCCATTGTAAACAACTTCAGCAATGTTATTTCGAGTTTCTTTGAGAAAATTGCTCTTAAAATTTATTCGTGAATTTTTCATTAATGTTTTTAGTATTTCTGAGTAGTTTTTTTTTTTTTAATTTCTATGCTATGTACTTCTACATTTTTTATACATTTTATCAGCAATTCCTTAAAAAATGGCCTTTATTCCAGTCATTCCTCTAGGTAATTTCCACGATTCTTTCAACAATTCCTGTAGAAATTCTTTCAGCATTTTTTTTTGAGAAAGGTTTTGTGTATTTCTGCACCAACTCCTTTCCAATTGATTTGAAAACAACTTTGAGAATTCTTTTGAAATTTTCTTCAAAAGGTTTATATAGGACTTCTTAAGCACTTTCTCTGGCATTGTCTTTGGACAATTGTGAAGTAATTCCTGTGAAAATCTTCAGTAATTTCTTTGAAGTATTCCTTTTGAAAAACCTTCGGCATATTCCATGAAATTTCTTTTTTGGAACCTCTTATGTAATTTTTAAGGAAATTCCCTCGGCATGTTTTATAGTTTCTCAGCAAGCTTTTCAGAAATATATTCGGAAATATTCAATTCACTCAGCAACTCCGATTGAAAATTGCTGAATTTTCACAAATAGATGGCGAAATTTTTAAATAAATTGACAAAGCAATTTCCAGAAGAATTATCAGAAAAGCTCACCATGAAACTTTGGAAAAAAAAAATAAATAAAAAGTAATTATGGTAAGATTTTTCATGAGAAATGCCGTAGATTAAAAGAAAAATAGCCAAAGTGTATCTTAAAGAAAATGCAGAACACATTTAAAAAATGAAAATAATTACCAAATAACCAAATAAACTTTCAAAGAAATTCCAAAAAAGAATCCTTACTGAAATTACCGAAAGAGATGGAATATATTACAAAAACATACAAAGAATTTACGGAAAGAATCTTAATAAAACTGCCGAAGAGAATCTCAAGTCAATAGCAAAAGGGTTTCAGAAAGCAAATGCCAGAATTTAGAATTCAATTTCCGAAGAAATTTCCGAAGAACTTTAAAAGTAGGTAATTGTTGTGAAAGTTTACAGAAAAAAAATTCTTAACGGAATGCCTAAGCAGTATCTAAACAAATTTTCAAAGAAATTTGAGAAAGTAACGCAGAAATTCAAAAAAATAAATACAGAAAAAATCCTAATAAGTTTAAGATTTTTTAGCAGAATTTCTGAAGATTTTCAAAGTTCCAAATGGAGAAAAATATGAAACAATTTTACGACTGTAGAAGTTTGTCTTTTTCTAACGGAGTGCCGGAATTCGTCTGCATTTTCGCGTGATTTTCGGGTGTTTTGGACAATATCGCTGCTGGCTGAGCGGAGACGCAAATAGAAGTTAACAATTTTGTCTCCAGAGAACCGAAATTCATACAATTTGGTGAGTTCGTTCTGGTTTATTTTGTTTTAACTTCGGTGCCTGAACGTTGAACAAACGTATCCTTGGTAAATGAGTGTAATCAGTTCAACTAGTACAAAACTGATTACACTAATTCAAAGAGAGTATCTTGTCTCTAAGCGAGACGGAGGTCACTCTAAGTCTCTTTGGTAGGCATCCACCCAACCATCCTGTCCCATCCCCATCTGTCCCAAGGAAGTGGCCAGGACAGCTCACGACCGTTGGAGGAATGCGTCAATCTTTTTTAAAGTCAGTTACCAACCCCAAATCTGTATGCTTTGATAACGGACGGGAACGGGACAACATAACAGCGGTCTGGGACTGTACTACCTACGAATTTGTTCCACTTGCTTAAAGTTAATGCTAATGCTAATATGCAAGTACCAAATGAAGAAGTTTTAAAATTGACTCAAAAATTATGCATACTTCAGAGAATCCACCACAAAATTCTAAAAAATGTATATCATTTCTACGGAAATTTCCTAAAAATTTCATCCGTCTTCCACATACGATTATACAAAACCGTGTTCACGAGCTATTTCTCAAGATCGCTGCACGTCGCAACCACCCTAATCGCGATCAAATCAACTGGCGAATCCTTGCACGATACCCCACCATAGCAGCACTCCAATCGCGTCGCCAACCTTGGAGGAACCAATTTGCAGCGCCTCATGTCTGCCACCTCGAAATTTGCCAACCAACCAAAAGTGAAGCTAACTGACTGAGGGTGGGTTAATGGGTGGCTGGTAGCCACACAAACGTCCTTTTTCCCAACGAGCGTAACGGAGCGTAACGCGCTCGCAATCACGCTCGGATACCGGCCGCTTCATCATAATCGCGAGCTATCGCGCAAACCGCACCCCACGCCGCTATCGATCATCGCTGCTCAGTTCAGGTAGGTACCTAGGTAGGTTGTAAGGTAGCGACGCGGATGGGTGCGTCAACCGATCGACAAGGTGTGAGCTGTTGCGCCGCGGGGTAGTGACGCTCGATGATGTTGTCTTTCTCACGTTGCGTGATTCAACGCAGAAGTTGTGAACTCGACCAACTGCCTTTTTGCTGGATTTGCTAATTTCTGCATCAGGCAGCAACAGAAAGAGGTTTAGCAGTCAGCACCTTTACTTCTTCGAGTGGTTGATTTAACAGGTAGATCGCTCAAGACGGAAAAGCAACCTCTTACGCGTCACTCACTCACTCACTCGCTATTGCCATTATGGGGGTCTCTAGCTCTGCCAGTGGTGAACTAATGCTGTCACGTTTGATGTGTTGTACGGTCTCGGGGTATGATATGATAGGTTGCCCCACGGGGAGGGTGATTCGAATGTTCTTTTAATTGGTAGTAATTAGAATGTTTGTCGCAGTGTGGAGTTGTCAGCGATTAAAAACATACTATATGGATTGCAGATAGGGCCCATATAGCCGAGGCGGTAAACGCACGAGTATTCAGCATGACCATGCTGAGGGTGACGGGTTCGATTCCCGGTCGGTCCAGGATCTTTTCGTAAAGGAAATTTCCTTGACTTCCTTGGGCATAGAGTATCTTCGTGCCTGCCACACGATATACGCATGCAAAATGGTCATTGGCAGAGGAAGCTCTCAGTTAATAACTGTGGAAGTGCTCATAGAACACTAAGCTGAGAAGCAGGCTTTGTCACAATGAGGACGTTACGCCAAGAAGAGAGAGAGGATTGCAGATTTGAAAGGTAAATTGAAGCGGTGTTTTGATTGTCATCTCGGAAGCTCTACGAAGTGTGACTTTTAATTTCCATAAGTATTTTTAGATTTATGGACCTGACATATACGAGCGTCTTTAGAGATGTGAATTTACAGATAAAAACACGTAATTTTTGATTATATAGGACTTAATTTTAAACGAAATGTCAACATTCTTCGTCTTCAAGGACTTAATTTTACAAGAAAGGTGTAATTGTCAGTACTATTAAAATAAAAACTTAAAAGCATTTGAAGGCAAAGAGCGTTGAATTGACACATTGAGAGATAATTTTTTGAAAAAAAAAAATCATGTGTTTTGGTGGGATTTGAACCCCTGACTCCGTATCACTTGTCCGTCGCTTTGACCAACTAAGCCACAGAACAAGTAACGGTTCTGCGGAATTGTTAGTCAAACTGGATTCGAAGCGTTTCCAACAAACACTTAATGCAAGCGTATTGTTTTTAGTAAGCTTATATTGAAGCTCGACTGACGCATACTTCGTCACCAACCACATGGTATGCGTTGAGCGTTCATTGTGTTAGAGTTAGGCGCTCGGCCGACCAACTGTATTAGAGAGAACACAACCAATGTTATGCAATGTTTCTGAACTATTATTGAATTGTCAATTGATTGGAAAATTAATTGTTTGCATAACTTGGCAATTTCAGATTTTTTACTTAAAAGAAACATAAGTCAATTCAAGCAAGGATTCTCTGCTATAATATAAAAAATGACTATTTTAGTGTTACGTCATAAATGGATGCTGTTATAGCTGCTAAGGGGCTGTTCAGTTATTACGTAACGCAATTTTCACAATTTTTCGACACCTCCACCTACCTTGTGAGATTTTTTTTTTGAATGAGAACTCAAATATTTGAACATTGGTCATGTTGAAAATACTGCACCAATTTTTAAGAAATTTGGCACAAACGTCGGTACAGTCTTTGGTGAATTCTGACCGATCAAAGGTACAGCCGTATTTCTGGGTATTGATGATGCCGAAGCAGGCTTTATGGAGTTAAGAAAATACCAGCTTTCAACTAGTACTATTGGCCACAAACTTAAGCGCGTATACGATAGATTATAGGAAAGTGACTGAACCACCAACAATATTGAACCCTGCCAAGTTAAGAAGTATTTAATGGGAGAAAAAATACAGGATAACAATTTGATAAATCTATATATATAAAAATGAGTTTGATATCCCTTTGAGGCAACAAAACTCAAGAACGGCTGAACCGATCAGGATGACTCTTGCACGGTTTGGTTCGTATTCGTGGTGGCTGTGTTTATATGTGCAAAAAGTTACGAAAATCAGCTAGAAAAGTAACAAAATTGAAAAAGTACTGATTTTCCATGAGCTGGGAAGGAAATCAACAAGATCGAAATGAAATCAATCTAGAGTGCGGTGACGTTATGAGCTCAACAGTTGTCAAACCACCACAAGACGGCAAGACAAAGTTTGCCGGGACAGCTAGTTATCAATAAAAAATAATAATAAATAAAGTCAGAGCGTCTAATATACTTATACGTGCTCAAATGAAAGACTGCATTATTGCGCCATAAAAAGAAAGAATGCAGAATAATGAGAATTATTCTCGGCAAACCTCTCCATACATCATTGTTTCGCGATTTGTTTTTATAACTATCACGAAAGGGACATTCGAGCTTAAATTCTTTTGATGAGTTCAGAAATTCTTAGAATTCCTTAGAACACTCTTCACTATTACTTCCAGTTACAGTTTTAGAAATTGCTTCACGATTAATCATCTTTTTTACACAAGAAGCTTCTTGCAGGATTTCTTTGAATGATTTCAGCAAGAATTTCTCTAAAACTCACCAAGAAATCCCTTTAACCCTTCAGGACGCGCGCCGTTGTAAAAAGTACAACACTACCAAAAACATCGCTTGCTGTATACAGCGCATGCGCGGTGAAGTTTCAGCTGCTTGATGGCATGCGTACTGAAAAGTTCAAATGCATTATTGTTCATGCATTTCTTTAAAAAACTCTCCAGGGATTCCTCCGGAGATTATTTTAGAAACTCCTCCAGGAATATTTCTTGGGACTGTTTCAGTAGATTCTCAAAAAAATTCTCAAAATATTCTTTTTTTACACATGATTCACGGGTTTCCTCGGAAATTCCTTCAGGGATTCGTTGAAGAATTCTTAAGCTTGATTGTTTAAAAAAAACGGGGTTTCTCCAAAAAATCTTTTGGAAATTTCCCAAATACATATATCTTCAAGGATCTTCTTCAAAGATTCTTCTAGGCATTCCGTCAAACGTTTTTGCTTTAAAAAAAAAATGCAATTCTTAGAGATTGTTTTTCACGAATTATTCAAAATTTCCCCTAGGGTTTTCCTTCAGAAATTCAGAAAATGTTTCATAAAGCTTGAGTTTCTCCAGAGGCTCCCTCGGGTTAAATGCTGTTTTATATAAACAAAATGAACAATACTCAAAAGATTATTCTTGAAGTTTCGCCTGGTGTTTCTATAATATTTCTTCCAGACATTCCTCCAAGGGTTGTTTTAGATTGATTCAGACCTTCCTTCAGGGATTCAATCAGATTCTTGCTCAAAGATTCTCTCATTAATTCCTGCATAAATTACTCCAGAATATATTCCTAATTTTTTATCCTAGAGATTAAGAAGTATCTTAACAAGTTTTCTCGGATATATAACTAGGTATCATTCTATTTCTGGGGAAATACGTGTTGGAAAATCTGAAGGAATTTTTGGATGAATCCTTGAAAAAGTGGAATCATTAAGCGGTTTCTATGGTGAATTTCTTGAAGCATTAGGAATCTCTGGAACATTTTCTGCCATTGGAATAAGAAACCCAATGGAAGAATTTTGAAAGAATGTTTGTGTTTGAAGAAATTAATAGCATTAACATTAAAATTTACCTAATGAAATTATTAAAAAATAATAATTACAATTGTTACGTTTCAATTATAGTATTCCTTGAATCTCACTATTTGGGTTCTTCCTTCGAAAGAAAAGTAGTGTCGTGGGTTTAAGGATGGGATTATTCATTTGCGATCATCTACATTCACTTGCGAATAACTCGCTTCAGAAACATCGTAGCAAAAACTAATGTATAGAACACTTTTTTATTTTTGTTTTACCTGAAACTTTGTAGAACAATGTATTAGCGTAGCGTCAATAATAAAGTCAACAGAAGGTAGAAAATGCAACTCTCCACGGCGTGAATGTAATTTACATTCACCGCGTGGAGAGTTGCCTTCACAGCTCGTTCACGAATTTGGAATGCGTGTGCGACTCCAATGCTATTCGGCGAACTTTCAGATAAAACTACAATGTTCAATTCATCCATACATAGTTTTTTGATAGAATGCTTCTGAACTGAGATAGTATCAAGTGAATGTAACTCTTTGCAAATGAATGATCCCATCCCTGCCCGAGAAAAAGAAAAAAATTTAAACACATTTTCGGCGAAATGCATGAATGAAGCTCTGAAGAAATTTCTTTAAAAATCTACGAAAGGATAAGTGAAAAAAATATCGCGGAATTAGTTTCTACAAGAAACCTTGTTGACTTCGAACCCAAACTCCTGCAATAATTGCTGAAGGAATCCATGGAATAGTTTTGAAAGAAATCCATTAAAGATGAATTTGCACTTTAGATCCAAGCATACATTTATTGAGGATTTTTTTTTGAAAACATTTAAAATAAATAAATGATTCCCGAAGGAGACTGTGACGGATTTTCTAAAAAAAATCCTTTGAGAAATTTCTGGACGGACTCTAACGGAAATTTAGAAGAATTTTAGAAGCAATCCATATAAGATGTTTCAAAAGAACTTTTGATTTTCTAAAGGAATTCATGGAGCAATATAGAAAAAAAACCAGGGAAGGATTTCAATAAAGTTCTTAAATTAATTTCTGGTTAAATCTCTAAAAAACTTTGGAGAAAATTTTGAAGAGTTTTTTTACTAGAGGAACCAACGGAAGATTTACTGAAGTAATCATCAGAGAAATCTAAAATCAGAGCTCTGCTCTTACAAAAATAGAGTGGAGCCCTAGACCTGTAAGCGGAAGAAGTCGAGACCTCGACGTTGACCTCTCTGTGTCTCCCTCGAGCTCAGCGAATATCACTTGTCATTGCAACAACAGGTGTGTGATATGTTTCCAAGTTTCCAAGCTCCGCCCGGTCATCAACCGCTCGCACAGAGACCTACACGCACGTAGAAGGTTGGGTTTTTACCGGCCAGCAGCTAGTAGTGCGACTTAATGAATCAGTTTTACAGCACATTTAGGGTAAACAGGTATAATATGCCCCCCCTAAGCAGAAATGGCAATATATCTGAAACTGGCGCCTTATTCCATCTATTGTTCACTACAAACCGTTATTACTAAAGTTAGTGAAGTGTTGCATGTGAACTTTGCCTTTGGAGAGGTGGCTATGGTAGCTTTGAAACGTTTTTCGAAAACGTTCCAAAATTTGCCTCTTCAAAACAAACGGGGCAATACGCCCCATCAAAAGAAGAACGTCCAGCCCCGTGTTAAAACTGTCCCAGGGGATAATTCCACCACATGCTTATCCTAGGAGGGTCTTTCAACAAGTGTTTAACTGCATAAAAGTTGCAAAGTAACACAAGCGAACAGAACTAGCTTCGTTTACAATGAAGTCAGCTAACAAGAGGTAAAATATTACGCCAAAAGCCTCGATTTCAGACTTTTTGATATTTTAATTGCTTTTCTGTACCAATTCACTAACGGACCAGCTTGATGGCAATTATTCTTCAATATTTGAGATTTCTAATCGATCACGCATGTGAAAAGCGCTTGAATCGCTAGAAAATGAAGGGGGGCGTTTTGCCCCGGTGGGGCGCATTATACCCTTTTACCCTAACACCGCGAATGAAGCCGCGGAAGAAGGCGAGAAAGGCGAGTTGCCGGCCGAGCATGAAATCATACCAAGCCGCGAGTGGAAGGATTTCCAAATATTTTGAGCTCACGGCATCCGGTTGTATTACAACGTCGCGGCCCGGCCGCCGGAAGAAAGCTTAGCTTCTCGTTAGTTGCCAATCCCAAATGCAAGGCCGAAGGTACAATCACCGTTTGTTCGCATTCTCTGCGGCAGATATTTACGAAACAGTGGGTTATTTTTGAGCTTGTGACTGTTATTATTTCAGAACAACTAACAGAAAGCAAACAAGTCACAAAATCGGTGCCAAAATAGTGCAATCGTTTCCAAACATGGAACCACAAATCTATGTGGCCACAAGGGAGGTCCAGTTAAGGGAAAGTGGGGTAGTGTGGGCATAATAGGGGGAAGTCAACTAATTCTGACAGCAACGTGAATCTTCCAATGCACCGATGTTGTAACTACATACAAGATAATACTGTAGACATTTGTTTTTAATGAGTACTTATACGTTACTCTAGTTGCCCAAGTTCCCCACCGAACCCTATGTTTATTTTTGCCGACGCTTCTGTCCGGTTGTAAATTACCAAAAACGCGACTCATAATAACATTAACGTGGAATTCGATCACGTTGGCGCTAGGTGTAAACAAGCGCCGGGCAACCAAACGCGATCGATCGAGTTCGGTAGCCAAGGGGGTATCATATTTCACCCATAAATGAGGTCGATGAATGAGCCTCCGGAGTCGGCGGGAGGGAATGGATTTGTTGTTGAGATTTTGATTCGGATCATCTGAGAAGGGCTTTTTAGGAGGAACTTTTGTTTGATATCGGATGCGCTTCGTGTGAACAGCTAAGTTGGTGCCACACAACGATGGGAACACTCACTTGCAAGGACTTACACTCACTTGATGTTTTCTCAGCTCATAAGCCTGCAGGAAACGATATATGAACGACTTTGGCCTTGTGGTTTTGTAGAAAAGTTTGCCGAATAAAGTAGGGGACATGCCACAGAAGTTTAGCTTATTGGACGCAGTAGTTCAATTTCCCCAACAGGGGAGGAAAAAAACACCAGAACAAACTGCTGGAGTGATTTCAGTAGGAACTCCTGAGGGTCCCAGGAAAGAACCTCTGGAGAAATCTAAGAGAGAACTCTTAGATCAACCTCTGAAGGCACTTCTGTAGGAATTCCAGAAGGACCTCCTGAATGAGTATCAGCAAGAAATCTAGGAAGAACATGGTAATAAACTTTCGTAGGAAAAACAAAAGGAATTTATGGTGGAATTCAGAAGGATCTTACGAAGGAATGCCCGAAAGAATTCATAGAGGATTGTCACTCTAAGGTCTAATTGTTTTTGCAGCAGGCAAATTCGCCATTTTTTCATACTAAAGTTCACTCAGTTGGCCATGGCTGTACATATGTACACTCCCGATCAAAAGTTTGGGGTCACCCCCTCAAAAATATGTCATTTTTTAGGCCCATATCTCCGCCAATTTGCGTCCGATTTCAAAACCCTAGGTTTCATTCAAATGATAATAAGTCAAAGAAACTTTGAACATGATTTAAAAAAAGTTTTCAAAAAATTATGTTGCCAAATTTTCTAAAAAATGAATATAAACTTACAGCAGTGTCGCTGGAAATTTAGTCGGCCAAATTTTAAGATGCGAGCGGTAATATGACCCATTTTATATTAGCTTTCAACTGATTTTTGCAGAACTTAGCTACAAAATCTAGAAAAAAAAAGTTATTAAGTAAATTAACTCTTCATGTCATCGACCAAAAGTTTGGGGTCACCCCTCAATATGATGTATCAGTCAAAAGTTTGGGGTCACTTTCGTAAAACATGGAAAAGTGATTTGATGATATCTTCGTCATCTATAGTTCATTTTCATTCTTTTTGGCTTTTTTCAAAGATAATTACCTAAATTTGATTTTTTTAACTTAACGTATTTAACAATTTTTGTACATAAAAATGTTATGTAAAGTTAACACATTTCACCACACTTCAAAAAATGAAGCAACTTTACGTTTAGTTTTAGTATGTAAATTTCAACAAATATGTGTGTTTCAATGTCTATGCAGTAAGTATCATTCATTTTGTTTCAAATAAGCCAAGAAGAATCAAAATTGAATGATGAAAGATATTAACAAATCACTTTTCCATGTGTAACGACCCCAAACTTTCGGCCGATACAGCATTTTGAGGGGTGACCCCAAATTTTTGGACGATGACATCAAGGATTAATTTACTTAATAACTTTTTTTTCTTGATTTTTAAGCTTAGTTCTGTAAAAAGCAGTTGAAAGCTAATAGAAAATGGGTTATAATACCGCTCTCATCTTAAAATTTGGTCGACCCAATTTCCAGTGACGTAAGTGCCGTAAGTTTATATTCATTTTTTTTTAGAAAATTTGGCAACTTTGGTTTAAGTTTACATACATTTTTTTTAAATCATGTTCAAAGTTTCTTTGACTTATTATCTTTTGAATGAGACCTAGGGTTTTGAAATCGGACGCAAATTGGCGAAGATATGTGCCTAAAAAATGACATGTTTTTGAGGGGGTGACCCCAAACTTTTTATCGGGAATGTATGTACCTACTTGAAGAATCTTTTTTTTTTTTTTTGATATTTTAACACAGGAATTTGAACGAGCATTCTTTCAGGAAAACACCCACAGCTTCATTCAGAAATACATTAGGCGATTCTTTATGAAAATAAATGGGAGCTCTAGAAATTTTTCTTTAGAAAATCTTCCACAAACTCCTTCGGAAATTATTTCAAATATTCCTTCAGAATTTTTTTCCGGGATTCTTTGAAAAATTTAAAATTTCTTTCAAAATTAATCCATGAACTCCGTCAGCAATTACTGCAGCAATTCTGTCTGAAATACTCAGGTTTTTCTTAAGAGAAACACTTCCTGTTTTTCTTTCAGACATTATTCCAGGAAATCTTGGAACAATTTTTCTAGTGTCTTCAAATATTTCCTTTTCAAGAATTATTTTAGGTTGATGTCTAGGCAACTATATTGTCGCTCAAATTAGCAATAAATTTGACTAAAACCACCTAACACGTTGAATGGGTGAAGTAATAAAAATCAGATTTTTGCTGAATTATTGGAAAATCTATGTATATGTTTCATTTTTTTGTGCAGATTATAAAAAGAAAGAACATCTCTTTCTCTCATTAAAGTCTTTGATAGTTTTTATCCTTATTTCCTTATATTTCTGTGCGATATTGGTCATTGCCAGTTTTTGCCATTTCAGTGCGCGTTGATATTTTTGTTAGCTGTCTATGGGTACCTTCTGAAACTCCACAAGGAATTACTTTAGATTGTTTTTTCTAGAGATCCCTGTGGAGCATTCTGCAAGGTTTCTTTTTAAGCAAATCTTTAAACGATTCTTCGCTATATTCTTCCATTGGTTTCTTCTTGAAATTTTTCAGTTATTGAAAATCTTCAGAAATATCACCGGTGAATCGATCAGGAACTGTTTAAGGATTCCATTCAGAATTCTCACATGAATATATGTACTTATACATCTTCGGGGATGCAGAAGATGCTAAAGAAATATTTTACATTTGCGTTCTGTGATTCAGGCAGGACTTTCTCCGGAGATTCCTACATGAGTTCATACAGAAATTCCTTCAGGATTTACTGCAGATGTTCCTCGATAAAATTTATACGGTATTTTCTCTAAGGGTAATTCAAGTATTTTCCCATGGATTATGTAAGAAATTAGTAGTCTAGAAGACCGAAATTCTTTTACAAATATCTCATGATTTTTTTCTAGGGATTGTTGTAGTTGCTTATCTGTGCGTTTTCGCAGGTATTTTTTCAAAAATTCATTCACAGATTTATTTGAACACACTTTCAGAAATCCACCAAGAATTATATTAAATGATGTCTTCTAGATTTCTCCTAAATGTTTTCTAGTAATTCCACTAAGGATTATACGAGACATTTCTCTATTAAGTTCTTAAGTTATTCCTCCTGGGATTCCTTCAAGAATTTCCCTTGAATTTCTTTGGATATTCCTCCAGAGATTCACTCAGAAGTAATTCTTAACATTTTTAAAGGGATTTTACAGACGATTTCCTTACTACCAAAAATCCGTACCTGAATATTGAGTTTCGCCGAAGTGTACTCATACAATAAAAGGAACACTTTAGGGGAAATTTCGCCTTCCTGATCACGAAACTCCTTAGAAATTCCTTCTGAGATTCTTTCTGACATTCGTTAGGGGCAATATTTTTATCCCCAAAGATTTCTTCATAATTTTAGAAATTTCTGCAAGGGATTTTCTCAAAAAATCTTCTAGGGAGTGTTCCAGAAATTCTTCTGAACAATTTCATTACAAATCCTACAGGGATTGCTTCGAAAGTTTTTCCTTAAACACTCAGTGATTTCTGCATTCCAACAAGCATTTTTTTTAATGCACTTGCGGTTCCGTTAAAAAAATCTCCTGGGTTATCTTTAGAAATCCCTGCAGAATTGGTTCAGATATTTTTTCCTGAGATTTTTCCAGAAATGGGACAAAACTAACTAGAGAATTATTAAAGTAAATCCCGAAGAAATTTCAAAGAAATGTCTGAAGGATTGTCTAAAGAAATCTCCTAAAAACTCCTGGTGATACCTTTTGGAAACTCCTAGAAGATATTCTTGTATTTTTTAAGTTTTAGTTTGAGGAGTTCCTGGACAAAAAAATAGTGAGGTAATTTCGAAAGTTATGTTATAGGTATTTTCTGGATGAATACCTAAGAAAATACTTGTAGAAACGCATTAAGGTACCCTCTTTATTATTCAAAAGCTGGAAAACAATCCGAATTTCTAAAGGAAACCCTACATTAATTTCTGTGAGAATATCAGAATCTTTGTAGAAAAAAATCTGGAATTGCATAAAAAGAAACGTTTTGAGAAATTCCTGGAGTAACCCCTTAAGAAATTCATAAAAGATTTTTCCGATGAATTTTTATAAGAATTTTTGGATAATCCAAAACTTCTAAAACAAATTCTGACTATATCTGGACAAATTTCGCCAGAAATATTTGGAGAAATTTATTGTAGAATACAAGCTTGTTCTTATGTAGCAATCCTTGAATGGATTTCTCATGGAATCCCTCAAGGAACCCCAAGAGGAATTTCTGGAAAAAAATCTAAGGAATACCAGGCATCAGTTTCAATCCTAATCTTTTGAGTTATTTCTTGAGAAACTCCTGATGAAGCGCCAAGGGAAATTTCAATGGAAATTCCTGAAGAAATTTCCAAAAAAAAAATCCATGCACAGGTATGCACTTTAATGGGAACTAAGAGGATTCTTTAGTAAAATTCTAGTAAAATTTACTTTCTGTAAACATTTCAGAAAATTTCCCAAGAGAAGAATAATGCATGTAGGAATTTCTGGCGGTGTCCCTGAAGGAAATACTGGAACGAATTCTAAAAAATAAGAAGAATTAAGCATGAGCCACGCCCTTACAGTCTACTGAGGAAAAGAAGACTGTTTTGGCTAATCCGAGAAATTCAAAATCTTCTATATGGGTTTCCATCAGAAACACTGGAGTAATTTTATGAATAAAACGTAATTTTAAAAGTTTTAAAATGAATTCATATGGATTTTTGGGTATATCTATGGAAAAGATTGCAGAATAAATCTGTTCAGCAAACTTTTGATTTCTTAGGTAACATTTCCGAAGTTTTTTTTTCAAATATGTTATGATATGATCTTTTTATATTTTTTTTAGGAATTTCAGCTAGCTTATAAGAAGAGCATGAAGTGTGCGACAATTGGTAAGTTTTTAGAGTGTGCAATAATAGGAAATTTACCCTATTACAATTTTGGATAAATTGTCAAAATCTTCTGTTTCTTTTTGTTCTGAATCGCAACAATATATATGTTTTAAATGCACTTTAGAATTAATTTCGTTAAAGTAATTGAAAAATAAAAATTTCCATGAAAAAAAAATAATATTTTAACATTAATCATAAAATCTCGAAATGTTTTCATCTTAATTAATTGGTATTTTGAATGGGCTTCCTGGAAAAATACAAAAGTGTAGTTATGTACAAAAATAAAAATTAGAAACATCAAACACACAAATTCACAAAATTGCGAATCAAAAAGAATCACCTTCCAAAACATGTTTAAATCGACTTTAGGTCACGAAAAATGATATTTAAATAAAAAAAAAAAAATGGGTGTTGAAATGCCAACCAACTGTTTTAAGTTATAAATTCAACGGTTATGAGTTCAATCTTCCACAAAAAAGAAACCAGCTGCATATTTGGATATTATACACAGAGTCAGTGTTCTCCTGTGTCCATTCAGGCCATAGCCAATTTTATTGCATGATTACAGAACATGAAAAGCAAACTTTGATTTCGTGTACCAGTCACAACCGCAAAACCAATTAAAGACTGCTGTAATATCCGCCATGATTGTTCACTCAAGCAATCAGAGTACATGTGTAGATAATACTGTCCACTCCAGATACGTATTTTAGCAAAATGCCACACCAAGGTCGGTCCATTTCCCATATCAGGAGCCACTAGATCCAATTCGCTTAAGAGTGTCTTCGCTGGATCCCATAAACAACCTCTCTAAATGGCCCATTTTGATACAATCACTGGCACCGGTTCACCTACTCATGCCAATTCACTTTAAAATATGTGTCCTTTCACCGATTCCCGGGTCGCTTTTTTGTGTGCTTCACATGTAATGCATCCCAACTCCGTGTTTCCATTATCTCGTGTCCTTGATATCACCACGTTCTTCAATTAACCTCATTACATCACGATCAATAGTTCGAAGACAGTCTCTTCCCCGATTCTTGTTTTGCCCATTTATTTTTCTCGATCAACGATCGCACCAACTTCACTCGGAAACACATTGTCCTCTGATCATGTAGAGACGAACAAAAAACAAAAATCGCAGATAATTACCATCCTTCCATCTTGGCACCGACACAAAGAGCTTGTTCTCCCACCGTTCGATTCCGACCGGGAGTCCGTTGGTCGGCACGTAGTCCCCACTGGCCAGGGCCTGCTGTTTGAGCTGCTGGTTCGGGAACACAAAGTCCAACTGGCGCCAGCTGTAGCGTTCCTGCAGCTTGGACGTTCCGCTGACGGCCCCGAAGGCACCGATCAACGCCACGCAGACCACCGACTTCCACATTGCTATTCTTCCTTCTGTCGGGATAAAAAAAACTCTTCCTCTATTTGCACAAAAAACGGGAATACAACACACAATCTCGACCGCGCGCCCGGTTCGTTTTTCGGTGAACCGTCCTGATCCGAGGTACCAACTACCGCGACTGACGACCGGAGGATCAACCCACGCCGGTTATATCAACGAGACCGAGTACGACGACCGCGACAACGACGACGGCGGTGCGTCGCTCAGCAGCTGAGCGCTCAACCCAAGCAAAGGTAGGCAGACAGGTAGGTAACTCTTCGGTGCATGCGGTCGGTGGTCGCCGTTGAGTTGATCGATAAGCCGTAAGCCCAAGTCAATGCTGTTCTCCGGTAGTCGGAGCGGCGGCGGTAATAGAGCACAACCTTAGCACAAGACCGAACATGGATTTTTTTCTTGATACGTGCACTGTGGGTGAAAGTCGTGTGGTCAAAACTCAGGTGCGCTGGTTTCGTTTTTGAAGATATTTGTGCGCTCGAAATCGTGAGTAGATGCCGGCAATTTTGTGATTCTAACTAGTCTGTCCATAAATCTAGATACCCTCAGAATGACATTTTTAGTTCTTAGTAACTTTCAGTTTCAGTAGGTCGGCTCTAGAGGCACGTTCTCCTCCATTCGGGAAATTTGTGCCATCAAAATCTCTTTCAGTTTAGTCAAGTATCCTGTGTTCTGGACCACTTAAAATATAACTGTCTTCGTTGAAGTTTTTGGGACGAATGAAAATTTTTCTCCAGTTAGTCTAGTGGTTTAGGCTATGGATTGCCAATCCGGAGACGGCGGGTTCGATTCCTGTTCCGGTCGGGAAAATTTTCTCGATTCCCTGGGCATAGAGTAGCATTGTACTTGCCTCACAATATACAAATTCATGCAATGGCAGGCAGAGAATGCCCTTCAATTAAGAACTGTGGAAGTGCTCAAAGAACACTAAGTTGAAGCGAGGCAGGCCAAGTCCCAGTGGGGACGTAGAGCCACAAAGAAGAAGAAGAAGAAGAAAACATTTCTTCAGAAAACAATTAACTTCGAGTTCTGCTCACTAAATTGCTTGAATGTTGTAATGACAAGTTTAGTCTAAGCGCCGTATATCTCATATCACATGCTGGACCATTTAAAAAGATACTAGCTTCAAAATAGTTAGTCAAATGAAAAGAAGTTTTCGTTTTTTTTTACATTTTTTGGCAAGCCTCCACGGAATTCTTTCAGAAATTCTTCAGAAATTTCTATCTATTCCTCGGGCCATTTTATGGGATTTCCTTCAGCAATTTATTAGATTTTTTTCTTTCTGCAATGCCGTCGGCAAATTCATTTGAAAATTCTCTGGAAATTGATTTCTTCGACAATTTATTTGAAAATTACGTAGGAAATTCCATTAGTATTGGTCAGGCTGTTTCTGGAAGGTTTTTTATGCAATTTGCTTTGGATTTCTTTCGGAAGCGTATTTGACAACTTGTTCGGTATTGTTTTTGGAAATTTCTTCAGCCCTTCTGCGGTAATTACTTTGAGGCATCCTTCGGCTATTCCTTTAGGTAATGTTTGTAGCAATGCTTTTGGACCATCTTGCGGTTATTTCTTTAGAGGGTTACTTCAGCTATTACGTTTTACTTTTACAGGATTTTCATTTAGAACCTTTATTTTTTTGGAAATTGCTTAGGCAATTCTTTTGAGATTTTCTTCGGCTATTCCATTGTGAATCATCGTATTTTTTTTTTCAAGACTTATAACCTAAATCAATTACGAATTTTATTGTTGTGAGAATTTCGGAAGATTTACCAACCCAATTTAAAATGAATTTCCAAAATAATTTTAATGAGATTTTTGAAACAAATTCAATAAAAAAGATGCTTAAAGGATTTGCTGAAGAAATTCCGCCAAAGGGAATTCAAGAGATTTTCACAGGGTAACGCATAGAAATTCAGCCGCATCCATTTCTAACGATTATGCCGAATAAATTACCCAATCAATTCCCGTAGGAATTGACAAAGGAATTTCCAGAAGAGTGTTGACGTTTACTTACCTTACCGGTCAGACTAAGGCCTGAGTATTTATGCCACAAAAGTTTAACTCATTGGACGTAGTGGTTTAATTTCCCCAACAGGGGAGGAAAAAAGTCCTGAGTGTCCTCTGCTGTACATAGGAGTCGTCTCCATTCTACTCGGTCCATGGCTGTGTATCTTCAGTTCCGCACTCTGTAAATGGCCTGTAAATCGTCCTCCACTTAATCATCCCACCTTGCTCACTGCGCACCACGTTTTCTTCTACCGGTCAGATGTCTTTTGAGAACCATTATAGTCGGGTATCTATCCGACATCCTGCTCACATGACCCGCCCACCGTGGCCTCCCGATTTTCGCGATGTTTCTCAGCAGCTGATGCAGTTCGTGGTTCATTCACCTTCTCCAATTCCCGTCTTTCATCTGCACTCCGCCGTAGATGGTACGCAACAACTTCCGTTCGAAAACTCCAAGGGCTCGTGGTCCTCTGCACATATGGACTTTTGTGCTCGCAGAGGATTCCTGGTCTTATCAGCGCTTTGTGGATAGTAGCCTTTGTGTGACGGCGAACTTTATTCGATCGTAGAGTTCTGCGGAGTCCAAAGTAAGCACGATTTCCTGCCACAATGCGCCTCTGAATTTCTCTGCTGGTGTCGTTGTTGGCGGTCAACAGTGAGCGCAAGTGCACGAACTTTGAACCGCCTCGATTTCATCACCGACGCGTCGATATGAATTCGGGGTGGCGGGCGCGGTGATTCCTCCCTGGAGCCCTTTGCCATCATGTACTTTGTCTTCGACACATTAATGACTAATCTGATTCGCCTGGCTTCACTCTTTAGTCGGATGTACGTTTCCGCCATCGTCTCAAATTTACGAGCAATAATATCAATATCATCGGCGAAACCAAGCAGCTGAACGGACTTCGTGAAAATCGTCCCACTCGTTTTTATCCCCGCTCTCATGAAAAACCGACACACGGGAGAAACCGGTAATCAAAACTGACGAAATGAGTCATGATCTGGTAAAACATGTTCTTTTTAAGTTATGGAAATACATCATGATAAAAGATCATGAATTTCAAATAACTCAACGTGGGTAAATTATTGGTTAAATTGGGAAAAAATCCACAACTCAGGTGAGATTTGAACTCACGACCCTTATTCGCTAGACAATTGCTTTACCAACTAAGCTACCGAGCCAATTAATGACCCGGCAACTTAGTTGTCATAATTCAAATCTCATCGATCTATATCATCTCCCCCTAAACCGCAAATATAATCATCTCTGTTGTACATATGTACGAAGAGCGAAAGCGATTTATTTATTGTTTGAAACTGTTTGCCTATCGTTCAGGCACCGCTTCCCCAACCATTTGTAGAGGAAGAACAATCGTTACCTGGAAGGCGATCAAACGCGTCGTTCGCATTCTGTTTAATACGACTGATAACTACGTAGAGGTAGATGCTCGTTGAGTTGTTTGAAAATCATAATTGACCACACGGATTTGTATTACCGAAAATTTGCACTTTGAGTGAGTCGTTTTCGAGCATCTACCTCTACGTAGTTATCCGTCGAATCAAACAGAATGCGAACGTTGCGTTTGATCGCCTTTTAGGTAGCAATTGTTCTTCCTCTACAAGTGGTTGGAGAAGCGGTGCCTGTACGATAGGCAAACAGTTTCAAACAATAAATAAATCGCTTTCGCTCTTCCTACATATGTACAACAGAGATGATTATATTTGCGGTTTAGGGGAAGATGATATAGATCGATGAGATTTGAATTACCTTATGACAACTAAGTTTCCGGGTCATTAATTGGCTCGGTAGCTTAGTTGGTAAAGCACTTGTCTAGCGAATAAGGGTCGTGAGTTCAAATCTCACCTGAGCTATTGATTTTTTCCCAATTTAACCAATAATTTACCCATCTGTACATATGTACGTTGAGTTATTTGAAATTCATAATTGACCACACTTGGTGATTGATTTAGAACTAAATGTGTTAATTTGCTTTTAAGCATCTGTAATTTTTCCGAAATGTATTTGAATTAGTACTATTGCTTAAAGTTATGGATGGAATAATAACATATAAATTTCTATTTTTTTATTTAGCAAGAACATGATTGCCAATCTGAGACAGAATATAATCGGATTTATGATAGCAGTGGGTTTTAACACAGGAACACTACCGGCAATATAGATGGTGATTTCTGTGAAATCTGAAAAATTTTGGATGGAATTTTAGGATTTCGGTATGACTTCCCGAAACAATATTGCTGCCTGAAACGCATTGAAACACTCCACCCTTAAATCTCTGAAGCACTGTGAAATTCGTTCTGAATCCAATGAAACCCCCAGGAATGCTGCTGATATGATCTTAACCCTCCTTTGGCATTAGGGTCATTTCTGACCCAAACCATACACTACGCGTACCATAGCTGCGTAACCCGAGCAGAGGAAAATATCAAAATAATAACAACGGAATCACGACATCTGTTTTTATATCTCGGTTTGTTATTATTAACTTATTAAGTAATCACCGTTCCATAACATGTTCTGTTGGGCAATCTTATTTTGTTATGATCGTGCTCTTGGTATTTTTTCTTTTAATCACATTTTAATAACATGTTTTGTTGTAGCACAAGTTCAGTTATTATTGTGTCATTGAGAGTGTACAAATATTTGATCATTTATATTACAACATAACTAGCTTTGCAATCAAAACTACACCATTCCAGATTTTCTTTGTTCACAGCATTCCGTGAGGAACTGTAAGAGAAAATATTATTTTGTCATCAGTTCCTCTTCTTTCTGACATTGCGTTTTAACTGTGACAGAGCAAACTTATCAGCCTTTGGTTTTATAAGCACTTTAAAAAGTATACCTGTTTTTTTTGTCCCAGTTTCAGTTAGGTATGAATACGATTATAGAGAGTGTAATAGAGTGTTAGCCGTTTTATGAAACATTTTGGATCAACTGAAGGAATTCAAGGACGAACAACACATTTTCAACAAAAATGTAAAAAAAAATAAGTCATCAAGAAGAAGAACTCCATTGATTATTTTTAGACATTTTCATTTTATTGATTTCACTGCATCGAGCCCACTTAGATTCACTTAAATAAATGTGTCAATCAATGAGGTAATAATGTAAATTAATCTTATAAACAATGAACCACCTCATAAAGGGTTTCAAAACGTCGGTAGTTTTTCATCGTAAGTTGTTTGGAAAATAAACGAAAACATTGTTTCTCTCTGTTTTCGATAATAAATCGCTTGCGACAACAATAGCGTCCCAATTATGAATGAAACATTTAACAATAGATCCTATTGTTGCGTATCCCATTGAATTCATCATATGGGACCTTGGAGGAATTCTCATCCGCAACAGATTGTTATCAATAACTTATTCATATTAAGATTTGTTATTGAAATATTTTAAAAATTCGCTGTTATTAAGTTGTTATTGAAACTAACAAAACATGTTATTAAACAGGTCTTCCAGGAACATTTTTTTGTTATAATTTTTGTTATTTTGCCGCTTATGACAGACAAGTTTATAACAGGATATGTTATGTAAATAACATGAAAATAACTCTTTCCGCTACCCAGTTATTTTTCCAAAATAACACATTTTATTATGCTGTTGCTATTCCCTTCTGCTCGGGAAGCGACCTGTTCCCAACGTGATGCAAAACGAAGGTTAAACGCACCCTAAAAACTTTTTAAAATGCTTTGATATTTCAGGCCAAACATTTCAATAGGTCCTATCTGCATTCAGAGGCTCTCTTTGTTCACTTTCTCTTTCAATAATTGCAATGTAATGGTACACTTTTCAACTACTTTTGCAGTACAAATCAAAAGACGATTGTTTTGACCATCGTTCAATGCAAGGAGACAATCATAATACAAATAAACAGCTGAGATATTAACGAAAGAGAGGGAAACCAAAGAGAGCCTCTCTTCTGCAGATAGGACCTTTAGACATGTTTGGCCTGATTTCTTAAAAACGCCTTATATTGGAAGAGAAATTGCCCGAAAATCTAAAACGCCCCTAAAGCCCCCTAGAACTCTTATACAATCCCTTACGGTCTCCCTAAAATTATTTGGCATTTCTTGGAACACTCCTTTAAACTTTACTGAAAGCCCTGAGATGTTCAGAAACTCCCATGAAACGTCCATGAGAACCCATGAAAACTGGCTTCAACTTTCGGAGGCAATTTCAAACAGAATATTATTGTTCTTGTTATAATGGAATGATGGAAATTATGTCGAAGAATTCGAAGCATCATGAAAACATTTCTTTAGACCTTTCAAACCCCAGCGGAAAAGTTTATAAGTAAATGTTCTGTTGATGTCATTGATAAATGATCAAAATTTCTTAGGAGTTCCGGCACAATTTCCTCTTGCAGGCTCACAAGGAATTTTTGCATTCTTTTAAGATTTTAATCGCTTAAAAATAAAAGACGCCGAGCCTGAGTTAAACATTTTGAGATTCCATAATAAGCACCTCATCCGTCGATTTTCGGTTTAGCCTATCATATTGCCTAATTTTGGATGACATTTTACGCCTACGGCATCGCGTAACTAGGTCGTGGCTCTAGGGGGGGCCAAGGCCATGTCGATGTGGATTTTTTATACTAAAATGATACTTTTCGCCAGAATTGCGTGATTTTTTTCCAAAATGGATTATTCTGGAGGGGGCCAGGCCCCCCCTGGCCACCCCCTATTTACGCCAATGACGGCATGTTATAATAAATCAGTTCAGCTCGTGCTTTCGTAGCGGCAACACATACTCTGGTGCGCGGTACCGGCTGTGGTTTTCTTTTCTTGCTAGTGAAGTGGATTGGCTTATGAAGTGGTCTTTTTTGAAATAATTTCACACAATGTTCAAACTGATGAAGAGTTTGGAAATGTTGCTTCAAAGTTTGTGAAGGATCATAGCGAATAACTGAGAAAACATTGGCCGAAAGGATCTCGAAAGAAAATTCAGTGACCCACGCTTAGTTCAAAATATGTGCATTTGTGTGAGTGTGTGTTTTCAACCTTGCCGGTGAAGCCGGAGAAGCACTTCTTTCTACGGACGGGCACGGCACGAGAGCCAGCCGCATGCCGAGTACAACAAGGTTGCCAAAAGGATCCAGTATTATTTCCCGGTGAGCCCGTTTCAACCTGTACAAGTAGTTAGACCAAAAGTTATTCATCATTACCAATATTTTTTTAACACGATTCGTCAGCGATATTATCACCCTAAATTAATTTATTTTTATTAATAAAAAATAAACGAAAATGCAACAATATTGTTATTGAAATGTTTTAGCAGCGCTGACAACACTGTTGAATTGCGAAGCACGCGACACATCAAGTCCATCAAGCCAAGGCTGAAGAAGCAGTGAAGAGAGTGGGAAGGCAGTTTCGTCAAACTCTATGTGTTCAATTTTCGTTAAGTTATACTTCAGCAACTCATCACCAGATGCCGACGACGATTGAATCGCTGCACTCTTGAAATTTTTTACGCTGCATGTTGAATTTGGACCTATTATTTGTTTCTATTAACTCGGCGTATGATGTTTATTGCATTTCTTTTTATATTATATAGCATTCTAATTTTCGTGAAGCAATTGTTTTTATTACAGTATCAACAAAACTTTTAAATTTTAATACACCATTAGGTTCTTATCGGTTGGGATATGACTTCTTATCATAATTAAGAATAATGACTTATACGTAGGTAATTCTGGGTTAGAGTGTCAGTTGTGCAGGATAAACGTAGCAGTGGCAGCAGCGGGATAAAATTGCGAATGTTGCACTACTGGAGCGTAGATGGCGACTCTGTTGTATTATTTCTTTACATATAATGCGGTATCAGCACGAGCTCGACTATTTTATATATAACACGGGTGGAACAGTCAGCTAGTCAACGAAACCGGAATGGACAACTTGAGGTTTTTTTTTTGTGGAGTAATATGTATATTTTTGTTACTAAATACAAAGAAACGAGAAGAAATGAGAAAGCATCATGGTTTTGGTTGTAGTGTATGATTTTTTACCCAAGCTTCTAAATGCTGCGATACGGAATAAATTTAGGCCGGTACTTTGCCCATAGGGAACTAAAATTCAGATTTTTTAACCTCCTTTTTCTCCTTCGTACGGGGTTTCCCTATACTTATTGCATTGCTTGTCACATTTTCACAAACCCCCTCTCCCTTCTAAGTGTGACGTACATAATATTAGTTCACATTTTATAATCTTGCGCAGTAATCGTGTATGTATAATATAGTATTTGTATGCTAGATTTATGGAGCAGCGGTAGTGGGAGTACATCGAAATCATCTAATTCTCGTTTCGTTAACATACCAAGTTCTATCTTTTTCAGTTCTTACAATTACAAGTAATTAGAATACCAATTTTGCTAAAAGATGATTGTGAATATAATTTTAAAGCAAGTGGAAGCGAAGACCGAGGAAAAACACGATTCATAATCATGATTTTGAATTTTCAGCAGAACGAGAAGCCTTTAAGAAACCTGTTTTTAAATAATTAGCTGTTTTTGGAAACTATTATTTATAATTATTGAACATTTCAGTTGCAACATTTAAGATCACATTAGGATGACGGAGTAGTTACAATTACAGCTTACAACAAATTAAATAAAGACTTCAAATTATAAAACGGACAACTGCTTGTGCGTTGCATCACGTTAATTGATTGCATTTTATGCAAACAATATTTTGTTACAAGTGCTAGAAACCATGTTCATCATCTTTACTAATAAGACGCGCCTTCACAGTCAGCTAGCAATATTGATTTATATATACTAATTACGCTTCTTAGTTAATTCTTATTATTTTTTCTGCTAATTATTACATTCATCTACCGACAAATCTATTTGTTATAACATTAAGTTTGATTAAATCTAACGCAAACGTAACTACCTTGAGCTATAGAAAGGACAAGGACGAATAAATAAACAGATAGATTTGTTGTTGATGTTTTTTTTTTTATTATTATAATAAACTTCCACTTTTCAGTCAACCGGGATGCTACTATTCGTCGATAAATATTTCTACTTCCAATGCCCTTTATTATTTTATTTGCTACATTGGGTAATTATATTCAGCATTCCTAAGGTCGATCACTGCCACTACTACTATGTAATAATAATACTCCTCAGTGAAAAATACGTCTTATAATCACTTTTCTTATTACAGTTTACTATATTATATTTTAATTCATTATGAATATTTTGTTCTCTTATATTGCATTACATTATATTTTCCTATGTTATACTCCATTACCGATTATCTACGAATTACACTCATTATATTTACAAATTAATTCTTTTGTTCATTTCGTTACATTACATCGCATTACAATACATTTTATTATTATATTTTATGTATTATACAATATTTCAATATTATATTTCATCATAACAAACTTTACTTTTGACTATATAACCATATGAGGTTGGGAGGGTGCATCATTATATACATTATATACATATACATATACATATGATACATTATATACATTATATTTCATTATTATTTATTGATTGCATAACATTGCATAATTATATATCATCATATTGAGTTATACTACATAATTATACTACTATAAAATATATAACTATATTACTGTATTACTATATAACTATATAACTATATGATTTTATAACTGTATAACTATATAACTATGTAACTATATGACTATATGGGGTCGGGAGGGAGCATCAGGGCATCATTGAAGTTGTAACTGTGCAACGGAGTGGATTGCCAGCCGGAGCGTGGTGAGAAGTAACTATAACATCCTTGTAGATGGGTTCTTCTATCCCAACAGTTGCAATGGATTTGACGCGCCCTTCTTATAACAAACCATCCCGTAGAAAGCTTGACAAGTAATGTGAATTTCATTATTCATCCTGTTGGATCATACTGTTGGAAGGAGATTCTCTTAAACCCGCGGATTTCGCGTAAGTGTCTCTACTTACGGGTCCGCCACACCCCCTTTTGGCCCTTCATACAGCGGTATGTTGAATTCAGAATGGTAATGAAATTTAATCTTTACTGTTGAGTGGAACTGCATGCAGAGCAAGACTCAAGCTAGGATGGTGGCTACCTACATACATACATACACATGACGGCATGTTATAATAAATTGCATAATCGTTCGAGATTTTCTAAAAACACACGTTCATCCTTCTTCTTCTATGACGCTATGTATTTCTAGTTTGGCCACCACATTAAAAACGACCACAGTGACCAAGTTGATCGGTTGATCGACGTCGGTAGCAACGGTGGCGCGCGGCGTGCACTGGTTCTCGCACTCATTGACTGCTGCCATGCGTTGTGTATGTTGTTTTTTCGACGCTGCTGCAGTGCTCTTGACTTGATTTTGGACTTGGTCTGCACCGATCAAGAAGTGGTCAAGCGATTGTTTTGAGTGGCACTCTTTCTCTCATGCTGAAAGTGTGCAAGAATTTTGATTGATTAGGGTAACTCAGAACAGCACAGAGTCGCGGAATCCGAGGTCTGTCACTAGCCAGGCAGACAGTTGGTGCTTGAGTGGGTGCGATATTTTGACAAGGTGTTGGCTTGATCTATAGAATGGATACAGATTGGAGAGATAAAACTTGAAAGGCGGAAACGCCAGAATAGAATATTACCCACTATTATAGGATTTTAGAACATTAACGGAGTCGATTACATTTTCTGCTATTGATGTTCGGACAAAAAGCCTTGAAATCATGTTCATTTCTTCTTCTTCGTGCGTACCAACAGAGGTAAAACTTTTCTCACTGATTACAGGCCAAACATGTCTAAAGGTCCAATCTGCAGAAGAGAGGCTCTCTTTGGTTTCCTTCTCTTTCGTTAATATCTCAACTGTTTATTTGAATTATGATTATCTCCTTGCATAGAGCGATGGTCAAAACAATCGTCTGTTGATTTGTACAGGTCGGACTCGATTATCCGGAGACTCGATTATCCGGAGACTCGATTATCCGGGGTTCGATTATCCGGAATTTTGGACTCGATTATCCGGAGTATTTTTTATTGAGATTTTTTTAATATTTTAATGCAGAAATTCGAAATCGTTTGATATTATAATACTGTGCTGACCCGATTTTGAGAGGCCTCGATTGCGTTTTCTCCAGATATTTTCGGTTTTCTGACCAGATTGTGTTAGCTTTTTTTTTTAACAAGAAAAAGTGTTTTACATTCCGCATACCATTTTACAATAAATTTTAAGGACAGACTTGTAATAACCCCAAAATGGCCGACTTTGGCACCTAATCGCGATTTCGATCGCACACATCTCTTCGTAAACAAAAGCAGCGCTCCTCATCTTTTTATTTGAAGCTTATTACAAATGAACAACAACAGATTAAAAAAAAATCACTGTTGTTTAAAGCTTGCTTTTTGAGATTTGTGAGTCTGAAGTTCTGATGCACTGTTGAAGCAAATTTTAAAGACGTTTGTCCTTAATATTAGCTGATATATTTTGGAATCATATACAAACTACGTAACGATCAAATCTCCCGTTATATTTGAAAAGGGGCAAATAATTTAAAATTTCGTTTCAGCGAAAAAAATGCTAAATTTGCGTCTGTTTTCAAAATAAAATTAACGATATCCTTTGAAAACAGACGTCAATCCAGGAATTTCTCAAACAATGCCTGCAGAGATTCCATCGGATATTACTTCTGGGATTCCTCTAGAAATTCCAAGGAAAAGTCCTCCAGGGATTTTTTTTAAATGATGAATTTCTGGTGCAGACTTCCAGCAGTTGGAAGCATCCAAGATGAATTCCTCTTGGTATCAATTGGTATTCCTCCAAGAATTTCGTATGGAATTCTTCAGTCCGCCTGGGATTTCTTCAGGAATTTACCTACAATACAACCAGGGTTTCCTCTATAAATTTCCCAATAATTATTCTTGCAATTCTTGGAAAGATTTCTCCAAGGGTTTTTCTAAAGTTTCCTCCAGAATTTAATCTTGGTGGAGCATAGGAAGCCCTTTAGGGAGGAAGTCCCAAAAGTACTGCTGGAATTTCTCCAAGCATTATTCCAGGCGCTCCTCTTCCTTGAATTTTCTGCAGAAACTCGTGCATGGATTTCTTCTAGATATTTCTCAGGACATGTTTAGTAGGCCTGTCCAGCTTTTCAAAAATGTTCTCTGATTTTCAAGTCCACCCTCAAGTGGACTTGAGAATCAGAGAACATTTTTGAAAAGCTGGACAGGCCTAATGTTTAGGGCTTTCTCCAGGAACTCCCAGATACCCGAGCAGGAGAGAATAGGTGTAAAATATTAAACTGAGGTATGCAAAACCTGAAACAATACATGGTGCCTGTTCTATAATTCAATAATACCTCAAGCAGTCCTCAGTACCAAATCAATAACTCGTTGAGGTATCTTTATTAATGACTCAATACCTTGTCTTGGTATGATATTTAATTCGTTCCTGCTCGGGTATAGACCTTCAGGATGTTGTCCATGAATTCTTCTGGGATTTTTTTTAAATTTTTATTACAGAAATCTTCTATGAATTACAGTAATTTTCGTAGTGATTCAGGAACTTCTTTCAAACTTCTCTAAGCATTCTTCCAGTGATTTTTCCAGGGGAAAATCAAGGCATTCTTTTGAAGATTTCTACAAGGATTTTGTTAGCGAGATTGTGATCGTTTTTGAATTAAGCTACTGTCTAAGTCTACGGTCTCCTGTTTGTCAGGACACAATTGGGTTTTTAAATTTAAAGCAATATTGTGTTTTTATGTTATACAAAAGAGCACCATTTTCTGAGCCACTATTTTGCCAACATAAATTATAAATAGCAAAAGTACATTTCTAATACCACAGCCCTATTCATTTCCTTTTTTTCCCGAACTGATAAAGTTGAAAATAAAGCACACCCCTTCACCAACCCCCTTTAACTGTATTGTTTCCTTTGATAGAATCAGAACCTCTTTATAAAGTTCAAAATTCACAAAAAATCTATGCCGATTTGTCAGCCTAAAATACAATCAAGGTCCCACAGTATACAATATTCTAATGGAACGCCTATAACTTACGTTACGCTTCACCAGGAGAGGGAGAATTCCACATTGTGCAATGACCAACACAAAAACTTCATGGGTCTCATTAAAATAGCATGACTAGGAGGAAGGGAAAGAATAAAAATTTTGTGTTACGTAATTTATGGACGTACCCCAATTTGAAATTTCTGGCTACGTCACTGCTTCATGCACATAAAACAACAAAAACATTACATTTCCATACGTTTTTGAATTCCAAATTAATATTTTTTTTCGTGATTCGATTATCCGGAGAATTCGATTATCCGGAGTGAAATAAAAATCAATACTCCGGATAATCGAGTCCGACCTGTACTGCCAAAGTAGTTGAAAAGTCTATCATTACATTGTACTAATTGAAAGAGAAAGTGAACAAAGAGAGCCTCTCAAATGCAGATAGGACCTATTGAAATGTTCGGCCTGAATTAATCTTCTTGAAGCACTTCCATAAGTTTTAATAAAATAAATAAAAAGAAAAACGTTCCTTTTAATTACTAAGAATTTGCATCCTTTGATAGATATGTATTTCAGAGATGTCATGTTATTTTATCAAAAATCTGTATCAATACAGATTTTTCTATATCGCCGTATTTGAGCATACAGTAGAAACTGAGAGTCCTAGATTTTAATAGAAACTAATAAAATTGTACTAGTTTTCGACGGTTTTAAATTTTTACTGCTATTTATTTGTTAAAAACATGTATGAAAACGCACACATATTCATAAATTCTTCTAAGTTTAAGTAGCAATTTATAAAGTTTTCATTAAATTTATTGAAAAAACTTCAATTTCAATGCTCTAATGCTTTCTGGAGAAATCTGTATCACATTTTAAAAAACTGTATTTTTTCTGTACTCTGTAATCAAGGTCAAAGATCTGTGTTTGTGACCTCAACTGTAAGGACGTCTTCAGTGTCTCGTGCTTGGCTCGATTGAGATATTTCTCTGCCAAATGACCATTTTTGCGTATGAAAATCGTGTGGCCAGGGCCCCGGGCTCCCACATTTTAGGGGCCCCCACAAAAACCTTTTGGCTTGCTAAACATTAACAAAAATAAAGAAAAGCTTATTTGCTCATGGCATTTGTACCTCCGAGGGGCCTCCACACGCGCTCTGGCCGCAGGCCCCCACAATCCTTAATGCGGGCCTGCGTGTGGCAGACGCAAAGTTACTATAGTCCATTTACGAGCCGATTTTATGAATGAATTTTGACAGTAGGTAGCGTCCAATAGTCCGTGAAAATCAATATCATCATCAACATTGTTGTCACTTCGTAAAATGGCTCATAAGTCCAAGGAATTCACAAATGTCTTCATTATGTCTGTTTTAGACGATGCAAGTGACGGTTGGAAGAGTTGCTTGACTCAATTCCTTTTGGCGTATCCAACATGATGTGACAGCAGGCTCGTTCACAGGAAAGGCGGCAAGGGAGGAGTTTTTCATAATTTCAGCAACATGTGGAGAGGTACTCAGTACATATAACATGAACTACCAGAACCCCTGCCTTGGATACGGGCTTGTGTGACAGTTTTGAGTTTTCAGCGGCAGTCGTTTAAGCCTTTCGTATCCCTCAGAGTATAGGCTCGATTCCTGCTTCAGCTTTGTCTATCGGAAAATATGAGCAGGGCTACTGGATGCTCTGTGTATTGTTCAATGTCATTTGTTTATAATACTCATTAGTTCTTGATCATATTTTTTAAAGCATTTTTTAAACATCTTTGAATAAATTGATGAGCACATGAATTATAATGAATTTGATTATTGATATGATGATGACATCATTAAACTCATCAGGAAGCTCATGCTTAGGTATCCTCATAATATTATTTGGCCTCATAAAAAAATAGAAAAATATCTGCACACTTCGAATTTGAAAATTTATTTCTATGAATGCAATCATATCTATCTAGCAGTTGAGCCAATAATTCTACCAGAACGATCCTGACTCAAGGTTCTCCATGACTGACACGAGGAACATAACAAGAATGTATCATAATTTTATGTCCTTCTAATATTACTAACAAACTATGTTATAATTTGTAATGGCATCAACTAATCACAAGCATGCGCAGCTTTTTCTTTTTTCTTGCTCACTCTCCAAAATAAACACCTCTTATTTATTTGAAAGAGAGCGAGTAAGAAAAAATAATAAGCTGCGCACGCTAGAGCGACTAATAATTACTTTTCAAAAAACTAAATTAAAGACATTCCAAAAAAAAATCTCGGGGAAATTCCTGGAGAAATCCATGAAAACCTTCCTGGGCGAATCAATGAAAAAACTCCTGAAAAATCCTTGAAGGAGTTTCTACAGGAATCTTTGAAGGTATTCCTGGGGAAATCTCTACAGCAATTTCAGGAAAAATCACTCAAAAAATTCCAGGAAAAATCTCTGAAGGTTTTCAAGAAGAATTTCTGGAAAAAATCCCTGAAGTACTTCCTGATGAAACCTTATAGAACCCGTGAAGAAGTTTGTGGAGGAAACCCTAAAGAAAAAAAAATCCGCGGTAGGCTCCAGGTGAATTCCCTCGAAGAATTCCAGGAGGAATTTCTGAAAGAATTCCATGAAAAATCCCTCAAGAAATTCCTGAAGGAATCCCAGAAGGAGTTCCTAAAGGAGCTACTGCAGAAATCAGCGAAGGAGTTCCTGGCGGAATCATTGAAGGGGTTCTGGGAAAAATACATGTAGAAATTTGCGCTGAAAAAGTCTTTCCTATAATTTCGAGAGAAATCCCTCTAAGAATTTCAGGAAAAAATCCCTGAAAAAGTTTCTGGTAAAACTGAAAGAATTCCTATAGAAATCACCGAAGGAAAACCAGAAAAAAATCCCACAAATAATTCTAGCAGAAATCTTTGAAGGGATTCCTGGATAAATCCTTAAAAGAGTTCCTGGATAAATAACTGGGCGAGAAAAATCTGGAAGAAATACTATGAGAATCCCTCAAGAAATTCCAGAAAGAATCCCACAAGTAACTCCTAAGTTAATTCCACTAAGAATTGCAAGAGCCATCTCTGGAGGAAATCATGGAGGAATTCTTGGAGGGATCCCTGCAAGAGTTCCTGAATAAGTACCTTTAGCAATTCCTGGAGAAATGCAAGAAAAAAAAAATCCCGGATGAATCTCTAAAGCTTCTTCTACAGGGACCCTCGAACGAACTTCGGGAAAATCCCTGACGGAGCTTTAAAGGAATGTCTGAAGGAATTTCTGAATGAAACCCTGCATAAATACCGGGAGGAATCGCCCTGAAGAAGTTCCTGGAAGAATCCCTCAAGAAACTCCAGAAAAAAAAATCGCTAGAGCAACTCCATGCAAAATACGTTTTAGAATTTTTAGAGAAATTTATTATGGAATTTCTGGGAAAATCATTGAAAAACTTTTGGAAGGAATCCCGAAGGAGATCTAGAGAGAGTCCCGCAAGGACTTCCTGGAGAAATCTCTGAAGGAATGTGAGAAGAAATTCCTGAAGGAGTTAATGGAGAATATCTCTAGCAGCTGTATGGGAAGTCTCTAGAAGATTTCCAAAGAGTTCCTGCAGGAATTCAAAAAGGAACTCCTAGAGGAATCCTTGAAGAATCCCTAGAAAAACAACTGAAGGAGTCCCTGGAGCAATCTTTGGAGGAATTGATGAGAAAATTTATCAAGGAAAGCCAAAAAGAATCCCACAAATATTTTTTGTAGCAATTCCCATAGGAATCCCTAGAGAGTTTTTGGAGAAACCTCTGGGGAAATTTCTGAAAAAAATCTTGGAAGAGTTACTGATAGAGTTTCTTTAAAATTCCATGAAGGAGTTCAAACATTCCTAAAGAAATTTGCGGAAAAATAATTTTGAAGGAGTTCCTAAAGAAACCTCTAGCAATTCCGAGCATCCTCAAAGATTTCCAGGAAAATCCCTGAACCAATTTCTAGATGAATACAGGAAAAACATTTTAAAGCAATTCCAGAAGAATCCTCGGAGAAGTAACTGAAGGAGTTTCTGGTAGAATCTGGGAAAAATTCCACAAAGATTTCCTGGAGAATCCCTGAAGAAGTTCTTTCAGAAATCTCTCAAGGAATTCAAGGAATGATCATTGAAAAAAATCTGGAGGAGTCCCAAAAAGATTTCCTGGAGGAATTACTTGAAACATCCCCCAATGAGTACCTTGCATGAACTAAAAGATGAATCAATGGAAGAACTCCAAAAGAAATCTTGAAGCTTCTGGAACTTCTTCGCTAAAGGAACTTCTAGAAGAATCCTTGTATTAACGTCAGGAGAAACCTCTAACGCAACATCTAGAGGAATGCTTGAAGACACACCTGAAGGAACCCCTGAATGAATTGCTGGGGGAATCACTGAAGAACTTTCTTGAGGAATTTCTGTATGAACTTCTAAATCAAGTGTTGGGACACTGCCAACTATGCCCGGCACAGAACTGTATCTTCCATAGGGGTTCAATTTTTCCCGTGGCTTTGACACAATCATTGCAGATTGTTGATCTCAGGTAAACGAATGGGACAAATGCAAGCATAAAATCAGGACGGAAGACCGGTTCCGTCCGAGACTAGACGATCACTTTCGATGTTGTACTACTTGAAATTCATCTTGTGTTTGTTTTGGTATCCAAATCCAAAACAACAAGAAGGTGATAGCAGGTTGGGTGGATTACTAAATGTATGAATCCACCCTTTCACCAGGAAGGCAGGTTATCATTTGCAAACCGATTTAGCAACGATTGGTGGGGTTCTATGTTATGATGGAGGTTGTTAATTTAGGTTTACTCACGCATTGGTGGGCATCGTCTAAGGCATCGAAATTTAATTCTGCGGTCTTTAAGCAATGCTTCCCAATGGATCGTCCCAAAGTGAAATTGTATAACAAGTTTCATGTTCCCTCCACACGTTAAAACTTTTGACCATGACTCGATCCCAAAATAGAAACGGCTGTATAAATTCACCCATTCGAAAGAACAGAATACTGTCTTCGGCAAAGTTGTTGCAAATTGAGTCTTCTATTAGGGAAAAATTGGGATATTTGTATTTGGGACTTCATTTATAACAGGGCTGCCCAACCTTTTTCGCATGTTTCAGACATTTTCAATCGGTACATTTGCAAAACAATATTTAAGCATCAAATGAAAGCTTAGTGTTACATCTAACTCATCCAAGTGAGAAAGTGAGAATCTGTTGACAATTTTTAGCTACTGGTGCAGTTGAACAAAAAAAAACAGTCCGGCCCGCGGGCCGGATGGATTTTTTCACTGAATTGCCACGGTAGCTAAGTGGATAAGTTAAATTTGATTTTGAAAACATGAATCCATTAGCCCTAACACCAGGCTTCCATTTGATGCTAAAATATCTAATATCTGACCCTTTTTACGATCGCACGGACCAACATGTATGAAACAAGCGAAAAAGGTTGGGCAGCCCTGATTTATAACCTAGAACATCCTGAACACCATGAAATTTGTAAAAACAAAATAATTGACATACCAGTTGCTCTTAAAGCTGAACTTGGATGTGGGTTTCGTTTATACAGGGTGTTAGGTTCATGAGTGCAAACTTTTTAAAGGGTGATAGAGAACCATAAATGGTGAAAAACAATGTTCTACGCATATGGTCAAATCTCAACCGTTACGTAGTTATTGAACTTCCCATGTTTTGACTCTTATTGCCTTAACTGGCTGTAACTTTAAAATGGTCAAACTTATCGCAGTTTTTTACTCTTATTCGGAAGATTTTTGAATTTTCTATCAAATGGCATCTTTAAATCGATTGGTTTATTTGAATAACTAAGTTTTCTAGGGCAAAATAGCTAAAATAGTGTGTTTTTATTTGTTTATGTCAATTATCTTCGAAACAAGCGTAATACATTAAAATTTTTTCTTCGGCAAAGATGTGGCCCCTGTTCCACTCTACAATTCGTTCTTTGACACCAAACTTCTAACTCTTTTCGATTTCTTGCAATTTTGCGGCACAGTGCGCAAAAAAGTGCTTAACATGACGATTGCAAATTTATGATCTGAAATGCGACGTTTAAATTGAAATTGCAAGAAAACGATAAGAGATAGAAGTTTGATGTCAAAGAGCGAATGGTTGAGTGGAACGAGGGCCACAACTTTGCCAAAGAAAGAATTTTAATTTAACACGTATTTTTCAAAGATAATTGACAAAAACAAATTAAAACACACAACTTTCAGGCTATTTGCTCAAGAAAACTTAGTTATTTAACTAAACCAATCGGTTCAAAGATGCCATTTGATAGAAAATTCAATAATCTTTCGAATAAGGGTAAGAAATTTGCGATAAGTTTGACCATTTTAAAGTTATAGCCAGTTAAGGCAATAAGAGTCAAAAACATGGGGAGTTTAATAACTACGTAACGGTTGAGATTTGACCATATGCGTAGAACATTTTTTTCACCATTTATGGTGAAGCCATTTATCCGTGAAGCTCTTGACATTTACAAGGCTATTCATAGACGCTATAGGGATATTCCAGGTCAACCAAACTATCTTGGAATTCAGGACTTCTTTCAAATCTACAAGAATAATTTAATGTGTTTTCACCATATATAATAGTATTGTATAAACTGCTGGGGTCCGCGAAGCTCTTGAAATCTCAAATGTCATTCAGAGACACTACAGGGATATTCCAGGCCAGCCAAACTACCTTGGAGTTCAGGACTTCAGGTCTACACTCGTAACTGTATCCATGTCTGTTATACTGAATAACGCTGCATAATCAACCGCAGTTACTGGAACAATCTGAAGTCTATTTTTGTATAATAAACCTTTGGGACATTCACGGTCGTCCAAATTGTTCTATAACGCCCTTCAAATCTACAAGAAAAACTTTGTGTTTTCACCACAAATAATAGCATAGCAGCTGCTGAGATCCGAAATCTCAAATGTCATTTAGAGACACTATGGGAATGGTCCAGGTCAGCCAAACTATCCATAAGTTCAGAACTTCAGATCTACACTCTTAACAACAGCTATATCTGACATACTGAGTAACATTTCATAATCAATAGTGGTGACTGGACCAACCTAAAGTCTACTATATTTTTTTGAACCTTTGGGACATTGAGCGTCGTCCATACTATCCTGAAGTTTAGCTCTTGATAGTAACAGTAGTTAGTCTCACCATGCACTTTAGACTGTAATCTATAATGATAGTTTTGAGATATTCCAGATCAACATCGCTACTCCGGAGACCATAGCTTCAGGTCTACACTTGTGATAATAGCTTTTGCCACTACGTTAAGGCGTTACATAATCAACTGTACTTACCAAAGCAGTTAGAGGAACAATATGCGTTGTTATATATTTTTGGGGATATTATGGGCTTCTTTCTGTTATGAAGCTTAGTTGATGAAAACAACCACTGTAACTTCCAGAAGACTTGCTAGACATGATAGATCACAAATCATAGCTTTTAATGAAAGAAGTTACCGTTACACTCGTAAACTTTAGGATCTAAACTCAAGAACAGTTTGGATGACCTGTCTATTTATCTTCCCGAAGACATACTGGACATTATATATTACAAATCGCAGCTTTGTATAATGAAAGCAATTACCGTTACACCCATAGACTAAATCTGAAGATCTGAACTCAAGAACAGTTTGGATGATCTAGAATATCCCGATTGATCGGATACTGTCTATTGAACTTTCAGAAGATTTACTGAACATGATGGATTACAAATCACAGCTTTGTGAAAGCAGTTACCGTTACACCCGTAGACTTTAGGATCTAAACTCAAGAACAGTTTGGATGACCTAGGATATCCCGAATGATCTGATATTGTCTATTTACCTTTCGGAAGACTTGCTGAACATGATAGATTATAAATCGCAGCTTTGTATAATGAAAGAAGTTACCGTTACACCCATGGACTGTGGGATCTAAACTCAAGAACAGTTTGGATGATCTAGGATATCCCGAATGATCTGATACTGTCTATTCAATTTTTATAAGACTTATTGGACACGATAGATTACAAATTGTAGCTATGTATACTGAAAGAAGTTATCGTTACACTTGTAGACTTTAGGATCTAACCTCAAGAACAGTTTGGATGACCTAGGATATTCCGACTGATCTGATATTGTCTATTTACCTTTCAGAAGACTTGCTGGACATGACAGATTACAAATCGCAGCTTTGTATAATAAAAGAAGATACCGTTATAGCCATATACTTAAGGATCTAAACTCAAGAATAGTTTGAATGACCAAGGATGTCCAGAAAAATATTCTGCATAATATTCTACCGTTTTTATACTATTGAATACCAAACCTACAGAAAAACGTAGAAAAAAATCCAGAAGAACGCTTGGAAAGTTCCGGGTTCAAAGGGTTAAACTGCTCAACAGCCTCAAAGGGTTATCAAATCCTGATTAAAATTTGATAAATTATACTTAAAATCGAGAGTATAGAAATTGTGATTTGAGTGGTCGTCAATTTTGTACTGGATTGTTAGTGTGGATAAAACCATGAGTAACCCTAAACAATAACACAAACATGACATAATTTGCTCTAAAAATTCTATTCGTGGCAAAATTGCTATGTCGGGCAATCAATGAATCACACACAGTCCACATGCACCCATATGATATCACAATCGTTTCCTTCGAAAATCACAAAACCGCAAAAAGACCCCCACTCGGATCGGATTGTGGGAGGATTGAAACGCCGGCCGCACGCTAGACCAAGTGTCATGACGATTGTATGACTGACTGACTGACTGACTGGTATGCAGCAAGACAATAAAAAATTGGACCACGACATGTGAGAATCAATCGCATGCGCTGCGCAGTCATAAAAGCAATAACCTTTGGTGCAAAATAAGAGAGACACAGCCAACATACCAGGTTGAGGAGACTTTAGGACCATGACGACTAGAGTTCGAAATGACCTTGTCCGATGGGGGACCTGGTGGAAATTGGTAACCGCGCGAAATGGTTTCCAATTAATGAGGTCTATTAAGTGCCGAATAGTGGCGATTTGATTGTGGCTCAGTGCGGTACCTCTGCAAGAAGCCGCGCCGCCGCCGCCGTCACCCATGTGAGTCGCTGCAAATCGGATGGATGGATAATTATGCATACGGTCGGTGTGCGCGAGTTCGGAGTCGCAAATTGTTTAATTGACTTCTTGATTAGTGCGCGAGAATGACTGTAATCGACGCTATTGAGATATCGGTATCAAGATCTTATGAGGTGTAATTGGTTAATTTGAAGTGTTGATCTGTGAACAGAGCGCTCATAATTATCTTAACTAGCACTCGTTTGTTGGATTCCCAAATTACCTGCCTTAACTGATTAGGTAAATTGTGAGTGAGCACCGGTCTTTTCCGTCAGAAACCTGCTTGAAGACGTTCGATCGGACATACTCTGACGTGACACAGTCGCTTCTTCGGGAACACTTAGTTCCCAAAACAGGTTTCCAAGTTAAGCAGTTTTAGGTCGGGGAATTCCGCGGCATCACATTGATGGCGTTGTTGTGGTAGGATGGTGTGCAAAATTTCTCCGACTGCGGTGCAGCACGTTCATGTAAGGGAAATACCTCTCTCACTCAGCAGGTGATAAAATCCGGATCATTTGGAATGATACCTTGTTTTTGTTTAGGGTTTTGGGACAAACGGGAATCTTGTTGAAACTTGTTTTCAGTGGTCCATAAGCTTGAAGAAGTTTTGTACGGCTTTACTTCAATTTCTTCTTCTTGGCGTAACGTCCCAACCGGAACAAACCCTGCTTCTCATCTCAGCTTAGTAGGCACTTTCACAGTAATTAAAGAATAGCTTTATGTGCCAAATGCACAAAGATATTCAATGCTGTATGAAGCCCCGTTTACATGAAGATCCTTGTTAGACACCCTTA
The DNA here is from genome assembly GCF_035046485.1 of Aedes albopictus. Classification (NCBI taxonomy): domain Eukaryota; kingdom Metazoa; phylum Arthropoda; class Insecta; order Diptera; family Culicidae; genus Aedes; species Aedes albopictus. The sequence goes on from NC_085136.1 coordinate 92,233,458, forward strand.
ACATAATCTTATTGAATAACCGCGCATTTACTGGCTCGGCTACATGAGGTCTTCTGTACTGCATTTTACGTTTTCATTAAACTTCCAGGAAAAAAATCCCAGGTTTAAGATAAATTTGGGATTTCTTCCATGCAAACACGTCATTGCTTATGTAGCAAAATCCCGGAACTTTCAAAAAGAGTGGAATCTTTAACTCAAACAGCACAAGTTGGTGCAGGTGGAGATTATTTACTTGGTTTAGTCACCACCGCATGGCGTTATCATAATTTACTTTTACCGCCTTTTTTCGGTGATTTCAATACCACTCAAAGTAAGATGGAATAAATAATGTAATGAAAGCACACGGTGGATAGATACGTTAGCGCGTGTTAAGAAAAAATAACGGAAATGAAACTATGAACAAGTGCAACCGATCGATAGAACCAAAAATATCGCCGGAAACATTCAACAGATCCTCTTTTAGCCTGACTAGGGGTTGCCTGTTTTAAGGAGGAAGTATTACCGGAGGAATGGATGGAAGGTATCGTGTGCCCCATCTACAAAAAGGGCGACAAGTTGGATTGCGCGAACTAGCGCGCGATCACACTACTGCGCACTGCCTACAAGATATTCTCTCAAATTCTATGCCGCCATCTATCACCGATTGCAAAAGATTTCGCGCTACAAGAGACCAGATGTTCGCCATCCGCCAGTTGTTGCAGAAATGCCGCGACTACAACGTGCCCACACATCACTTGTTCATCGATTTCAAATCGGCGTATTATACAATCGATCGAGAACAGCTATGGCAGATTATGCACGAATACGGATTCCCGGATAAACTGATACGATTGATCAAGGCGACGATGGATCGAGTGATGTGCGTAGTTCGAGTATCAGGGACACTCTCGAGTCCCTTCGAATCTCGCAGAGGGTTACGGCAAGGTGATGGTCTTTCGTGCTTGCTGTTCAACATTGCTTTGGAGGGTGTAATAAGAAGAGCGGGGATAAACACGAGTGAAACGATTTTCACGAAGTCCGTTCGGTTGCTTGGTTTTGCTGATGCAAATTTGAGACAATGGCGAAAACGTACAATCCGACTAAAGAATGAAGCTAGCCGAATCAGATTAGTCATTAATGTGACTGGGTTTGATCACCGCGGTAATTTATATGCATAGTTAGATTGGCTATTTTCGGTGAAACGATTACACCGTTCAACACTAAATTTTGTTATGGGATGAGAAAAAAAAAATAACTGGGGTTGGGGACCCTAGAAGTGTCATAGTGAAAGAATTTTTGAAAAATATTGGACCGGGCCTTCACAGTTTAAAACCGAAGTTTGTATGGAGAACTTGGGGTGTTCAATTGATATAAGCATTAGAACGCGCTGTGCATATATTTAGGCGTTAGCAATAACGAAACTAACCCGAATACCGAAAACGCCTAAAAATATGCACGGCACGTTCTAACGCAAATATCAATTGAACACCCCAAGTTCTCCATACAAACTTCGGTTTTAAACTGTGAAGGCCCGGTCCAATATTTTTCAAAAATTCTTTCACTATGACACTTCTAGGGTCCCAAACCCCTGTTATTTTTTTTTCTCATCCCTTAACACCAAATTTTGTAAAATTTTGTCGAGCAGTGTTTTCAAACAGCATTATTTGCGTGACGCGTTTCGGTCTACTATTCTTCGACCATTTTCAGACGCCTTAAAACATGTATTCGTTACAATTGTTGTTCACATATAATTACAAAACATTTAGCATGCAACACTTACATTTATGAGCATGAGCATGAGCATGAGCATGAGCATAGATGACCGCACAATTCGTAGTTGCTACTCCGTGATTGACCAGAACAATCGAAATTGCACAAGATACCAATGAATAGGGCTTAGGACTAGCCTACTATTCTCAATGTACACAGTTCGAGAGCTCTCAATTTTAATAGGGTCAATAACGGCGCCGGCCACGTCCTTACGGTCATCGAGGATGGGAGGGAATGTTAGTGAGACAAACGTTGTTATAAAGACCGCAAATCGCTGCATCTCCACGTTTGTCTCAGGAAGGAATTTTTTGTTAGTAGGGTAAGGTTCATTGTCAATCCGGGAGTCACCTATGGTTGGTGATATGATTTGACACAAACCGCCGTTAACAACCGACCACTTTTCGACGCAAAAACTAGCCAAAAACAAAATTCTATCGCGCGTCTCCACTCCACTAGGGAGCAGAAACCTTTAGTCTATTCCACACAGAAATACACTGAACGCGACTCACTTGTCGGCGCCCGGATTTTTTTTTCGACCGGCGAGCCCGAACTAACACTTTTCACTCCTTTGTGGAAATGCAAAAAATGAAAGAAAATATTTATAATCAACTAAAAGTGTATTGGGAACTAGCGCGACGGGAAGCGAAAAATTCGGAACCGACTCGATCCACGACGCGTCCACCGCACACTCACCGCCGTCGAAATGCTCACTTCGGAATAGAAAAAGAAAAAATCGAACCACCGAAGCAAACGCGCGCGAACTGGCACCCGGACGAAATTCTACCATCATAAAATTTAAAGTCTATCTGTGCCCAATAAATTGAGATTCAGAGCTCCAAACTTTGATATGAAAATCTCGGGACCCACAAACTACTTTCCTTGCGAAGGAAGTACTCACATTTTTGTGAGTTTGTAGGGAGTATGATTCGACCCCCAGGTCCTCGCCGATACACACATTAATAATTCGATTATACACCTTTAGCATGCAACACTTACATTTAGCTGATTAACTTCACAGTTTCGTCAGACGATCATCACTAATTTTTCCTCTGGTAATTTTTCTCTATATACCCCTCTACCCCATCTAGTCTACGTCACATGTTTCGCTCATTCGTCATTTTTTCTCTTTCGTCATCTCCTCTCATGGTAGTCGTCTCTTCTCATCGTTGTCTTCTCAATAACGCCAGCGGGCTGTTGTACGTAGAATTGAAAACTTCCTTGCATCAAAATGGTAGCCAGCATCGAAAAGCATATACAAACGAAGGAAAATGCGAACGAAATCAGATCGGAAGTATCCAATGCGATCGTAAACCACATAAACTGCCATAGGCAACCTCGGCATGCGCCCCAGGAATGTATACAGAAAGATGTCATCAAGAGTAAGAAGTTTTTGCGAGACAATCCAAACCTTGTCATCACGAAAGCAGATAAAGGAAGCAAGACGGTCATCCTGGAAGCAGAAGAATACCATGACAAGATGAACGGATCCAACTATCCACAAGCACTACAACACACTCGAAACCGAATCCCAAGTAAATCCCTTATCAAAATACGTTCCCGCACCCGACAGGGTCTCCAGTTAGGCCAGTGGTTAAGGCTACGAATCGCCAATCCGGAGACGGCGGGTTCGATTCCCGTTCTGGTCGGGACAATTTTCTCGTCTCTCTGGGCATAGTGTATCATTTAGAGGTTCCAACCCGGGATATCCCGGGACAAAAAATCCCGGGATCTTGAAAAATTCGGGATTTCCCGAATCCCGGGATAACATTTTCCACCGTCCCGAAAATCCCGGGATTCCCGGGACGCACATATCTTACACATATTTTTCGCTTTGATTTGAATTTGGGAATCTCTGAAACGTATTCGAAGAGTCGTGATTTTTTTTTCAAAAATCGCCTTCAACAAAAAATCACGAAAATGTTACATAAACCATTTCAACTGTGTGTGGACATCAAAACTCGTTGAAACTTGACTGAAACAATGCTGGAGCACTTCATTTACGGTTTTGATAGCATCAAAGAGAAATTTTTCGAAATAGGCCTTTCTAGACCTATGTTGGACATGGACAATGATTTTGAAGCTGCAAAAAATCATCAGGAAGCTCTTCAGCCAATCAGACTCGCTTCGGAAGCATTGGGAAGACTAGATGCTATATTATTGTCTACGGAAGGCAGCTTGAGTTTCTTGAATTCGAAGCTTACAAAAAGTAACTCCAATTTTGGAATTTCCGTCCTCTTCCATGCAATTATGAAAAGAATCAAAAATCGACGCCAAAAGGAAATAATAACAGCGCTAAAGTTCCTTCAAGGTCTTCCGTCGTCAACGCAAGTGCCAGCAGAACTGGAAAGCTCATCGAAAACGCAAATGATTAAGTTCATCAAGAGACTGGGAGTCCGATTGTTGCGAGACTGCCAAAGACAGACCGATAATGATGCTGCCGAGTTGAATGCTGGATTGTCTTGTATGCATAACACCATCGAGCATGCGCGAAGAACTGGAATCGGCTATAAAGTAATATGGCAACCCGTCTTAGACTGATTCGGAAATGATTGAATTTTCGAAAGTAATTGCGAAAGAGTTGTCACTTTTTGAGCTACATGGTAAGTTGACCCCGAATCTTAAAATCGAACTCCGGATATATCCGTTCTAAAAAACGACCCTCACTGTTCGATGAAATCATAAAAAACATTTGCTTCTTGAAGTCGTATTTTCAGAGAACGAATTCAAATTGATAAGACCAGTTACTTGATGTGAACCATTTATTTATTTGATATGATGAATATAACATATTTCTGATCGCAAAAATGTGTTTTTAAGCAAATTGAAAAATTTCCCGGGATCCCGGGATTTCCCGGGACAAGCAACATATTTTATCCCGAATCCCGGGACAACCAAAATGGTCGGGAAATGGAACCTCTAGTATCATTATATTTACTTGCCTTAAAATATACAAATACATGCAATGGAAGGCAAAGACAGCCCTTCCATTAATAACTGTGGAAGTGTTCAAAGAACACTAAGTTGAAGCGAGGCAGGCCAAGTCCCAGTGGGGACGTCGAGCCATAAAGAAGAAGAAGAAGAATTAGTTCAGAAAATCGATTCAGAGTTTCCTCAGATTTTTTTTCCACAATTGCTCAAGAAAAGCACCCATGGGTTTCCTCATGAATTCCTCCATAGTACCTGAATATTTCATCTCCAAGAATTTCATTAATTCAAGCTTCCCAGGCCATTTTGATTCCAAGATACAGATTTTTTGGTACCACTTAGAGCAAAACTCAATTCATTACTGACAAAACTTGCGAGAATTAAACAAGTGTGTATGAACGACTTTTGTAGAATATGATAAGCTTTGATTTCAAGCTTTGATCTTAGTATGGGACGCGCTTGTATGGAAAAAATAAATCCTCACTCCAGTCGACTTTTTAGATCCCATTCAGGTCCCATATGAACTGTATAAAATTTCAGCGCGATCGGTGAAACTATAATTTAGCGCAAGCGATTCAAAGTTTGCATGGAATTTACTATGGGAAAAGTTACACTTTCAAACAAAAAATTCCAGAGGTCGCCCCTTGTCTCCTTAATTCAAATCGATCAACGCATCTTGTAGAAAAATCATTTAAGAAGCTTTCCTCCGAAGACCGCAAAACGATTGGATACCTGTGGTAAAAGTTATTGATTTATTACCGATTAGTGATCCAACGGTCGGCTTTTTGTTTTGTTTTATCAGCAGCACTGCTGGCTGCTGCCGTGTTGCATGGGGTGACGGGAAGCATCACCACCCCCAGATAGAGCAGCAGCCAAGGCAGCATCTACAAAAAAAAACTCCCTGGAATGTTTTCTACAACATGCACAAGACTTTTCTTCTAAGAATTGCACAAAGGGTTTCCCGATGAGTTTTATCAACTTTTTATTCTGCAAATTATTTCAAAATTCCTCCTGCGATTCCTTCAAGAATTTTCGTGGTATTTCCTCTAGAAATTCAGACATTCTACTGAATATTCCTTCTGACATTCTTTCGAGCAGTACCTCCAATAATTTTTTGAGATATTCCTTTAGAGATTCCTGCAGACATTCTTACAAGATTTTTTTTCCAAGAATTGATTCTATTGTTCCGTCAGAAATGTATCCTGAGGTTCATTTAGCGACTCCTGTTGGAATAATTTCAGATAATCTGCCTGGATTTTTATAAAAAATTATTCCAGAAATAGCATAAATATAATTGGAATATTTTTTTTAAAGAATTCAGAAAATCCCTTAAAAATCTTGCAATGATGCCTTCTGAAATTATCAGAAGAAAATATTGAATCTTTTCTGAGGGGATTCTTGGACAATATTCTGAAGCAATTTCTGAAGTTATTTCTGGAGCAATTCCTGGATGAATGCATGAGAGAATGCATGAAAAACTCTTTGAAATAACTACCTTGAGAAATTTCTGGAGAGATCCTAAAGAAATCTTTGATTGGATGTTGAAGAAAACTTAACAAAATGTAGGCAGAAATTTCAGACAATGGTACTGATAGAGTTCTTGCTAAATACCTCAACAATTTTCTGAGGGATCGCTAGAGTAATTTCTGTAGGAATCCTTGGAAGAACTGCTGGAGATATCTCTGGAATGAATGAAGAAATAATAGAAAAAATCTAACGCACTTTTCGAATGGATTAGTACCCATCAAGGTGCCCATTGTTTCTAAAAAAAATAGAGCTGATAAAAATGAATGTTTTTTTAGAGAATCACCAGAAAATGTAATTTTTGTAGGAAGCTCTGGAAGAATACTTGGAAGAACTAGATTACACTTTGCAGGTTTAAATGGAATAACTTCTTGAAGATAAACTTGAGAAATTATAAGGAATACAGTAACTTTTGCGGGAATTATTGGGAGAATCTTTCGGGAAGTTCTTGAAGCAGAACTCGATTAATTTCTGAAAGAAACCCCAATGAAAGGTCTTTATAAATCTTAAGCAATCTCAAGAGGAAAACCTGGAAGAACTTTTTAAGAAACCCCTGGAGAAAATAGTTTCTGAAAGACCTCTTGAGAAAAAGTCTGAATTTCTAATGGGAAATCCTAGAGGAATATTTGAAAGAATCAACTGCAGAATTTCTTGAGAAATTTCCAGATGATGCCACCTCTAATAACATAGCCATAGGTTGCACCTATCTGCAGCACAGCTTGGCACAGCCTCCCTCTTCGTTACACCTCGAGATGACCACAGCAGACGGAATCCCAAATCGACCCCATCCTGATTGACAGACGATCCGACATTATCGACGTCAGTACCTATTATGGCGCTAGTATCGACTCTGACCACTACCTGGTGATGATGAAAATGCACCAAAATCTTTCCGTGATCAACAACGCACGGTACCGACGGCCGCCTCGGTATGATCTGGAGCGATTGAAGTAACCGGATGTTGCCACCGCATCCACCCAGAATGCGAGGCAGCGTTGCCGGACGAGGACGAGCTAAATGCTGGAGTACAATGAAAGCAGCCATTAACAACGCAGCTGAGACTAACGTTGGGAATGTGGAATGGAGCCGGAGGAACGACTGGTTCGACGATAAGAGTAGAGAGATTTATTAAGACTAACGTGAACGTGGAGCGATATGAAAAAACGCGGAAACAGCATACCAGTCTCTTCTGGGAGAAAAAGCGCCACTTGTAAGAAGCGGAATGTGAACAAATGGAACTGCTGGGCCGTTCACAAGAAACGCGGAAATTCCACCACAAGTTCAACGCATCCCGCAAAGGTTTCATGCCGCGAACCGCAATGTGCAGGGATAGGACAGGAGCTTCTTAAATGACGGACGTGATGTGATCGAAAGGTGGAAGCAGTACTATGGCAATCACCTCAATGCAGCTGGAGAAATGACTACGTCAGTACAGCAGAGAGCAGCAACGAGTCAACACACACGTTGGGGGGAGTTAAGGAAGCTGTCCTGCAGCTCAAGAACAATATGTCAGCTTGTAAGGATGGAATCGGAGCTTAACTCAACAAGATGGGCCCGGGAAAGTTAGTCACCTGCCTGCACCGACTAATGGACCGGATCTGAGAGATCGAAAAGCTACCGGAAGAGTGGAAGGAAGAGGTCATTTGTCCCAACTACAAGAAAGTGACAAGTGCGGGAACTTCCGAGCGACCACAATTCTGAATGCCGCCTAGAAAGTGATATCTTTTCCGTCGTCTTCCATCCATAGTAAATGTGATTGAGGGAAGTTATCGAGCCAACTTCATTGACAGCCGCTCGATAACGGAACAAATATTCACCGTTTGGTAAATCCTATAAAAATGCCGCGAATACCAGGTCCCAACGCACCACCTGTTGTAAACCATGAACAAGAACGGCTTCTCCGGGAAGTTCATTAGATTGATCAAAGCGACGATGAATGGTGTGCAAAACTACATAAGAGTTTCGGGTGAACTACCTAGTTCATTCAAATATCGCCGGGGACTGGGACAAGGTGATGGACTCTCATGCCTACTCTTCGACATTCCAAAACAAAGTTCATGCTGGCATGCGGGACCGAACACGACCGAGTCCGTCTAGGTAGTAATGTGATGATAGCCGAGAATAAGCTGCAGTCTAAAAAGATTCACTCACGCACCAAGTGTACCATGTGCAAGACGCTGACATGAGATATGGACCATGCTCGAGGTGGATTTGCAAGCACTCGACGTTTTCGAGCGATACGTGCTGAAGACGATCTTCGGTGGTATGCAGGAGAAAGGTATGTGGCGGAGAAGAATGATCCACGAGCGTGCTGGACTTTACGGCGAACTCAGCATCCAGAAGGTGGCCATAGCCGGAAAGATGCCATGGGCAGGGCATGTTGCAAGAATGCCGGACAACAACCATGCAAGGTTGGTGTTCGCGACTGATCCAATTGGTACAAAAAGGCGTGGAGCGCAGAGAGCACGATGGGCGGACCAGGTGGAGTGCGACTTGGCGAGCATTGGCCGAGGATGGAGAGCGGCAGTCAAGAACCGTGTACTTATTATGGAGAAATATTGTTGATTCCGTTTCATCTTGAATTTGATGTAATACTTAATAAATGAATGACTGAACTTTGAATGAGATAAAGGGTAATTTTACTCTGTGTTGTGTGACAGGTAAGATTTTAGAGTATCGATGAATTCAAAAATGTTTCCATTGCGAAGAGAACCTAGACAGACCAGACCTTGAATCAACCGCGTCACCCTAAGCATGACCATGCTTAATAGCCGCCCATTTTCTACTTTATGATGTAGCTGAAATTATATGAAGTTCTGTCGATATCAACTTTACTGAGGATGGATCGCCCGACCACAAACTTTTGACAACATTGTCTGCTACCGGAGATTCTATGGTAATTTGATAGATGTCCTTGTTCCATTTTCAATACCATTTTCTAGGGCAAACATTGCAGGAAACAGGTTCACGCACTGGTTTATTTCATGTGGATTTTCCTTTCATACATTCTAACAAGCCGCCCACCAAACAAGGTGTGGTTCTTAGCCTGATTATCGCTTCCACAATTATTCACACACAGTTCCTTAACCTTCCGGCCAGCCAACTTAGCGGGCTATCTACATCGGCTGTCAGGCTCCTTAACTAAAATAAAATCCTCCATCAAGATTGCAATGACTCAATTTAAGCCAATTATCCGCTGGAGATCTACCGAGCTTTGTCCAATTAAAGCTCAGGTATATCTTCATGCAACCAAATCTGGGGGACCAAGTAAATCACCGTATCGAGAACCCCCTCAAAGAGTTCGACAGCACCACCCGGCGCGGCGCCGGCATGCGCGGCAAGTCGGGTTCAACTCAGACGGCTCGACAGCCAGTTCACAGCTGTGGCTAGCCAAGCTCTGGCTAGCCATCATCGAGCCAAACCGACAGACAGACAGAAGACGGACGAAGGGTGTCGATGTGGCTAATCGAGCGTGAAATTTTCCCACCTCCGCACAACGTGGCTCCCGGCTTCCGCACATCGAAGCACTGGGCTTCAATTTGCAACCCCCCGTTGTTGTTACACCGAATCTTGCACACGATCGAGCCAGCCGGGTGAGGGAGGCAAAGCTCTGAACGTTTAGCGCTGAACAACACTGACTACGGGTGACATTGAGAAGTTTGAAATCTATTTGAAATCGGTCAGACGTGTCCGAGACTAAGCCAGCTAGCTAAGCACGTGAAGTTGGAATGAGCATGAGAGTTGGAAGGGTTCACGCTGGGCTTGGGGGTCGGGGACGCGGTTTGAGCTGCTACGGTGGTGGTTGCTGAGACGAGTTTAAAGCCCGAGCCGGTTCAATTGCGCTGGAATTGCTATTGTTGGAACAGTTCCGTCTGCAGATTTTCGTGAATCTGGTGCTAACAAGTGCGGTGGCATTCTCGGAAGTTGTTACTGTGTTTCGTTTTCCAGTCTGCTGATAACGGAATTCAGATGGGGTCGGTCAAGTTCAGGGGTGTTCTGAGTGGTTGACTTCGACAACATGAACCGAGCGGTGGATTGAGCTAATTGAATGATTATCAGCCAGTGTTTGTTACAATGTTTCAAGCGAAAGTTTAAGTTCAAGTTAAAGTGATTAATCATCATCAATTACGCCCTGACTGGACACCTGCAAAATGCACTATAATGTTTGGTGTGACCCCTAAACTTGACCTTACCTTCAACAGAAATGGTTCGAAACGAACCCAACCTTAGTCTGACATGGGCTCCTAAACCCAAAAAGTCCTAGACCTTGTACGTGCTGGTAGACAAAATCACGACCAAAAATTCCACGTTTCAGCCTCGAATCATAAGAACCAGCAAAATTAACAACCACCATGTGCGAGAGTTCACCTCCAGCCAGACCTTTTACTTCCATCTCACCGTGGTCGCCATCATAGCCGCCGCCGCCGTTGATGACGACGTGACGCGACGGTAACTCCGCCAGAGAATGTGACCAAAAAAAACAGCACATTAAGCATCTCACGAGTATCTCCGAGACCGAACGTGCGGCGGCGGCACCAACCTGATCATAAATTTGACGCCAAGCTGTGGGGCTAGGCTTCCTTTTCCTTCAATGTTAGAGACTCTAAAGTGGGCACAGAGGGAACGGCAGCCTAAAACCTCAGACAGGTAGCTTGGTCAAGACCAGAGATCATAATCTAATCCGGACATGGCAACTATAGTGGCTTTTTGGTGGAAATCCGGTAAAATCTGATCGTGTCGAGTGGACTGCCGACTCAATCCAGCTAAATAGCAAGAATTAAAACGGGAAACAGAATGATTTGCTAATGCAAAGTAAAAGGATCAGTAAACTGAAAGTCACCACTCCGAATGAGATTTTGCCAATTTTCGATTATTAATCAATTTGGGCGGAAATTGACTAATGAACTCGGTCGAGTGTTGGCTTAATGGGCTGCGTGGTGTTTTACAAAACTTATGGGTGCTTCTCTGTATCGTGTGCGTCTACTTCAGACTGCGTAAATTGAGCTAAACTTTTCCCATGTTTTCATATGAGGTGCTGCATTTTTTTGTGGACTACATGTAGCACAAACGCTCAGGTTGGCCAGGAGGTGGAATTGGACAGTTCAACGCCCACCAGCTGCCGAACGAGAACGGCCTACGACTGATTGATTTCGCCAACTCTACGAACATGGCCATACGTAGCACTTTCATTCAACGCTGTCTTCCTTATCGTTACACCTTGAGATCACCACTGCAGACGGAATCCCAAATCGATCACGTCCTGATTGGTAGACGACACTTCTCCGACATCTTCGACGGCAGAACCTATCGTAGCGCTAACATCGATGTTGGCCAATATTTAGTGATACAAAAAATGTACTTACCAAAAACTTGCCAAACGAGCATGAGCCCAATAGTAGAATAACTAGCCCAATGAAGCCCCTCTAGAGGACTGATGTAGTACGATAGAGGCAGCCATCACCAACGCAGCTGAGAACAGCGTCGGGTATTTAGAACGGAGCCGAAGGAATAATTGATTCGACAATAAGTGTAGAGGGATTTTATGAAAGAAGAACACAGCGATGGCGGTCATGCTGCAGCATTAGACTCGGCAGAATGTGGAATGTTATAAAAGAACGCAGAATCGTCTATTCTGGGAGGAAAATCGCTTTAAGGAAACATATGAAGCTGTGGTGCCGTTCACAAGAAACACGAATACTCTACCAGAAGCTCAACGCATCCCGCAAAAGCTTCGTGCCGCGAGCCGGTATAGGAACTGAACTCATCAAGGTGGGTTCAGAAAATTTGGCCATCTCCCTGCACTGTCTAATAGACCGGAACAAGCAGACCAAACAGCTATTGGCAGAGGGGAAGAAAGGGATCGTTTGCCCCATCTAAAAGAATGGTGAAAAGTTAAAGTGTGAGAACTTCCGAACGATCACAACTCTTGTGAGATATAAGATGTACTGAGTAAAGCTGTGATAAAGAGAATGATCACAGCAGGCGATATAGCGCATTTGAATGTGATGCGAACTGTCAAGCAGACAATGTTAGCATCCCTGCTTGCGTAGCAACAACTCCAGGCTAAAGTGTCTCGAGTATACCAAAGTGGAGAATCCTTGTCGTTTTGACAGGTCTCCTGCTCGATTGGAACTATGGGGATGACACTAGATCGGCTGTTCCAATTTTGACGTTTCTCCTCTTTGTTTTATCCAGGCTCGTTACTCCAGGCGTCACCCAACCGCGTTCACTCTTGCCACTTGTGAACCAACGTCAGCCTGGGTAAGTTGTGTGTGCTGCACGTGAAGGGTGATTCCTTCCCAGGAAATCCCAAACTCCACAACTATGAATGTATTACAAGTTTTATTTTTGTGTTAAATATCATATTTTAGCTTGTAAATATTCCCCTAGTATTAATGCACATTTACAGGGCTCCGGCAGAATGGAGGCCCGCAATCCTATTTCGATTGCCAACATTTAGGCCATTTCGGGTCGCGATAAAGTACTACACTCCAAATCTTTTTTTGCTGTTATTCAGCAAACTTTGCTTATTTTTTTGTGCTGATTGCATTCAGCAATACGAGTTTACTGAGTATCAGCAATCATTTTTCAACTTGCTGAACCATCTAGCAATTTTGACATTTGATCAGCAAAGTTGTGCTGAAATTCAGCAATCTATTTAGTTGATTTTTTTTGTACTGGAAGTTTTTCAAAAAAAATGTGTGTAGAGATGTGAACCTTTCCCTGGCACAGACTTCAAGTTACAGAACTCTAGTGATGAAACCCGAATCGGGATGCCCCTTAGGATTACAAATTCCTAGACAAAACACAAGCTATGAAAGTACACACCAAACGCTTTCAGCAATATTTTGCTAAATTTTTCCGAGCTGAAGGGTTCAGCAAATTTTTTTGCTGAACTTTCGGCAAAGTTTGCTGAATTTCAGCAAAACTTTACTGGTGATCAGCAGAGTTTACTGAACAAATCAACAAAATTTTGCTGAATTTCAGCAAAATGTTTACTGAAACCTTCAGCTCGGCAAAATTCAGCAAAATTTTGCTGAAACCCTCAATCGATTAATAGGTGTGTAACTATCGCTGCGAACTAAAGGCAACCTGCCATGGAGAATACGGTTACAGGATCGACTGATGAACCGACAACTATTACGAAACCTGGTCATCCTGTCATCAAGCATGGGATAACTCATTCGCTCACCCGAATGCCGGCGATGCAAAATAGCCAAAAGAACGCCAGTAACACAATACTGAGTGAGAGCACGGCGCATCATGAACAAACGCAACACGAACAAGGAATTGGCATCCCTATCCCACCAATGCAATGTTTTCGTAGCCAGCATAACAGCGGCTCAAGCGTAGGGCTAAAGCTGACAACCTATCTTTCAACACAGCAGCATAATTTTAATGCGGGGTAAGAAAACAAGAAGACCATAACAGTCCCCTGAACACGAACGACTCGTCACTTACGCCACCGAAGCGAATCAGGAGAGAAACAAATAGAGTGTGAAATGAATCAGCTAGGATCGGTGTATACGAGAAGAACGTTCGCTCTCTCAACTACCGAGTGGCATTCAGCTGATTGAATCAGAACGCGCTCACTGATTCAGTTCCCAATACTGAATGCTTCCACTGAACGCTAAATGAATGTTCCAAAACGAATGCTCTCGCACCCGATTCAACATTCGTTCAATATTGATTAGTTCGTCTTCGGCACACAGATTCAGTAGCGATTCATTCGGCCGTCGTCGCTTATGTCGCTCGGTGCTCGGCAATTAAAAAGAATGTGCAATCCCAAGCAACCAAAAGTTCGGATTCCACTTGAAGAACGAACTCAGAAGTTCAAGTTTGGTTCAATTCCGGTTTCGTTGAACTTACTTCTCCAAAAAGTTAATCTTGTATTGTTTATGAACTTGGAAGTACATGTACAAGCTTTCGACTTCTCTTCAAAACGACATTAAAGTCGAAAAAAGGTTCAAAAAGAACTTATGTTAAACTTTAAAACAGAGTTCAATCAAATATTAACCGAACTCATGTTCAACTTTTGCGTGCCTTTAAAACTCGAATATAGTTCATTTGGACATATTCCAACAACTTGAAATGTTCCGTTCCGAACTTGTTTCGGACTTGTTTTGAACTTACTACTCAAAGTTCGGATAAATATTAACCGTACCAAAAGTGAACTTCACTTGAATTTCGGCGACAGCGGGGCCGGGGAGAAGCTCTCATTCAATTAAATCACTCGGAAATCGAGCCCAGCAGCCACAAGTACACTTTGTTCCACTATAATATTTCAACGTACTTACTTGTAATCAACGCAAAGGATCCGAATTGTGTAGATCAAAGGCTGCTCCCGCAGCGGGCAACTGTTCCCCCCAGGATTCCGCCGGGGGTTTTTCAGCTGCGCACAAAAATGTTCCAGCTTTGTTGGATGTTTTCACACCCGTCTCACTTGTCGCTGCAGCGCGCCGGTAATCGACGCAATCGTAGTCACTGGATACCACGCTGAAAACTTATAATCTTTTCTTAAAGTCGATACACTGGCCCTAATTTATTGCTTTGCACTGCGAACCACAACAAACTGAAAATGTCAAACTGTGTAAGTTCACAAGAAATTCCACGTGAACTTCTTTCGAACTTTCGACTTCAAAAAGTATTCCAAGTTCAGGGAAAGTTCACACGCGAACCTGATTGAGCTCTACTATATGATATCTGCACATTGAGTAAAATCCCACAGAGCCTAACAACACATAGGGTATCGGGATGCTTTGTTGGCATAGCCCCCCCGTTCGGCCTATCTCAATGTAAACCAAAAACTCAAACAAACACGCATAACTGGATATCGGAAAAGCTATGCGCCAAACAACTGTAACATTTCGTTTCGATTTTAACACTTTGGACCATTAAAATTGAATGAAAATGTCACTTTGTTTAACTTTTGTAGACGCCATGATTCTTCGGCTTAGTGGGTAGTCTATACACATGATCATAAATGGCATGATTCTGGAACATTTCGAATTGACTTTTCAATCACTGAACATTTGATGCGACGGTTAAAGACGCTATTTTGAACTTGTGTATTTGTTTTCAACGAATAATAACTATTTTACAAATTGAATGTGGGCCGAATATTGAGGACATTTTTTTCACTATGTACCCAAGTCTTGGCCCATCAGTAAAGTGACGTCAAAAACAACGATAAAAAGGCGTCAACAACATTTCTTGCGTAAAAACCAGAAAGAACGAACAGGAAGAAAGATTTTGTGTGCGGTGACTGTAAAAATACAACACAATAATAGGGTTGCGTTGTTTTCGTTACTAGATTAAGAAAGAACTTTAGTTAAAGTGATTTATTTAGGGTAATTCGCCAATTGTTGAACACTACCCAAATGTTGAACAGTTTTTGAAAATGTTATTATAAATTTAACTTAAGTAATTTTCCATCAACGTAAACGTATGATCTAGATGCGTATACACGTGTGTCATGATATTGCTCCAATAAAGTTATAAAATTATACATATTTTACGTCAAAAATATCGTTTGAAAGTTTTGTACCGCTGATGACACGAAAACTGCACAAATCTTAAGATTAATTTTAAGAAATTGCTGCTACGAAATAAGCTTTGCTGGCAAATCGACCACAAATATCAAAGTCACACCATAGTTACAATAACTGGAAGGATGTCCTTAACAGTTTAACATTGTTTAAAATCACATTTCCATTGTAATTTCATTTGAAAAAAATATTGTTCTTATGACACTATCATTATGCAGCTAAGATCCAATTGTTGAACATTAGCATAACCTACGATGTTAGCATGACTGCCAGATTTTTTTTTCACTTCACCTTTTTCAAGAGCGATTCACGGGTTTTCAAAGCATTTCAGGGTCGTTCCAGGGGTATTCTAGGGAGTTGACTGGGTCCCATGGGTTTCCAGGGGTATTTCGAAGGCAAAAGAACGCCTTCTGTCATTTTCGCTTCTAGTCAAATCTTTTCAGCCATTTTTTTGCCTTTGGTTCTGTTTTAAACGATTTTCAGTCCACTAGAGCTCTCTTCAAATGGCAAGCGATTCTTTGGGAACGTCCATAAATTACGTCATGCTTTGAGGTGGTCGAGGAGAGGTGAGAGGAGTTCAGCAAAGTGTGATGACCCGTACAAAAAATCCCATACAAAAAGTGTGACATAGGAGAAGGGGGGGGGGGGTGTTAAATGGACAATTATTGCGTGACTTATTTTATGAACGCTCCCTCATTTGAATGAATTGTCACTCAAATGACTAACTGGGCGCAAAACACGAAAAACCCGGAAAAAAATCCGCCAGAGTGAAAAAATATTGGATGTCGGGTCAAAGTCGGATCAAATTTTATCAATTGTTGGACCACTGTTGGACCCACATCGGATAGCTGTTGAGTCTATGTTGGGTTTGGTGGCCAAAATAAAAACAGGTGAATGATAGGTTGATGTCGGGTTATACGTCATCAATTACGAACAAAGCTTAAACCGGTCAACAATTGGCGAGAACCGTCCAACATTAGGATGAGCTAGCTTAAGGAAGCGTTCAACATTTGGGTTACAGACTTCCCATACAAATGTTCTATTCTCTCTTAGAAAATGGAATTTAAGGGAATTAAAATCCAATGGGCAGTATAAGGAATAAGTAGATCTAGACGTTCACTGGATATTTTTCAACTAAAGTGGAATTATGCACGGAAAAACAAAGGAAAACAAACATGGCAGTACTAACCGTTCAACAATTGGCGAATTACCCTATAGTTTTTTTTTTTTGAAAATTTGGCTCCGAAAATGTAATTTAAAAGTAAGATTGGTGAACAAACAGAGATAATACTTCAGCAGAAATATTGAAAAAATAAGATAATAAGTGGTTCTAGTGCTTGGAAAGCAATAGGCCAACGTTGTATCCACTAATAGGCCAATTTATGTACCATAGACCAACGTTGCATACCATCGCATCGAATCTTTTCAGCTTAATTAAGTAAATTCTTGAATATTTACGTAAGTTTACTTCCAATTGGAGAAACATGCATTGCCTAGAGTGTGTAATAGGGTCAACATATTATTTCTAGTGCTAATAATTCATGAGTTATGGTTAAAATTGTCAAGGCGGCTTGCAAATTAGGCCAAGGAATGGTACACATACCCTACATGGAGTAGTGGTTAGGCACCGGTTTTCAACGAGGAGAACCCGAGTTCAAATCTCAGTAAGTAAAAAACATCAAAAATTATTTCAAGGTATTAGTCAATTTGGATTCCACATGAACTAATGTTTCTTAATAATAAATTACTTTTGAGGACTAAACACATTTTTTTTCATTTTTTCGAAGCTTATTTTTAAGCTGAATAGCGTTCCTTTCAGTGACACAAGTGTACTTTTTTGTGAACTCAAGTTCGGTTAATTACTTAAAAAGTGAGCTGAATAGAATGCTTTTTATCTTCCTTCGCATAGCTGATTAAACCCAAACATGCTATTTTATCCGAACTTTTGGTTGCTTGGGATGAATGTGGAAAGATTCTGCTTGGCTGGGGGAGAAGCACACTCGCATCAGATTGTGCGTGGTTGTGACTGAGGGATGCGCAATAAATGAATGTTTTTTTCCCATCATTGCCTGTCATCGGAAATAAAATGGGCAAAAGGGCAAAATATTGGGTCTCTCATCAATGTTTAGTCGTGGAGCGGACCTGGTGTGATGGTTAGAACACTTGACTATCACGCCGAGGACCTGGGATCGAATCCCACTCCCGACAAAACTCGCAAAATGTGGGTTCTTCCTTCGGAAGGGAAGTAAAGCGTGGGTCCCGAGATGAACTAGCCTAGGGCTAAAAATCTCGTTAATACAGATAAAAAAAAATAAAAAAAATGTTTAGACTACTGTGATAATTTGAAAATCCATTGAATCATCATTCCCCAGCGGCATTTGAGACTAATCAAACTTATTTTGTTTATCCGCTGTACATCCGAGGCCCCTGTGATGAATTCAATCGAATTTGTGTATGTCAGCCGCTGCGAAGTCGTGTGCGAAATTCGACTGTGATGATAATGAATTTCGGCCGAGTCTAAATGGGAGCAAATGCCGCAATATATGTTCTGTGTTGTATATGTCCAGATTTGATGTCCTATTTTATTACGCATTTATAAGGTTCCACTACAATGTTATATTTTAATATGCATTTGTAGTGCTTCATTATTTTTTTGTAATAAATGTCGCCTACAAAGTGCTATCCCAGTTCACCGTCCGTCGTTTTTCACATAAAGTGAATGAGTTTGTGGGAAGTTATCAATCTGTTTCGTCCATGGCTGCTAAGAAACGGACCAGAACTGCACAATGCGGTAAATCATCCAAAACGGTCGCAAAAAGAAAAATGGAGTCAAGGCGGCGTATACGACAATATTGACCGCACAGAGCCATGGGAAATCATGGACGAAAATACTTTCCAGGTGATAGAGGACCTCGTCTATCTTGGTTCCTTCAGTAGGTCGGCTCCAGAGGCACGTTCTCCTCCGTTTGGGAAATTTGTGCCATCGCCATGAACACGAGCCTATTCGTCATTTACCTGACGAAGAAGGGAAGGAAAAAGGATAGGACAGGGGAAAGGACAGGCAAGGGAATAGGATCGTCATACACGCATAAGCGTACAATGGGTTCAAACAGCGCAGAGAAGGGCACTGTGATAACGCATAAAACGTAAAGAAAGCCTATAGCTCTTTACCACAGCGGGTCAAGAACAACAGAACGTCCTGGAGATTCAGGTTTTTGAAGTCAGTTTCACTTAATAAGTGTTTTCCGAGTACTCGGAAACGCAGTTGCGTAAAAACTGGACAGTTACATATCAAATGTTACGAAGTTCCATAATCGGATTCACAGCTATCACATGCAAATGAATCAGCTTGGTGAATATTTGGCATGTGATAACTGAGTCGACAGTGGCCAGTCCATGCTTTGACCAGCATGCTGCAATTCTGCTTTGATAGATTTGTTAGATACTTTGCCATCCCTAGAGATGGATCAGTACAATACAATTTTGTTTGACGACATGACTCCAAACTATTCCACTATTGTTTGTGATGAGTGGCAGCCCAGGTGTCAATCTGAAGCTTTACCCAACACTTGGATACCGGAATAGCTGCCTCAGGGCCAATGAAGTCATGTGATGCTCCAGTGCGAGCTAGCTCATCAGCCAATCCGTTTCCAGCGATGGAAGAATGGCCAGGTACCCATACAAGGTGAACAGCGTTTACTGAATTCAGCTCCTCTATTTGAGTTCGACAAGGGATGACGAACTTCGACCTGGAGTTGGCCGAAGCAAGTGCTTTAATATCAGCCTGGCTATCTGAACAAAAGTATACTACTTTGCCCATTACGTGCTGCTGAAGTGCTGATTGCACTTCGCACATAAGAGCAAAGACTTCGGCCTGAAAAACGGTGCAGTGTCTACCAAGTGAATAAGACTGACGCAGCCTTAGCTCACGAGAATGAACACCAGCACCTGAGCGACCTTCGAGAAGGGAGCCATCAGTGTTACATACGATGCCGTCTGAAATACTTCTCTCCAGATAACCAGATGTCCACTCTTCCCGGGAAGGGGATTTCGTGGAAAATGTCCTATATGGAAAATTACAAGCAATTGTAAGATCACTTGGAGCAAGGACAACTTTGTACCAATACATCAAAAGTGGAAACAACGAGGTGTGTGTTGAACTGCGGTTCACAGGAGTTTCCTCTAGTAAACCGAGTACCGTTAGACGATAAGTGCAAGAAAGTGCTTCTTGTTTGACATGAATATGTAGTGGGGCAACGTCAAAGAGAACTTCGAGAGCTGCCGTGGGAGTTGAAGAGAACGCGCCAGACAGCGCCATTAAGCACATTCTTTGGAGATGGTCTAATCTTGACTGGACCGTTCTCACTTCGTCTTTTTGCCACCACACAAGACATCCATAAGCCAATATTGGACGAACAACAGTTGTGTAAATCCATTTGATATACTTGGGTTTTAGACCCCAAGTTGTACCAAAGGTTCGCTGGCATTGCCCGAAGGCCATACAAGCTTTCTTGATTCTGAACTCAACATGAGGTGTCCAGGAAAGCTTGGAATCAAGAATGACTCCAACGCACATTGGAGTAAATCATATCAAAACCTGATCATGAGTGGAAAACTCAAAATCAAGTAATTGGGTTTTCCGTTGTGTTTTTGCCAAGTGTAGTTATCGTGTAATCGTTTGACAGCTAAGCAGTGTCCAAATGTTTTGTTTACGCTTATCAGAAGAGGTTTAGTGAAGCTGAATGTTAGCCGTTTTCTTTGATATAACTCACAGCGCGCGCAAGTTTTGACCGTACAAAATGAATAAAATTGAAAGTCAATCAATTCAACGATGCAGTTTGTTAAAAAAGGTTAATGCTGTTATTCTGTTAATTTGAAACCCAAATAAATTGACGTTAAGTTTACATACAATATATGAAAATATTGAAAAAAGTATTTGATGGAATCCTTTACCGTACATTTAAAATGAAATAAGTTGATTTTCCGGCTGTTTCCGGGAAATCTGCATTTAGTGTATGATAAAACTATTTTTCCTCTTTCAAATGCAGAAAAAAGCCTTCCGGATGTTTCCGATTTCAAAAGTTGCAACACTTTGAAAAAATTGTGATAATTATATAATTATATGATATTATTTCCCAAAAGACACTATTTGGCCCTCTGAACGTATTTTTGCATATATTCTAGAATTCAACAGCTTTCGAGCAAAAAAAAGAAGTTTGAAATCGGTCAACTGGTTCAAAAGCTGTGATTTTTTGAAAAATTTTAGTTTTGAAAAATCTTGATTTTTACAATCATAAAATTGGTCACCCTAATGATGAAATTAAAAAATACGATTCTTATTATTTTCGATAAACTACAAAACCACCAAGTGTCACGATGTTCGGAGACACACTATATCAATTTTCTATGGAATGGTGGAATTATTATTAAAAAGAATCTTGCTGAAGTCGATTAGATTGGTTGTTTCTCACTGCTAGGTGAATTCATTGTTATAAAATTCATTGAAAACTATGAAATACGTTTTATTACTAATTTGGGTTGTGTTTGGATTGCGAAAATACGTCAAAATAATTTTGATCAGTTTTGATGTACTAGGTGCTCCACTGTGCAACGTACTTTACCTGTTCAGTCACATTGATTTCAGAATCAAAGAGACGTAAAGGTCGAACACCATTACGGTTTCGCTTTTCCGTGAAAAGAACAATAGATGTTTTACTCGGATTTAACAGTAGGCCATATTGGCGACACTAACCCTCAACTACCTGAAGAGCGTTTTGCATCAGGTCGGAAAAGGGTGCTGATTCAAATACCGACTAACAATGTTAGGTAGTCGTCGGCAAAACCATAAGTAGAAAAACCGCTATTATTGAGTTGCCTCAATAGCGTATCTGCTACGAGATTCCACAAAAGTGGTGATAAGACTCCCCTTTGGGGGCATCCACAAACACTCAATTTCCTAATCGCCGCTTGACGCGATGTCGAGAAGAGATGTCGGTTTTTGAGCATTTGGTGAATCCAACTGGAAATCATTGGAGATATACCATGACCGACCCCGTGCGGCTTCCAATATGGCATCGAATGGCATGTTGTCAAAGGCACCCTCGATAACTAAGAAAACACCCATACAGGATTGCTTTTGAGCGAATGCTTTCTCGATATCATAAACAACCTTGTGTAAAAGAATCACAGTGGACTTACCAGATTGGTAGGCATGTTGGTTCACATGAAGAGGCACATTGACCAGATGAACATCACGGATGTGATGATCGACAATCCCTTCTGAAGCAAAATAGGATAAATCCCATCTGCCCCAGGAGATTTGAAAGGAGCAAAGCTATTTAGTGCCCATTCAATCGATTCTAGAGTTCTGATACTCCGAGCCGAGGCTAAAGAATCATAACTGAAAGAAAAGACATCAGGTTCATCCAAAAATGCAATATCCACACATCCGGGGAAGTGTGACTGAATAAACATTCCAAAACTTCCTCATCAGAGGAAGTGAAATCATCATTTGGCAAACAAAGTTTGTTCACTTGAAAATCCTTAGATTTTGCAAGGATTTTGTTCAACCGACTAATTTCACTCAGACTGGAAACATTTGTACAAAGGTTTTTCCAGCCGGATCGTTCAGCAGACTGAAGAGCTTTCTGGTAGGCCTTGCGAGCCGACCTGAAAGCCTCCGATCTAGCAGAACGTCGTTTGTTGCAACTCTTTCTACAAAGGTTCCTGAGCTTCGCCAGATCAAAGTTCCACCGAGGGGTACCTGTTGTGATCTTCACAGACCACAGAGGGCAAGCTTCTTCAAAATCTTCCATGATAAAGGCCGTTGTAGTATGAACGGCATCATCTAAATCACTTGGAGTGTCAATGGATGGTGATAATCCATGAAATTTGGCTGCAACCAAATCGGTGAAGCGATCCCAGTTTTTTAACCGGGGGTTCCTGAAACGCAAAGTTTGCGAAGTAACATTCTCATGTTCAAAAAAGATGTAGCGGCGATGATCAGATAAAGATTCTTCATTTGGAACATGCCAATTGGTCAGCTCGTGACTAATTTTGCTAGAGCAAAGCGTTATGTCCAAAACTTCCGCTCTAGCAGATACCATAAAGGTTGGGCGGTTGCCTATGTTGAGCAATCCAAGATCTGTACTACTTAGGTATTCCATCAAACTGGAGCCTCTCAAATTGATGTCTGAGCTGCCCCAGATTATATGGTGAGCATTAGCATCACTACCAACAATTAGCGGAAGGCCTTTTGAAGTGCAGTATGCGACAACTTGCTTGAAAGCATCCGTAGGGGATGATTCATCATGCGGTAAATAAACCGAACAATAAACGTATTTCCTGTAGAGGTTTCCAACAGATACATCGATTGTGATAGCACATACTTCTCTAGTGGTTAGTTCGGAGATGAGTGTAGCAACGATTGCGTTGTTGACAAGCACACAGGCTCGAGGCATGATACACGAGTTTGCCATTTCATTTTTACTGAAAGTAGCAAACACCGGATTCACAAGGTTTCCTAGGTAGAAATTCCCCTTACGAAAGTAAGGTTCTTGGACTAACGCCACTTGGGCTGTACCATTTTACATAAGTCTGCAAAGATTGATCGTTGCTGTTCTTTTGTGCTGAAGATTGATCTGAGCTATCCTTACCGTAGCCACTTCCCAAACTAGGCAAGATTAAACACTTAACTATCACAGCACAAAAAATAATAGCAACAATAAATCCAGATCGGTATCGATTGGAAAACGCCAAAGGCGAGTATGTACAGAATACACTGTGTAAACCATATAGGTGAAAATTTAAACTAATTAATAACATCTTCATAATCCTGCCCTTATTTAGCCTCAAGTGAGACTAAAGAAGGGCAGCCGATTGTCTCGGAGAAACACAAGGTCCACTGCACCATTGCTCCGGTTAGCGCAGTAAGGACAACATACTGTGGAGGGCGCCCTGGTACTCCACAGGCTTCGTTTGCGATTAGGTTTTTATAAGACCCCCCTAACCATTCATTCCTAGGCACGGTAAACGTAAAGCCGCATAACACCTGGAATTTGGGGTCACCTGATTAGTGGACTCCTACCACTGGAACAGGCGGTCCGTAGTGCTATTCTTAGCCAGTTGAACCAACCGCTACCGACACTACACAGCTATCTAGGCTGATCGGGAAAAGAAGTTAATATTGGTAATCAACCAGTATGAAGGTCCGAAAAGCCGTCAAAACAATAATGCAACAGTAAACCACCAGTTTATCAAGATTTCAAATATCACTGCCCACTGTCGCTTAGTCGTTCAACAGACCCAGCCTTATTAACCCACCAGTCATTTCCTCTCCCAAAATCTGATCGAACCGCTTTGATAACTTCATCTCAATAAGGCGCACCTATCTAGTAGCAATGGACTCCGATTTAAATCGTCACGTGCTAGACAAAAAAAAAGACTTCCACCTTTTTACGGGTCTCTCTGCTAAAAGGTGTGCGGAAATCGCAGATCATCGATCACGGATCTCTCACTAAGCCCGACCCAAGGTATACGCGCGCAGGCAAATCCGTTGCGGTGAGTCAAGCAGGCGGGTGGCGTACATGCTGTCTGTCGCCGCGCCGGTAGCAACGTGAGACGGTTTTCGGATAGCCCGCAGCCGAATCGCACAGGAACGCTACATGGCTTTTAAATGCTCTGTCTACGAGCTCTCTTGTTTTAGTTTTCAAGGTTGCCCACTAGGCTAGGGGTGTCCAGCGCGGAATGATTTATCAAGGTCAGTGTCAACGACGGCCGACGCCAACCGCTGGCTGATGGATGATTCTGGCGGTGATCAGGGAATCGAAATTCACTGCTGCGAAGGGGGTCTTGAAAGTGCGTGCGTGCGCGTGCTATGGAGGATCATATGGAGTTGTGCGGACCCGATGAAACGATGAAGAATGTGAGTAGTACTTCAAACTGCATTTTGTTAGCGTAAATAGATTCGATTGCTCTAGTTTGCATGGTAAGAATGTTAAATAATTGATCGAAGTAGAATTGAGGATAAAATCAGCCCATGAAGCGGTCGGATAACCAGGCCAACGTAATCTAGCAATTGTATACTCCATTTATTTAGGGTCATAAACCTTAGACACGAAAAAATGGCATGAAAAACCTAAGATTTTCCTTACTTTTCTGCTGCTAAGTGTAGGAAACCAACTCAAGAGAAAAAACAAGTGCATAACCTCGACAGAAATTTGATTTACGATGTAGTTAAACTTGATAGAACCACTTCGAACTAGGATCATTTATTAAATTTTGACACTGGCTGCAAATTGGTATTACTTGTTTGAACCGATCGAATGGTTCGCACTATCGTGCGTCGTTGCTTATGCATGCTATTGCAATTATGAATTAATGAACTTTTTGCACCGTCTGCATTCGAAGCATGTGAAAAAAAACCAGAGCACCTCTCGCATCGTTGTTCGATTCGACCGCTATCATAAAATAAATTCCTAACCCACCAAAATAGCCAATGACAGCAATCACCTACCACCTACCACCAACATGACAGTTGCATCCTGCGTGAAATTGACCAACTGACCTTAGAGCGCGAATGCTTGGAGTCGGAGTGGATCGAACACTCGAAAGTGAATATGGCGATCAACACCATCTAGATAGATTCCGGACGGGGCAGTCGCCCGATTTCAGTGAATGCGGGTTCGCTTGGTGCAGGTGACGACGTTGCGCTGTTGAACGGCTAGTTTCTGGGGCGTGAAATGTGTGTAGATTGGATCGGACTGATATATGACTAGAAACTGGGTTTGCTCGAAGATTACCTACATTATTACTAACTGGACACTACGGTCGGAGGACACGCTGTGTTTCCAAACAATGGCAATTTTGTGGGGGCAACAAATGGACATGTTGTGGATTGGGGTGCGAGGTTATGCAAGCAACTATAAAAATGGTTGGCAATTATGATAAAAGGTTGAAAAAAGTAATCAAGGATCGAACATTTTTTTTCAGATATTGTACAAGAATCCTGATTTTTCAAGAACCGTTAGAGCTATACATAGTTTGGTTACGCAGATATGATTTTAAGAAATTGCAAGAAAAAATATATATCTACATATACAACCATTTGATACATATTGACCATTTGACAAACGATATAGTACAATATAAATATGAATATGAAGATCTACAATATCAGGCAATTTTAGAGCAGCTAGTATGAAAATATATGGCTCTCGATATTCGAAAAATCATATCTCAAAAATTTAAAAACATATATCGTTGATTTTTTGACATGTTACACCAAATTTCTTGAAGCTATCTTAAGGAGTTCCTCCATGTTTTCCCGGAGATTCCTGCAGAAACACCGAAGATTATTTCAAAGATTTTTTTTTCGAAAATCTCCCTAGGAAATTTTCAAAAACAATATCTTGAAAATTAAAAAAAAAATCGCCAGGAATTCCTTTAGAAATTCTTTTAGGGAACTCTTGAAAAATTTCTCCAGTATTTTTTGTGTTATTTCTTGAAATGCTTATGTCAAATCCGTGAAGGAATAACTGAAAGAATTCCTGCAGGGATCTCTGAAGATAAATCTGAAGGAACCACAGGAACAGTACGAAAAATAAATCTTCTAGAAACTTCTTCATTAACCTCTGATAACAGTTCCCAATGGGATTCCTGGTGGTGCCCTTGAAAAAGTTTTGAAATGAATTGTATAAGATTTTTTTTGGAAAGCTCTAGAATAAATTTCTTATAAAATCCTGGAAATCATGGAAAATGCTTAATGTTTTGAATTATTGGAATTATTGGAAATATTTCTGTAGGAATTCCTGAAGAAGTTTCAGAAACAATTCCTTGGAGGAACTTCTAAAAGAAACCGTGAAAGATATTTTGAATAAATCCTGTCTTATTTCTGTAGAAATCTCTGTAGAAATTCTTTAAAAAATCCCTAAAGAAATATCTGAAATAATCTCTAGGAAATTCCTGAAGAAATCCTAGAAAGTACAGTGGGGACCCGATTTTGTCAGCCCCCGATTTTTTTTACCCCCGATTTTGTCAGCTTTTTGACCCAATTTTGTAAGCCTTTTATGAAGTAGAAAAATAAATGTGCTTTTTATTCAGCATTTCAATTTTATAATCAATATTAATGCAGTTGATGTCTTTAGGCGGCATAGAAAAATATTGTTTTAAATTGCTAAAAGATTTCTGCTCTCTCTCTCTCTCTCCTCTTGGAATTACGTTCCAACTGGAATACAAACTGCTCCTTAGCTTAGTATTTTATGAGAACTTTCAAAATTTTTAGCTGAGGTCCCCCACAGCCAATGTTTATTTTGAATATGTATATCATGTGGTAGTCATAAAGATATTTTATACACAAAGTAGTTGAGGAAATGTCGATTATGAAACGGATTCTGAGCTAACCGGGAATCAAACTTGCCACTCTCAGCATGGTTTTGCTGATTGCACTTGCGCCTACCACATCGGCTATATGGGCTTAAATAAACGCTGTCTGTTGTTGTGAATACAAGCCAACCAACTTACTTATTCTTTCCGGTATCACTGGGATTCCTCCAGGTTTACTTGTTAGGATTGCTCCAGATACATATTATGAGATTTGTGTTGTAGATTTCCTGGTTGGATTGCTTCAAAAAATGCTGTCGGAATTCATCCAGAGATTTATGCATTAGAAACCCTTAAGGAATTCGAGGTGGGATTCCCCAGAAATTCCTGCTGCGATTCTTTCAAGAATTTTTGCTTGGTTTCTTGTAAGTATTTTTGCTAGTGTTTCTCCAGGAATGCTGCCCAAAGTTTTTAAAGATATTCGGGGATTTTATAACGATTCATTCAGATGTGTCTCTTCAAGATTTTTCCAGGCATTCCTCCTGTGATTTCTCCATAAACTTTTCTTGGAATTCGTTCAGGAACTCCTGCTAGGATTCCTCCAAAAAAAAAAATGGCTGATATTCCTGTAGGACATTTTTCAAAAAAAATCTACATGAACTCCTACAGAGATGTACCCAGGGGTTTCCCCAATAATTCCTTCATCAATTGCTACGTGGATTTATCCAGGGATTTTCCTAGCAATTCTTTCAAGACATTCTGCCAGAATTTCTCTATACATATCTGCTTTGATAGTCCAGAAACTTCTGCTGGAGTTCCTCCAAGATTTTTTTTGGAAATTTATATAAGAACCCTTTCAAATGTTTCCCTAAGAATTGTTCATGCATTTTTCCTATGATGCCCCCAGGGATTCCTTCAGGAACACCTGCTGAGATTCCACCAGAAATTCTTGCTCGTGTTGCTGTAGGACTTTATCCAGTTAATTCTGCAGGAACTCCTCTAGTGAGCATTCAAAGAATTCTGTAGATGTTTCTGCAATAATTCGTATATGAATTACTTTGTGCATTAGTCCATTCATAAATCTACGGAAGGCACAAATTTTCCAAATGGAGGACAATGTGCGCCTGGAGCCAACCTACTGATGAACAAATCTAGTGATTTTCCTAGGGATTTTTTCAAGAATTCCTCTTAGAATTCCTTCAGGGATCCTTCTAGGAATTTCCTAAAAGTTCCTGTATCAATGCTTTCAGTTATTACTCATATAGGAATTCCTCTACAGATTTCACTATGATTCCTCTGTTAGATTTCCCAATTGGGCATCCTGTTTGGATTTCCCGGGGATCTCTTTTGAGATATTTTCAGGGTTACCTCTTGGTGTTCCTATACGAAAATCTCTTGGTATTGCTTCTGAAAGTTCATTAGAAAATCTTGTTGAAAATTCACCTGGAATTCAGGCTAGAATTTTTCTACCCATTTCTGTTGTGATTTGTACTCTGGAGTACATTTACCCAATACATTTTTTCAGGAATTCCTCCATGGATTTCTCAAAGAGATTCCTTCAATGATTTTTCAGAGAAGGTTCCAGGAATTCCTCCAGGGGTTTTTACGGAGATTGCAGTAAGGATTCTTTCAGAAATTACTTAAGCGAAGTATTCGAAGCTCCTGTAAAGGTTTTTGCAGAAACAACTTACGGGATTCCTTCGAGATTGTCTTGAGAGTTGCGTTCCGTAATTCCTCGGGTTATTTCTACAGAAATTCCCTCGAACAATTCTTCAAAGATTTATCCAGAGATTTTTTAGAGATTAGGCCCTGGAAATTAAAGTGGAAAGGTAGCGGTGACGTAGCTGATTCGGACAGTATGAGTGTCTATACTTGTCAATCAGATGTTGTTTCCTTTTCATTCGTTGACAGCTAAAGTTAGATGTTATGATTTAAGCTGCGCTAACCAGTGTCAATTGTCTTCTGTAGACCACAATTGCTATAAGCTATGAGAAGGCTGTGTTCCAGTAGGGATATTGTGACAAAAGGAAAAAATAAGTAAAAGATTTAATAGTTCTGGAGTAAAAAACACTGAATGTTAACTTTACCGAATATGTACCATTTTCTGTGCCCTTAACACCCGTTAGATTTTTTTACCACAAAAGGTCCGTTCAATTATTACGTAACGCAAAATTTGGAAATTTTACACCCTAACCGGTATCCCACTCCCGCGTAACTATTTTTATAAGAGAAATTTTGAAATTTTATATGACCTGTGCTGGACCCCCCCCCCCGCCTCTCATTGGCGTTACGTAATATTTAAACGAACTCAACTCAGACCCTCCACACCTATCTCCGTCTCTGATGTGATCAAAATTATTTTTCATGAATAAAAAAATGATTTTAAAAAATGTCCCGATTTTGTCAGCCTAAAATGCTAACAGGGGCTGACAAAATCGGGTCCTTACTGTATTGCTGAAAAAATCCTTGAGAATCCCTTGTTGAATTCTTTTAGAAATGTATTAAAGAATATTTAATAACACAAGTTTACAAAATAAAACGAAAGTCGTGAACTTCTGTTAACGATAAACATTTTTGAAGCACAATTTAGTGCTGATTTCGAAACCGACCTTCAACAAATTTTAAGTAGAACAGTTTTTGAGTTTTGGCTCAATATCGAGTTTTGCAACTTTTCAAAATATGTAGTTTACTAAAATTCAAATATAGGTATTACGTTTTGTTCAACCAATTTTAAATCTTTTTCCATAAATTAAAAGCTGAATACAATACCATTCGATCATCTGAAAACAGGTTTTGCCTCGGATTGGTGAAATTCAAGATATTGGCGAGTTTTAGGGACGATCTTCTTAAATTTTAGCAAAAATCCCAAAAAATTTTGAAGAAGTGTATTTTTTTCAATAAGAAAAAACCAACTTAAAAATTCTTTCTCAACGTTGATTTGACATATCATATGTAGGCGAGTTACAGTAAAAATTTCAGCTCAATCGGAGCATTGATAACGGAGAATGAGATGTGTGAAGTGAGCGACTTTGCCTAAAAATAGAACAAAAATCGATTTCAAATCATCAGCCTTGTATGGAAAGTCGAAAAAAAATCCGCTCTACTGTAATTTTTTTCCTTCACGTTTTCGTACTCAGGGCATGATTCTACACCATAAATGATCATCAGCTTACCGAGTTCAAAAATGTTGTAAACTAGTGTAATTAAGCCTTGTTCAACTTAGGCGACTTCGCTATTGCGATGAGTTCGTCGTTCGTTACCGGGCCGACGTCGCTTTGGCCGGTTTGGCTTGTATCGTGGCGCGGGAGCACCGATTCCGATTCCACCCTCATCGGTGCGAATTCTTTGCATCCTCCTTCTAGTTCTTAGGCAGTATGCGCGGAGTTCTGCGCTTTCTGGACACCACCAGTATACCGGTTTGCGTCCTATTTTAGATAGGGATCGCCTTGGCATAGCGGCGTCACTTGCACGGCTTAGGGCTCCGACTAGATCATCGCTGGATAGATCGTCGGTGTTATCGTAAGCCATAAGCAAGCGCTCCACAAATGCAGGCTTATCGAAGGGCGAGGTCAGCCATCTCCGATGACGGTCGATGATCTTCAGCTGTGGCCGTCTGCCTCTGTGTCCCACCGAACCACCAGATGCCATGTTTCAGGTCCTTGCTGATGGTAGTCCACCCGATCGTGTAGCCAATCATTTCATCCAGCTGTTCGGTAACTACCAACATCTTTGGTATTCCGCTCCCGTTGTTGTTTAACGTCCGCGTGAGGTCCGCGCCGTCATCTGCGCCGCCTCGTGCTCCTCCTATTGAACCTCCTGCCATCTGCTCGCTGGTGGATACACCAGCCCCTCGCAGTCGCTGGTTATAGTGCGATCTCGCCAGTCCTCCTCACTCAAACGGGTTCAGGTCAGGAAAGTACTTTAAGGCCACGCCACGGTTTCATGGGGCGGAAGACAACACCCATCCCATCCGCCCATCCGCCGTTTGAAGTCAGAAGTCAGTATCACCCGACCTTACTAAGAGGTTAAAATGCCGTCGCTACCAGTTCACTTGTGCGTGTACCATCTCAGTTACAAATTACAAAGCATGACCACCAGTATACCATAATCAGGAACTTATTGGCGTTGTTACTGATGTGCCCAAGGCACTCCTGGGCTGTGACATTTTGGAAGCGGTGCCATGTCGCTTGTACACAGTTGCTTCCGGATGTGTGGAATTTCTGAAGACGCCCATCAGAGCCCACTGCTGGACCTCCGGCACGTCTAGGCTTACTCTACTTGAGCAGTTCGTATGTACCGGTGCTCGGTCACCTCCCTGTGCCACAGGTGGTAAGTCCACACTGATGTGTGAATATGGATCGCTTAGGAAAGAATCCTAGGCTCCCACCTAGTACCTGAAGATCTAAGAAGCAAGAAAGATGGAAAACCCTTCCAAATTCTGCGAGATTATCAGAATTCGGGTCAAATTCGTGTCAAATTTTACCCAATTGTTACCGCAACCACTGTGCGGTGCAACAGATTGTCAGATGTGTGAAGCAACCGGCTCATCTATACGCTCCTATACACCTCATACCAATAGACTGCAGGTGACATTGATACACACGTATTGTACAATTTATACACATTCAGTGAATTATTAGTCGATCTGAGTACGTAGTAAGTACTCGTGGTATTCAAAATACTCTGCAGTATAGAGTTTAAATAATTAAGATTGCACTGTAGCGCAGGTGTAAATAGTTAACAGTACACAGAAATGTGAGTAAATGTAATCCTATTTGTTTTTGAAATTAATAATAATAAAATACCCTTGCAGCGTTAAAGTTGCACAGTTTGGCAACTAAAGGACTGTGTTTTATCTTCTTATTTGCGCCAACACCCAATGTTGGACCACTGTTGAATTTGGTGCCAAAATAAAAACAGGTCTCTGATAGGTGTATGTGGGGTTATACGTCGTCAATGCCGAACAAAACTTTGAACCTGTGTCACGACAATTTATGCTTGCTAGCTGGGGCTCAATTGATTGATATTTGCTGGTCATCAGGAGTATTCCTTCCATCACTTGGGTCCCTTCACATTGCTCGATTCCGGGTAATGAGAAAGCGGACTCTCTGGCTAAGGTGGGCGCTAACGAAGGCGATATTTACGAGCGTCAAATTGCCTTTGACGATTTTTTTGCATTGGCCCGTCAGGAGACCTTAATCAGCTGGCAGCACAAATGGAAAGATGGAGAGATGTGTAGTTGGTTGCATTCTATCATCCCACTATTTGTTGAATGCACATATCTTCCGTATTGGACTCTCGGAAAGCAATCTCTGTGTCTGTAGCGTGGCTTACCAGGATATGGAACATGTCGTGTGGGAATGGGATGAGCACCGTGATGTCAGATTTGAGCTGCTTGAAATTCTCCGGGTCCAAGGAAAGCAACGAAGCCCGTTAGAGAAGTGTTGGCAGGCCTTGATTTGGAATACATGAATATTATTTATCAGTTTCTGAAGCGTGCTGATCTCAGAGTTTGATGTAGTACGTTGCTTGTCTTCTTTGTCTGCCATTTGGTTTTGTTGTTTGCCCCTGTCTGTCGTCGTCTCCCTTCCGTTTGTCCTCTTCTTGTTGTTGTCTACCATTAAAGTCCTTTCTTTTTTGTTCCGTTACAGATCTGGACAATTTGTCCCATCAATGTTTTTAGTATAAGTTAGCAAATAATTTTGTTTAAAACCCATAAATCCCCTCTTCCCAATTTTATTTTATGTTTTATCCTTAACCTCGAAACAGTCGCGAGTACTTCGGCTTCCCAAACTAACATAGTATTAATGGAAAATCGATGAACAATAACAAACGAAATACTCACTTCTAGCCATTTTGGCAACCTTCTGGCCCCAGCACAATCCAGAATATCCCCGGAATGCTTCCGGATATTGAATGGCCACATAAGTATAATAAACTATCACCAATTTATGATCGATTGAGGGCGACTTAAAAAAAATCGGATGAAAATTGACGAAATGCCAGTATTTTGAAAATGAGTTGTCGGGGGTTTGGTACGTTAGGGTTGAAGCCCAGGCATAATTTATGCACATTTTTAATTTATGCAGTCACACTTTAATTTATGAAACTACATGCAATTAAACGGCGATCAAAGCAACGATAAAAACCACATTGGAAGAAAAAGTGAACCTCAAAATTTTATTGAAACACATAGATTTTTGCGCCTATGCCAGCGGTTTGAAATTTGTAAGTCAGCCCCGTAACCTACGGGTTAAGATGATTTCAAGGGTGTTTCAATTTCGGAGGTTTTAGGGGCTTTTCGAGGCACTTCAGGTCAGGGTCGTATTAGGAGGTTTCAGGTGATATCAGGGGCACTTTCACCTGATGTACGGGAATTTAAAGGGCTTTTTAATGGGATTTAAATCTCTAAAACCTTCGTACTCCATGTGACGCACCGGAACTCCCGAAAACGACCGCGTTATGCCTCTAAAACCCGCAAAAAATCCTCTGAAGCTTTCTAAAATGCCTCCGGAATCCCCCTGAAACCCCCTCGGACTCCATGTAACGCCTCTAAAACTCTCTGTGATCCACAAAAAGTCCCTGTAACGCCTCCAAAATCCATTGGAACTTCTTGAAATGCTTCCGAAATCCCGCTGAATGCCCTTCGGAAACCATGGTACACACCTGAGACTCTCCAAAATCCCAGGAAATGCCTCCGTAACTCCTCTGAAACCCACCAAAATTCATCCGATACTTCCAGAAATGCCTTCGAAATTCCTCTAAACCCTCCTCGGACCCCATGTAACGGCCCTGAGGCCCCCTGAAGTGTCCCTAAGACCCTCTGCAGCCCCCTGAAACTCATTGAGACCCCCTGAGATGCTCTTAAATGCCCCTGAAACCCCTTAAATCTGGAAGATTCCTTGAAGAGCTATTGGAACCTCCATTTTATCTCCCCTATAAATGCCCTCTGGCCGCATTGCCACAGTTTCCGTCATTACTACATTTTATTAAGAGCATTAAAAGGAATTAGGAATTAGAAGTTCATAAAAATAACTTGCATAAAAAGAGGTTCTAGTGTATAAGTTCAAATACACATAAATAAAAACGAAAAAATTCCATAGCACATCGTACCAAGCAGAAAGGACTTTTTGTTCTTGAAGCTAATGCTTTAAAAATAATTTAATAAAACAAATATATACTCAAAGTATTTGCAAAAAAAAGCAATCTAAAAATTCCGCGAAGTATTGGCGTAAATTTCGTTTCGTTTCGCAAAACTCCGAGTGAATCCAGATTTCGTACCAATCTGTATTTGTAAATTCCAACTCGTATCGTACCGCATAATCTGTAATGTTTTCTCAATAACAAAAATCCATAAACAATACAAAAACATCGACCAAATATATTTTAATATATTCTACATTATTATTAGAGAACAATACTTCAATAGAATTTTTTTTTTATCTAAGCTTGCTCTGCACAATATACATCGTCTCGTAACTGCTGTCCGTGTTTGCAGCTAATTATTTTGAAGTGTATTGTTTCTTCCTAGAAATGATTGAACACGGAACTTGCTTGTACGTTCTCCATAGCACCATAATTGGTGACCTTTGAAGGACGCCCCTGTTGTTTCTAGTTTGGTTTATGGTGCTAGACTTAGATGTCGTGCAATAAAGCTTAACCCTTTTCAAGGAAACGCCCAAATCTACCGTAGAGCGGACGGAAACCACTAAAACAAACTAAGACCATTTCGATCCATTCCGATTAAATCGATCAAGCTGCTCGACCTAGATCGGACTTGAACAACTTTTCAAATTTCATCACCACTTCGGTACGTACCTGCCTGCCTGCTTGCCTAGGTTTGAAACCTCAAGGACTGTTTACGTTTTGGTGCTCCAGTACGGTAAATGTACCGATCACGCTATATGAGCTACCCACATGATTTACAACACTTCGCTGATTTTGATACGATCGGAGTGCTTTGACTCCTGACAAATCGGTATGCGCATACTGAAAAACCGAAACCTGCTCATATCGTCCGCCGTTTTGCACCAAACAACTAACTAACCAACCAACCGGTAGACCTGTCGTTTAGGCCTACGACAGTTGCACGGCAGTGCTTTTCCGTTGTGACAACCGTTTCAACCTCGTGGCTATTGGCTAATCGTAAGCTAAAGATAAAACAAAAACTAGTTGCGTTAGGTCATGTCTTTGCAACTTCCTTGCATTGGGTGTTTTTTTTTCGTGGGTCGATAGAAGTTAGCGGATAGGAAAAGAGATGGTCGCACCTCCTAGTTACGAGTTAACTCTGTACCATCCTACATCGTGTACTGAAGTTAAGCTCTTGGAGTGAAGCTATAACCGTTCGATGGTACCAAAAGCATGCCACTTGCGTTTGATATTTTGATTTTGTTATAGACAAAGCGGTTTGGTCATGGACTGTTTCCTACATTCGCCAGGGTTTTAACATTTCCGGTTGCAGCTGTGTTTTGTAATTCTCTGAACGCTTTTGATAGATCACCATCTTCACTACTTCTTTGTGCTTAATTTTACTACAAAGATTTCTCATTTTTTATGTTTCCCTTGATCTCTACTCTGTGGCCCCTCTTTTCATACTTGTTCAAATCAATTGGAAAGCATGATACTTTTAGTTTCTCTATGCCAATATTCTCTTCTGCCAGTGAAGCATTGCGGCGCCTTCTGTGGATGGTACTGACCGCATCAAGGCCAAGGGCAATGGCTGGCCAAACTCTTGGTGTGGTCATCATGACTTTGCCTCTACCAAGAACGTCTGTC
Organism: Aedes albopictus; assembly: GCF_035046485.1. NCBI lineage: Eukaryota > Metazoa > Arthropoda > Insecta > Diptera > Culicidae > Aedes > Aedes albopictus. The sequence continues at coordinate 92,269,298 of NC_085136.1, forward strand.
TGTTACCATGCCCTCTACGGACTGGTGATGAAAGCCGTCATTATTCTCAATTAATCGGAGAACTACCCAGATCGATGCAATCAACACCCCATTGATGATCTGACGTCAACTATTTCGACACACCTAGAACGACCCAAGCCTAGATCACCGCATGCACCCGCTAATGAGCCTAACATTAGTGGTCTCTTTATGATGGGGTTCTTGCTCGGCGTGACCCCAAAATCGCACACTGACTAGATCACGCTACTCCGTGCAGGAGGTGATCAACATTTCATCACCTGTCATAAATGTTCCGAATTGATCGGTGGATTAAACTGCGATCATCAGCTGATCTCATAAGAAAAAAAAAACCAAGCAATTCAACGCGTAATGTTCGCTTTCAACCGCCACCGGGAAGGTCACCCACGCCTCCGAAAATGCTGGCTGCTAGGATCAAGTTGGCGAAGAAATTGATCCAAATGACCACCTCAGCCAAAAGCTAAAAACCAAAAGCAGCGCAGCGGGGTCGGTAGGTCGACGGTGGCAGCTTGCTAACAATTCGATTCAAGTGGCGATTGATCACCGGAGGTGGCGGCACTTTAAAGTGACGTTTATGGGACCTTGGCTTTATGGGAGGGTCATGGAGCTCATATGGATGGAAACCAAGCGGAACGAAAACATATGTTTGCCAAAATTAAGATCAAACTGGCTTTCTTGGGCGATTATAAACGTAGAACGAGGTGAGATTGCTGTGGGTAGCATTTTTCAACAATGATGTTTTGGGTTGGGTGGATAACTTTTACAATCACACGTTGAGTAACTTATTCACAATGCTGTGTGGCCCACGATCTTTTTATAATAACATTTTTGAAGACTTTCCTGAGTATAACCCAGGAATAATTTATAATTTATAATGCTGATTCTCGGTATATTTTTGTCGAGATTTGCATTGCTGACTAGTCATTCAGGTAACAATTTGATGCTGTACAAGCGTTTTCCCAACTATTTTAAAGCAGCCTTCATTGGAACGAAAGCTGAGCACAAGAGGTACAATCCTTTATTCAGTTCCAAAACATCTAATTTTGATGATTTTTTCTACCTTTAGCTGATTTGAGGTTCATTGAAAGGCTGATTTAAGGCTTAATATGCGTTTAATCAGCAATCAATCAAATATTTTTATTGTGGTTAAAAAACAAAAAAATAACACTTTCGTAAGCTCTTTTAACCATAACCAGTTTCCTATTTCTAGAAAAGATGTTCAGGAATGTATGATTGATCTATGGAAACACTGGGAATTGAACTCTGAGCTCCTGATTCATAGTCACTCACCTGAGCACCTACACGACACACAATTGTGTACATATTCTTGAAAACGAGAGCATTACTTGTTGTGTCTAAATTACCAAGCACATAAGTTGAACTAAGCCTGTATTGAAGCTGATGAAGCTTTGTGGACTCTACGAAAACATTGCTGGGGTCAGCTGTCAAAACTATTTGGTTAAAGGTTGCACAACAGATGATTAATTCTGCATGTTGATGTATGTGGATAAAGCTGACTACACTGATGCATAATATTCGACTCAACTTGATATTCAGCCCCCAGTCAACCAGTGATCGTATAAGATGTTGCATAAGATGTTAAAGTGGAGGCGATGCGCCTTAATGGATTACTGGTTGTCTGGGCCATCTTTGTATTGCTGATTAAAGCGGTTGGACAAGCCATACTCCAGACCAATATTCAGCTATCATTGTATTCAGTCACTGACATCAAAAACCAGCACATGTTCAGCTAATACTCTCACTGTTCAGCACTATTTGATACTTGGGCAATACAATGCAATGCAATGTGTTCATAAGAACCAAGTTAATAAATGGTGAGAATATGTAAAACTAGCCTTTGGTCTCACGCTGGTAGAAAATTTATGCGTCAGCGGCGGAGGATTCCCCCAAAGATTCTTCAAAGGATTGGACTGAACAGAATAAAGTTATAAAAATAATAAAATTTTGGAATTATTCCACGGAATTTTCTTGAAATCAGAGATTTGCGATAACTTTTAAAATCTAGCATGGAAAAGTCTCATATCTAAAAAATAAAAGTCAAGTTATTATTCAGTTAACCGTTATGTGTCCGACAAATTTCTTGCTTTTTATAAGGGCGCTGGGTACCCGGGTACCCTGTCAGCTACATAAGGGTTAAATTTTGAATTTAATCTGTGCACTAGAAGCTGAAATCCAGAGCTCCAAATTGAGCATTGAATCGACCAATGCGTACTTTATTCTCGAGTACCATACTTCTAGGCAATTTTTCATTGATTTCTTTAGGAATTCTTCTTCTTCTTTATGGCTCGACGTTCCAACTGGAACTTAGCCTGTCTATTTTCAAATTAGTGTTCTTAGAGCACTTCCACAGTTATTAATTGAAGGGCTTTTTTGCCTGCCATTGCATGAATTTATATATTGTGTAGCAAGTACAATGATACACTATGCCAAGGGATTCGAGAAAATTTTCCCGACCGGAACGAGAATTGAATCCGCTGTCTCCGGATTGGCGATCTAGAGCGTTAACCACTAGGCTTACTGGAGACCCAGTTAGGAATTACTCTGAGAATAATTCCTCCAAGAATTCTAATGAGATTTTTTTCAGAATTTTCTCCAAGAAAACATGCTGCAAATACCCTTCAACAATTTATTCTTCTTAGTTTTTTCCAGAAATTCCTTCAATCATACATGCTTCTCCAAGATGTTTTCCGAACATTCTTTCATAAATCTCTCCGAGAATTCCTCCATGTTTCTTCAGGAATTCTCCCTGGAACTTTTACAATTTGTTCAAAATTTCTTCCATGGATTTCTTAAGGAATTATTCTAGGAGCCCACTTAGGAATTCTTCCAAAAACTCCTTCAGAACTCATTCAAGCATAAGCGTGGTGCTGGCGCCTAGAATTTATTATTCCAGAATTTTTATTAAGGAAAATAAACTGGTAATTCTAGGAAAGACTTGTCCGGAATTTTCCTTCCAGGATTCTTTTGAAAAATCATTCAAAAATGTCTCTAGGTACTATAATTTCATCCAAATTTTTTTCTGGAAGCTGAAAAGCAGAATTTGTACTAGTTGGGACGTTCTTCCAAGGATTTCCCTGGAAATATCCAGATTTTTTCTCATAGATTATTCCGTTAATTCTTCATGGGCGCTTCAATGATTCTTTTCAGGATTCCTCAAGAAAAACTTCCGATGATTTTTACAAGTATTTCTGGAAGGGCGTGTTAAAAATTTCCATGCCAGGATTCCTTGAAAAAATCTTCCCTAAATGTCTCCAGAGTTTCTTCCAAAAATTGTTTCATATTTTTATCTGATTTTTTTTTCTCTGGGAATGCTCTTAAGGATTCGAATAAGAGCTAAGATTAGGATTTCTTCAAGAATTCTCTCAAGATTTTTTAAAGAATTGTTTTTTTTCCAGCAATTCTCTCAATTAATAATTCGAATATACTCTAAAGGACTCCTTTAAAAATTACCAAAAATTTCTTGGAATTCTCCCAATAAATCTTCCAACATTTTCTCCAGAAATTCTCTTAAGCATTCTCAATAAATTTCATCGTTCAAATGTTTGACAGCTCTTTCAAGGATTTGATCAGCAATTCTTCCAACGTTTCCATCGTAAATTATCCCAAGGGTATCTCCGGGAATTCTTTCAACACCTTCTTCACGGAATCTTTTAAGCTCTCGTCCGCAAATTTGCATTTGTAAGATTTTGTGTAAGAATTTTCGTAGGAATTCTGTGTAGGAGTTCCTGGAGAAATTATTAAAGGATTTTTTGAAAATTTCTGATAAGAAGGTATGACGCAAATATAATCCTCGCAAAAATTCACGAAGGAAGCCTTGGAGAAATCACTGGAGGAGCTCTTGAAGATAAAATTGGCATTATTTCCAGAGGAATTCGAATTTTCGAGATTTATCATTGGTGAAATTATGGATAAAATTGTTTAATCAAATCGAATCGATTTGGAGAACTTTCGAAATATAAGTCCTGGAGGAAAACTTTTGAGAACAGCCTTAAATAATGGTAGGTGGACTTTTTTAAATGATTTCAGGAGAAAATTCCTAGGAAGAATTCCTAGACGATTTTTAGCAGGAGTTCCCTTGCAAACTCCTTTTAAATTCGTGATGAAAATGAATAAAATTTCTAAAAAATCTTTCAGAAAAAATGCTGGTGATTCTGCTGGAAGAATGAGTGACAAACGCTTGAGTAAATCTCTGTGGGAGTTCTTTCAAGAATTTCTAGGGAAGTCCTGGAATATCTTTCGGAGGAACTACTATGTGAGAGAAACTTTCCGCAACAACATAAAATACTAAAAGAATCGCTGGAAGAGTCATAGAAAACGCTTTTGGAATTGCTATGTGAGGACCTTCTATTGAAAAAAAAACCGCAAGAAACTCCTGGAAGATCTTCCGATGAAACATATTGAAGAATTCATGGAGCAACGCTCTGATAGTTTCCCAGAGAAATTTCTGGAAGGATTTCCAGAGAAACTTCTTGAAGAATTTCCCAAGGAATTTATGAAAAAACTCCAGGATGAACCTCTTGAAGAACTGACCAAGGAAGTTTTGGTTGAACTCTCAGTGGAACTGTAGAAGAATTCCCAAAATTTATCACAATTTATCTGGAATTTTTCACAATTTATCTGGAAATTTTTTTTTTCGAGAAACTTCTAGACGAAGCCCGCTTTCAAATGATTTCCTGATAGAGCTTCCAGAAATATTCTCGGAAGAACTTTTGGGTGTGTGTTTCTAAAGATCTTTTCGAATAATTCTTGTGGGATCTAGTGGAAAAATTCTCCTAGAAATTTCCAGGAGGAGTTTTTAGAAGAAGTTAAGAAATTCCGCATGCACATCTGAATGGTTTTGGAAATCTGGAGGAACTTGCGGAAAAAAATTCCAGTGAAATCCAGGAATAATTCCCAAAAAACTTTCAAAATGATTCCCGAAGGATTTTGTAATAATTTTCAAATTTATTTTCGTAAGAAAGAATTAAAAAAAGCCTTAAATAACTTCCGGAAGAATTTATAGAATACTGGATTGATTATACTGGAAAAAAAACTTGTAATTAGAAGGCACGAAATGTAACTAATTGACAAATTGAGAGATGCAATTTGTTTAAAAAAAATCGCGTTCTGTTGGGATTCCAACCCACGACTCCGTATTCGTATTTGCGGGAAAGAAAGCCAAACTAACTCCGAAGCCACAAGGAATTGTTATTAAAATACTCCTACAGATTTTTTTTTTCCAAAAAAACTTTCTTTTCTATAAATTTTACCAAGGGTTTCCTTAAGATTTTCTACAGATATTTATCCAGGAATTGCTTCTGAAATTCCTCCTGGAATTCCTTCACATGTTTGCTTGGGATTTCTTCAGATGTTAATTTAGAGATTCATTGAAGAATACTTCCTTTTAGGTATGCTTTCAAGTAGAAGTCAAAAAATTTCTTCAGAATTTTAGGGATCTCTTCAGGAATATCAGCGAGGGACTACTTCAAAAGTTCTATCATGGAATTTTTCAGAAATTCCTCTTGAAAATTTCATTAAAAATTCTTCAGCGATTCGATGAAAATTGTTTAATGATTCAGATATTTCTCCAGAGATTTTTTCAGAAATTCACTCAGAAGTTGCACAGATAATAACTGGCAATATTCTTGAAAGATTCCTTGAAGGCTTTTCTACAGAAATACTAGGGGGATTGTCTAAAAAAATCATTTTAACCCTTTGAAGCCGAAATTTTTCCAAGCATTATTATGGAGATTTTTCTACGTTTTTCGGTAGTTTTGGTGGTCAATAGCATGAAAACGGTAGAATATTATGCAGAATATTTCTTCTGGATATCCTAGGTCACCCAAACTAGTCTTGAGTTTAGATCCTTCAGTCTACGGGTATAACGGTAACTTTCATTCATTATACAAAGCTAAGATTTGTAATCTATCATGTCCAGTAAGACTTCTGAAAGGTTATTAGATCAGTCGGGATATCCTAGGTCATCCAAACTGTTTTTAAGTTTAGATCATGAAGTCTACGGGTGTCCTCACCGGACGCCCCACTCCATAAAAAAGACGATGCAAAAGGGAGATGGCGCACCGCGCAGCTACGAGGATTTTGCTGACCTGCTGGGCGCTTCTGCGCTCCTGTTGTGTCACGTCGATGAAGGCATCGTTCGACGCTTGGAGACACGTGTACCCCCGACTGCCACGTGGAAGGGGGGGATGCGAATCCTCGGCTGACCTTCTAAACGGGCCTGGCAAGTGGCAGTTGACGACCACGGAAATTCGCTCTAAACAGCGTGTTGACGAGCCGCTTCTTCCGGCGTGGTTTATCCGCCGGCAAGTTCCGTACCGAACAGCAGGAAGTGTCGCTGGGAAAGAAAATAGCCGCGGGCTGATGATCCTATTGAGGTAAACGCACAAACCCTAAGCACTTCTCTCCTAATTCGAACGTGGAAAATTAACGACCTTTTCAACGAACTACCAAACGACACTTCAACACTAATCTGCGGATCGAACGAAAGTCAAATGGAACCGTGATCCTCAGATTAGGGAAGGTGCCATCGAACGAACTCACGAAGGTATTTCCTACGAACTTCTTCGAAATAGTTCGGTAGTGTAACGGCCTACGTTGAAGGCTCGCTCAGTTTTGGGTTCGATCACGACTCTTTCTTCCCCGATTTTCTCCGGAAATTCCAAATGTACTTGACCTTCGGTAATCTCCTTCGCGGCCGATTGAAGGCCGATTGACGTCACTTGAAGCTTTTAAACGTCAAGCCTATTATCTAACCTCCGGCGCACTATTGATGGTAAGATTAGATCAGTTTGAGTGGAATTTCTGGTCAATTTCTTTAATTGTGTTAAGCAGCATGGAGCGAAGGCTACAATGTGCATGACCCCTAGGAGTTATATATTTCATCATAACTTTTGAAATAACAAAGTTATTCACAAATTACTGATTTTTATAAGGTAACTTTGAACTAGTCTAACTGCTTTTGGCGCAAAATGGCGTAGCTTCTTTCATTAAAAGCTGTAATCTATCATCTCCAGTAAGTCTTCTGAAAGTTACAGTGGTTGTTTTTTTTGATAGCGATTGCTGGCGTATTTTCGGTCCTCGGGTTGCTTATAAAACAACTGTTTTAATTAAAGCCGACGTTTCGAGCGTTTATTCACTCATCTTCAGGGCAAACTACAATTTACATACAAAGTTTGAGTAGTCAAGTCATTTGTTATACAAAAAATTACTCACATCAAAAGTTGTTTTTAGGTCAAGTGGGTTTGGACATGGACTGATGGAACGGCTAACAACATTACACTGTAATTATACATACAAATTTCGGACATAATGACTTGATTCGTTTTTACAATAATTAAAACATTGGACGGAGCACAAACTTACACAGCTTTCACCTAGGCACATCTAAACAGGTTTGAATTAAAATGTCTATGAGTGGAGACGTCAAACGAAAAGATGGAACATAAAGGACGGAAACATTAACAGAAACAGAGAATCACAGCGTGCTGTGACGATGTTCTGCTATCTTTGTCCGTTCGTGATTGAGTGCAGAAGACCCGAGTAAACAACACTTAAATTACTTGTGTCGGTTCTATAGTTAACCGTTTTGGTGTCACAAAAAATGTGACACATTTCAAGAACTTGAAGTGCGTTCAAACGATTGTCCTGTTCTAGAATTTTAGTACCAGGTAAATCGAATCGGTGTTCGTTTTCAATCACATGGACCATCAACGCCGTCTTTTTGAATTCTTCCTCCCTCTCCGTCGCTCTGTTCGGGTCGGAAGATTTCAAATCTGCGTATCGGTTAATGAGAGACCGATGCCCAGAGAGACGGTTTTTCAACTGTTGCGTAGTCAGCCCAATGTATGCGCAGTCGCAATCGGCGCAGGGAATGCGGTAAATCACATTTCTCTTCTCCAACTGCGGCGTTGCATCTTTGAGCTTCGAAAACAACAGTCTGTTTGTTTTGACGCATTTGAAGCCCAGTTGAACGTTGGGGAAGTTTCTATTGATGACTTTTGCGAGAGCCGGCGTGAGCTTCTCTACGTGGTGAAGAGATCGATACATTTTTGGTTCGGGATGTGTACTGCTGTTACTCTCATGTGTGTTTGTGTTCTTGTTGATATATCGGTTTATCAACCGATTTATCAATGAACTTGAGTAGTTGTTGTTTAGCAGATAATCCCGGACCAACTCTTTTTTCTCATTTTCTGATCTGCACGTCGACAACTTGAACACTCTCCCAATAAAGCCAGTGGCCGTGTTTAGTTTTTGTGTGAGAGGGTGAAATGAAAAATAATTCAAAATGCGCCCCGATGCTACAGGTTTTTTGTACCAGTCGGTGACGATTTTTTGCTGCGCTGTGCGTATAAGCAGCATGTCAAGATACGGCAGCTGATTATTATTTTCCATTTCACACGTGAATTGAATGTGTGAGTTGAACTCGTTGAGCGCATTTCTCACATGTTCAATCATGTCGATTGGGAGAGCGGTGATCAAATCGTCGACGTACTTTTTCAAAAATGGAATAGGAATATCAATCCCTTCAAGCACGTGATCTAGCAATGTTTCCATCACTAAATCTGCAAGAGCCGGAGACAATGGGTTACCCATTGCCGTTCCCGACTTTTGACAGTAGAAGTTGCCACGGTGGACGAAATAACTGGAGGAGAGATTGAATTTAATTAGTTCTATGAACATTTCGACATTCTTTATTGTGGTGTTTTTCTCGATCATACTCCAGTTCTTTCGCACCGCTTCTATCGCAACGTCCCGTGGAATACACGTAAACAGGCTTACCACATCGAACGAGACCAATACATAGCCTGGAGGCAGGTTGATATTGTTTATGAATGTGCAGAACTCATATGAATTTTGCACATTGTATTTGTCGTGGTCGATCGAGCGGTGTAGTATGTCTGCAAGGTACTTGGACAGATCATATGTCGGGCAATTAATGCACGATAATATGACTCTGAGTGGACTGTCCGGTTTGTGTATTTTAGGGAGCCCGTATATTTTTGGACAGGTCGCGTGGTAGGAAACCAACTTCGACCTGGTTTGTTGATCGATCATCTTCTGGTCGAAGAGCTTATTCACTAGCTTGTTGTTGTGTGTTTGTATTTTATTAGTCCAATCCGTATCGATCCTTTCGTATGTGTTCGCATCGCTGACAAGTGCATCCATCTTCTCTTCATATTCGTTTTTTAGCATGATCACAGTTTTATTGCCCTTGTCAGAAAAACACCACAATAAAGAATGTCGAAATGTTCATAGAACTAATTAAATTCAATCTCTCCTCCAGTTATTTCGTCCACCGTGGCAACTTCTACTGTCAAAAGTCGGGAACGGCAATGGGTAACCCATTGTCTCCGGCTCTTGCAGATTTAGTGATGGAAACATTGCTAGATCACGTGCTTGAAGGGATTGATATTCCTATTCCATTTTTGAAAAAGTACGTCGACGATTTGATCACCGCTCTCCCAATCGACATGATTGAACATGTGAGAAATGCGCTCAACGAGTTCAACTCACACATTCAATTCACGTGTGAAATGGAAAATAATAATCAGCTGCCGTATCTTGACATGCTGCTTATACGCACAGCGCAGCAAAAAATCGTCACCGACTGGTACAAAAAACCTGTAGCATCGGGGCGCATTTTGAATTATTTTTCATTTCACCCTCTCACACAAAAACTAAACACGGCCACTGGCTTTATTGGGAGAGTGTTCAAGTTGTCGACGTGCAGATCAGAAAATGAGAAAAAAGAGTTGGTCCGGGATTATCTGCTAAACAACAACTACTCAAGTTCATTGATAAATCGGTTGATAAACCGATATATCAACAAGAACACAAACACACATGAGAGTAACAGCAGTACACATCCCGAACCAAAAATGTATCGATCTCTTCACCACGTAGAGAAGCTCACGCCGGCTCTCGCAAAAGTCATCAATAGAAACTTCCCCAACGTTCAACTGGGCTTCAAATGCGTCAAAACAAACAGACTGTTGTTTTCGAAGCTCAAAGATGCAACGCCGCAGTTGGAGAAGAGAAATGTGATTTACCGCATTCCCTGCGCCGATTGCGACTGCGCATACATTGGGCTGACTACGCAACAGTTGAAAAACCGTCTCTCTGGGCATCGGTCTCTCATTAACCGATACGCAGATTTGAAATCTTCCGACCCGAACAGAGCGACGGAGAGGGAGGAAGAATTCAAAAAGACGGCGTTGATGGTCCATGTGATTGAAAACGAACACCGATTCGATTTACCTGGTACTAAAATTCTAGAACAGGACAATCGTTTGAACGCACTTCAAGTTCTTGAAATGTGTCACATTTTTTGTGACACCAAAACGGTTAACTATAGAACCGACACAAGTAATTTAAGTGTTGTTTACTCGGGTCTTCTGCACTCAATCACGAACGGACAAAGATAGCAGAACATCGTCACAGCACGCTGTGATTCTCTGTTTCTGTTAATGTTTCCGTCCTTTATGTTCCATCTTTTCGTTTGACGTCTCCACTCATAGACATTTTAATTCAAACCTGTTTAGATGTGCCTAGGTGAAAGCTGTGTAAGTTTGTGCTCCGTCCAATGTTTTAATTATTGTAAAAACGAATCAAGTCATTATGTCCGAAATTTGTATGTATAATTACAGTGTAATGTTGTTAGCCGTTCCATCAGTCCATGTCCAAACCCACTTGACCTAAAAACAACTTTTGATGTGAGTAATTTTTTGTATAACAAATGACTTGACTACTCAAACTTTGTATGTAAATTGTAGTTTGCCCTGAAGATGAGTGAATAAACGCTCGAAACGTCGGCTTTAATTAAAACAGTTGTTTTATAAGCAACCCGAGGACCGAAAATACGCCAGCAATCGCTATCAAATTATCAAAGACGGTCGTTATTTTATCAATAGTGGTTGTTTTTTTATCAACTTAGCTTTATAACAGTAAGGATGCCCATAATATCCCAAAAATATATAACAACGCTTATTGTTCCTCTAACTACTTTGGTAAGTACAGTGAATTTACTCATGATATACCAGGGGGATTACAGATTACAGTTTAAAGTTCATTGTGAGAATCAATACTGTTACTATCGAGAGCTATACCTCAGGAAAGTTTGAACGACTCTCAGTATCCCAAAGGTTCATAATAATATATAGTAGACTTTAGGTTGGTCCAGCACCCGCGATTGATTATGAAACGATACTCAGTATGACAGATATAGCTGATATCACGAGAGTAGATACAAAACGCAAGATATTTGAATTTTAGTAAATTTCATATTTTAAAAAATTGTTAAACTCGATAATGAGCTAAAACTCAAAAACTGTTCTACTTAAAATTTCTTGAGGCACGGTTTCGAAATCAGCGCTAAATTTTGCTTAAAAAATTTTGGTCGACTTTCGTTTTATTTTGCAAACTCGTGTTATGCAGCGTTAATCAGTATAACAGATATGGACACTGTTACGAGTGTAGACTTGAAGTCCTGAACTCCAAGGTAGTTTGGCTGACCTGAAATATCCCTGTACTGTCTCTAAATGACATTTGAGATTTTAAGAGCTTCGCGGATCCCAGCAGATTATGCAATATTACTATTTATGGCAAAAAAAGATCAAGTTTTTCTTGTAGATTTGAAGGACTTCATTATATAACATTTTGGATGACCCTAAATGTCCCAAAGGTTTCCAATAAGCTTGTTGACTTCAGGTTGCTCCAGTAACTACGGTTGATTATACTACGTTACTCAGTATAACAAATATATCTACTGTTACGTGTGTAGACCTGAAGTTCTGAACTCCAAGGTAGTTTGGCTGAACTGGAATATCCCTATAGTGTCTATAAATGCTATTGTAGATGTCATGAGCTTTACGGATCCCAGTAGGTTTTGCAATGCTATTATTTGTGGCGGAAATACACAACCTTATTCTTGTAGAATTGAAGGACTTCACTATGGGACAGTTTGGAACATCTAGAACATCCCAGAATATAAAATACCTTTTGATAACCTTAACGAAGGCTTTATGAATACATATAAACGTGACCCACATCCAAGCTCAGCTCCAGAACAACTGGTATGTCAATTATTTCGTTTTTCCAAATTTCATGGTGTTCAGGATGTTCTAGGTTTTCAATGAAGTCCCAAACATAAATATTCCCATTTTTCCCTAATAGAGGACTCAATTTGCAACAACTTTGCCAAAGACAGTATTCTGTTTTATCGGATGGGTGAATTTATACAGCCGTTTCTATGTTGGAGTCATATATGACCCCTCCGGCTCCAAAGTTAAAAAACTCCTAAAGATACCTTGGAAATTCCTTGAAGAAATTGTTGAAAGTTTTCTTGAGGGATTCCAGAACAAAAACTCCTGTCCTGGATGAATGTCTGAGAGAATACTAGTAGAAACTCCTCAGGATACCTCCATAATTTTTAGAAAGAAATATCATGAGAAACTCCTGTTCGAACTCTGGAAGTAATTCCAAAGAAAAAAAATACTCGAGACATTTCCGGACAGATTCCCGTCGAATACCGTGATTGAATTTAGGCAAAAATCCCTGCAGAAATGACAGATAAAGGAACTGGAGGAATTATTGTAGGAATTCCTCAATACATTTCAGACGGATCCCTGGAGGAGTTTCTGAAGGAAAACCTGGAAGAAAACTCCTCAAATGAGGAAAAATAATTGTTGTTTTGTTGGGAAATCTAAGAGTTCTGGAGAGCCAAAGCTGAGCCATTGGTATGGAGATTTCACTTTTTTGTGCTTCGCCCCGGAAGGGTTATGCTATTACTCTTGGTCATTATTGGCCGAGATAGCGCTCCAAAAGAGGCGAAAAGGTATCCTCTTCTGTGCGGTTGTCACGTTAGTCGTGAAGAACGCGTTCAACTGGGTCGCCATCAAGAGTGCCATACGTCCTCTAGGAGTTCCGGATGGCCTATGTCAAATACTGGAGAGCTACTTCCAGAACAGGATGCTCCTCTACGAAACCGAAGAAGGAGAAAGTTATCACAATTTCATCGCGGAGCTACTTCATGGGTCAATCCCGAAGTCCCACAAGTATCACCTGTAGAAAATTCGAGATGAACTTCGGAAGAAACTTGTCCAAAAATGTTGGATAATTTGCGATAGAAAATATTAGAGAAGCCTAATGAGGATTGTTCATAGAATCTCTGGAAAACTAATATAAGAAATTCCGCGAGAAACTTCATGAGATATCCAGGAAGAACCTTTAAGAAACATTCCAAAAGAAACCCTTGTCCAAATTCCTGTAGATATTGCAGGAAAAATCCGAATGAAACACTGGGAATGAAACATTGCAAAAAAACTTCTGTCGAAATCTCAGAAAGAACTTCTGGTGAAATCACGGATGGAGAGGTAAGAGAAGAAAGAGAAAAGAAAAGAAGAAAGAAGTGAAAATTTTAAAAATTAACAAAAATCAATCCTTAGAATAGATAAGATCACAAGAGTTGAAAGCATCAAACCATCGTTGGCTACAAACGAGTTAGAATAATTTTCCAAGCTCTCAACAACCTTAGATACTTGGCTGGTTACCATCCGAAAAAAAAAACCCTCTGTGGTCATGGCTACAGCGAAGCTTCATAAACACTCATGCAGAAACCACAAACACGCCGTACCGTCGCCGATGGTTAATCGGATAAATAAAAATAATTGAACAAACATATCAAAACACACATGATGCCTGCCTGACTGCCTGCCTGCCGACAGCAACATTCCGGTGGTTTTTGTTTTAAATAGACAAATGCAAACTTCGTGCAAAAATCTGCAACCCATTGCATTGGCCAAACTTTGATCACTGTCGCTGGGGCCTGGCTGTTGGTGGTAACCGGCATCATCATCGTTGTCGACGTCGTCGTCGTTGTAGCCTCAGAGCGTACCTGAATTCGTCACCGTTAATCATCGTCGCGAGCGAATTCGCGTGCGCACTGTTTTACTCAAATTTCAGCACAAGGCAATTGCTCTTGTGGTTCGGTTGGTTGGCGGGGTGCTGGTTCTGTTTTGCTTGCAAGTCAAGCAAAATTGAGCAAAACGGGTGTTGTTGTTGAAATTAACACTTCCATTGTTGTTGGTTCACGCCAGGAGAGGCGCAGTTGGGTTGCCAATCGATTGACATTGATGTTCTCGGTAGTGTTGTTCTTGGAAGTGAACACTTTCCAAGTCTGCGCACGCAGAGGGTACGATTGTTAATAGGGACCTGCTGATCTAAATATCCCAGTATATGCCAATGATACACACCAGGTTTTATTGGTGAACAGCAGCAAAGATTCCATGTTTGAGTTGTATATTAGGATTGTTGTCTATCAATTCTTCCGATTAGTTTCCAAGTGAACCTTAGATATCACCTGTTTCATCTCTAATGGTAACACAAGTCAGAACAGAAGTCAGCATTCAACCATGCCGTCCATAATGCACCGTAATTATGTAATAGACATTAAGCTCCACCAGTTGAACTCTCAACTACCACACAGATAATCGTCGCAAGAGTTGCTAATTGAACCAGTTTTCAAGAAAACGTTGTCGTCGTCGTTGTAGTCGTCGGCAAAGTAAACAAATTTGACGCCTTTCCATCTCATTAATCGGCAATTTTCTCCGATCGTGAGCCAAGGGGTCTAAGCCCGAGCCGTCTGTCCCTTCGACATGAAGCAAATTACTCCACTAGTGAAAAATCGCCTGTCAATATGTGGGCTTTTTGAGTAATCTATTTCCCACCGGCGGTGGTGGCGCCCTAGCGTGTATAGGGTCTATCTAGCACGTACTCCATCAAGCACTCTCGTGCGTCGCCTCCGTCATCATATAGTCATGTTCTAACCCACTGCTGTAGAATATGTTTCTTGGATATACCGACGACGGGTCTCGCGAAAGTGACTTACATCGGTGCGGTGTGGTGATGTGGAAAACAAGAAAACGTGTTCCAACCAATCGTCGTCGTCGGCGTCGTCGTAGGAACGATGAATATCAGCACAAAAAAATTGCAGGTCTCAAGACGAGACGTGATCGACGGGCGTTATGAAATATGTTGGAAATAAATGAAAAATTATCTTCCACCCTAGTCGTGCGACGAATGTGCTTGTTCAATGTTCATTCATGTATCGTACACCTCCTTTCTGGTGAATGAGTACGAGGCGGTTGATCTACGTTCACCTGTGTAGTATTACTAGTGGGAAATCGGTATAAGATGCGCGGCTAAAATAATCTCTCTCTATTCTTACCTTAAGATAATCGAGTTAAGTCAAATACGACACACGTACAGTACATTACTACATTATGGATCGGGTCGTAATTCATTCCGCCCACCAGCATGTTATTTGTTCCCAATGTTCTGGTGGTAATGTCCATGTCGTCCGCAAAGTACACAAATTGACCGGATTTTGTGAAAAATTGTAGGTACCCCAATTTTTGGGCCCGGATCCTCACATTACATCTTCCAGAGCGATGTTGAAGAGTAGGCATGAGAGTCCATCACCTTGTCGCATTCCCCGGCGAGATTCGAATGAACTGGATAGATCACCCCAAACCTTTACGCAGTTTTGCACACCGTCCATCGTTGCTTAAATCAGTCTAGTCAGCTTCCCAGGAAAGCCGTTTTCGTCCATGATTTTTCATAGCTCTGTGCGGTGGATACTGTTGTATGCCACCTTGAAGTCGATGAACAGGTGATGCGTTGGGATTCAATATTCACGGCATTTTTGGATGATTTGCCATACGGCTAAGATCTGGTCCGTTGTCGACTGGTCGTCGATGAAGCTGGCTTGATTAGATGACTCCCCACGAACTCATCCTTTCCACAAATTGCTTCCTTTGTTGGAATTAAACGAACAAGTCTTTTGACCGAATCGTCACTTACACGCCTAGGGTAATCATCAAAAAGTCAAATTTTATTATTCAAAAAAAAAAACGGTCGAAAAGTTGTTGTTTGTACAAACAGTGTACTTGCAACTAATAAGAGTCATAGGGAATCGCGCCACTTGGGCGGTGGCTTCTATGTTCGTCTGTTTTCCACTATAACTCAGTCAAATTTGAATCAATTGACACAACTTTTGGAGTGTGGTGAGATAGGTATAGTATCTACCCGTGTACAACATTTCAAGTCAATTGGTTCAAAATTGACTGAGTTATAGTGGAAAACAGACAAATATAGAAGCCACCGCCCAAGTGGCGCGATACCCTATTTGCGGTAAGAACGCGTTGTAGGCCTGATCGCATGTGATATTTTCCATTACAACAATAAACCTAACCCTAAAATGTTTCGAGATTTGTTGATTTTTTTCGGTGAAAAAAGACTTTCCAAATCGTTTTGGCATAACGTTTCGGCCTACTTCATTCAGTCATCATCAGATACAAAACGTTGTTAGACCACAGTGGTGGAGAACAAACGTTTTGTATCTGATGATGGCTGAATGAAGTAGGCCGAAACGTTATGCCAAAACGATTTGGAAAGTCTTTTTTCACCGAAAAAAATCAACAAATCTCGAAACATAAAACTCAACGGTGACGAAAAACCCCACAAACTAACCCTAAAATGTTTGACAATTCTCAAGTTATTTGACATTTCGATCGCTCAGATGGGAGATCAAGATAAAAACAAAGTTCTTCTTTGCCGACTACGTCACCGACCTTTGTGATGTGCCACAATAATTTGCAATTTAATGAAACAACTCACTACCTACAAGGTGAACTTGAAAAGGAACTTGTGGCGTTTTGAGCAATCCTTCCAAAGCTTGCTCAAGGGTCTTCTAATGAGGTTCCACATGGAGTTCATTCTGGCTTCTCTTCAGGAATTTCAATTTGTTCTCAAAACCTGTACGTGTTACTGAAATTCTTAGGTCAGATTCTGAATCAGTGGATCAAAATCTTTTGAATATAGATATTAGTTATGATGAGCAGATGAAAAATTTAAAATTATAAAATTATTATTTTATTTCACAAAATTTTACGTGTTACAGAAGTTCTAAGGTTAGTTTCCGAGTCGGTGGATGACAATCTATTAAATATAAATATTGATGAGCAGATAAAAAAATTAAAATTATTAAGACAATAGTTTATTTCCTACGAAAATATGAATTTCATGGATAAAACTCCTTTTTTTTTCAAAAATTTCACGTGTTACTGAAATTCTTTGTTCAGACTCTGAATCCGAGGAATAAAATCTATTGAAAATAAATATTGGTTATTATCAGCAGATAAAATAAAATAAAATTATAAAGACAATATTTTATTTTCCATGAAAATATGAAATATGGTGAATAAATCCTTATTTTCTCAAAAATTTACGTATTATTGATATTCTTAGGTTAGATTCTGAATCAGTGGATCAAAATTTATTAAGTATAACTATTGGTTATTATTAGCAGATGAAAAATTCAAAATTATAAAGACAAGATTTTGTTTTGTATGAAAATATGAAATTTTGTGAATAAAACCCTATTGTTCTCAAAAAAATTACGTGTTACTGAATTTCTTAGGTCAGATTCCGAGTCAGTATATGAAAATCTAATTAATATAAATATTGCTTAAGAGGAGAAGATCAAAAAAAAAATATAAAGACAATAGTTCATTGAAAATAGAAAATATAAAATTTTGTGAATAAAACCGTATTTTCTCAAAAACTTTATGTGTTACTGAAATTCTTAGGTCAGATTAAGAATCAGTGGATCAAAATCTATTGAATATAAATATTAGTTATAACGAGCAGATGAAAAAATTGAAATTAAAATACCAATATTTTATTTTCTATGACATATTAAATTTTGTAAATAAAATCCTATTTTTCTCAAAAACTATACGTGTTACAGGAATTCTGAAGTCAGATTCGAAATCAGCAGGCCAAATTCCATTAGAAATGGAACAAATGGTCAAAGTGCGTGAAAAAAGTTTCAATTTTGTCGACTAGTGTAATTTATTGTTCGTTTACAATTTGGAGTACATGATTTATGACGTTCTCGGCGGAGTTTGCATAAACCTACATCAAGAACGTCATAAAGCTGAGTACTCTTGAGTAATACTTCTTACCCTAGCATAAGATGAAATAAATTTAAGACGTTCTTGATGGAGGCCAACCAGGCTGCACTGAGAACGTTATAAATCCTAGTATTCTTGAATTATGCTATTAGCTCTGGCATGAGTTGAAAGATATTTAAGACGATCTTATGGTGATGTTGATTAAAACCATCGATAATGGACCGACCACCGACCTAGATTTTAATGGAAGCCATGTTGAGAAAACTCATGAACAATGTTCTCATGACCAGGAATAATACTTTCAAAAGTTTTATTAGTGGGAGTATCTTGCAACATATATACGATGAATTTAGCTTGGCGTTTTGGCATCCTTGTTAAACCACGGAAATATTTCCAATTTGTGTAATAAATGAATCCCGATTACAATAATGTGTCATTTTCATTGTGTTTTTTACTTTCAATTTAATTCACCAATGTTTTCTGTCGACATAAAAGCTGCATCAGCAACAACACTGATAAATTTAATATCGTTTTATCGTGCACTTAAAGAATTCTACAAAGAGAGAGCAAGTCGTCTTGAGGACAACTTGGGAAGTACAACAAGTTTTAAGAAAAATTTAAAAACAACTCTCCAAGAGCATCTTAGGATAGGCCTCTTTGGTCTTATGGCGGGTTTATGGTTGAGTTGATGTCGTTTTGCAGAGCAATTTGGTTTATGCATGGTTTGAAAGAACAGGTGTTGAAGAATGCTTCAAAAGCATTATAAAATTAATTTTGTTACTTGGGATGTTCCATAAGAATTTTCTCCGGAAAATTTTCAGGTAATTTCTGCCGAAATACTTCTAGATTTAAGAAATCGTCATTGAAATTTTGAAAGCAGTTTCGTTCGAAACAAAATTGTTTCCATTAAAAATGTAAGGTCTCCAGTTAGCCTAGTGGTTAAGGCTATGGATCGCCAATCCGGAGACGGCGGGTTCGATTCCTGTTCCATTCGGGGAAATTTCCTCGACTCCCTGGGCATAGTGTATCATTGTACTTGCCTCAAATATACAAATTCATGCAATGGCAGGCAAAGAAAGCCCTTCAATTAATAACTGTGGAAGTGCTCAAAGAACACTAAGTTGAAGCGAGGCAGGCCAAGTCCCAGTGAGGACGTAGAGTCATAAAGAAGAAGAAGAATGAAAAATGTATTCACTGTGATAGGGATGAAGTATGGAACACAGCAAATACATTCTCGATGCAAATATTTTGAACTGAAGAAGAAAATTGCTTTCGCTTCACTAATTTCACTTCACTTTCACTGAAATTTCAATGATAACAATTACTTTAATGACGAATTCTTCAATCATAAGGTTCAAATAACCATCATTCAGTCATCAGCAACAGCAATCATCAATTATTCAAAAGCAGTTTTCTTGCTAGAAATCCAAAAACCGTCAATGAAAATTATTTCACTGCTATCCAGATGCTGAGTAGAGTACAGTGATAAATTTTCATTAGCATTTGTTGAGATTTCAGCGAAAAAACTGCTTTTGATTTTTTGGTGAAGGATGATGGTTTGTTTCCTCTTAAAAAAAATCTGCCGGTTTTTTTATTAAGCGCTCCTTCAGGATTTCCCCATATTTCCTATTGCTATTAGGGAATCTTGCGAGATTACCAGAATTACTTCTAGAATATCTCTGGGAGCTCCTCGTGGTATTTCTCTAGGAGACTTGAATTTCTCCTACAGTTTATTTGGGGATTTTTAGAAAAGTTTATCCCGAGATTTCTCTAGAAGATCCTCACGACACATTCGCAACAGTCTACCCTGGAAGTTTTCGTGGAATTGCTTACATAGGGTTCTTCTGGATGGGATTTCTTTTGAAGTTCCTTGAATAAATCCCAAAAATGTTCCGAGCATGTCATGTCCCACCACCAAAAATAATGAATTCAGTATTTCGAATTATTTTCTGGTGATAGGGTCTTGTACCATTTGGGCAGGTGTACTATTTTGGGCACTTGCCGCTATTACTAAGTCAATTTCAAACCGATTGATTTGAAATTTTGTATAGAATTAAGCACGTACAGTATCTAACGCTGTACAAAAATTCAAATCAATCGGTTTGAATTTGACTTAGTTATAGCGGCAAGTGCCCAAAATAGGTACACCTGCCCAAATGGTACAATACCCTATTTATAAAAAATAATCTGAATGCCTTCATTTTTTGCCTTTCTCGTACACTAAGTGTACTGGAAAGGCTATATGTTCACTCCAAAAATGACTTTTTGATATAAGGCTCGGAGAGTCGAGGCATATATACCAATCGACTCAGCTCGACGAATTGAGGTGATGTCTGTGTGTATGTATGTGTGTATGTGTGTGTGTGTGTATGTGTGTATGTGTGTGGAAATGGTTTGGATCGGTCCAGCCGTTCCGGAGATATGGCCCTTTAGGTGTTCCGGACCGGTACCCCTGGAAGGGGCCAGGCATGAAAATGCAACAAACCCATGCATGCGACCCATCAAACCACGGCATTTTTTATTATCTGATGAACGATAAGCAGGAAAATAGTTTAAGACCTCATCTGAACCAGTAGTGTTCTGGAACCGGTTCCGGAAGTCCCGCCGGAAGTGGCCAAATATATAAGTGAACACAACCCATTCATGCGACACATCAAACAGCGGCATTTTCGGTAACCTGATGAACGATTAGCAGGAAAATAGTATCAGACAATATCTTAACCGGTAGTGTTCCGGAACCAGTTCCGGATGTCCTGCCGGAAGTGGCCAAATATAATAGTGAACCAAACAAATGCATGCGACATATCAAACAGCGGCACTTTCTTTAACCTGATGAACGGTTAGCAGGAAAATAGCTTTAGACCATATCTGAGCCGGTAGTGTTCCGGAACCGGTTGCCGATGTCCCACCGGAAGTGGCCAAATATAAGAGTGAACCAAACTCATGCATGCGACACATCAAACGGCAGCATTTTCGGTAGCCTGATGAACGGATAACAAGAAAATTGTCTCAGACCAAATTTGAGACAACAGGTCCTGCCCGGGAACCGATTTTGGGTGTCTCGTCTTAAGTGGTCAAATATAAAATTACTCCGAACCTATGCATGCGACACGCCAAATCGCGGTTTTTTTCAATAACCTAATTAACAGTTTATCAGCAAAAAGTATCAGACGCATATTTGGGAGAACCGGCAGGGATGAAGAACAGGTAACAAGTGCCCCGCCGGAAATGGTAAATATAGAAGTGAACCAAAATCATGCATGGGCCATCCATTAAGTACGTCACAATCCTAAGGGGAGGGGAGGGGGTTTTTTAAAGTGTGACAAGCAATGTATTAAGTATAGGAAAAACCCGTACGAAGGGGGGATGGGGGGTCCAAAATTCCCAATTTCAGGGTGACATACTTAATGGATGCTCCCCATGCAACACATCAATTCGCGGCTTTTTAGGCAGCCTGATGAACAATTTACAAGAAAATAGCCATAGACAATATCTGGGACAACCAGTAGTGTCATGGAATCGGTTCTAGGTGTCCGCCGGAAGTGGTCAAACGTAAAATTGAACCAAACCCATGCGGCACATCAAATAGTGGAATTATGAAAGTGAACAAAACCAATGTGAGCGATAAATCAAATCGTGGCTTTTTCGATAGCCTGGTAAATGTTGGTTACCGCCACTATTACACGCTAAATATGAGATATATATGACTATTTTTTCATGACAGTGTATCAGTCAATGTCTATATTCTAGCACTGAAAAATAAAAATGAACACATTTGATGTTTAACATGTGATAATGTAGGCCTAATAAGCGGGTATTAATAAACTGCGCGCCCAATGGTCATTAAACAAAATGACTATAACAGTAACAAAATTAGCTCAAATTCGATGAACAACCAGACCACACTGATCCAGAGCCATGTAGTTTCACATACCAGATGAAATAAGTACATATATTTGATGATATTGTAGAGAAAATCAAAAATTTTGTTTTATCAGATGCGAAATTTAGCGACCTGTGCGATTTTCGGCGGTTTGAAAATTCTGGTTGTCTTCATCTTCAGGCGCCGCCCTGTAAAGGTTAGTGACCAAAATGGGAAATTTTTTAATTAACTTTTCAGAAAACTAGCCTATTATAGATCATGGAACGTTGAAACATAGATTGGTTAATGTCAAATGGACGAAAATGAGGTTTGAAAAACACTTTCGCAATTTTTCCTGCCGCATACTGTAAAATGCCCAATAGAAAACGCTGAACACCGGTCAGTACGAGAACCCTACAAATGTGAATTACAACAACTGAGAGTATTCATATTACAGTAGACGTTCGCTCGGTGCAAACGCTTTAACTGCAATGCTTTTTAACTGCAAGTCCGGTAAGTGCAACAGTTTTGCAGTTATCACACCGCTATCCGTCAAAGGTCTGTCAGAACAGATGACAGCTGCATAGCGATGCATTTTTGAATGCATTTTAGATTACTTTCAGACAAACTGACAAGTCTTTGACGTCTGTCAGTCGTTGCAGTTAACGAATTTCATTCGGTAGGTGAAACGTAAACATGTTGCAGTTATCGAACGTCTACTGTATTTTATGGATAATACGGTGTTTGTTTTAGAAATAAATGTAAGATTCAAGCTAAATTAAAAATGCACGCATATCAGTTTCTAGGTAGACGATAATGAAATATTACTTTCATGTTTTGAGAATGCTAGTTGGAGTTATATCTAAGGTATAGCGAATGTATTGCAATGGATCATTGATCGTTTACAATGAATGTGGTCAAACTTTCACGTTTATTTGTCTGTGATGTTATTTTAAAGTAACTAGACACTAATAGGTTGTGCGCATGCATCTATAAATATATTCAATAGTTTTGATTTGCAAGCGATATTTTCTCACATTGAACTATTTTGTTTGACTATTCGGGTTTGGCCCTATAAGGGGTAACATTGAGCCAATTTCAATAAGGCTATATTATTGTCAACATTAAATTTGAAGCATTTATACTTAAAACAATCCTAAACAACATAAAACCGAACGTGTCTACTGAATTCAACATTGATTTAGAGCGAAAATATTGTTGTAACGACCTACAAAGCGATGGACTGTGCAGTTTTGGCCCAATGACACCCCCACTGACGGTAAGATTTAAAGTGAAGAAATGGTCGAAGTATTCATATATTCAATAAGAGAATAAAATCGTGACCAAAGCAATCTCATCAAATCACACCATTTTAAATTCATGTGGTGTACAGTGGTCCAGAATTGAAATACCTGGCAAAAATTGCCAAATCATAGTAGTCTGTTAGTTTTACCCTAAATAAATAAGGTTCCAGTATTATTAAGATCTCAAATTAATTTTATGGCATTTTCATTATTTTTCGATTTCTTCGAACGATGTCCGAACAAAATAACTGTTTTTCATACAATTTGACTACGTACATATCACCATGGTGCTAATGTTTTGGCAGCTCTTCGCACTCGTTTAAACTCGTTTATGTTCATTATCAAAAATGCAATATTTTTCCATCAGCAGCTAGGGTCTGGGACCATTTGGGCAGGAGCACCTATTTTGGGCACTTGCTTCTGTAACTCAGTCAACTTTCTACCAATTGACTTAATTTTTGGAATACGATAAGATAGGCACAGTATCTAGCCATGAACAAAAATTCATACCAATTGGTTTGAAATTGACTGAGTTAGAGCAGCAAGTGCCCAAAATAGGTGCTCCTGCCCAAATGGTCCCAGACCCTACTCAGTATCGTAACAAGATACAAAAACAATATTTTCAAATTCTTTAAGAGCTATTCAATGGTCATAACATTATAGACGAGTGCTCGATATAATGTAACCCATTAGATACATCTTCAAAAATTGAGTTTCTGTCAGCTTTTTCCAAAACTGGACCTCTGTGCGATGTTAATATAAAGTAGGATAGATCAACTTATTATGGGAAAATTATAATTTGTCGCATCAACACTGAATAAAGTTTTTCCTATCTCCAAGTATTCTCAGGATCGGCAAACACCGACGGAACGATCATGAGTTCATATTCGACGAGAAAGGCACTAACACCACTAGGTGGATTAATCTGGGTTTTTTATACCCATGATGTCTGAAGAGCACCATAACTTTCAATCCATGCATCTCTACAATTGATGAGATATTTTGGTATTCTAAGGTAATTCAAGAAGATACTTCTGGAGGAATCTGAACAGAAATCCCAGAAAAAAACACCTGGTAGAATCATAGACCATACTCAAGCAAAAGTTCCATGAGAATCCAAAAAACAAAACGCCTGCGCCTGGCAAAACCAAAGAAAGAAGTCCTGAAAGAATTCCATTGAAAATGGAAGAATCACAGAAGAAATTTGTGCAGAAATTTTAGATGGAACTCCTGGGGAATTATATTAGAAACTTCTGAAGTAATTTCAGAAAGTATTCGGAGGGTAATCTCAGAAGAAATCCCAGAAGAAACACTGAATGGGACCTCAGAAACAACTACTGAAAAACTCCAAGAGAAACCACATAAACTAGAAGGAACCCCTGAAGGACATCCAGAAATTGTAGAAAAAAATACCTGGAGACATTTGAGAAGAAACTCCTGTGGGAATTCCAGAACAAAATGCTGGGAAAACTCAAACGAAAACTCTTGAAAAAAAAAAAACTAATGGATGAATCCAACAAATATTTGAGGGGCCCAGAATCAAAGGGGTGTAAGTGACCATTTTGTCGATTTTGAGCTGAGCATATCGAAAAATTCTTCAGATTTCAAGCTTTCAGGAACATTTTTAAGATTAATTTTACGATGTTTAGAAAAAATACAATAAATCGTAGAAAATTGGGTCGATTTTGAAACTCCATACATTTTGTATGGGATGAAAAATTGGTGAAAAACTTTAAACCTCATTTACTCGAAAGTGGGTTTTTGTCAGTTACACCCCTTTGCTTCTAGCCCCCTCATTTATTAGAGGTACAAATGAAAAAACTCTTGCAAGAATTTTGAACCCCTTGGAAAATCTCAGAAGAGTCACCTGGGAAAACCAACCTTGGAGAGATTTTCTGGAGAAATCTTAGGGAAAATTCCTGAAGAAACTCCAAGAAGAAGTCCTTAAGAAATCTCGAAAGCATCCCCTGAAGGAATATCAGAAGGAGCTCTAGAGGAAACCTCAGAAAGCACATCTGGAGAGCTTTCAGAAGCAATCCTTGAAGAAATATCACAAATAACCCATGAGAACCAAGAAGAAACATCTAGATAAGAAACCAGGTGAAACACCCGAAGGAACTTCTTCACGGAATCCAAGAAAGAATAGCTGCAGAAATCCAATAAAAAATGTTTGCGTATACGAGAAATTGTCTATTTTCGGCAGTTTTGTTTTCTTCGTCATGTTTTTTTTTTAAAGCTGTTGAACTCAAGGTTGGCCTCAAATCAAATCCTTCCCAACCAAGCTGAATTATACGACCAAGTTTCAGGAAATTTGGCCGACAAAAACGTTTGAACACTACCCAAACGATGAAAAGGTTCTGAAAATCGTTTTGTAAATTAAGCAATTTTCGCTAAATTTAAACGACTGATATAGAAACGTATACATAAGTGCCACTATATTGCACTTTTCACGGAGTTTCAGGGAAGTTCCAAGGGGTTTCAAGGATGTTCCAGGAGGTTTCAGGCGCGTTCCAAGGGTTTTTATGGGTTTCTGGAGCATTCCAGTAACTTCAGGGGTGTTGCAGGGGTTTTCATGGGGTCTCAGGAGTGTTCCAGGGGATATCAGTGGCCTGTGGATTTCAGGAGCGTTCCTGGGAATTTCAAGGGGTACCATGGATGTTCTTGGGGGGTTTCATAGCGTTCCTGGGGTGTTCCGTTTTTCCATAAGTGGTCCATGGGTTCTCAGGACGTTTCAGAATAGTTGAGGATGTTTCAAAGGGTTTCAATTGCTTTCAGAAGAGTTTCAGGGGCGTTTCAGGGAGGTTCTAGGGGTCTTCAGGTGTTTCAGAGGCGTCCTCTCTATCCAACGGACATGCTTTCGAAACCGTTTCAAAACTCCCCGAAAACTGTTGATATGCTTCTAAAGTATGTCGGGAACCCACATGGAGGCTTCCTTGAACCGCTGGGAGGACCCGTAAAGACCTTCTGAAACTCCCACGAATTAGCCTATATCTACATTCCGTACAATGGGTCGGATGTTCAAAAAAAAAAAGAGTCTACGTGGTTGATAAACGGCCCCATAATTCTATAAAGGCTGTTCGTTCAATCAATAAACCATCGATGGAGAACTCCAATGTGAACAACAAGTTTTAAATTATCATTCGAGTTGGGACCCTTCACACTACTTGATCCTGGACTACTTGTCTTGGGGCCTGTCCATAAAATACGTAGACTTTGAGAGGGGGGGGTGGTTTGGCCAAAGTCCACGGTCCTTACAAATTTCGAAAATTGTGTGTGAACGAATGTCTACGAGGGGAAAGGGGGGTCTGAGATTGTCAAAATTGACTCTACGTAACTAATGGACAGCGCCTTAGCTGCGCAACAATACACATTTTTGGGCTCACACTTGACCTGCTTTTAGAACGCAATTTACCCCGGTCTCTCCTATTCAGTTAGATCTACAATAATTCTACCACTAAGCGCTGCGCTGCCACAGTAGCCAGCATACTTTGTGTTAAGTCACATGCAATTAAGCCGTCAAATCAACAGCACAGCGACGGCGGCGTGGCGGTGGTTGCAGTTCGGACCCTCCTGACTGGGATAACTGTCGGTGGTGCTGATGCTGAGCTCAGGTTACCAAATGCCTTTTAAAGAGAATCGAATCCGACGACTTGCCGAGAAGGAAAAGAACCCTTTCGCACGAAATTAGTCAGCCAGTTAGTTCAAACTTGACGAGTGCCATTCGATTTGACGCATTAGAAGTTGGATTTGAAATGCGTGACGTTCGTTGGCTAGTTGGGACCATAGTAAGGGGCAGAAAAATTGCCCTCACCTTAATTGGCCTTAAATACCTTCATTAATTATAATGCGCAGGCCACTAGTGGTGGAGTGCAAGTTCAGAGGGTTTGATTATGCAGATTTTATGCGTTGGTTGTACGCTTAATGGATTTGATAGAAGTGTCGCCGTCCATCGTGTGCCCTTGATTTACCGTCTGGCTAAATATGCCCTGCGGTTGTTGACAAACAGGGGTGCAATTTGCTTGCGATGCAGGAAATTGGGCGCACGCGCTCGTTGCAATTGCATTTTCGACTGACCCCGTCATGAGCGCTAAAAGTGGTTGCTGCAGTTGATAAACGAAACTTGATACAATGAGAACTTCTGTGAATGAGTTGCTTGCGAGGAAGAAAGTAAACATGGACCACGATTGGTGAAATGAATGACTCAGTTTGTTTTTCTATCAAATGTAAATGTTAGAAAATATTTGACAATTCGTGGAATACATTTTGCAGTCATGTTGTTTGTTTAGTTTGGCAGCTATAAATAAATAGGACTTAGTCAACAATTCTACGCTACGCGTAAGCTGCAACTCTTTAACCTCGTCAGGAACGTTCAACACTAGTCAAATCACTCTCGACCCCGGGCAGCTACCTTTTATCCGTTGAACTCTACAATATATCGCATATTTGTGGAGCTTCGTTGCCGTGCGGCAAGCGTCATCAAGCCTATAACCAATAACCATACCATGCCTTGGTATGAGGGTTCGATTCTCGCTCCTAGTAATGATACTTTTCCCAAGAATTGTTTCTTCCTCGTACCCACTGGTGTTCGTAATGCGTGTCGTGCCCGTTGTCTAGTGTTAAGTTTCGTTCAGTCTGTACAGCCTCTGACTAAAGACGGTGTCCATGTAGAGTCAGTCCATGGTAGAGCTTCCGTGCTTCTTGAAAACAGCACAGATGCGTCTACTTCCAAAAGAGACGAATTTGGTCCTTCTCTGCATACTTACCTTACGGGTCACACAAAGGTCTGAGTAACCTCTGCTGTACATAGTAGCCGTCTCCATTCTACTTGATCCACGACTGTGTGTCCAGTTCCGCCCTCTGTGAAGGAATCGCAGATCGCCCTCCACTTGATCGACCAACATAGCTCGCTGCCCACCACGTCTTCTTGAACCGGTTGGATGACTCTCGAGAACCAGTCAGGATGCTATCTGACATTCTGATAACGTGACCCGCACACCGTAGCCTCCCGATTTTCGCGGTGTGGACGATGGTTGGTTTTCTCAGCGGCTGATGCAGTTCGTGATTCATTCACCTTCTCCAATTCCCGTCTCCCATATGTACTCCGCCATAGATGGTACGCAGCACCTTCCGTTCGAAAACTCCAAAGGCGCGTTGGTCCTGTGCACGTAGAGTCCATGCTTCGTGCCCATAGAGGACTACTGGTCTAATCAGCGTTTTGTATATAGTTACTTCGTGTGACATCGAACTTTGTTCGATCGTAGAGTTCTGCAGAGTCCAAAGTAAGATCGATTTCCCGCCGCAATGTGTCTCTGAATTTCTCTGGTAACGCAATGTTAAACAGCAAGCACGAAAGACCATCACCATCACCAACCCTCTGCGAGATTCGAAGGGACTCGAGAGTGTCCCTGATACTCTAACTTCGCACATCACTCGATCCATCGTCGCCTTGATCAATCGTATCAGTTTATCCGGGAATCCGTATTTGTGCATAGTCTGCCATAGCTGTTCTCGATCGATTGTATCATACGCCGATTTGAAATCGATGAACAAGTGATGTGTGGGCACGTTGTATTCGCGGCATTTCTGCAACACCTAGCAGATTGCGAACATCTGGTCCGTTGTAGCGCGTTCACCCATAATTCCAGCCCGATATTGCCCCACGATCTCTCTTGCAATCGGTGATAGACAGCGGCATAAAATTTAAGAGAGTGTCTTGTAGGCAGCGTTCAGTAGTGTGATCGCGTGTAGATAGGACACACGACACCATCCATTCACTCCTCCGGTAATACCTACTTCCTCCTCCCAAATCTTGGTAATGACCCAGTGTAGTGCTTCTCCACCGTATTTTAGAAGCTCGCTTGGTAGTTGATCTGCTCCAGCGGCTTTGTTATTTTTCAACCGGCCAACCTCCTCTTCAATCTCTTGGAGGTCAGGGGCTGGAAATCTTTCATCCTGCGCACGTACTCTTAGATCTGTTACCACGCCACCTTCGGTGCTTGCAACGTCGCCATTGAGGTGCTCGTCGTAATGCTGCCGCCAACTTTCGACCACCTCACGCTCGCTCGTGAGAATATTCCCGTGATTATCTCGGCACATGTCGGATTGTGGCACAAAGCCTCTGCGTGAGCGGTTCAGCTTCTCGTAGAACTTTCGTGTGTCCTTAGCGCGGTACAGCTCTTCCATCGCTTCGCGATCTCGTTCTTCCTGCTGGCACTTCTTCATCCGGAAGGCTGAGTTCTGCCTGATCCGCGCCTGTCTATAACGTGCCTCATTCGCTCTCGTACGGTGTTGCAGCATTCTCGCCCATGCTGCATTCTTCTCGTTTTTTTTTCAACTGTTCACATTCGCCGTCGTACCAGTCGTTTCTGTAATTCGGAGTCGCGAAGCCTAGTGCTGTAGCCGAGGTACTACCTATGGCAGATCGGCTGTCCCTCCAGTCATCTTCAAGTGTAGCTGCACCAAGCTGCTCTTCCGTTGGTAGGACCACTGCTAACTGCTGCGCGTAGTCTTAAGCCACTACTACGTTACACAGCTGCTCGCTGTTGAGTCGCGGCGTTCGACTTCCACTTGTGATAATGACTGTCGAAAGTTTTGAGCGCATGCATACAGCGACTAAGTAGTGATCTGCACTGCGGTATGTGCGGACATTGGTTATATCCGCGAAGAATTTACCGTCGATTTGGTTTTCTGTTTGATGATCGGGTGATCTCCAGGTGGTTTTGTGGATATCTTCGTGGGGAATGAGGGTGCCTCGGACTGCCATACACTCAGAAATAAAAGTATACACGGAATTACTATTATTTATGCATTTTGTATCCGCATCTCTCTCACTCTCTTTCTGTTTTCATGCTATCTGGTGCTTCGCCTGGGTTGACGAAACACTTCTCTTCAACCCAGGCTAAACGGCAGATAGCATGAAAACAAAAAGAGAGTGAGAGAGATGCGAATACAAAATGCATAAATAATAGTAACTCCGTGTATACTTTTATTTCTGAGTGTACCACGGGATGCTGCAAAGTTTACGCATGGGCTGGCCGTTATTATTCGATACGGTGCGCAGGCTGCTTCGCCCGATTACCGGTCTGCACATTTACTCCCTTCCTACCTGCGCGTTCATGTCGCCGACAACGATTTTCACGTCACGCGGCGAGCAACCATCGTATGTTTGCTCTAACTGCGCATACAACGCTTGTTTCTCGTCATCGGGTCTCCCTTCGTGTGGGCAGTGGACGTTGATGATGCTGTAGTTGAAGAAACGGCCCTTAACTCTTAACATGCACTGCACATCCTTGCGTTGATCGGCTGCCACCCGATCACACGTTGTCGCGTCTTGCCCAACACTATACACCGTGTCCAATAAGTTCTCATACAAAATACAAATTTACAAATTTTTATTTTTATTTCACATCTGTTATTCATATTTTCAAAGTGAATGCATGTATTGAAGGGCCACATAATACTGATTCAATAAAGCATAGGGTTTAGAATAACGACATTTTTTCTATGTTTTTAGAAGCCTAGTAGTACACTTCCGTTTTCTGAAATCCGTTTGCTCCGGCACGCAAGAAAAATGTTCGAAAAGTTTTTCATTCTACGGTAGCTAAAAGTTCATAAGGTTAAATTTTGAGTTTTCATCCCCAGTATTGTACCAAATGGATATACTGAGGTTAAATTTTAGCAATTTTAGTGATAATATGGTAAGAAATTTCATAGTAAGCTCAACTTGGGCTGATTTCCTTGAAAATGACCGTTATATTAAAGATAAACATAATAAAACGTAAATTTTGAACAAAATTTATCACAATAGGAACACAAGCATGTTTTAGAAGTGAGAATAATGTGAATCAATAAGATAATATGCAGCCATGCTTCTTAAACACAACAAATTTCATTAAAACAGGTAGATGTACATTTTTGTTTAATTCACGTTTTATTTTGTACAACATAAAACGGCTTCGTACCTCACCAATACAGAATGTTATATTTTTTTCGGCAGCCATAGAAAATCAAAAAGCGCTCCATAAAGAATAAACATATGATCTATGAAAATGTGCAATGTTACCCATAAATAATTGAGAAAGTTCCATACTTTATGGAAAATGTACCGGTAAAACATAACATTTTCTCATTGAAAGTGAAATTTTGGACCAATAAATAATACTGAAATGCTCTATAATAAAATACAAATGCTCCATAGAGAAATGCAAATGACCCATAAAAAATTTAAATTGTACCCATAGAAAATTGAATATTGCTCCATAGAAAAATCAAATTGCACCATAAAAAATTGAAATTGCACCATAGAAAATAGATAAATTCTCCATAAGTATTATCAAACTGCACCATAGAAAATATGAATTGCTCCATGAAAAATCGAAAATTTTCCATAGATAGCATATTCTCATAATTTAATTCGACAGGGCTGAATTGCTTTACATTGCACTGCTTTATTGATGCAAATGTTTAAAGTTATGCAGAATTTTCAATTTTTTATGGAGCAAATTGTATTTTGTGTAGTACAGTTTGATAATACTTATGGAACATTTGTCTATTTTCTATGGTGCAATTTCAATTTTTTTATGGTGCAATTTAATTTTTCTATGGAGAAATATTCAATTTTTTATGGGTACAATTTTAATATTTTATGGAGCGTTTGCATTTTTCTATGGAACATTTGTATTTTATTATGGAGCATTTCAGTATTATTCATTGGTGCAAAATTTCACTTTTAATGAGAAAATTTTATGTTTTACCGGTACATTTTTTATGAAGTATGGAACGTTTTCAATTATTTATGGGTAACATGGCACATTTTCATGGAACATATGTTCATTCTTTATGGAGCGCTTTTTGATTTTCTATGGAGCATTTGCAATTTGTTATGGTTGCAATAACCTTTTGCCATTTTTTTCTCTTCTGGTCATAGTTGCTACTAGCAATGGTGAGGACAGGAACCTAATTTGTTTCAACCTAAAACCTTTACCCGTTAAAATGAGACGAAATACCAATGAAATGGCGTGCGTGCCAGCTGAAATCGACTTACGACACATAAGCGATCAGCAGAGAAGCATAAAGGACAATTAATTCCAAAACATATGCTGTATTTGATCAATGATAGTTGGCCTTTCAATAAATAAACTTACTTTGAAAATCCTAATTACAGATGAGAAATGAATTCAATTTGATTTTGTATGAGAACTTATTGGACACGGTGTAAATCCTGTTCCCAGTTCATTGGTGGTGTCACAGCTTTGGTGTAGAAGGTAGCCGCTCGATGCCCGCTTTTCCACACTTTCTGTCCAGTCCAATAAAGTTCCTACAACACCACGATGTCGAAGTTGCGGGGATGTAGTTCGTCGTAGAGTATCCTGTCACATCCTGCGAAACCAAGTGACTTACAATTCCATGTTCCAAGTTTCCAATCGTAGTCCTTATTTCTTCGCGTGGGTCTTTGCCGATTGTATCGAGTCGTATTTTCTCCTATGTTATTCGCAATCGGGATTTTCACGGGTGGCTCATTGGGCTTCGCCAACACTCCTGTCTCGCCAGATGGCCATCGAGCCAGTTCTGTTTAACGTCCCAACCAACACTGGGACGACCACGCTGATGGGGCTACCACCTTGGATATAGTTGGGCGTGGTGCAGCGTTTCTTACTCAGCCGCTGGATGACAGAACAGACGCTGTTTGAGCCGCATCTCCTTGGTGAACAGACGCTCGGATCGTACCTCCTCAATCTAGCTGAAGTCACAAGGGCAACAGTGCCCAGGCTACACTACCAGCTAAGCACACAACTCATAGCTGGCGGTCGATGTCATCGCTTGACCCGTGGAAGCATGAGGTAGGAACTTGTGAGGACCAGAGCTATGTTGGACGCTCTCCTTATCGTCTCACCGTTTTGCAGCCCAACTGTGTGGAGAAATTGTATAAGTATTGAGATATCATAAAAATAACTCATTAGGTAACATCAGAATAAAAATTTTGGATAAATTCCTATAAGTAGAAATATTTGGAATCCCAGAAGGAATTCAAAAAAGAAGTCAGAGTCAAGACCAGGATGTCAAAAGAAATAACTGGGCTGGAAGGATTCCAGATAGATCTCCAAGGGTAGAAGAATTTCCCTGAATAAACTTCCCAGAGAAGCAAACGCTTCAAAAATTCGTAGGGGGGCCTTTTGCAGAGGCCACAGAAGAAATATCTTGAGAAATTTCTGATGGAATTCCTGAAAACAATCCCAGAAACCGCTCCAGGAAAAACATAGAAAGAAAGTACAGATGATATCCCAGAGAGAGCTCCTTAAGGAGTATCAGACAGGACTCGCAAAGGAATTTCGAAAAAAAACAGAGGGGTCTTCAAGAGGAATACTAGAAGTAAATCCAGGAGAAACCCCAGAAAGCAACCTGTGCAGTATCTCAGAAGGATCTCCCCGAAAGAACTCCTTGTAAAATCTCAGAAGATTCTTCTGTAGGAATCGCTGGAGAAACTCTTGAACAAAAAAAAAGCAAAAACATTCCAACGGGAATAACAGGATATATTTCTGGAGCAAATCCAGAAGGACGTAATCAAAAACTTTGTTTCGGAAAATAATAAAATTTAAAGGCACAACCCAAGTAACAATCAGAATGCCTTGAAGGTTTATTCATGTTTTAACCTGGTTTTATACGAGCATGTGAAAAAACTAGTTGTTCTATATTAGTTTTATGTAGTAGTTTTTACATTGCACTTTTGGCATTCCATAAAACTATCATATAACTTTTGCTATAAACATCGTCAATTAAAGACTTGCAAGTGGTCCTGAATTAGTTTTATCACTTATTATATGCCATTTCAATAAAACTTGCATTTGCGGTTGTTGTCGGAGAGATTTTTTTTGTAAAAAATATACAAAACTGTGAGGCAATGCTTAAAACAAACAAAAGTTTTCGTGGCCGTATCATAGGCCAAGAAATGCTGTGATAAAACTGTTAGTTCTATCATGAGCTCAGTTATGACCACCTCAGGAGGCTTAGCCCTTTGGAGAAATCATCAGGAACACAGAGTTTTATCAGAAAAAACATGTCGTCCAGCCGGGATAATTTATGTAATTACTGAAAAATCATTACTCAACTTTACGATTTCACGAACAGATGTAGAACAAATTTTACGATTCAACACGTTTCCGTCATTTTGTGTTCAAAAAAATTACATTTTGTCTTTGAAACTCCGCTATGTTAAAGAAAACCCTTTTTGTACCCAATTCCACCGAGTAAATTAAATGCATTTAACTTCCAATTAATGCACAGTTTGTGTGGCGCACATATTTTTTTGTCATTATCACAGTCACATTCACCACAAATTTCCCGTGGCATGTCTCCTAACACGTATTAAATAGGAAAACAAATCTGGATTCCAGATCGACATCTTTCCAATTGATGGCTGCATAATTTATTCTGACGATCGAACATTGATAGTGAAAAATAAAGAAAACAAGTATTTGACAAGACAGAAGGTGGTTTTATTTAGAAGGCTGTATCGCGATACGATAAGACTATGATACAACCCGAAATCCGAAGCCGGTATGCATACGAAGTCCTGTAGATCCATAATAAGATTGGGCCAACTAGCCAGAACGTGGGCTTTTGGTGGCATATAGACTGTTTCAGAAATTATAAATACACTAACGATTAACTGCCATTTCAATTTGAGCACAATATTCAAAAAAGTTTCTTCTAGCTCTTTGAATTTTGATGATGTTTCTGGTAAAAGTAAAAAATAGGGCTCTGTAAACTAGATGATTAAAATTTGAAGTTGCACAAAGTGGTCAAAAATTGTAGCATAGTAGAAAATAAAAAAAATCTCACCGATAAAATGTTTAATTTCCAAACACAATATGCTGTATCGATAATAAAAGATATTTCTCGATTGGTAAAAGTGATTTTTACTGGAATATTTGATCAAGAGCCACCATTACGGGCCTTTTAAATACACATTTTTTTGATTCAAATTTCTCAACAACACCAGTAGCAACAAACGTTAAGCAAACGAATATCTTAATTACTGCTTACTGCATTCGTTTTTATGGTATGGCAAGCTTTGCCATCTGAAGAATCGAATGAGCTGAAAAAATAAGTTTGTTTAGATTAAATGCGTTCAGGAAAGCTAAGAAACTGTGTAGTAGTTCTTATGTTCCGTAGAAAACCTTAAAAAATAATTAACTTGATCTCCAAAAAAATGTTGTGGAAATGCCTTTATCGGTTTTTCCCAAATCTTGATCAAGGCATTTCTTAGACAACTTGTTGAGAAAGCTAATGTGATAAAAATTGAGATAATTTTTGGTATTTAGTGATAAATAATGTTGAAATCATTAAAAAACACCTTTGTGTACATGCAAATTTGAAAAATTAAGTTAATTGTCATATAACTCGACTGTTCTTTAAAATATCAAGACAATTGAAAGGAAGTATAAAAATATGGAGTACAATATGCTATACTCTGAAAGAAGTTGGTGAAAATCATTATAACAGTAATTTAATAAACAAAGTGTATTTATAATTTCTGAAACAGTCTATATAAGAGCTCGAGATGACTTTCAAGTCGGCATAAATGGTCTTATTGTTAGGGTTTTTGAATCGCTAAAAAACTTCGATAAAATTAAAATTGTTGCTTGGGATGTCTGGATTTGATACGATTGAAATCAAGCCATTAGTCGATGGAATCAGATGGCGAAGATTCAGGAATGTGAACAATGTGACAAAAATGCGTGAAACATCCTTCAATGAATTTGTGTGGTAAATTAACGAAGTTTGGTATGTTGCATGGCAGGTTTCAAAATTGATCAAAACCCGGCCGCTTCCCTGGGGGACCCTACATATGTGGTCAGAAGGTCCTGGAATGTGGACAACATGACCAACATTGCTATGAATGCCTAAAAGCATTCATAGCCAGAATTTAGCATGCGTTCATTCATTTAATTTATTCAGTTCAACATCAAATTCACGATAACACTGAATCAACCATTTGCCGCCATGATACTTGATTTGCAGCTGCAGCGCTCCAGCGTCGGTTACACCCAACGCTCGCCAGATCACGCTCCACCTGGTCAGCCCATCGCGCTCTCTGCGCCCGACGCCTTCTTGTACCAACCGGTTTGTTAGCAAACACCAACTTTGTAGGGTTGTTGTCCGGCATTCTTGCAACATGTCCTGCCCACCGTATCCGTCCAGCTTTAGCCACTTTCAGGACGTTAGGTTCACCGTAGAGTGCAGCGAGCTCGTGGTTCATCCTTCTCCGCCACACACCGTTCTCCTGCACGCCGCCGAAGATCGTCCTTAGCACGCGTCGTTCGAAAACTCCGAGTGCTTGCAGGTCCTCCTCGAACATGGTCCATGTCTCGTGTCCGTAGAGAACCAGCGGTCTTATTAGCGTCTTGTACATGGTACATTTGGTGCGGAGGTGAATCTTTTATGACCGCAGTTTCTTCTGGAGCCCGTAGTAGGCATAACTTCCACTACGCATGCGTACCACACTCCAGAAAAAAAAAATCTCACAATACCCTGAAAATATTTCGGAGCAACCCATTACCTAAATAGATGTTTGGTGTACCAGAGTACCCTCTGAGGTTTTCCCCACAGATAATCTCGGAGTTCTCCAGTATTTCAACCTTGAAATTTGACCAGAGATTTTTTCGCGATCCCGAAAATTTATTTCGGGATTCCTCCAGGAGTTTATCCCAAGATTTCGCTTAGAGGTTCTTCTGAGATTTCTTACTAACTTTCTCACGACACTTTCAATGATCTAATATTGTTCATGTATGAATGATGTATGTATGAAGTTTAACATTCAAAAGGTTGTATTGGGATTTCCTTTGGTGAACTTTTCTCAATTTCATTTGGATATTGTTCAACGATTTCTTTTAGAAAATTTCACCAGATTCCTGCTAGAATCACTTCTTTAAATCTCTACTGGAGTTTCCTCCTGGAGTTCTTCTAAAGATTTTGCTCAGAGATCCTTCCGAGATCTCTCACAGAAGTTATTCATGGAACATCCATCCAGGATTTTTCCCGCAGTCATTTTTTCAAGGGAAAATAAGATACCCGAAAAAAAATATCCATAAGAATATTCAGAAGGAAGCCTGATGAAATCCCACGAAGAACTTTGGAAGGAACTTTGGATCGAAGCTAGCCAAGAACATACCGTATGTTGGTCTGGGTCCACTTCGTAACCTTACAAGTGCTAATCTGGACTTCACAACTGTGACTCCTTTGGAAATAAAACAATGTATCAACAAGCTTCCATCAACAGCGTCGACAGGTTACGATGAGGTTCAAACGAAAATCTTCAAACAATTCAGTGAGGAATTATCGCTGAATATTGCCGATATCGTCAACTCCTCCCTCCTACAATCTAAAGTACCATCTGCTCTGAAAATATCAAAAGCCATTGCGATCCCAAAATCATCGAACCCTGGTGGGTTCTCAGAATTTAGACCGATTTCTATTCCTTGCGTCGTCGACAAAATACTTCAAAAAACTGTTAATAAGCAGCTCATGAAACACCTTGAAGATAATGATCTACTTTCGCCTCGGCAGTATGGATTTCGGCCGAAGTCCAATACGCAAGCTGCTCTATTTGATGTCGTTTCAAC
Source organism: Aedes albopictus (assembly GCF_035046485.1). Taxonomy (NCBI): domain Eukaryota; kingdom Metazoa; phylum Arthropoda; class Insecta; order Diptera; family Culicidae; genus Aedes; species Aedes albopictus. The sequence goes on from NC_085136.1 coordinate 92,307,096, forward strand.
TATTCAAGCTTTCTGTGATCGGAAGCAAAAGGTTGCAGCCGTGTTTCTCGATCTAAGCAAGGCGTTTGACACCTGTGATCGGAAAATACTACTTCGTCGTTTGAATGAGGTTGGTGTGAGAGGAAAAAGCTGCAAATGGTTCAGGAGTTTTCTCAGTAACCGAAAACAATACCTACGTGACAATACTGTCACAAGTTCGCAACAACCTATCGACTTTGGAGTTGTACAAGGTAGTACGTTAGGACCAACTTTGTTTAACTGCTATATCAACAACTTGAAGGATTTACCACTACATGGAATATTGTTCATGTACGCCGATGATATAGTGCTCATCTACCCTGGTGCATCCTGCCTGGAACTTGAACAGCTCATCAACGAGGACATGATATTGTTGCGTAATTGGATGAACCAGCATAAACTCACAGTGAACATTTCTAAAACAAAATACATGCTGTTTAACGTCTCTAAAATGAACAACATTGTAGTTTCATACGGTGGCACCGTGATCGAGAGAGTGGAAGCATTCCGATACTTGGGGGTGCTTCTGGATGAACAACTCAAGTGGAACGAACACATAAGCAAGCTGAGCACTACACTCGCTCAAGTTGCTGGCGTTTTTAGGAGAATTTCAGATCTTGTACCGCTGGATACCAAGCGGAACCTCTATTTCACATTATTCCATAGTCACCTAACGTATGGAATATTAGTGTGGGGAGCAGCAAGCAAAACAACACTAAGACCTCTACAAATAATTCAAAATAAAGCTATCAAGAACCTGTTCGGCTACCATCGTAGGACACCAACCGCTCTCATCCATACGAAACACAGCCTTCTTTGCGTCGAAAATCTGTATACTAGTGCTGCCTGTATCCACGTTCATCGTATTTTGCAAAGCAATGTACATACGAATACAACCCTCAACCGTTCATGCGAGCAACATCACCACAACACCAGAGGAAGAGATCGCTTGATATCCCATAGACAATCCCCGACAACATTTGGACAGAATTCGGCGATCAATAAGGCAACTTTGCTATACAACAGTCTCCAACAGGAACTAAAACTTCTTCCACAAAATAGCTTTAAGTTCAAATTGAAGAATGTGTTATTAAGCTACCAGTCCTGTATTTAATGAATTCATGAGTCGTTTTTTTGTAATTTGTTTGTTAATTCTATACTGTATACTTGTTCAGTTATTTCTTGTTCAATTTTTGTTATTTTTAAACTACATATTTGTAAATATCTGTTTGTAATTATGTTTTTTTTTAATCAGTCTCTACGAGCCAAAGGCTCAAAGACAAATAAATAAATAAATGTAAAATGTAAATGTAAAAAAAAAAAAAATCCTGTGAGCAACTAGTGCAGAAACGTAAGAATGTATTCCAGTAGAAATTCTAAGAGGAACTCTGTAGTGTGGGAAAACTCAAAGTAGAATCCCTTAAAGAACGTCACAAAAAGGTTTAGAGTTTTAGAGAATATCTCTAGATGAATTTCTGGAATGAGCTTTTTTAAAAAAAAACTTGGAATCTATTGCGGGTTCTGAGCTTATTTTGCCTCCTCTTTGGTAATGCGCTGCTGGCCGTACACATATTACGCTTAGTGCATTGAGCGCTGGAAAAGAGGGGGCAAAGTTAACTCATAAATTCTTAGACAAACTTTTGCAGAAGTCTCGTGAAGAATCCCTGCAGAAAATTATAGGAACCTCCTGCAAAAAAAAAAACGGAAAGCTCTTGTGGTCCGAGTCAAATTTTGAGAAAAAATGGGTAAAAAACTCTGGGAAAATAAACGGAGAATTATTTGGAGAAACCGTGGTGCAACTCTTGGGGATATTCTAGGAGTTAATCTGGGAAAAATGATAATTTTATTTTATTGGCTTTCATCGGTGAGCTTAATACTACTCAAAGAAGGAGGGAGTAAAGAAAATAATGAAAGAAACGGTGGATAGAAACGCAAGTGTGCGACGAGAGAAGTTGAATAGATGTTGAAAATTAACAGAGGGCCATAATTTAACAACACAATCACAACGACGACCTCTTTGCCTAACGTCCTGGTCACGATAGAATGTGTCTAATACTAATCCCTGAAAGATTATCACAGACTGATTTTAGTGACTGACTTGACTAACTGAAATATCAGTTTTTTTTTATCTTAATTACTAACTTTTCAGATATATGTTGGCAAAAACCATGTGTGCCATTTTACGGATATGGGACGGATCTGGTGTGATAGTTAAAGTACGTGATTATCACGCCCAAGGCCTGGGATCAAACCCCTCCCGAAAACCCCAGAAAATGTGAGTTATTCCTTCCGAAGTAAAGCGTGGGTCCCGAGATGAACTTGTACGGGTTATCCTAGTAAAGATGAAAGAAAAAGATTTATGTTGAGTTTTAGGAATTTCATAGCAATTAAAGCCTTTCTGGCAGCAATATCTGGATTTTGCTTAATTCCTTAAGAATAGTTGTAAAATTGCTTTTTTACATCGAATACGTATTTTTAGTATAATTAAAAGTTGAAGGGTAATGTAGTCTCAAGATTATTTTTTTTTTTCAATGCAAAAATTGCTTTAAAATAACATTTTTTCAATAGTGTGCAATTTTCATTTTTTAAATACATAGTAAAGTTTGAGATTTAATTTTATTCTGACTTGTTTACTTTTATTACCTCCCCCACCCCCTGTGGCATAAAAAAAAACAATATTTTCATCGACCTAGCTCAAGTTATTAAGAACTACCTACAATAAACGCTTCTTCCACATTATCAACCAACCAATTTGCAACCCCCGTAGAGAATTTGACCTTGCACCACTTCAGGTGTAGCGTGTGACAGCTTATTTTGCACTACTTATAATTGATTTGCTCTTGGGAAAAATATGACAGCAAATATAATTTTAATCATGTAGTAAAATATTCCACTGGGCACATACCGAGGCTCGCACCAGTTATCCTTCCAAAATGTTATTCAAACGCACGATCGCACTACTCTCATTAATGGGGGTCCACCTGTCGACCTACGTCATAAACAGCTATTTTGCCATATAAACGTGAACCACTTTATTACACGAATCAAATCTTGAGTGGCAATCCGTCTTCTCGAGTCACCACCACCGCCACTTCTAGTGCAAACGATCGCATCTCGTGCGCGCCGTCCGTTCTTAAACCCATCCATTATTCTCATTAGACTTCTTTAATTGCCGCAGCCAGCAGTCAGCAACCGATTTAAGGCGAAACTGGAAGCATTTCCTCACTTTTTGGTTTTTGATTTTTTATTCAATAACGAAGCAATATTTTCAAAATCGGTTTTCGTGCACATGTAGGGTATGGATCAAGGTATCTTCTGAATTTTTTTTGCAGTGGAAAATGTTCTTCGTTTTTGCAGAAACCATTTTTGAACCAAATTTCACAAAAAAATGGTTTCTGCAAAAATGAAAAACATTTTCCACCTCAAAAAAAATCAGAAGATACCTTGATCCATACCCTACATGTGCACGAAAACCGATTTTGAAAATATTGCTTCGTTATTTAATAAAAAAACAAAAACCGAGAAAATGGGAAAATGCTTCCAGTTTCGCCTTAAGTTGGTAAGGTACGCAACCGATTTCGGTGGTAAACTCCCTCTCATCAAGCGGATAATAACTGGGCCGCGGCTTTCGTTCCGATCGCAGATTGGTTATGAAACCGCCCGGATAATTGTAATCGGGCTAATTAATCAAATTATGCAAAGAAATTCGATCTCAGATTTAGAAGAGAAAAAAAAAACACAGACTCGGTGACTGAAAGACAGACGGAATGAGTTTGCGGAATGTTTGCCACTATGTGGAAAAACAAATTCCACACCACGCCGTTTAGGTTAAGGTGGTTGATCTTGCGGCGGTGGTTGCTCCGGAATCCTACGCATCGATCGCAAAAAAAAATGTCCAAACTGGTTCCTCCTGTTCTGTGCCTTCTGGTTAAACTGGACCCGCTGGGAGGTAGACAGTGGCAAATGATCAATTAATCATCTCTATGAGCTGGGTACCGTAAAATGGGGGCATATCGATAAACTTCCTGATCAAGATCCATAAAATACGTTGAAGAATCGTTGGACTTAGAGGTCCAATGGCTATCGATACTGATTTATACGCAAAAGATTTTCAGTTATATCCCTAGCTCATCCTTTACGTTTTGATTGTCTCCATTTTATGTACGTCCCCCATCTTCTCTCCATATTCAAATCGTATGATTCGTATGTTCATAGCCATCGCTAGAACTGGAAGCGGTTCAAAAAGACCATCTAGGGGTCGCAGTATCGACCACTTTTTATGAGTACCGGTATTGCGGTACCAAAAACAGGTCGGTAATATCGGGATTTTCGGTACCGGTACTACATCCCCAAGACCATCCTACATAATAACTTCAAGGCACAGCGCCAATTTACACCAATCACACCATCAGGTATCAGTAAATAGTGGGCTTCGTGGCCGAGCGGTTAGCGGCGTCAGTCGTTTAGGTGTCTCGTAAGCCTCGGAGTGTGGGTTCGATTCCCGCTCCAGTCGGGGAAAACTTTTCGTCAAACGGAAAATTCTCCACTGGGCCACTGGGTGTTATATGTGTTGTCCGTTGTCGAATGTTTGTACTGTTCAGTCTGTAGAGGCCGTAAGGTCGAAGACGGTGTAATTGTCTTTTTAAAATATCAGTATGTCGACTCCAGAGGCACGTTCTCCTCCATTTGGGAAATTTGTGTCATCGCCATGAACACGAGCCTATTCATCATTTACCTGACGGAGAAGGGAAGGAAAAAGGATAGGGCATGGGAAAGGACAGGTAAGGGAATAGGATCTTCATACTCGCAAAAGCGTACCACAATGGGTTCAGATAGCGTCCTGAAAAGGGCACTATGATAACGCATAAAGCGTAAAGAGAGCAGATAGCTCTTCACCACAGCGGGTTAAGAACAACAGAACATCCTGAAGATTCAAGTTTTTGAAGTCAGTTTTACTTAATAAGTGTTTTCCGAGTACTCGGAAACACAATTGCGCAAAAACTGGACAGTTACATATTAAATGATACGAAGTTCCATAATCGGATTCACAGCTATCACAGGCAAATTAATCAGCTTGCTGAATATTCGCATGTGATAACTGAGTCGACAGTGGCCAGTCAATGCTTTGACCAGCATGCTGCAATTCTGTTTTGACAGATTTGTTAGATACTTTGCCACCCCTAGAGATGACTCAGTACAATACAATTTTGTTTGACGACATAACTCCAAACTATTCCAGTATTGTTTGTGCTGAGTGGCAGCCCAGGTGCAAATCTGAAGCTTTACCCAACACTTGGATACCGGAATAGCAGGCTCAGGGCCAATGAAGTCATGTGATGCTCCAGTGCGAGCTAACTCATCAGCCAATTCATTTCCAGCGATGGAAGAATGGCCAGGTACCCATACAAGGTGAACAGCGTTTGCTGAATTCAGCTCCTCGATTTGAGTTCGACAAGCGATAACTATCTTCGACCTGGAGTTGGCCGAAGCAAGTGCTTTAATAGCAGCCTGGCTATCTGAACAGAAGTATATTACTTTGCCCATTACGTGCTGCTGAAGTGCTGATTGCACTCCGCACATAAGAGCAAAGATTTCGGCCTGAAAAACGGTGCAGTGTCTACCAAGTGAGTAAGACTGATACAGCCTTAGCTCACGAGAATAAACACCAGCACCTGCTCGACCTTCGAGAAGGGAGCCATCAGTGTAACATACGATGCCGTCTGCAATACTTCTCTCCAGAAAACCAGATGTCCACTCTTCCCGGGAAGGGAATTTCATGGAAAATGTCCTATATGCAAAATTACAAGCAATTGTAAGATCACTTGGAGCAAGGACAACTTTGTCGCAATTCACCAAAAGTTGAAACAACGAGGTGTGTGTTGAACTGCGGTTCATAGGAGTTTCCTCTAGTAAACCGAGTACCCATAGGCGGTAAGTGCAAGAAAGTGCTTCTTGTTCGAGATGAATGTTTAGTTGGGCAACGTCAAAGAGAACTTCGAGCGCTGCCGTGGGAGTTGAAGAGAACGCTCCAGACATCGTCATTAAGCACAGCCTAATTTTGATTGGACCGTACTCACTTCGCCCTTTTGCCACCACACAAGACATCCATAAGCCAATATTGGACGAACAACAGTTGTGTAAATCCATCAGATATACTTTATTTTTAGACCCCAAGTTGTACCAAAGGTTCGCCGGCATTGCCCGAAGGCCATACAAGCTTTCTTGATTCTGAACTCAACATGTGTCCAGGAAAGCTTAGAATCAAGAATGACTCCAACGTACTTTACCTGTTCAGTCACATCGATTTCAGAATCAAAGAGACGTAAAGGTCCGACACCATTACGATTTCGCCTTTCCGTGAAAAGAACAATAGATGTTTTACTCGGATTTACCGAAAGGCCATATTGGCGACACAAACCCTCAACTACCTGAAGAGCGTTTTGCATCAGGTCGAAAAGGGTGCTGATGCACATACCGACTAACAATGTTAGGTAGTCATCGGCAAAACCATAAGTAGGAAAACCGCTATTATTGAGTTGCCTCAATAGCGTATCTGCTACGAGATTCCACAAAAGTGGTGATAATACTCCTCCTTGGGGGCATCTACAAACACTGAATTTCCTAATCGCCGCTTGACGCAATGTCGAGAAGAGATGTCGGTTTTTGAGCATTTGGTGAATCCAATTGGAAATCATTGGTGACATACCATGTCCCCGTGCAGCTTTCAATATGGCATCGAAAGATACGTTGTCAAAGGCAGCCTCGATATCTAAGAAAACAGGACCTGTCCATAAACTACGTAGACTCTTAGGGGAAGATAGGGCGGTTTGGCCAAAGTTTACGCTCCATACAAATTTCGAAAATTTTGTATGAACAAAAGTCTACGAGGGGGGAGGGGGGTTTTAAGATGGTCGAAAAAAGTCTACATAGTTTATGGACAGCGCCACACCCAAGCAGAATTGCTTTTAAGCGAATGCCTTCTCGATATCGTTAACAACTTTGTGTAAAAGAGTCACAGTGGACTTACCAGATTGGTAAACATGTTGGTTCACATGAAGAGGCACATTGGCTAGATGAATATCACGGATGTGATGATCGACAATGCTTTCTAAGCATTTCAGAAGAAAAGAGGTCAAACTGATAGGTCTGAAGCTCTTTGCTTCTTCATACGCGACACTTATCCAGTGGATAACTGACACTGAGGAAGATTACAAGAGGTAGTCGAAATACGCGTATCTGTGAAAGGATAAGCAACATAGGGCGGAATTAATGGGTACGAAACTGATTACACTCATTCGAAGAGGGTATTCTGCTTAGAGGGTTCGAAAAGTCGGTAGAAGATTGCTTGATTTCGTTGTTAAGGCTGCGCCACTTTAAGTCAAGACCTACTGATTGGGAGTAGCTTAGTATCGGACTTAAGTACATGCACAAACACTAAGTACTTCATACTACAGCCGCCATGAGCCTCTGGGTCTGCCTCTGCTGCGATGTCCTGCTGGGTTCCAGTCTAACGCTTGTTTGCAGATTTCGTTTCCGCCCCTGCGTAGAGCGTGGCCGACCCACCTCCACTTCCGTCTCCGAATTTCTGTGGCTATCGGTTTTTGATGACATCGACGATGGAGCTCCACGTTGGAGATCCAGTTGTGAGGCCACCATGCACGAATTATATACCGCAGGCATCTATTGATGAAGACCTGCAGCCGTTGCGTGTTCTCCGCTGATACACACCAGGTTTCACTGGTGTATTTAACAGATTTAACGTTCGAGTTAAAAATTCGGATTTTGGTGCGTCGACTACGTCTGGTTGTTTTTTCACACATTTCTTAAACTCACAAAAGCAGCCCTCGCCCTCTTGATTCGTGTACCTATGTCGATCTTGGTGCCGCCATCGGCCGCCATTTGGCTACCAAGATATTGGAAGCTTTCAACATTCTCCACTGATTGCCCAGCTACCGTAAAGCTGGAAGGGTTGACCGTGTTTACATCCAACGATTTGGTCTTATTGACGTTGATGGTAAGACCTGCCGCTGAAGAGCGATTGGCAAGATCATCGAGCGTGCTCTGCATATCACAGCGTCGCACAGTGGCTGATTTCGTCATTTTAGCGCGCTTAATTAATAACTTTTTAACTATGACGTTGTGGTGATATGGGGGTGCTCAATAAATACAACCGTTTACTTTGAGGTTGTTTTACAGAATAGTCTTTATTCTTCTAATGTCATCTATCTTAATGTCAATGCCTACCTTGATTAATATTATTCACTACAGACGTTTAGCGTCATGCTGTCTTCGAGAAAGTTTTTCGCTATAATAAGGAGCTTCTTTTGAACTATTGTAAAAAATGATCAATCGCAATCAACCCCTAAAAGTGAGATAGAAAATTTATTTTTTGCATTTTTCAAGATACAAGGTTGGTCGTAAATACTTGAAGTATTTTTAGGCAAAGTACGTTTCATTGGCAAATTGAGAAATAAATTTGTGAAAAAATTACCACTTGTTTTGGTGGGATTCGAACCCACGACTCCGTTCAAGGGGGAAGACAGCTCGACGTAGAGCTACACTTTGTTGATTGAGCAACTCCGAGCTGCTCACATTTTGCTCTGAAAAGCTTGATGTGTATGGCTACTTCGATCTAAATTTGTTGAACCCAAATGACATTTTCACTTGAGTGTTGGTGTGGATGCAATCGAATAGAGTCTGGTTCCCCAGAATACTTTCGCTGACACCGTTAAGCACCGTCGAATGAGCCGTTGATTTATTACATGCATAATCTTCATATCTAAGACACGGGAATGTGTAATCCCTTCATAACTTTGTTAGCAAGTTGTGTCTTTTTTCTACGTTTGGGCCGTTTGGGTCTGGCCAAAGTCTACGCTCCATACAAATTTCAAAATTTTTGTATGAACAAAAGTCTACGAGGAGGAGGGGGGTCTGAGATGGCCGAAAAAAGTCTACGTAGGTAATGGACAGCGCCTTTGACTTTTCGTAGTCAAAATTTGATTTCTGTCAACATGGTTTTGTGTCACTTTTCCACCTACCAAAACATTTTTTTGTTTGAATTTATGATGATGTGGAGAGACTGCTGTTACTCATCCCACGAACTTCTTTTCGGTATAGATCAGTACTAGTCTTTTGGAGACGATACGTACTCCCAGACCGGAAACAGCTTTATGGAATATTCGCACTGCATCTAGCCGGAATTTGTAGGGAGACAAGCACATGTTACTCCGTGTTTTAGTCCTGACTTCAGCCGCTAAGCCGGTCTGTATCTCAACAAGAAAATCATGCCAACAACGTCCTAAAAATGTTGCTACAGAATCTGGGGCCAGGCTCAATTTGTACCAGCGCAGTGAGACTATTTGAAAAAGATTTCCCTCGTCAGGTCGATTTATTTTTACATCGAAGTTGTTTATTGACAGTAGCCGTATCAACGTAGCAGCAGGTTGCTATGCACATTCGAAAATAGAGTTACACGAGTTGCTCGGAGCTGCTCAAAGTGTAGCTCCAGAGTGGGCTTCAGAGCAAAAGCTGTCTACCCCCTTGACTCCGTTATCGCTAGTCCGGCGCTTTAACCAACTAAGCTACAGAACAAGTTACAACTATGCAGAATAGAAAGTCAAACTGGATTCGAAGCACCACCCTGAACCACCACAATCCATTCTATATATTCACACACTTACAATAATAATAAAAATGCAAGCTGTCCTGAACTCTCAAAAAATATGTTGAAGATATGAATAAATCCCATATAAAAGTAACATAGATGGCTGAAAGTTTCTGTACAAAAACCATCTTACAGTCTCTTACAGTTTGATGGTTTCAGCTTTCTAAGAGAGGCAATTACTTGTTTATTCACATGCGTAAAAGGAAATTTGCATATAATTGCCTATAGCTAGGTTATATATGCTTGAAATATGGCCCAAAAACTACAAAAACCGTTATAACTATTTTATTTTAGAAAATAGTAATGTATCTTGAAAAGTAACGGAGTTACAAACATGGCGTCTTTGGCAAAAATGCTCCAAATAACATTTTCTACAACTTTTGGGAAGACACCAACCTTGTATCTTGAAAAATGCAAAAAATAAATTTTCTATCTCACTTTTAGGGGGATTGATCATTTTTTACAATACTTCAAAAGAAGCTCCTTATTATAGCGAGCTTTCTCGAAGACACCATAAAGCTAAACATCATAATTAAAAAGTTATTAATTAAGCACGCTAAAATAACGAAATCAGCCATTGTGCGTCGTTGAGCTAGAAGAGCAACGCCAGTTCGAAGTCAGTTAGGTGCTCCATGGTAATGGGTTGCCAGTTCGAAGTCAGTTAGGTGCTCCATGGTAATGGGTTGCCACAGCAATCCACGATTTGGTTCACGGTCAATCGCATCAACCAGGATCTCGTCGATTACGATGAGGAACAGAAGGTAGTGGTGATAGTATACATCCTTGCCTCACTACAGCAACGACCCGGATGGAATCCTGCTTGCTGCCGTTGAAGAGTTGCGTCAATCTTCTCCTGTATCCAGTTAAGGATCACTTTGCAGAGGATTTTGAGAACGATGCACAGTAACATGATGCCCCGCCAATTATCGCATACAGTCAGGTCACCCTTTTTGGGTACCTTTACTAAGACGCCTTGCATCCAGTCGGCCGGAAATGTCGCGGTTTCCCATATGTTGCCGAATCATTGAAGCAGTAGTTGTGCGGATACTACGGGGTCAGCTTTGAGCATCTCAGCTGATATGCGATCGACCCGTGGATTTATAGTGTTGGGCAAGATGCGACAACGTGTGATTGGGTGGCAGCCGATCAACGCAAGGATGTGCATGTTGAGAGTTAAGGGCCGTTTCTTCAACTACAGCATCATTAACGTCCACTGCCCACACGAAATGAGACCTGATGACGAGAAAGAAGCGTTCTACGCGCAGTTAGAGCACACATACGATGGTAGCTCGCCGCGTGACGTGAAAATCGTTGTCGGCGACATGAACGCGCAGGTAGGAAGGGAGGAAATGTACAGACCGGTAATCGGGCGAAACAGCCTGCACGCCGCATCGAATGATAACGGCCAGCGATGGGTAAACTTTGCAGCCTCCCGTGGTATGGTAGTTTGAAGCATCTTCTTCCCCAGCAAAGATATCCACAAAGTCACCTGGAGATCACCCGACCATCAAACAGAAAACCAAATCGACCACGTTCTAATCGACGGTAAATTCTTCTCGGATATAACCAATGTCCTCACATACCGCAGTGCGAATATAGATTCGGATCACTACTTAGTCGGTGTATGCATGCGCTCAGAACTTATCACCACGCGTTGAAGTCGAACGCCGCGGCTCAACATCGAGCAGCTGCGCAACGTAGAAGTGGCTCAAGACTACGCGCAGCAGTTAGCAGTGGCCCTACCAACGGAAGAGCAGCTTGGCGCAGCTACATTTGAAGATGGCTGGAGGGACATCCGATCTGCCATAGGTAGTACCTCGGCTACAGCACTAGGCTTCGCGACTCCGAATTACAGAAACGACTGGTACGACGGCGAATATGAACAGTTGAAAAACGAGAAGAATACAGCATGGGCGAGAATGCTGCAACACCGTACGAGAGCGAATGAGGCACGTTACAGACAGGCGCGAACCAGGCAGAACTCAGTCTTCCGGATGAAGAAGCGCCAGCAGGAAGAACGAGATCGCGAAGCGATGGAAGAGCTGTACCGCGCTAAGGATACACGAAAGTTCTACGAGAAGCTGAACCGCTCGCGCAGAGGCTTTGTGCCACAAGCCGACATGTGCCAAATAATTACGGGAATATTCTCACGAGCGAGCGTGAGTGGGTCGATAGGTGGCAGCAGCATTACGATGAGCACCTCAATGGCGACGTTGCAAGTACCGAAGGTGGCGTGGTAACAGATCTTGGAGTATGTGCACAGGACGAAAGACTTCCGGCCCCTGACCTCCAAGAGATTGAGGAGGAGGTTGGCCGGTTGAAAAACAACAAAGCCGCTGGAGCAGATCAACTACCAAGAGAGCTTCTAAAATACGGTGAAGAAGCACTGTTGAGAGCCCTACACTGGGTCATTACCAAGATTTGGGAGGAGGAAGTATTACCGGAGGAATGGATGGAAGGTATCGTGTGTCAGATCTACAAAAAGGGCGACAAGTTGGATTGCGGGAACTACCGCGCGACCACACCACTAAGCGCTGCCTACAAGGTACTCTCTCAAATTTTATGCCACCGTCTATCACCGATTGCAAGAGAGTTCGTGGGGCAATATCATGGGTGAACGGGCTACAACGGACCAGATGTTCGCCATCCGCCAGGTGTTGCAGAAATGCCGCGAATACAACGTGCCCACACATCTCTTGTTCATCGATTTCAAATCGGCGTATGATACAATCGATCGAGAACAGCTATGGCAGATTATGCACGAATACGGATTCCCGGATAAACTGATACGATTGATCGAGTGATGTGCGTAGTTCGAGTATCAGGGACACTCTCGAGTCCCTTCGAATCTCGCAGAGGGTTACGGCAAGGTGATGGTCTTTCGTGCTTGCTATTCAACATTGCTTTAGAGGGTGTAATAAGAAGAGCGGGGATAAACACGAGTGGGACGATTTTCACGAAATCCGTTCAGCTGCTTGGTTTCGCCGATGATATTGATATTATTGCTCGTAAATTTGAGACGATGGCGGAAACGTACATCCGACTAAAGAGTGAAGCCAGGCGAATCGGATTAGTCATTAATGTGTTGAAGACAAAGTACATGATGGCAAAGGTCTCCAGGGAGGAATCACCGCGCCCGCCACCCCGAATTTATATCGACGGTGATGAACTCGAGGCGGTTGAGGAATTCGTGTACTTGGGCTCACTGGTGACCGCCGACAACGACACCAGCAGAGAAATTTAGAGGCGCATTATGGCAGGAAATCGTGCTTACTTTGGACTCCGCAGAACTCTAGGATCGAATAAAGTTCGCCGTAACACGAAGTTAACTATCTACAATACGCTGATTAGACCGGTCATCTTCTATGGGTACGAAACATGAACCCTACGTGCAGAGGACCAACGCGCCCTTGGAGTTTTCGAACGGAAGGTGTTGCGTACCATCTACGGCGGAGTACAAATGGAAGTCGGGACTTGGAGAAGGCGAATGAACCACGAGCTGCATCAGCTGCTGAGAGAACCAACCATCGTCCATACCGCGAAAATCGGGAGACTACGGTGGGCGGGTCACGTTATCAGGATGTCGGATAGTAACCCGACTAAAATGGTTCTCGAGAGTCATCCGACCGGTACAAGAAGACGTGGAGCACAGCGAGCTAGGTGGGTCGACCTAGCGGAGGACGATCTGCGGACCCTACGCAGAGTGCGGAACTGGAGACAAGCAGCCATGGACCGAGTGGAATGGAGACGGCTACTATGTACAGCAGAGGCCACCCCGGCCTTAACCTGATCGGTAAGTAAACAATGCAAAATTTTCACCGTGTAAACCTATGTTGCTGGATACATCGTCGACAGATTTTATTCGATATAGCATATTATTCCCAGGTAACACAAAGTCTTATATGATGTTGCATAGGATGCTAAAGTGGAGGCCATCTGTGCACATGCTTCCATTTTACCGCGTGTAAAGTGTGCGTAAATCGCCTCCACTTTTGCATCATATTCAACATCGCATGCGATCATGTGTTGACTGGGTTGTTCCTGATGGCAAATGTGTAATTGGCGAAGAAAACTTGTGGACGTGGACCATGTGATATTATTCTCCACATAGAAAATAGCTTTGGTACGTTTCTTCAGTAGGTGCGATGTTTATTGGAATAGCTTAATCTACATACATCCAATTCACTTGTACTAAAAAAGATCATACCGTCTTATTGGCGTGGGACGCTCTCTCGATTTCCATTCTATACATAGCCTCGATTATGTCGTTTGAGACATTTTGTTGTTCAATGATCCTTGAACCGAGTTTTTCCAGAAGCGCTTCCATCTTTTGTAATCTCTTGTTCATATCTAAAATCTGCTGCTGCAACTGATCATTTGATGGTCGACAATCCAAGATGGGGACACCCGCGCTTTTTTCGTCGCAAGAAAGTTCTCCAATATATTGAACATCTTTTCTATTTTGCAGAAAACTATATTTCCAGACACAGTTCAGTGGGTTTTTATAAATGGATACCGTTTTTAGCTTGCGGAAATGATTGATAGCAAAATGTGTCAAATTATTACGATCAAGCATGAGCTTGGAAAGCAAAGGCATGTCCCAACCACATACGTCAACATGGTTCAATCGATTAGATTCAAGATGTAAATCAGAGAGTGAAGGTACCCTCACCGAACCAAGACAGGAAATGTGTTTTATTTTATTGAAAGATAAATCAACAGCATACAAACTATTCAAACTATCAAGCTGGTCCAGTAGAACTGTTTCTATAGAGTTACCAGGAAGTTCTAAATATCTCAATTTTTTAAGCTGATTGATGTTTTCTGGAATACGAGTCAGATTAGTTTCATGGCATTGTAGCAGTTCCAACTCGTAGTCCATTCCTTGCTCAATTAACACATTCTCAGTGGATGTCCTAAATACTCTTATTCTCCATAATTTAGGGCTTAAGTGAACATTCCTTACAAATCCATGTTGAAAATTTAAACTTATGCATGCTTTAAAATGATCCGTAATATTAATTGGAAGTATGTCCACCTTGGCGGCAATTAAAAAGAAATATCTCTTGTCAGGCAGTTTTCCAATCGCACCAGCATCAGCAGGCCAACTTAAATCGACAATTGTAGTTTCATCATTTTCGCTTGGTATTAAAATAAACGACTTTACGATGCCGTAACATGAAACAAGTATAAATAATCTGCAAAATATATTTGAAAATTATGATGAAACAATAGAAAAATTGATACACATTTACTCACATGATTAAAATTCTCTTCATTCTGAAAATATTCTGGAAAGATGTTACTTTAATAACTGTAGGAAATCTGATTCGCTACTGACAGCCATAGCACACAGTTTTGATTGAAGAAATTTTGCCAGCCTCGGTTAATATGTTTGTGATGCGTTGGAACTCAGAGTGGCATTAGGGTGGAGCACGTTTCGGACTGCCTTAGTAACAATTCGATTGATTGATGATTTTGTTCAAACTTTTTGTTAAATAAAAGCTTATGTTTTATAGCATTCAGATAACTTTGAAACCAAAACCTCGTAATAATCTGAACTCTCCAACCAGCTGTCTTATTACCATTCATGGTGTTTACTAATGCAAAGTAATTTTAAAATGAAAGAACTGGTTCACAAGCAAAAATTTCTATAAATAACATGTAAGAAAACATTCTCGAACATTCACACTTCAGCATATTCAACGATAGGGTTTCTGGAGATTTGCTAGCAATTTTTGATAGATAGATAAAATATTGGTGCTCGTTGGTTATATTACTAGGTTGATTATTTGAGTTTTGAAAACTACTTGTCAAGTGCTGATGATGACGTTGATTCCGAAGATAATAACATCGGATATCTTAGTTACAGAGGAAAATACAAAAACAATGTTTGATTTTTTTTATTTTTTTTATTTTTTTTTTTGTTTGATAATGTTATGTCTGTACTTACTGGGACACCCTATAGTCGAATGAATTTTCAGCTCTGACGCGCACCTATCAGCGCTCTTGCATGGAATTTGAAACTCTAAAAATTTATTATTAGATCCCAAGCCCGGATCAGCACCTGTGTTAGAAAAAAAAACATTTTTTCGCCTGCTCGATACCCGAGTGCGAATCGAGTGGAAAGAGTTTTTGATTCCGTCTTGTACTTGGATACACAGATAAAAATAATGATAATTACACGTCATGTAAACTTCATTTTAGTCATGTAAACTTGAAAGTACGATGGTATACATGACATATCATGTAAATTTGTGTTATATCTCATGTAAAAACTCTGAGTCATGCTGAATTACATGCCATATAATGGAAGTTTACATGTTTTTTTTTAGATTTACATGACATGTCATCAGTGGTGTCATCGTGGTTACTCCAAGTTACTCACTGAGTAACCAGCTCTTCAGTTCAAAAAAAAAAAAAAAATTTTTTTTTCAGGATGCAAAATATAATAAAATACCAATTTTGGTTATTTTGGGTGTTCACTGTTAACGCCCTGACCACATCAGTTTTAGTGAATATGGATTTTTAAACAATTCGACATTCTGGACCGCCCCCTCAGAAAGCGAAATATTATAAAATGCCAATTTTGGTTATTTTGGGTGTTCACTGTTAACGCCCTGACCACATCAGTTTTAGTGAATATGGATTTTTAAACAATTCGACATTCTGGACCGCCCCCTCAGAAAGCGAAATATTATAAAATGCCAATTTTGGTTATTTTGGGTGTTCACTGTTAACGCCCTGACCACATCAGTTTTAGTGAATATGGATTTTTAAACAATTCGACATTCTGGACCGCCCCCTCAGAAAGCGAAATATTATAAAATGCCAATTTTGGTTATTTTGGGTGTTCACTGTTAACGCCCTGACCACATCAGTTTTAGTGAATATGGATTTTTAAACAATTCGACATTCTGGACCGCCCCCTCAGGAAGCGAAATATTATAAAATGCCAATTTTGGTTATTTTGGGTGTTCACTGTTAACGCCCTGACCACATCAGTTTTAGTGAATATGGATTTTTAAACAATTCGACATTCTGGACCGCCCCCTCGGGCAGTGGTGTCATCGTGGTTACTCCAAGTTACTCACTGAGTAACCAGCTCTTCAGTTCAAAAAAAAAAAAAATTTTTTTTTTTTCAGGATGCAAAATATAATAAAATACCAATTTTGGTTATTTTGGGTGTTCACTGTTAACGCCCTGACCACATCAGTTTTAGTGAATATGGATTTTTAAACAATTCGACATTCTGGACCGCCCCCTCAGGAAGCGAAATATTATAAAATGCCAATTTTGGTTATTTTGGGTGTTCACTGTTAACGCCCTGACCACATCAGTTTTAGTGAATATGGATTTTTAAACAATTCGACATTCTGGACCGCCCCCTCAGGAAGCGAAATATTATAAAATGCCAATTTTGGTTATTTTGGGTGTTCACTGTTAACGCCCTGACCACATCAGTTTTAGTGAATATGGATTTTTAAACAATTCGACATTCTGGACCGCCCCCTCGGGCAGTGGTGTCATCGTGGTTACTCCAAGTTACTCACTGAGTAACCAGCTCTTCAGTTCAAAAAAAAAAAAAATTTTTTTCAGGATGCAAAATATAATAAAATACCAATTTTGGTTATTTTGGGTGCACACTGTTAACGCCCTGACCACATCAGTTTTAGTGAATATGGATTTTTAAACAATTCGACATTCTGGAC
This sequence comes from Aedes albopictus, assembly GCF_035046485.1. NCBI lineage: Eukaryota > Metazoa > Arthropoda > Insecta > Diptera > Culicidae > Aedes > Aedes albopictus. The sequence continues at coordinate 92,324,490 of NC_085136.1, forward strand.
CGCCCCCTCAGGAAGCGAAATATTATAAAATGCCAATTTTGGTTATTTTGGGTGTTCACTGTTAACGCCCTGACCACATCAGTTTTAGTGAATATGGATTTTTAAACAATTCGACATTCTGGACCGCCCCCTCAGGAAGCGAAATATTATAAAATGCCAATTTTGGTTATTTTGGGTGTTCACTGTTAACGCCCTGACCACATTAACGCTAAGGAGTTTTATTTTAAAGCCAAAAACGCTTTATTTCAAAATTCCCAAAGAAATGGGTTATGTTATTATTACCACCAGCTGGGTGCACATCTTCAAAAATTTTCAGATCACTTCACTTCACTCTATAGATTTCTGAAAGAATTCCTCCAGAAATTTCCGGAGGTATTCATCCAAAATTTTTCGAGGGAACTCCCCTAGGAATTTCTGAACGAATTTCTTCAGGAATTTCCGAAGGAACTCCTTCAGGAAATTCCGAAGGAATTTTTCCAGGAATTTGTGAAGGGATTCCTCCAAGAATTTTGGAAGGAATTCCTTCTGGAATTTTTTTAGGAATTCCTCCAGGATTTTTTGAAAGAATTGCTTCAGGAATTTCCGAAGCAATTCCTCCCGGAATTTCTGAAAGAATTCCTCCAGGAATTCCTAAAGAAATTCCTTCTGGAATTTCCGAATGAATTTTTCCAAGAACCTCCAAAGGAATTCGTCCAGCAATTTCCGAAGGAATTCCTCTCGGAATTTCTGAAAGAATTCCTCCAGAAATTTCCGAAAGTAATAATCCAAGATTTTTCGAAGTGCCTCGCCAAAGAATTTTCGATTGAATTCCTCCTGTAATTTCCGAACGAAGTCCTTCAGGAATTTCCGATGGAATTTCTCCAGAAATTTTCGAAGGAATTCTTCCAGGATTTTGCGAAGGGATTCCTCCAGGAATTTTGGAAGGAATTCCTCCAGGAATTTTCAATGGAATTTATCCAGCAATTTCCGATGGAATTCCTTCAGGAATTTGCGAAAGAATTCCTCCGGGAATTCCTAAAGGAATTTCTCCTGGAATTTCCGAATGAATTCCTCCGGGAATCTCCAAAGGAATTCGTCCAGCAATTTCCGAAGGAATTCCTCCCGGAATTTCCGAAAGAGTTCCTTCAGGATTTTTCGTAGGAATTCTGCTAGAAATTTCCGACGGTATTCCTCCAGGAATTTCAAAAAAAAAATCTAAAAAGAATTTCCGAAAAAATTCCTCCAGGAATTTCCAAAAGAATTCGTCCAGCAATTTCCGAAGGAATTCCTCAAGTAATTGCCGAAGAAATTATTGCAGGAATTTCCGAAAAAAATCCTCCAGCAATTTCCGAAGGAATTCTTCCCGGAATTTCCGAAAGAATTCCTCCAGGAATTTCCGAAAGAATTCCTCCTGGAATTTCCGAAGGATTGCTGCAAGAATTTCCAAAAAAAAATCCAAAAAGTATTTCCGAAAAAAATTCTCCACGACTTTCCGAAGGAATTCCTCCAGGACTTTCCGAAGGAATTCCTCCAGAAATTTTCAATGACATTCGTCCAGCTTCTTTCCGAAGGAATTCCTCCAGGAATTTCCAACAGCATTCCTCCAGGAAGTTTGGGATTATTTTGTCCAGGAATTTCGTAAGGAATTTACCTAAGGATTTCCTCACGAATTTCTCTATGGATTTCTGAAAGAATTCCTCCAGGAATCTCCAAAGGTATTCATCCAAGATTTTCCCAAGGAACTCCCCAAGGAATTTCCGAAGGAATTCCTCCAGGAATTTCCGAAGGAATTGCTCCAGAAATTTCCGAAGGAATCCTTCAGGAATTTCCGAAGAAATTTCTTCAGGAATTTCCGAAGGAATACCCTCAGGAATTTTCGAAGATATTCCTTCAAGAATTTCCAAAGGAATTCCTGCATACATTAAAAAAAATACGAGGGTGCAGGAGAATTTTATTTTTACTAGTCAAAAACAGCTCTGATCATCTATGTTTCTCCGTTAAGTTGGAATATAGTTGCTCGGTCAGGGGGGGGCACGGCCCTCCCCTGCCCCCCCCCCCCCTGGCTACGCCCTTGCCAAGGATTCTTCCAGGAATTTCTCCAGACATTCCTCCAGGAATGCCTCAAGGGGTTCCTGAAGGAATTCCTCCAGGCTATCCTCCAGAAATACCTTCAGGGATTCCTCCTGGGATTCTTCCAGGAATTCCCCCAGGCATTCCTCCAGGATTTCCTACAGAGATTCCGGAAGAAATTTCTCCAAAGATTCCTCCAGAAGTTTCGTCAGGGATTTCTCCAAGAATTTCTCAATGGTTCCCCCAGCAATTTCTCCAGGGATTCCTCAAAAAATTCATGCAAGGATTCCTCCAGAAACTCCTTCAGGGATTCCTCAAGGAATTCCCCCAGGGCTTTCTCTAGGGATTCCTCCAAGGATTCATCCAGGAATTCCTCCAAAAATAACCTCCAGGGATTCCTCCAGAAATTCTTCAAAAAATACCTCCAGGGATTCCTCCTGGGCTTCCTCCAGGGATTCCTGCAAGGATTCCTCTAAAAAATACCTGCAGAGATTCCTCCAGGAATTCCTCAGGAAATTCCCAAATGGAGGAGAACGTGCCTCTGGAGCCGACCTACTGATACCTGAAGGATTCCTCCAGGAATACCTCCAAGAATTCCACCAGGAATTTCTCCAGGGATTCCTCCAGGAGTTTCTCCAGGGATTCCTTAAGGAATTCCTCCAGGGCGCCTCCAGGAATTTCGCCAAGGGCTCCTCCAGGGGATCCTCCAGAAATACCTCCAGGAATTGCTCCAAGGATTCCTCCAAGTATACCTTAAGAAATTCCACCAGGAATTTCCCCAGGGATTCTTCCAGGAATTTCTCCAGGGATTCTTTAAATAATTTTTCCAGGATTCCTCCAGGAATTTCGTCACGGATTCCTCCAGGATTTCCTCCAGGGATTTCTCTAGGGAATCTTCCAGAAATTCCTCCATTAATTCCTACAGGGATTCCTCAAGGAATTTCTCCAGGGATTGCTCCAGGAATTCCTCCAAGGACTCCTTAAGGAATTCACCCAAGAATTCCTCCAAAGTTTCCTTAAGCAATTCCTCCAGGGATTCCTCCAGGAATACATCCATCGATTCCTCCAGGTTTTTCTCCAGGGATTCCTTAACGAATTTCTCTAGGGGTTTTTTTTTCAAGTATTCCTCCAAGGATTTTTTTTCATGAATTTCTCCAGGGATACCTCCAGGAATTCCTCCAGAGCTTCCTCCAGGGTTTCCTCCAAGAAATCCTGCACGAATTCTTTCAAAAAAAACCGGAGATCGACCAGCCAAGGGCTGAAAATTTCCTTAATAAAGCTCCTCCTCTTCTTGGCGTAAAGTCCCAACTAGGACAAAGCCTGCTACTCAGCTTAGTGTTCTATGAGAACTTCCACAGTTATTAACTGAGAGCTTCCTCTGCCAATGACCATTGTGCATGTGTATATCGTGTGGCAGGCACGAAGATACTCTATGCCCAAGGAAATTTCCATTACGAAAAGATCCTGGACTGACCGGGAATCGAACCCGTCACCCTCAGCTTGGTCATACTGAATACCCACGCCTTTATAGCTGTGGCTATAGGGGCCCTGTCCTTAATAAAGCTAATTATCATAATTCTTTCAAAAATACCTCCAGGGATTCCTTCAAGCATTCCTACAGGAATTTCTCTAAAAATACCTACAGGAAATCCTCAAGGAAGTCCTCAGGAAATCCTCCAGGAATACTTACTGGATTTTCCCTAGGGATTGCTCCAGGAGTTCCTCCAAGGTTTCTTCAAGGAATTCGTCCAGGGATTCCTCCAGGAATACATCCAGCGATTCGTCGAGGAATTTCTCCAGGGATTTCTTAAGGAATTTCTCCAGGGTTCCTCCAGGAATTTTTCCAAGTATTCCTCCAGGAATTCCTGCAGGGATTTCTCCAGGGATACCTCCAGGAATTCATCTAGGGCTTCCTCCAGGGATTCCTCCAAAGATTCCTCCAGAATTTCCTCCAGAAATACCTCTAGGTATTCCTCCAGGAATTTCTCAGGAAATCCTCCAGGAATTCCTACAGGAACTCCTCCAGGGATTCCCCCAGGAATTCTTATAGGCGTTATTCCAGGAATACCTCCAGGGATTCCTTCTGGGATTCATCCAGGAATTCCTCCAGGGATTTCTCTTGAATTTTTTTTTAGTTAATCCTCAAGAAAGGATTCCTCCAGGAATTTCTTCTGGGAATTCTCCACAACTAGTTGATGAACTTACAGTGAAAATTTGAGAATATTTGATGCCCTTTTCAAAAATTTACAGCGAATTGAACATTTTTTGAAAAGTGAAAATTTTACCTGTCCCAGTTATTTTGAGTATCCCCTGTACATTTTTACTGTATTGTTGTTGAAATGCTAGATTAGCAAAGAAAATAATTCGAAAACATCAAATATTCGTATGCACAATATCAATCGCATCACTCACGAATCGCATTCGCTTGCGATGCGAATGTTGACGAATGAGTAATTTCCAAGTGTGGCTTCCCACCGTTCGCCGGAGTTTGCTGTCGTCGCTGACAAGCATACACACGAACTAAAGCGACAACCGTTCGCTGCTGACTGTCTTCGAATGTGGAAGAAGATAAAAAGTGGAAATCAGGAACCCTGCACAGGACATCTGCTTGCTTATCACCCTCAACCTTAATCATTGTCTTTACGGTGGCTCAACGCGATAGTCGAAACGAAACGAATTTCTTTCCGTGCCTGCAATAGGCTCGACCAACCGAACCGACTAAACGAGACGACGAACATTCGTACCTCACCGACGCCGACGACAACGGCACGGGTTAACGAACCACGACGCGAGTCGTGTGCAATGATAAAGAAGCAGCGTAGGTACTCACTCAATGACGGCAGCAGCAGTCGATCCCTGTTGTGGCTGGCTGGCAGAGAATCCTCGGGAACAGCGTGGAAAATGAAACGCGAGCAAACGAACGGCAGTTCGCTCTTTGCTCTGCTCTCGCCGACGCACATAGCAGCGGCGCAGGTAGCATACACGCAAATAATCCTCGGTCTGCGTGGGGAATACACAGCAACAACTGAACGGCGCACTATTCTCTTCTCACTTGGATGGCCTGTACCACTCAGCCGCAGTGGTCGGGGTAGCCACCACTAAAGACACTCACAAGTGCCGTATCTTTTCTGCTTTCTTTCCCCACAATACACTGGCACTGTACTTCGTGATCCAAGTTGGATCTCCTTCACTCACACACTCTGAAACCTGGCTGAATCTCGTGGAAATTTCTCGGCACAAGATGGCCGCCCTTGAACTTCTCTTTTCTTTCGGTGGCGCTTCGAGAAATTTCACTGCGCAATTTCGGATATCGACCGAATTTCGTCGATTTTTAGCCACTTTCGCACTTTTTTCACCGTTTCTCGCACAATTTTATGTGGAGGATTCAATTTCACTACACCTTGTCGGTGTCAGCCAATCCTTGGTGTAATTTCACAGTAACACGAGTCGGACGGATTTGCACTTTTGCATACCGGGAAAACGACCGAACCGAAAATGCGAGCCGAAGGACCATGTAAAATCCAGATTTTTTTCCGGTCCCGGTCACAGCTCACAACCGACCAAATCTCGGGAACCGGCCTTCGAGGGTTTCGCAGCGGACTTCGAATATGGCGGACTTCCAACTCGCGGGGAATTATTCGGACGGGGAGGAATAACAAAAGAACGCGCCCGAACAGCTTTACTGTTTGCAATAGACTCATTTTATTTCTGTTCTGACTGGGTTACACAGGTTGTCTATAGTTGTGGTAGTGTAATGTCGTTTTTCTTTTTAACCTGGGTTGGAACTGGATTGGCGGAAAATGTGTAAACAAACAACGCCAAACAAACTTTAGTACAAGCGAAACCGAAGTCGGGTTGGGGTTGAAACTGTGATCTCATCCAGTTCCAACCCAGGTTGGAACTGGATAATAAAGAAAAACGGCATAAGTTTACTTGGAAAGGAAAACAAGTTACATCTAGTTCATTAGAGTAATTCAAAGTAGTTAACGTATTAGGGTAGGTCAAATTTTTCTAAGTTAGCGAAAGTTTTTTCTCTTTTGGCCAGTTAACAGAAATCGTTTCAGTTTTCAGTTTTTTTTAATATTATGAGGAGAGCGAACATTTTTACATGTTTGATGAGCGCAATTTTCAAATTATCTATTTAATATGACAGCAACATTTTCCCAACTAAGTACGCGACTCTTTTATTATAAAGAGCGACGAAGTTTCATATGGCTATCCGATGAGTGAAGTTTTATGAATATAAGATCGCCGCCTCGATCGCCGCTTCTATTTTGGGGAGCCGACAAATTAATGTTCTGTTTTTAATGTATGAAGAGCGCAATGGTCTCATCTAACATTCAAACTCGTTTATTTTGTTTAAGTACTTCAAAATTGTCTCAATGTTTTCAATTAGATAAGATATTTTATCATCTTAGATTGCAAATCCTTTATTTTAAATGGGTAGACAGACATTCTCACATTTTTATCAATTTGCGATGAGAGCAATTTTCTAGTATAAATAGAATATAGTTAAATTGAATTAAAATTTGTCACATTTTACTTGATATTATGAGTGCAAGTTTTTCATCTGATATCACCACTAGTTTTTTTTTATTTTATGAAGTTTCCAGCTATTACACCACTTATCTTTGAATTATGATATGTATTTTTTTCCGACCAACAAATTTGATAAATTGAAAACTATTACACTATTATTTTTCAAATATGATTGAACTTGTCCAAACAAAATCATATAAATCCGTAATTTCATATATTACATTGTTAATGATATATTTTGAGGGAATTTCTACGACTGAGATCGCAGCTCATTGAAAAGCGAAGGAATTTTCACATTGTTATTGATTTACGATGAGAGCTGTTTTCGAATCTGAGATAGCCACTTTATATTTTGGGAACTGAAAAATCTATTATCCTTTTTTGGTATAAGATGAGCGCAATTTTAACATCCAAGACTAACACTTTTTTGTGAGCGGGAAAATTGTCTTGTTTGCTTTATTTTGGGAACAGCAAAATAGTTAAATTGAGCGCAATGCTTGAATTATTTATATGGGGACGTAGCATCATAAGGGGCGCAGCTATTTTGAAAACTTGGGTAACCAGCTCTGATTTTAGCATGACAGCACTGCATGTCACGTAAACTTCTCTGAAATCCCACGCTCCAATTATGTGCATTATATGTCACAGAAATTCACACTATCTTTTCGATCTGTGTAGGATCCAACTATATAATGGTACTGAAATGATGTCGTAAAATCGGTTTCGTGTAAGATAGGCACTATTCAAAATTTTTCATTTTTCGAGTGTTTGATAGAAAATTATACATAACATACAGCCATTCCATAGAAAAACGATATAGTGCATCTCCGATTGTCGTGAAACTTGGTGGGCTTGTAGTTCTTCGGAAATAATTAGACCCGTATTGTTTTGTTTCGTCATTAGGGTGACCAATTTTCATATAGGGTGGTCCAAAAAATAAGGTTTTTCAAAACTAAAAATTTTCAAAAAATCGTAACTTTTGAACCAGTTGACCGATTTTAAACTTCTTGTTTTTTTTTTGTTTGAAAGCTATTGAATTGCAGTTTTCAGGAAAAATACGTTAAAGGGGCTAAAATGTAAAGAGTACTATAAAATATGCAAATATATTAGTTTTTTCACGGTTTCATGGTCTCGGGACCAAAGAGATACTCTGGTTTTATATTTTTAGCAGAAAATTCAGGAAATTTGGCGTAACATATCAAAAAATCAGAGATGTATGTTTTTTAGTTTTTGAGATATGATTTTTTGAAAATACAAAAAGTAGTACATTTTTGTTAGATTCCGTTGAAATCTAGTACTCTCGGTGTCTGCTATACCCTCGAATACGGCGATACAGAAAAATCTGTATCGATACAGATTTTTGATAAAATAAGCTGGCATCTCAGGTCAGATGACTTCATGGTTTACTACAGTTATCCATGTGTATCAAAAAGCCTATTTATCTATTTTTCTCTTACTCTTGCACTCTCATTCGGTCCAACTCATGCTCTGTTATGATACTCTTTCTTCCTCTGTCGAAATATTTCAGAGATTCTTCATAAGCTACATAACGCGATTGAAGGAGGGAATGGGTCTACAATATTGTTACGCAGCACATAAACTGGCTACAAAAACATAAACTCCCCAAAGGAATTCTGGGAGAAATATCTGGGAGAATCCTGAGAAGAATTGTGGCTGAAAGCTCGGCAGGAGTCTCTGTAAGAATCACAAAAGAATCCCCAGAAGTAATTAGTGGAGAAATCCCGGAAGAAGTCCCGAGAGGAATCCTTGAAAAAATCCCAGAAATAATCTTTAAAGGAATACCAATAGGAATCCCGGCACTCATAGCTAAAAGAACTCCCATTGATCTGATTGCTTATCGACTGTAGGCTTGAACGGATACGGGGATTCTCTCGACTTTTGCAGTCGGTGACAGCCGCGAAAACAAGTTTGCCTCAACTTCCGACGGTTTCGGTTTATTTTAAACCTTCTTCTTAATCCCCTGAAGAAGGTTTAAGATAAACCGAAACCGTCAGAAGTTGAGGCAAACTTGTTTTCGCTGCTGTCACCGACTGCAAAAGCCGAGAGAATCCCCGTATTCGTAACTCCCATTGGATTTTCTGAAAGTAGAAAACCGTGAAGAAATCCCACCATTGAATGCCGGCTAGAACTCTTGAAAGAATCCTTTCAAAATTTTCTAAAGCAATCCCGGCAGAAATCTTTGAAGGTATTACTGAAGGAATCCTGTAGAGAAGACCTGATGGAATCCTTAGAGAAATCATGGCATAACAAATCCTGGAAGGAATTATTGAAGAAATCTCCAAAGCAAACTCGTAGAGATTTTTTGAAGGAATCCCATCAGAAATTCCGACACAAATACCTAAAATGTCCCAGATTGCTTGGAGAAATCTCGGCAAAAATCTATTTATGATTTTCTAAAGCAATCTCTACAAAAATCCCTGAAGAGCAATCCCTACTCCTACACGAATTCCGTAAAGAACATCTGGAGGAATACTGGGAAGATTCTCGAGAGGAATGTCGATGCCTGAAGAAATTCCGGAAAGAATTTCTAAAGGTATCTCGAAAAAATCCCATCTCATGTAATCTTATCTAATTTCTTCGCCCTCTACCCTAATCCTCTACTCTCTACCTATCGTCATCCCTGACCACTATTCCAATTCTCTATCCTTACTCTACTCTCTGCGCTACCCTCTACCCCATGGTTTCCCAAACTGTGGGTCGCGACCCCCCAGGGGGGTCGCCGGCGTTCATCCAGGGGGTCGCGAGGGACAGTAAAATATTTTACTGTAACAGACAACAAATGAGGGAATTTCTATGGGGGGTCGCGAAAACTACATCAGCTGGCAAAAGGGGGTCGCGTGACCTGATAGTTTGGGAACCTATGCTCTACCCTAACCATTTACCCTATCCTCTATCCTACCTTCTACCGTATCCTTTGGCAAGATCATCGTCTTTGCATCCACGAAGTCCAACATTAGTAAGGAGCTGAAAACGGCCCTGTTGCGGCTTCGTAAGTCGATGGACGATGCCAAGCACGAACACGTGAGACTCGCGAAGACTCGTGATAATCACGGGTAAGGCAGCCGTCAGGTGAGGTGAAACGTGGAGACTGACTATGCTGGGCGTAAACCAATCCTGAATCTTCATTTCTTCTTCAGATTGATCAGTCTTCCTCCGCTCTACGGCTATCCCCAACTTATGCTCAGTGACAGTGTGTGGCGAGGTTTGTTTGAACCATTTGTACGTTTGGTTATCGTGTGTGGTGTGACCCTAGCGCTTACGTGCAAAACTGGATCAAAACTCGATTGAGGCGGGCGTACGATGGCAGTAACGATCCAAATCCAAGTGAGGGTCGTTGTCGTCGTGTAAAAATCATGCGAGTTTTGCCACTGCGCCACCGCCGCAATGCAGTCAATTGGAAATGATTTACGCTAGAGCGGTTCCGTTTTGCGAGTTGGCGGGCAGTCGGATGGATGGGAAAGGGTATTGCTGCACCACATGGTTTATGCAGTGGACGACCGATTGCTAATTGTGCAATCAGTAGTTGGCAGTCAGTCGGTCAGTAAGAAGTAGTGTGGAATGCGTTTATGAGGTCCGATGCAACATTGTGTCGATGCGATGCGATATGGGTGAATGGAGGCTTTCATGGTAAATGGTTTGCGAGCGAAAGTGTCACCTCGTCGAAATGTGCGAGGCCTATGAGGTGGAGGTGACTTATGGCGATTGAAAATGGTTGAGAGAGTGACCCAACAGAGAAGGCGATTTAGATAATAGGCCGTTATTGCGGAGCAGGAAGCTGATGCATTCAAATTGAACTGTGAAACCATATTATTAATAAATGATCATATTAACCAGATGTAAAGTTTGCAATGCATTTGCAATGTATGTCTTTTCATTGAGAAATTCTAGTTAGTTCGCATAGCTTTGCGCACAAACAACATACGGCAATGTTGATTTAGTTCATATAGGGAATCGCGCCACTTGGGCGGTGGCTTCTATATTCGTCTGTTTTCCACTATAACTCAGTCTAATTTAAACCTATTGACACAACTTTTGGAATGTGCTGAGATAGGTATAGTATCTACCCGTGTACAACATTTCAAGTCAATTGGTTCAAAATTGACTGAGTTATAGTGGAAAACAGACGAATATAGAAGCCATCGCCCAAGTGGCGCGATACCCTAGTCAAAGCCCTTTTATGTAATTAAAAAAATATAAAAAACGTTTGATTGCTTTGCCATTGATGCACACAAGTGTTTCATGTTTGATAAACAAATTTAGATTTGAATTATAAAAATAAATCCACGTACTTCCGTGGGAATCGAAACCACGACTCCCAATTCACTAGAGAAAAAAAACTAAAAGTTCTCCGTAAACCAGACAAAGATTTCACCAGAAACCTCGTTCTTACTTTTTTGAGAATTTGTGAACAATTGTATTTAAATATTTCTGAGAATGACAAGACAGTGTTACGTTAACATCAAAACTTTCGTCGGAAAACATATGAACATTTATAAGAAGTTTCAAATTTTATATTTTTTTTTTTCAAAAAGTGCACCGCGAGATAAAAAGACTGAAAACTTCCAGAGGGTCCTCCAATTTTTTTCTTTAAATTCGTCAAGATTTTTTTTATGGGTTTTCTCAGAAAAATCAGTACGAGATTTCTTTTAGGAAATTATCTAAGGATTCCTTCAGAGATGCTGGCTTTAGAAAATCAAACGCTTCATATTCCTCCAAGAATTCTCCAAGCATTTCCTTAGAAAATCTTCCAGACACCTTAAAAAATTCTTCAAAGTATTTGCCACAAAATCTTCCAGGGATTTCTAGGAGATTTCTTTGGAGTTTCCTTGAGAAACTCTTTATGGGATTCCTCCATAAAATTGTTTAAGGATTCCTTTACGAGATCTGCTATGTATTCCTTCAGAAATTCTTCCAGGAAGTTGTTCTGAAACTCCTCCAAACAACTTTTGGAGTTTACCCAGGTATTACTTAAGAAACTTCAACAGCGCTTCCTCCAGATATTTCCTCAAAATTTTCTACAGAAATTTCACCGATTTTTGTAACCTTTAGCATGGTTGACGAATTTCGTGCGGAAATCAACATTGAAGACCACAAGTTCTACGATGTCGGCCCATAATTTAAGATGGCAGCCTACCATTCAAGATGCCGGCTTTTTTTATAGAGGTTTGGGCTTCAAAACCATGCAATATGGGTTCATTTGGTATGGAGAAGAAGTCTGGATTCCAAAAATGGCGACCAGAATCTACAATATGGCAGTTTTTAATCCAAGATGGTAATTCAAAATTCAAGACGGTGGCTGTTTAATAGAGTTTTAGGTTCCAAAACCATGCAATATGGGGTATATGTGGTATAGGGAAGACCAAAAATGCCAACCAACATATCCAAGATGACGGTTTAAAATCGAATATGGTGGCTCCGAATTTAAGATGGCGGCTTTTTTTTTAAAGTTCTAGGCTCAAGCATGAAAAGCCAGATAAACGATATGATTTCTGGTGTCATGAAATTAATTTTTGTTAAACGTATGAAAGTGCGATATTCATCAACATGTCACTTGAGGGCATTTTTTTTATTACCGTACACATTGGATCGAAGGGTCTCAGATTTTCATGAAAAATTTTCCACAGGCTGAGCTCATGAATATATGAACAAAAACATTGAGAAAAATTCAGGGTGTCCTATTTTCCCTGAAAACTCAGGTGGAAATTCTTTGTTTTCCCCTGACACTACTTACTTTGAAAAATCATAACTCAAGAACAAAGCATCGTAGAAACAATGTTTTTTTTTAGGAAATGAAATCAAATTTTCTCAGAAATCAAAAAAAAATATGAACTGGAAAAAGTTTTCCACAAAATTTTCACACAGCTGAGAAAATTCGTAAAGAGAAGCCGGAAAAATTCAATCGTTGATTTTTTGGAATGCACTTTTTTCGATTTTGAGTTATGGCCAATTTTGTTGAAAAATGTGCCAATGTATCATATAAGCCTTTTCTTTGAAAAATTATAACTCAAGAACGAAGCATCGTAGAAATAAAGTTTTTTAATGAAAATGAGAGAAAATTTTCTCAGGAATCAAAAAAAAAGTGGAAAAAGTTTTCCACAAAATTTTTCACTGTTGAGAAAATTCAAAAAGAAAAGCCGGAAAAATTATTCCCGAACTCACGGAAAATTTTCAAAAAAATATTTTTCAGATTGTAATTTCATAAGCTTTGATCGCTGAAATTTTTGAAAAGGACTTTTTTTTCTTTCTCGAGTTATGGTCAATTTTGTGAAAGTAATCATGTACGCAGGTCATTTTTCACATAATTGGACATAACTCTGGGGTCTCCAGTTAGCCTAGTGGTTAAAGCTATGGATCGCCAATCCGGAGACGGCAAGTTCGATTCCCGTTCCGATCGGGAAAATTTTCTCGACTCCCTGGGCATAGAGTCATTGTACTTGTCTCACAATATACAAATTCATCCAATGGCAGGCAAAGAAAGCCCTTCAATTAATAACTGTGGAAGTGTTCAAAGAACACTAAGTTGAAGAGAGCAGGCCAAGTCCCAGTGTGGACGTAGAGCCATAAAGAAGAAGAAGATGGACATAACTCAAGAACGAAAAACAAGTGCGTTCCAAAAATTTCAGCCATTAAAACTTATGAAAGTACCTTCTCGATTTTTTTTTAAATTTCGCTCGATTTCGGGCATAGTTTTTCTGGCTTTTCTTTAAGAATTTCCTCAATTTTGTGGAAAACTTTTCCTTTTTCATATTTTTTTTTGATTCCTGAGAAAATTCGCTTTCATTTTCATAAAAAAACTTTGTTTCTACGGTGCTTCGTTCTTGAGTTATGATTTTTCAAAGAAAAGGCTTTTGTGGCACATTTGGACATATCTCAATAAAATTGGCCATAACTCAAAAACGAAAAAAAGTGCATTCCAAAAATTTCAGCGATTAAAGCTTATGGAATAACCTTCTCTAAAATATTTTTTTTTAGAGTTCGGGTAATTCTTTACGAATTTTCTCAACTGTGGAAAATTTTGTGAAAAACTTTTTCCAGATCATTTTTTTTATTTCTGAGAAAATTTGCTTTCATTTTCAAAAAAGCCTTTGTTTCTATGATGCTTTGTTCTTAAGTTATGATTTTTCAAAGTAAGTAGTGTCATGGGGAAAACAAAGAATTTCCACCTGAGTTTTCCGGGATAATATGCGACCCTGAATTTATCTCATTTTTTTTTCTGGGACCCTTCGGCCCAATCCCGTACGGTAATAAAAAAATGCCCTTGAGATTTGTTGAAATGGGTTTTCGAAGCCACGAGAAAACTGCCATCACCGCTAGGTGGATCATTAAGGGTTTTTTTATGAAACTACACAAAGGAATACTTTAAACAATATTCTAGGGATTCGTTTAGAAAATTCCTTGAAAATTTCCAAAAGGATTCTTCCATATTTTTTTCAGTGGTTTCTTCAAGAAATCTTCGAGAGATCCTTTCTGAAATTCGTGCACGTATTTCTTCAAGAAGTCTATCAGCAATTGCTCTAGGGATCTCATTGAAAATTCCCACAAGTTTGTGTAGAGGAATTTCTTCAGGAATTTATCCAAAAAAAACCTCCAAGATTCTGGCCAACGATTTTTGCATAATTGCTTTCAGTGTTACGGGCGAGAATTCTTTCAGAGATATCTACAGTAGTTCATATAGCGTTTGCTCCAGGATTTCTTCCAGGCATTGCTCTTTATCTTTATCAATTTATCCGACTTTTCCTCTAAGAATAACTCTATGAATTTCCCCAAGGATACTTAAGAGATTTATTATAAAATATTTCGTAGGTTATTCTTCAGAAATTTATTGAGACATATCCCAAAGTTTTTTTTACGGAAGCGTATCTTTTATTTCTTTAACAGTACCTACACAGATTGCTTCAGTAATACTTCCTTAAAAACCACTAAACATTTTATTTAAGTATTTCTCCAAAAACTTTCTTCAAAATTCCGCAATGATTTTTTCAAGGAGTTCCATAGAGCATTTCCCGAAGAGATTTTACAGCAATTTATCCAAGAAATTCTTCAAAAAACTCTTTCTAAGATTCTTTTGAGAAATTCCTTGACTGAACAACCAATATGAAGAATTTACAGCCATATTCGTTTATCGGTCTTTTAAAACGGTACTCTAGAAAATTTGAGCTATGTTCTCCAAATATCTTGTCTCTAGATTATCCCGAGATTCCACAGGGATTCTACCGAAGATTTTTCCAGAAATTCCTTTCGGATTTCTCCTGAAATTGTTTCAGGTATTCCTTCGAAAATATCTCTAGAAATTTCTTCAGAGTTTTGGAAGATTTCTTCAGACATTCCAGCAAGGGATTTCTTCAAAAGTTTTCTGAAACTTCTCCAAAAGTTTCTCCTAAATTCGTAAAGAGATACCTTTAGAAATTCTTCCGATGGTATCTACGAAAATTCCATGAGAAATTCCTTCCAGGATTCTGTGGTTCCCTCAGAAGTATATCCTGGGATTCCTTCAGATATTCCTGCTGGAATTGTTTCATATATTCATCTGAGGCATTTTTTCAGAAGTTCTTCCAGAATTTGTGGAAAAATTACTAGAGTAGTCATTGAAAGAATCTCTGAAGGAATTTCTAAAGGAATCTCTGGAGGAATATCTTAAAAAAGCTTCTGATGACCTTACCTTAGTAGAATCCCAGAATATTTTTTTATTATTTTCTGGGGGGATTCTCGGACAAAATTCCGAAGCAATTTCTGAAGTCATCTCCGAAGAATTCCATGAAAAAAAAACTCCTTCCTCCTAAATTCCTATAAAAAGAATTGTTCACGGAAAAATTGCTTGAGAAATTTCTGGAAATTTCCCAAAGAAATCTTTAGTAATGTTCCGAAGCAAACTCTGAAAAGTATCTACAGACAAATTGCAGACAAAGTCACTGGTGGAGTTCTGAGGGATCTGTGGAGCAATTTCTGAAGAAACCCTTGGAAGAACTGCTGGAGATATCTCAGGAGGAGTTCATAAAAGAATTTCTTATACACTTTGTGAAGGAATTAGTACACAAAATTTCTTAAATAAATCCTGCAGAAACAAAAAAAAATCATGGAGGAATGATTTGGAGAACCACCACAGAATGGAATCTTTGGAGAAGTTCCTGAAACATCACCGGAAAGACTCTGAAAGAAACCCTGAAGAAAGGTCTTAATGAATCCTAAGCAAACCCTGGAGGAATGTTTGGAGCAACTTCTAGAGAAACCCCTTGAGAAAGATTTGGAAGAATCTTTAAACAGCATTCTGGAGGCGTTTCTAAAGAAATGCCTGAGAGAAACGCTGATTAGGGGCCATCCATTAAGTACGTCACGGTCCTAGGGGGGAGAGGGGGTTTGTGAAAGTGTGACAAGCAATGTATTAAGTATAGGAAAAACCCGTACGAGGGGGGGGGGAGGGGGGTCGAAAATTCCCAATTTTAGCGTGACGTACTTAATGGATGCTCCCTTATATGGAGTAATACCTGATGGAGAAATTCCAACAATAACTTCTGGAAGAGCTGCTGAGAAAATGTCTGAATTTAAAAAGGGAGACCCTAGAGGAATTTATGAAATAAGCCACTGAATAATTTCTTGAGAAATTTTCAAAAGAATTACTAGACAAAATCCTAAGAAAAACTCCTGCATCAATTCTTTCAAAAATGTTTGAAGAAATGCAGGAAGCAATACATGCATGAGCTTCTGTAGCAACCCTTGAAGGAATTTACTGAAAAATATCTGAAGAAATCCCAGACGTAATTTCAGAAGAAACTATTCGTGGATAGTTTCAAGATGAATCTTTTGAGAAATTTCTTGAAAAAAAATCATAATAAAGACCAAAAGCCTGGAAAATTTCTGCAAGAATCTTTGGAGGAATTTCTGGAGAAATTTCCAAAGAAATACATGGACAGGAATGAATTCTGCAGGGATACTTGAAGGAATCTTAGGAGGAATTATTTAGGAAAATCCATCTTCTGTCTATATAAACTTCGGAAAAAACATAAATGAGTCTTGAAAGAATCCCTATAAGAATTTCTGGCGGTGTGCTTGGAGGTAAACGTGCAGAAAATTCTTAAGAAATATATGAGAAGAAATACATTCTAGAAAAATGCTCGTAGGAATCTTTAGAAGAATTCTTGATGAACTCATAAAAGAAGTTCCAACAAGAATGCCCCTTCCGCGATAATTATAAGAAAATATCGGGCGAAAATTTATGGTGGGGTTTTCCGGAATTATTCTGTGTTAGGTACCATATTGCAGTCGTTTGTATGGAGGCGTACCAATAAAAGGGGCGCTCAAATTTGGAAACCTTGAGAGCCAGCTTTGATTCTACTATGACAGCTGTGAGGGGTGAGCAATGAACAATAAAAAGCGTGAAGTGAAGACAGGTGTTAAGCAGTGAGAAATGTGAGGCAGCGAGGACCGAAAAGTGAACAGTGATAACTATTTTTTGAGCAGTGAAGAGTGAGATAGAGCAGCAATTCGGGAAGAGAAGTAAGCAAAGAAGAGTGAGTAGTGAGAGCGGAATAGACAGGAATGAGCAGTGAAAAGTGAGGAGTGTAATGTAAGCAGTGTAAAGTGACGAGTAAGATGTAAGCATTGTGGAATAAACAGTAAGAAGCGTGAAGCAGTGAGAATTGAGCAGTGAAGAGTAAGGAGTTAGCAGTGAAGATTCAGAAGTGAGGAATGAATGAGTGAGCAGTGAAAATGAGGAGTGAGAAGTAAGGGAAAGTAAGGAGTGAAAAGAGATGGGCGGAAAGTTAGTAGTGTGGAGTGAGGAGTGAGCAGTGAAGTTTAAGAACTGCGCAATGAAGACTAATGAGGAGTGTATAACATTGAGTTGTAAGTAGTGAGCAGTGATCAGTGAATGGTGAGAAGTGAACAGTAAAGTTTAAGCAGTAGGAAATGAAGTGTGGGAAGTAAGGAAGAGCAGCAAGGGTGAGCAACAAAGTTTGAGTGACGAGGAGTGAGAGGTAAGGAGGTATGAGCATTGAGAAGAAAACGCATATAGAATCGAATCAGTTTGGAGTGAAGAAAACGTGCAAATCGATGTGATGTAATAAGTGAGCAGTGCAAAATAAGAAGTAAGTAGTAAGTAGTGAAAAATGTGGAATGAAAAAAGTAAAGAGTAAAAGTAAATCGATGTCAGTTAGGTCCTAATGAGAAATACGTTTCGGAGTGTAGAATTAGCAACTAGTTAAAATACACAAAAATAAAAACGAAAAAAAAATACGTTTCGGCCCATTGTCGAAATACGTACGAAATTACGTACTATCGGAGAATCCCTGACTCCTTTGCTGAGCACACTAGTCTTCTAACATACCTCATTTCGTAGAAGTTACAGCACTTCGAACAGCCATTTTTTTTAAGGTTTCTTGAAACCGAGTACAGCCTATAGATTGGATCAATTGTCCGACATCACTGAATTTACCACAACCAACATTTGGTGTACAACCAGTAACCAGAACCAAGCCTTCGATCAAGTTGCTTATCATCATTGTTCCTTGCCAGACTACCTGGTACCCAACCTGTTTCCATCATTGGTATGGTAGTACATACAGTAGACGATAGGGTTATGCCTTCTCCGGTGGACCTGTTTCTACCTTGGTAGCAGTAGGATTGCCGTCCGTCTCGTTGATAGATGATTTATTGAGTGTCGAGTTGATTGGTGAAGTTTGTAGACATGGAGGAGTCACGAGATATCAACAACACTCATATCAACTCGAATGTGCGTGCGTATAGAGACAGCAGAGGAACCCGGTTCACAGCGGGAATCCTCATGTCTTCGTGTCTGGCTACGTGGAAATTCATTTAGCTGCCGTGAGGATCGCATGTCACACTTGAATTGAAATACAGGAAATCTGATGTAACATACGTGTTTGGAACTCTATTGGGTATCATGTTCTGCAAGACTTCAAACGTTTTAGATAACAGTACTGGTATAAAGTGATATAATACGTAACATCGATTAGGCTCCAAACGAAAAAAAAAGCAGCGATAAGAAGCAAAATACAACAAAGTTATAAAAATGTGTACGAATCGATAGCGGACCATGAATGAAAATCATATCGTTACCGGACTAGTGTACTAGTGCACTAATGTAGACTAGTGCACTAAATAAACATCACGATCGTTTCTGTCTGTCTGTCTCATCATGATGACAGTTGTTTAGTCGTAAACACTTGTGCAGTTGCATGTAGATGTTTGTATTGATGCAAATTGGTGAGCTCATTCTATATTGTTCTTGTTAAAAATTCATGTTCGAAATCATAAAATATTTTCAAAAATTGTCTTAACGAGTATACAATTGTACACTTTTTATCCTTTCTTCCACCTGTAACATACAAAGAAGTTTTATGTAAAACAAGTATTTTTTTCTCATAAACTTATATTCTTAAAAATAGTTTCTGTAGAAACATAAAATAATATAACACATTCTTGACAGGTACCACTGCTTAAAACTTCAACCAGAACGTAGCATGACTAGCATCTCAACTAATCGGCCACCTCCTTCATTTGAAACATAAGGTCATTGATGGGCATGTTGACCAAATTGCCGCGAATCTTCAGCTCTCCGTAGTGCCACCGGTACTCAAACAGGCGCGTAATCCGAGCGGTGAGAATCTCCATCTCCAACATGGCCAGCCTCCGTCCGATGCAGGTACGCACTCCGAACCCGAACGGCAGAATTAGGAATGGATGGGCATCCTGGACGCTCGGGTAGTCATCCAGTTTGAGCCACCGTTCCGGGAGGAACTCTTTGGCCCGTGTTATGAATCGTTCGTCGTTCTGCAGGATCATGGAACTCATCGCCACGTCAGTCTGCGTGGAGAAAAATATGTTTAGAATGTTAGGATTACATGTGGGAAACTTAAGGAACAGCTGACATACCCCTTTAGGAACCTGGTAGCCTCGTAGAACCATGTCTTTTCCTGTGGCACGTACATTTGCCGATACCGGAGGGCACAAACGAATGCACTCCTTGATGCATGCCCGAAGATACGGAAGGTTGCTCATGTTTTCCGGCGTCAACGCAGAGTCCTTGTTCGGTAGAATGGTTCGGATCTCTTCGCGCAGTTTTGCCTGTTTGCCCGGATTGGTGGCAAGACAGTACAGGACTCCTGTGATGCCAGCACCTGTCTACAGAGAAACGTTGTCTTAGATTATTCAGTAACTGAAGGTTCAACCGAATAACAAGTACCGTATCTACTCCAGCCATTAGCATATCACAAGCCATAATGAACGCAATATCTCGATCAACCTTCAGCAGTTTCTCCAGCACGCTCTGTGTTTCACTGGGAGCCGATGGATTGCTTTCCAATCTGGCTACTGCCTCCTCAATTTTTTCCCTCACGATTCTGAAAGGAAAATCAACTGCACAGTAAAACCGCTCAGCACTAAAATGTGTAAGCCCTACTCATAAGTGCATAATTTCCAGACCACACAAAAATGTGTTACAGTTACACATTCTCAAAAACAGCTCGTACACTCGTCTAGATTCGAAATGTCGATATTTTTTTGTTTTCCAAGGTCACTAGTAAACCTAGCTAGATTGCTGTACAATTTTTTTTGCGAATTTAACGATTTTGCGGACACAGGAGCTGATTTTGTGAATGTGCAAGGGTTACACATTTTTGGTGTAGTCTGGAAATTATGCACTTTAGTGCTGAGCGGCGTTAGCGTGTGTTGGATAAGTGCATTATGTTCAAGTCTGTTAGCTAAACTACACTGTCATGATGTCAAATCCCACTTACTCGGTTATTCGGTCCATCACTGCAATAAGCCGCTTGAACGATGCCGTTTTGTAGTATCTCCAGACCGAAGGCAGAACGTCCAGTTGATAGGTCAGTTCGAAAAACTCCTGCAGATTAGTGACGATCGTTTGAGCTTCTACGGACTGTTCAGTGTGGAGTAAACCGAATCGGGTATCCAATGCCAGAACTCCCATGGATTCGAGCGCCCAACGATTTATCCACTGTTTGAAGTTCGCCGGTAGCTCGTTTTTGTTGTCCCGAATGCGAAGCATTCTGAAAACATTAAGCTGAAGTTGTATGATCGTTGCACGCTATTACTTATGTGATCATTCCTACATGTTGGTCATCTGCCGAGCGACTCGATCAAGCTTGTTAACATACAGCTTTATCGTTTTCGGTTGCAGCATAACTGGATTGACCGCGGTACGGAACTTTTGCCAGTTTTCTCCTTGACTGAAAGAATACACCAAAACGTACACTATTTCCAATCCGCGTGAATACCCTAAGTCGGAACTTACTCAGCCACCAATCCACCTTTTCCCTTGAACACATCCGGACGCACGTGCATCCGATAGTACCCGAATGTGTCCAGTCCACGGCGCAGTGGCCATTGGCCCTCGTTTCGGAACAACGTTTCGTAGTCATCCGGATGAAAGCTCAACAGCATGTCCCGTTTGCCGAACAAACCCGGCATACGAACCAGATCACCGTAGCTGTCCCGGAAGAAGCGGTACACTTCCGGCAGGCCGGCGTCGTGCTGACTACCTGCAATGAATTGATTCTTTAAGGACAAACTTCTTAACATCCCGCTTTAACAGTGCATCAAAACTTCAAACGCACAAATCTAAAGAAGCAAGCTTCACACAACAAAGTATTCTATTATTTTGTTCTTGCTCACTTGTAATAAGTCTAAAATAAGAAGATCAGGTGCGCTGGTTTTGTTTACGAAGAGATTTGTGCCCTCGAAATCGTGAGTAGGTGCCAAAGTCGGCCATTGTGGCGGCCATGTTGGGATTCTAACAAGTCTGTCCTTAACTGCTGAAATTTATCTACCTATTCAAGTTAAAAGTTAGTGGAATCTTGCAACGCGCTCACTGATAAACTGACGGACATATTTCCGCAGACTACAGACGTAACAGAACACCTATGTGCCTGTGCCTCATTTTGCACCCTATTTTAAAACTTTAAAAATCTGATTCTCAGCCGTTTCTCAACGAAAGTTTGTGAAATTTTGACAGTTGATCACAAAATTCTTCTAGTTTATGGAACCGGTATCATGGTTCCGATTTTTTCCGTTGTTCCGGATTTATGGCCGTGGGTACTGGGGTAACCTCCTTATCAGATAGAGGTGCAACCTATAATTCGCCTTCGAAAACTAGCTTGCGGCATTCCAAACTTCATGATTTTGCAAAACAAGAGTATTGGAGCATATTTTTAGAGATGCTGAATACATTGGCCACTTCTCCGGATGTTCCGGAAATCTGATGCCCTCAGGAAAGTGGCCACTTTCTGACCGGTTCTGAAACCTAGCTTGCGACATATCAAACTTCATGATTTTGCAAAACAAGACTATTGGTACATGTTTTGAGAGATTTCGGATAAACTGGTGACATCTCCGGATGTTCCGGAAACCTGGTGCCCTCAGGGAAGTGGCCACTTTCTGACCAGTTCTGAACCTTAGATTGCGACATATCAAACTTCATGATTTTGCAAAACAAGACTATTGATACATATTTTGAGAGATTTTGGATACACTGGTCACATCTCCGGATGTTCCGGAAACCTGGTGTCCCCAGGGAAGTGGCCACTTTCTGACCGGTTCTGAAACCAAGCATGCAACATATCAAACTTCATGATTTTGAAAAACAAGACTATTGGTACATGTTTTGAGATATTTCGGATACACTGGCCACGTCTCCGGATGTTCCGGAAACCTGGTGTCCCCAGTGAAGTGGCCACTTTCTGACCGGTTCTGAAACCAAGCATGCAACATATCAAACTTCATGATTTTGAAAAACAAGACTATTGGTACATGTTTTGAGAGATTTCGGATACACTGGCCACGTCTCTGGATGTTCCGGAAACCTGGTGTCCCCAGGGAAGTGGCCACTTTCTGACCGGTTCTGAAACCAAGCATGCAACATATCAAACTTCATGATTTTGCAAAACAAGACTATTGATACATATTTTGAGAGATTTTGGATACACTGGTCACATCTCCGGATGTTCCGGAAACCTGGTGTCCCCAGGGAAGTGGCCACTTTCTGACCGGTTCTGAAACCAAGCATGCAACATATCAAACTTCATGATTTTGAAAAACAAGACTATTGGTACATGTTTTGAGATATTTCGGATACACTGGCCACGTCTCCGGATGTTCCGGAAACCTGGTGTCCCCAGTGAAGTGGCCACTTTCTGACCGGTTCTGAAACCAAGCATGCAACATATCAAACTTCATGATTTTGAAAAACAAGACTATTGGTACATCTTTTGAGAGATTTCGGATACACTGACCACGTCTCCGGATGTTCCGGAAACCTGGTGCTCCCAGGGAAGTGGCCACTTTCTAACCAGTTCTGAACCTTAGCTTGCGACATATCAAACTTCATACTTTTGCAAAACAAGACTATTGGTACATCTTTTGAGAGATTTCGGATACACTGGACACATCTCCGGATGTTCCGGAAACCTGGTGTCCCCAGGGAAGTGGCCACTTTCTGACCAGTTCTGAAACCAAGCATGCAACATATCAAACTTCATGATTTTGCGAAACAAGACAATTGATACATGTTTTGAGAGATTTCGAATACACTGGCCACGTCTTGAACCATGTTTCTACAAATTTCACATACACTGGCCACGTCTCCGGATGTTCCGGAATCCTGGTGTCCCCAGGGAAGTGGCCACTTTCTGACCGGTTCTGAAACCTAGCTTGCGACATATCAAACTTCATGATTTTGCAAAACAAGACAATTGATACATGTTTTGAGAGATTTCGGATACACTGGCCACGTCTCCGAACGTTCCAGAAACCTGGAGTCCCCAAATAAATGGCCACTTTCTGATCTGTTCTGAAACCTAGCTTGCGACATATCAAACTTCATGATTTTGTAAAACAAGACTAATGGATCGCGTTTGTATAAATTTTTGGTACACTAGATGAATTGGTCACTTACCTGAAAATAGTTTATTGCAAGCATCTGTGGCATACATTGAAACAGTTTTCTCTTCTATTAGAATGCCTTTCGCAACAGCCTTTAACAGCGCTAAATTTTAAATTATTTGCAGGAAAAACCAAAATTGGTAAGGATGTACAATTCACTAAAAGCAGGTGAAGATTCATTAGATCTTATTCCTGGAAGCTATACATGTAAACGGCGGACAGACAGATATTCCCTGGCAATATTTTTCAACATTCTCGATATCTGCGCTCACAATTCCTACATCACATTCCTTTTAGCGCTTTCAAGCTGGGCTTTCGAAGAAGTTTGCCGTAAATCACATTAGGACGAGACAACAGGACAGCATCCTATATAATGAAAAACAAAAGGTGTGATTATAATATCAATCTAAAGGTCTAAAGGTGTCCATTATGTAAGTCGGCTGGTTGTTCATCATATTATCGAAATGTTAAATTGTACGCATGTCCGGATTGTATGAACGAACAGCCAGATATTCGGGAACTGAAATACATATCGAAAAAAATCAGAAGATGTTGGTACTGTTCACGACACCGTGACGTGAAAACAATGATCAGTTGCCTCTATTGTAATCGTTCAGTATGCGAAAGGCATTCTAATAAAAGAGAAAACTATCTAAGAACTCCCTGGGGCACCAGCTTTCCGCAACAACCGGAGCAGTGGCCGGTTCATCAGAAATCTCTAGAAACATGGTCTCCCTTGTTTCGAAAAACCATGAAGTTTGATATGTCGCAAGCTAGGTTTCAGAACCAATCAGAAAGTGGCCACTTTCCTGGGGGCACCAGGTTTCCGGAACATCCAGAGATGTGGCCAGTGTATCCGAAGTATCTCAAAACATATACTAATTGTCTTGTTTTGCAAAATCATGAAGTTTGGTATGTCGCAAGCTAGGTTTCAGAACCGGTCAGAAAGTGGTCACTTCCCAGGGGGCACCAGGTTTCCGGAACATCCGGAGAAGTGGTCAATGTATTCAGCATCTCTAGAAATATGCTCCAATACTCTTGTTTTGCAAAATCATGAAGTTTGGAATGCCGTAAGCTAGTTTTCGAAGGCGAATTATAGGTTGCACCTCTATCTGATAAGGAGGTTACCCCAGTACACACGGCCATAAATCCGGAACAACGGAAAAATCCGGAACCATGATACCGGTTCCATAAACTAGAAGGACTTTGTGATCAACTGTTAAAATTTCACAAACTTTCGTTGAGAAACGGCTGAGAATCAGATTTTTAAAGTTTTGAAATAGGGTGCAAAATGAGGCACAGGCACATAGGTGTTAATACCATTTACACTAAGGATACTGCAACTCCGAAAATCATACGAATCAACTATGATTTTTTGCCACAAGAATTTCTTGCGAAAATCATAGTAATGAACTATGATTTTGAATTCAAAGCGCCAACTATTATTGTCATACTATTACTGTATAAATTTCATAACACTCACGTATGAAAATCATACCGATAACGTATAAAAACTGAAACTATGTATTATGACAATCATACATATTTTTATGAAATATTTTGCTCAAATTTAAAAAAGCCGCAACCCGGAATCGAACCAGGAACGTCAAGGTTAGCGAGTGCATGCTTTACTCATACGCCCATCTGCGCTTCGGAAGTTTAAGTGGTTAGAAGCCAATAAAAGGTTTTGTTGTTTTTTTAGCAATGGTGTTTCATAACATATCTTATGATTTTCATACGATGCTTCTTATGAGATTTTTCATACGACAAGTCTTATGGATTTCGCTTTTCAATGTATGAAAAGCATACGAGAACTATGAAATGATGGAAAAATTAAAAATAACTGATTCATAAGATGTAAACTATGAAAAACATACGAACAATATCCTCAGTGTAGGTTTACCTAAACACCAGTCAAACGATTCGCCACACCTCGTGTAGCCACCGATCAACTCGCTCCTACGCAAGTCTGAGGGTGTTTTTCGATGATGTGGCCAGGTTTGACCAACCATTTGACTGGTGTGTAGGTCCCCTTAATGTGGATCATTCAATGACCTTAAGGACAAACGCCATGAAATCCCACTTCAACAGTGCATCAGAACTTCAGACGCACAAATCTCAACAAGTACCTATCAGCAGTGCATTTTATTATTCTGTTCTTGCTCACTTGTAATAAGCTTAAAATAAGAAGACCAGATGCGCTGGTTTTGTTTACGAAGATATTTGTGCGCTCGAAACCATGAGTAGGTGCCAAAGTCAGCCATTGTGGCGGTCATTTTGAGATTCTAAGAAGTCTGTCCTTAAGTACACAGAGTCAAATATTTGATAAGGAATGAACTAAAGATCAAACATTCGAATTGAAAATTCGATCGAGCCAATCAAGATGTTTGAGCATTGGTTTCTTCTTGGACAAAAATTTGACCCTAACTGAGGCCGTAGTGGTCACACATTCTCTTCATAAGTGGATGGTCGTCATGAATTCGATCCCTGCCCCGACTCTTGCAATTTTTCGTCAGTTGCTCTTCCAACTTCTTGTAAAGCTTTCTGTAATGCCTTGCGAAATGGCAAAATATTTATGCCTAGTGGTGACGTGGGTTAATTGGGCAGAAATAAACCAGTTAGCTTAACCCTTTGGAGCCGGAGGGGTCATATATGACCCCGGCGATGAAACCGAGCCAGAGTATCTGTACGCACAAATCTCAATACCTACGAGATTGAGAAAAGTTGGCCGTGAGCACATGAAAATTCCCTGAGCTTGAGACTCGCGATGTTAGTGCACATCACATTAGCATTGCGAGTCTCAATGAGACGTCTCAATGAGACAAGCTCCAGGTACAGCTTGTTATAGCGCAACACCGCACCGCCCGGTTCGATTTACTCTCGAATCGTTCAATAGGATGACATTTCTAGATGATTTTCTGCTGGGACTGGGTTGACGTAATCCGGGAGCGGAGGACGTTCTGGTCATAGGTGTGTTGGGGCAGATGGAATACAGCCGGAGATAGTTTTACTACGGGAAAGGTGGTAAACGGATCAATTGTGGCGAAGGCTTCTTCCAAATGTACCTTCTGACTGATGATTTTCTGGGCGTGTTCTATTTGACCAACGGAGAGAGATGCAGGATCATTTGAGTGGAAGAAAAATGGCACCAACGTTTATGTTCGGATTGATTATACATACATAATCGCAAAAACTAAAGTTTCAACAAAGGTTATTTTTTCACCTTACAAATAGTTAAGCGACTAGGAACGAAAACTATTTTGAGGTCATCACCCCCACCGGTGTTGAAAAATAAGATTTTTTATGCAAAGGAGTTCTAAATAAGTATTGGGGTCAAGCCCGTGCACAAGGGGGGGGGGGGGGTTTTGGGTGTTAAACCCTCCCCAATACCGACGCTTCATACACTAGGCGCCCCTCCGCCTTTTGCCAAAATTGGGAAAAACCCCTCCCTTGGCGCTACTTCTGTGCACGGGCCTGATTGGGGTCACTATGGCCCAGACAGGCACGTTAAACGTGTAATTGGAAGCATAAGAGATATGATGTGGGCAACATCTTTGGCTAGAGATATTGCAATCTTAATCGATAAAAACAAACCCAATATTTATTTGACCCCCAATTTGCCCCATTTTATGCACTTATCCGCGAGCCGTTACGACCGCGCTGGGTACAAGCAAGCGGTCGGTTACGGACGTAACGGTTTTGACGTTTTGTGCGGATATCAACTGGTTGATTTCACCGAATAGTTGACGACGGCCTAGACGACGGCAGATAACCAAACCGCTACGATTTCCCCCTAAAAAACTTCAAAATCCGAATCGCTTGTACCCATCGCCACCATTATCGCTCGCGAATAAACTGATTCAATCCGTGGATAACTATCGATCTCGGTATTTTTGCCTGAGATGGGGTGGGATCAGGTTCACAAGGTCTAATCTGGGCCGTCGCTGCAATTCTTTTTCACTAACGAACATCTCAATGTGACGAGTCTCACGAGACGTCTCATTGAGGCACGTACACTAGATTTTTCATGAGCATGCTATGATCTCAAATCTCACAAATTTTCCTAAAACGCATTTCAAACCAGCGCATGGCACACTGTCTCATTCATGTATACATGAGCTTTCAGATACTCTGAACCGAGCATAACAAACGTGTTTGACACCAACGAGGTTTCGTCGACAGCGGCGAAACAAATCGGCTCCAAAAGGTTAAGGCCTATTCACCATCCAAGGCCAGAGAAACTGGCTTCTCTGTGTGGTACATAATACAGGATTTCCTTCTCAGATTTTTGAAGGAATTCATTCAAAAATTTATCCAAAGCTATTCCCAGGAACTTATACAGAAATTCCTTTAAAAATATGTACTGAGATTTTGCTTACATATTGTTTTATGTGTTTCTCTAGATATTCCAGCGAGGATTCACAAATATATTAGCATACTTATATATAAGTATACTTATGCTTGAAAAGTATTTTCTGAAAATTCTCCGGTAACTTTGATAGAGAATTTCTCCAGGTATTTTTTCTCAATTAATTATTTCTTTAATTCCACTAAGGAAGTTCTCCAGGTATTCATCCAAGATTTTCTTTAATAATTTATTATTGGATTTTTTCAGAGATTTCACTGGGACACTTCCAGATATTCTATCCGAGGTTCTTCCAATAATGCTTCCAGACATTTATGAAGGAATGCGACTAGAGATTCCTGCAGGGTTTTTTTTTCAGAAATTAATCCACGGATTCTGTCTGATTATTTTCAATGGTTGCTTCAGAAATATCTTCTAAAACTTGCCCTGTGTATTAATGATTTCTTCAGGAATTTCGGCAAGGATTTCTTGATTAGGTCTGCCTTTTTTTTAGAGATTCATCTATGAAACTCTTCAAGCTCCCTTAAGCAATATATGAAGTAATTTCTGGAGGAACTCTTGAAGAAATTCTTGAGATAGTTTTGAAGGAATTTCTGGAAGAATTTCATGAAAAGAGACTTGGCGAATCTGGGCCCAGAATGTACACCAATGACCCATATCTCTTTCGAAAGGTCTAATTGAGACAAGAAAAAGTTGCTATGGGGTCAAAAATATTCATAATGGGACAAAAAAGTTATTTGACATTTTTCGAGACAGATTTTAGTTGTTTTGTTGTAATTATTTGCATTATTTTTCACAAGCAATCAATCACAAATAAATCAAATGTCTCATCTGTCAGTGTCATACTCAATGATAAGTCAATCTATTATAAAAAGAAGATAATAATGATTTCAGAGACAGGCCAGTGCATAGAAAAGATTGGGGTTTCTGCGTTTTTAGGAAAAAGAGAAGGGCGCGTAGTGTATTAATCTGGGTATTTAAATTATTATAGTGCAGGAAGTATAACCGAAAAAGTATTGTACAGTAGACGTTCGGTCGGTGCAAACGGTTTAACTGCAATGCTTTTTAACTGCAAGTCCGGTAAGTGCAACAATTTTGCAGTTATCGCACCGCCATCCGTCAAAATGGTGCGCCATGTTAGCCCAAATGAACAGTCGGATGAATTTCACGTTCATTTTACGTCAGTTGATGGTTTGTTGACACTGTCAGGCGTTGCAGTTATCGGATTTTCGTTCGCTAAGTGAAACGTAAACATGTTGCAGTTACCGAACGTCTACTGTACCTAAAATCACTTCACTTAAGCAAGTACTTATGCAATTTACAGATTATAATGTTGAAACACAATGGAACATCAACTTATAAGGGAGGAACGAAAATAAAAACACTTTGGGTCAAGTGAAACTTGACATTTAAATAAGATGTTTTAATAATGTATGTGATGCACAAGGTTCAATGAATAATATTCATTGCTGTACCTTGAGGATACCAGAAATATTGTAACTCTAGATAGACGGAAATGTTTTCAATAAGAAGCTCGGCTACTTGGAATGTTTGATCTCAGCAAAAACTTGGAAATAGTAAATGAATTCAATATACATATAATGGATTCAAGAAGATTCGGATACCGAGAGGAATACCCAGGGCTATTCCAAAAATAAAACGGGATTCAAGAAAAAGCTGACGATTCATGGAGCAAGATGCTAGTAATTGAGCAAAAAGCGCATAGTAGAGCAGGAAGTTAAAGATTCTAGGAAGAAGCAGGGAATCCTAGAGAAGTCGAGAAAAACCTCCAGAAACTTAAAAAAAAAACAGGGTATTCTGGAAAGCTACCGAGGGCTCTAGGAACATGCTGGTGGTTCTGAGGAGGAAATGGTGATTTCAAGGGAACTAGACAAAATAATGAACTTTAAAGATAGAAGCTTTGGATTCTAGCTAGGATTGGATAAGACTGATGCGAACAAGAAGCTGGGGTTTCTGAGGGACAACTATGTGTGTTTGAATAAACTGATGATTAATTGTGATATCGAGAGGCACAATAGCAACCTTTGTAGGCGATGTAGGGACAAATGTCATAAGGCGCAAGGCAGGACAAACCATCCCAAGTGCTTGATTTGTTCTCGGAAATATACGAACAGCATGTACAGCGCTCCTGGCCTTCAAAAGAACCTTGGTTGATAAGTACTTATAAGTCACAGTACAAACCTGAACTACTGTGATGCAGACTAGCAACTGATGATTCAGACAGTCGCTTAGTGGGAGATGGATATCACCATCATTACGGACCACCCATACCACCCACCGATAACGGCAACTGGGTTGGAGATATGAACAACGGGTAAATATCCAGTCCAGGAGTAGGTGTTGGAACAATTCACTGGCAATGGAAAGGGGACGCCGTTTCACGAACCAGGTTAGTCAGACTCTGCTAAAGGCTTTGACCATGCTAGGTCTCGCACTGGCCAATGTCGGTACTGAAACGCCTTTAGCCGGAAAGGAGTCGATTATTTACTATATAGATTCATCCATGTCAATGAGCACTTGAAGGTGGCGCCTTTGCAGGCTCTGTCGTGCTTTAGCTTTTTCGAGTATGGTGGCTTCAGAGTCCGTGAGATTGGCATTGTTCATCATCGCCATCAAAATCTCTGAGGGGTTAGACTCGTCTGTCTGGATGACGAGGGTGTCTTCCTTCTTACCCTTAGCATTTGCTCTTATACTTCTTCTTGGCTTAGCGTCTCTACGCTCACGTTCATAATTCTTCTTTCATTTCTTCTTCTGCCTGTGCACACAGAGTTCTCCCCCTTACTTGCCCTAATCTGTGGTCGCTGAGGACCTACACATGGTCACAAGCCCCTGCCCCCTTCGATCTGGGACAAGCCGGCCGATAAAGGCCACTCTTCCAAGCTTGCAGGTATTACTGCCCTTCACTCTCCGGGTTAACAACCGGCCCTACGAACGCCACCTGGTAGCAGCTCTCCTGTCGGCTCCGTAGCCACTTTCATTTTTTTGCAATCTACTCATCTTCAATTTTTATGGCCTTCACTAACCATGATCTATCCATGATCTCTCCCGCCATGCTAGTCAGGAAGAAAATGGGGTTCCCTATACCGGCCATTCGTGCACAGCTACCTCATACTGTCCCTACTCTACTCAAAGAATTACCTAGCTTTCCCGCTTCTTGCGAAGAGGTTGAACCCCATACAACCAGTAGTCGCATAAGGATGCATGCAGTACATCGCAAAAAAGCACTATTTTAAGCTTCTATCGTACGGCGGAGTAATAATTTTCATCGCATATGATGTTACTTTTGTACTTATTGCGATGTATCTGGAAAAGTCGCATAAGAATACAAATCAACTTTTATATTTTTTATTATTCGCAAAAGTGTGCGAACGAACTCCCAACGTATCAAATGAATTCGCTTAATTGCATACTGCGATGATTATACCACTCTCTTGGCACTTGCCATATTATGCCAGTTTAACTCGCATTGGTGTACGAATAAAATCGCATGAATGAAAAAATAAACTCGTAAAAGGGTGCATAAAAACTCGCATAAGCTAGAAACGTTTACATAATGCGATTAGGTATGTGAAAACATAGGAAGAGGTACTGTTAGACTGTCCATGCAATGCCAAAAACCTACAAAACAGTTAATAATCATCGTTGTGGGTATAAACTCATTAGTTTTGTTTTGTGGCTCTGGTAATCAACAATGGATGACGCTAGCCAGAGAGTGGTAGTGGAAGCAGTGCGGTAAATCACGCTAAGTCGGTTTTATCTCCAGATAGTCTGGCGAACACGCACGTAAAGTGGGGCTCGATTATCCAAAGGTCAATGGTTCGACACTGACATGACAATAATTGTTTTTTTTTATTTTATTCGAATATAATAAGGTCGCATAAGGTGCTATGTTACGTTGCAATAAGGCAAACCATACATCACATAAGATATAGCTTCAAGTCTTATGGCGTTATTGTTGTCCCGCCAATGCATATTGGCTCCACTTTTGCACGCATAAGGCACTTTTGCTGCATCGTATGCTATGTTACTTAAGGACAGACTTGTTAGAATCCCAAGATGGCCGCCAAAATGGCCGACTTTGGCACCTACTCACGATTTCGAGGGCACAAATCTCTTCGTAAATAAAACCAGCGCACTAGATTTTCTTATTTTATGCTTCTTACAAGTGAGCAAGAACAGAATAATAAAATGTAATGTTGTGTGAAGCTTGCTTCTTGAGATTTGTGCGTTTGAAATTCTGATGCGCTGTTGAAGCGGGATTTCAAGACGTTTGTCCTTAACTGCATAAAAGTACTATAACACGGTCATAAACTTCATTTTACGTGCAAACAAGGGCTCGCCACTACCGTTCGGCTAGATCTTTGAGTTTCCTCTGCTTGACAAAGCACCATTGGTCTAGTAGGGCTACACTATTAGCCCAATTGAAGTCGTTCAGATGCTCCATAGGCTACTAATGCAGCCTACAATTCGATGCACGGTCAAATGCCCCCACAAATATCTTGTTGAGTATGATAGCGGTTATATTACATCCTTGCCTCACAACCCTTGTGGCAATCATGGTTGGTCGGATAAAGCTTGGCTCTAATCAAAGTGATTTTTTTTATACTTCCCTTATATTTTGATATGTCTCACTGTGTTTCAACATTAAAATCTGTACATTGTACAAGCGCTTGCTCAAGGGAAGAGGTTTTAAGTATAATACGTTTGGTTATACTCATTCCAATATTATAATATTAATACCTAGATTAATACACTACATGCCCTTCCACTTTTTCCTAAAAACGCAGAATTCCCAACCTTTTCTATGCACTGGCCTGTTCCTGGAATCATTATTATCTTCTTTTTGTAATAGAATGACTTACCATTGAGTGAAACACTGACAGATGAGACATTTGGTGTATTTGAGATTGGGTTCTTGTGAAAAATAATGCAAATAATTACAACAAAAACAACCAAAATTCGTTCCATAAAATGTCAAATAACTTTTTTGTCTTATGATGAACATTTTTGGCCCCATAGCAACTTTTCTTGTCTCAATTAGACCTTTCAAAAGAGATATGGGTCATTGATGTACATTCCGGGCCCAGACTCCACACATTTTTGCTCAGTCTCCTTTCTGGAATAAGGTCATGAGGAGCTCCTGGAGGAATCCCATGAGAAATAAGTGAAGGAATCCCGTGATAAAAGCTCTAAATGAATTTCTAGAGAAATCACCGGAGGAACTTTTTGCAGAATGTTCAAAATATTGCCTTGAATAATCCCAGCAAATATTCCTGAATAAATCCCCCTGAAGGTACTAATGAAGACAACAACTTTTGGAGGAGTCCCACGAGGATTTGTTGGCAGAGCCACAGTTGCAATTGCTTAAGGGATCCCAGCTGGAAGTCCCGAATTGAATCTCTGAAGACGTTCCTGGAGTAATCACCGGAAGAACTTCTAGAAACGCTTAGATTCCTCCTGGAGCTTCAGCTGGGATTCAACAAGCGATTCCTACTGATTCTTTCAGGAATACCTTCTATGACTCCTCCAGAAAGTTTACTATGATACCTGCAGAAATCCCTCAATGGATTTCCCTTGACATTCTTGCTGGGTTTCTTTCGAGTAGTCTTCCTAGGATACTTCCAGAAATGCCTCTGGTGATACTTCTAGTGATTTTTCTAAAGACTAGTAGGTATTACTAGAGAAATCTCTAGTGAAATTCCATAAGGAATGCTAGGAGGAATCCTAAACGATGTTCTTTGAATATATAGCAGGAGGAATGCCTACAGAAATCGCTGGAAGAATCTTTAGAAGTATTCTTGAGAAATCCATGAAAGAGTCCCTGAAGAAATCGCAGGCTATCAATGCTTTGAGGTAGACCAAAACGAGTGCATGGAGAAATCCCATGAGGAGTTTTTCGAGAAGTGTCAGGCTAAAACCTCTGAAGAAATTCCAGGAGGAATCGCCGGAGAAACTTCTGGAAGAATCCTCGGGGCCAGTTGCACTGTCAAATAAGAGAGTGTGTTCTACAATAAGAATGCACGTCAGTCCTTGAATTACCAGTATTAATCAGTCCTTAATCTATTAGTACGCAGTTATATAACATGAAGTGTACCCGAGCAGAAACGAATACCTTACAAATATCATGCAGAGAGTAACCTATGCTCTAACATCTGGAATTGATATTATTATATTACACTAAAACCTCAATTTATGCACATGGCTACGGGGTTGCATGAATTGGAAATGTGCATAAATTAAAAAAGGTATAAAATGTGTTACCATTCGGGTACATTTACCCTATAATCCCAATCCAGAGCGAGCAATCAATCAGCAGAGAGAAGAGAACAATTTAGAATGAGTAGATATACTACAGTTCGCCATGAACTGTCACCCAATAGGATGATTATAACAGTTAATTTTAAATAATATGTATATAGCTAGGTAAGCCATTCCCAGAAAATCAACCGCCAAATTAAATAACGAACAAATATTGTTAACTTACTCCACACAATTAAACACATGACACTTATGACATCGGAATCCCGGGATGACAGAAGGATAAGGTGGGCATTGGAAATATGAATAGAATGTAGGGACAGGAAAGGTGGACAACTAGAGGCTTTGGGAGGTGGATGAGGATCTTCGGAAAGAATATACGGGGTTTGGAGCAAGATATCCGGTCTTTTCGACGCGAAGCTCCGGAGTGAACACATCAAGTTTATTAAAGTGAAGTCTTGAGAAGAGTTTATCTACGAATAGAGAAGAGTTTTTTGATCGAATAGATAATTTGAATTTAAGAAGAGTACCGTCAGTACTCAAAGTCAGAGAAAAAGTTAAGTGGTGCATATAATAAACCAAAGAGTCAGGTAATAAGTGAGAAACTGTCTTACTGCCCAAGCAACACACATGTTATATTAAAGTTACGGCAGCGCAAGTTTTGGTTGTATAGAAGTTTATTTTACGTTATTTAAACACAATGTTAAAATTACGTCAATTAAACTTATATACAACCAAAACTTGCGCTGCTGTAACTCTATTATAACATGTGTGTTGCTTGGGTGGTGTCCTCAAAACCCTAAGACCCCCATTCCTCGTGTTCCAATAGGACCCATTAGTGCTCGGCTGAGAACCCCTGGTCAGCCAGGAAACAGCAACCAAGCTCCACCGAGATATCGGCACGACCGCCGGTGATCAAGTAGTCACATCATCCAGTCGCCATCTTGGGCCAGAGTTCCCGAGCCCACGCCGAGAAGCAGAGCATCCCACATCCCACATCGAGATTCCGTCATCGCTGGCCAGCTTACACATTACACCCGACACGACACACACACACACACACACACACACACCAAAAAAGGTAAAATAAAGCAATATTGAAAGTGAAGTGCGGTGTTTAGATTCTTTGTGCCCCGATCAGTCCCACAGCGAAGAGCCGGCCCTAGGAAAAGAGGTGGTTGTTACCCGCCCCATAAGACTTCCGTGGCCGAGACCAGAAGCCTGGGGAACCCCTGGTGATAAGGCCCGTCAGGCCGCGTCACCCATAATCAAGATTATTTTATAACAAATGAGAGAAATTTGTGCATATGTACATACATAAAATAAGTTTGGGGTTTAATGAGGGAATCTAGTTCGTGAGAACAGGTCTTGCTCCTGGGCATTTGAGGCGGGGCTAAAGGGGTTCCCATAAAGTTCCCAGAGAGCCCAGAAAAGGGGATTCCAAGGGGCTTCAGGGGCGTTTCAGAGGGTGGTTTCAGTGGATTTGGGGTGCCTTTTAAGGGCGTTCTGTGAGGTTTCGATGGCGTTTTCAGGGGCATTTCAATAGCCTTTAGTGGGTTTCAGGGACGTCTCAAGGTGCTTTAAGGACAATTCAGGGGACCATAGGAGCATTTAAAAGGCGTTACAAGGGGTTTTAGGAGCGTTTCACGCCATTGCAGAGTAATTTCAGGGGGTTTCAGGAGCATTTTAAGGGCGTTCCTAGAGAATTTTGGGGCGTATGATAGCATTTCAGAGGCGTTTCGAGGTATTTCAGGTCAGGGCCGTATCAGGGGGTTTCAAGAACATCTTTAAATCAAATAGTATTTCAGGGGCGTTTCAAAGGATTATGGGATGGGGTCCCTGAAAATCCTCTGTAATTTCCTGAAATGCCTCAAAGATCTCCCTAAAATCCTCTCGGACCCCATGCATCCTGAAATGCCTTCAAAAAAACCCCTTAAACCCCTTCGGACCCCATGTAACGTACTTGAGACGCCCCAAATCCCCGAAAACTCCTCCGTTTCGTGTATGTAACGCCTTTCGATCCCACCAGAAATGGTTTGAAATTTTCCTGAAATGCATCCAAAATTCCCCTAAATGCTTTTCAACACTGGCTGTGCAAGCACTAGATTAGAATAGAATGCATCCAAAATTTCCCTAAAACCTCCTCGGACCCATGTAACGCACCTGCGACGCTTTGAAACCCCTGAAAGCTCCTCCGTAACACTTCCGTAACGCCTGTGTATCCCACCGGAAATGCTCTGGAACTTCCTGAAATGCCTCCAAAATCCCCTAATAACCCCTCGGACCCCATGTAACGCACCTGAGACGCTCCGAAACTCCCAAAAACTTCTCCGAAACGCTCCCGTAACGCCTCTGAATCCCAAACTCCAAAATCCCCCTGAATTCCCCTCGGATCCCATATAGCGCATCTGAGCCGCTCCGAAAACGCCTCCGTGAGACCTCTGAATCCCGCCAAAAATGTTTTAAAACTTCTTAAAATGCCTCCAAAATTCCTCTAAAATTCCCTCGGACTCAATGTAACGCATCTGAACCCCCAAAAACGCCCGCACAACGCCTCCGAATTCATCTAAGACCCACTTGAAGCCCATGTAACGCACGTGAGACCCTCGGAAACCCCGGAAAACGTACCTGTCTGTAACGTCTTCAAAACCCGTCGAAATGGAGTTTTTAGTGTATTCTACTTAATTTTATGCGAGCATCATAATGACAATTGAAGGTATTTGAGCAGAGTATGGTATTGATATGGTGTTTTTTATCTGTATTAACGAGATTTTTATCCCTTGGCTAGTTCATCTAAGGACCCACGCTTTACTTCCCTTCCGAAGGAAGAACCCACATTTTGTGAGTTTGCAGGGAGTGGGATTCGATCCCAGGTCCTCCTCCACAGATATGGTGTTGTTGATTTAGCAGTGAAAATAATTGAATAACAAGTTTTGTTATTACATCATGGAGCCAGGGATGGGAACACTCACTTGCAAAGAATTACACTCACTTGCTATTTTCTCAGCTCTGAAGCGTGCAATCAAGAAACGATGTATTGACGTATTTTGCCTTGTGGTTTTGTCTCAAACTTTGTCGAATAGAGAAGGGTGACCCCTTCGAATCTCAAAGTCGTGACAGAGCTGTGAAAGCGACTCTCCACGAGGTGAGTGTAAATTGCATTCACCTCGTGGAGAGTTCCCTTCGCAGCTCACTCACGAATTCGGTATGCGTGTGCGACACCTACTTAATTCGGCAAACTTTCAGACAGAATCACAAGGCAAAAGTCGTCCATACATCGTTTTTTGATTGCACGCTTCTGAGCTGAGAAAACTGCAAGTGAGTGTTTCCATCTTTGCATTTTTTTTTCTCTGTAGGGGTACACAACCACTGCGACCATTAATTGATCTATTGTGGTAAGACCCACTTGCTTTATGCAGTACATTAATACACTCACTAGTATTAAGAACTAGCGATTGTTTTTTTTTAGGCCTGCATTATACCCCAGTTTGGAAAAGCTTCCAAAATGAAAGCCACTACCTTCTTGGGATTTATATTCCACCAGATATCTCGGGGATGCATGATGCATCCACCGAAATGACGTTCTCTCTTCTTAAAGAGAAAACTACACACACAAAGTAGATGTTCCGAGGTTTCGGAGTTGAAACCACAGAACCGACATTCTTCTGATTGAATCTTCTTGAGCTTCAATAAAAAGTGTCGAGATGGGCAGTGCCCGGTTAACAATCCTGTGTACACACTTAATTCGCGTTTACTAAGTTAAGGGTAGTGTCGTGTTCGTGTTTTTCACGCTTGGCACGATGAATCTCTTTGACTGGGATATTCCAGGTGCAGTATGCCAGTTTGCTCCTACGCTCTGTTTCTCCCATTTTTTTAGCTCCATCGATAGAGCACTTGATGATACTCCACAGAAGGGTTCCGGTCCATACAAGGCACCCAGAGATCCCTCCCTAGCTAGCTGGTCCGCAATTTCATTGCCTGCAATTCCACAATGACCTGGTACCTGTGCGGTTCGGGTACTGAGGAATCGACCATAGCGCACAGGCTCACACGATCCAAGTGCACTTGTCCTGCTGCTGGCTGCTGTCTCCATCGCGCGGGCTCGCTCAGGCTTGCGTGGCACCACTGTGTGTAGAGCGGGATGTGCCGCCGTGCATGTGTGTATAGTGGGATAGGTGCACGCATTCTGACAGATGCAATTGGCAGTGCTGCCGAATTACATGCGACACCCACACATCTCCCTTCCTCTCAAAAAATCTTGTACTCAAGGATTTACTAAAATAAAGTTTGTATTTTGTCCTTTCCTTTTTCTGACTTTACGCTCCCATTTGAACTTAGCTTTTCAGCTCCATATTAAGGCAAAGTATGCTTGTGAGTACTTTTATATCGCAGTGTTGTTTGCGCAACATTGCAATTCACTTAAAGCTACTGATTGTTTATTTTGAGTCGCAGAAATTATCATACGTTTCGGACGCAAGCATATGCAAGTAGGCTAAGTTTTCTAACTATGGTTATGGTTCCAATTTTTTGCCATAGTTGATCAAAAAGAAAAAAAAAATGTGAACAACAGATCACGTTCACAAAAGATGGTTGCACTCATTGAAACTCCACATTTTGCTCAAATTATGTTAGAAATAAATCATTTTCCTTAAAATTTCGGCTTTCTTGCACACTTTTTCATCATAGTGTACCAGTTAATCCCATAAGGAATGCTTGCAAATAGTGCGAAAAGGAAATGAAGTTAAAAACATGTAACCACAACCGGTACAGGGTTCCTATCATTGGCACACACTGTAATAAATACTAAAAGTAGTTTTGGCTCCGTTTCTACATTTTTCCTGTAAAGTATGCAAACTAATCTATCTTTTAACATATTGATGACATTCGTTGGTTTTCTCGTTATTTTTGTACAAATAGTTTTCCTTAAGTAGTGCCATAATTGGTACAGACACCCTAAGCATAACTTGATCGCTCTAGTTGATGTTAAAAAAAATAACTGTTATGTTACTCTATCTGCCATCTCACTGTTTCATTGTTCGATAATTTTAAGATCAGTGATTTCTATTCAATATACTCAATAATAGTACCACCGGCTTAACATAATGATCCAAGCTCAATAACTGTCTACCCACAAAGCCACGAAAATTTGTCAGTCTTCGATCGAACCGGGAAACCCATCGTTTATAAATCAATGATAACTCAAAACCTGAACGACATGAAAATTCTAAATATTAAGATTCGCTGTATCTCAAATTGAACTCTTGCAATTAAGTAAATCTAAATTGCCCTAAAGGATGCTTACAGTCAACAAAATGCATTCGTACTTTTTTCAATTGGGCTGCGAAGCTTAACATTTAAGCGAGCATTTAAGTAAATGTAGCTCTCTTCGAATAACATTGCTTATTTTTTTTTTTTACATTTGACCCACCTATTGACCTATCTGGCGTAAACTATCTCTTCTACACTAGTCTTTCTATTGGACTACATGTGTTTGACAGTATATACATTTTCACCAGTGAATCAAAATTCAACCATCGCGCAACAATAATGGCAATGTCGCAACCTGTATTTGTTGCGACAAAACAACCCATGCGACATACGTTTGTCCCAACTTGAAAATAATGGGATTAACATCGCACACCACGAGTTTAGAGATTTTTAAGCCTTCGAGTCGGTAAAAACTGCAACTCTGGTGAAGCTCCATCATCAAATAGTTTTGACTTTGGGTTAGTAATAATTGATTATTCACGAGTTGAAATGTAAGCAACAAATTCAGCTTCCGTTTTGTCTGCAACAAAAAAATTCGAGATCATGTCATTATCTGTCACCAGTAGGGATAAAGAGTAATCGTCGCACCTCCTTTTTTGCTTGTTTTGTGCCTCTTTTGTCTGACAACACTCTTCACTGATTTTCACATCTCTCTAAAATTTAAAATCCTTCTAGAAGCATGAGCATTGTCTTCATGTAATAGATACTGCTTTATGAAACTTTTTCCGACGAAAATAACATGACGGAAATATTTTGACCAAGACCATGACACCAAGATTTCTGACTACATCCATGATTGGCGATTCAAATATGACATCACGCTCAAGAGGGTGGTATTCTATTATTTTATTACGGATTTCTAATACATACAGCTCTGACTCGATTTCTTGTTTTTGGGAATATATGTACGCTTCACTATAACAAAATAAATAAGCCAAATATTTTGAACTCAATATAGGCTAAGTGCAGCAGTTATGGCCATAGTTTTCAATCTTATATGATGCAAATCAAAGAATGTCATTTTTTTAATTAAAATGTCGGCTCCCTTGTACCGTATTTTACCATAATGTACATTTTAATCTCCTCCTTCATCAGTAGATGGTGAATAAAATTTCTCGTTAAGAATCCCTGTTACCGCAACCACTGTGCGGTGCAGCAGATGATTCGTAATGTGCGGTTCGGGTACTGAGGAATCGACCATAGCGCACAGGCTCACACGATCCAAGTGCACTTGTCCTGCTGCTGGCTGCTGTCTCCATCGCGCGGGCTCGCTCAGGCTTGCGTGACACCACTGTGTGTAGAGCGGGATGTGCCGCCGTGCATGTGTGTAGAGTGGGATAGGTGCACGCATTCTGACAGATGCAATTGGCAGTGCTGCCGAATTACATGCGACACCCACACAGTACCCAGAATAATTTTACTGTATTCCTTCCAGCCAGTTCCTTCAGTAGTGTAATGCACTCCCATACTAGCTTAGAATAACATTCAAATGTGTAGACTGCCTTTAAAGCTGCCTGACTGTCTGAAAAGATATAGATATTCGCATGTCTATATTTTCTTTTAAGACAGATGGCAGCGCATTCCAAAATAGCTTGAATTTCAGCTTGGAACACCGTTGGCCATTTAC
This sequence comes from Aedes albopictus, assembly GCF_035046485.1. Taxonomy (NCBI): domain Eukaryota; kingdom Metazoa; phylum Arthropoda; class Insecta; order Diptera; family Culicidae; genus Aedes; species Aedes albopictus. The sequence continues at coordinate 92,365,553 of NC_085136.1, forward strand.
CCATTGGTATGGCGAGTTTAGTCCTGGGTCCATATACTCCAGCTCCAGTTCTATCACTCATTTTCGATCCATCCGTATAGAATACAATAGATCCTGGTCGAACCGTTGGTCCTCCTGATTCCCATACGCTCCGATCATCAATCGAAACTTTGTATGGTATATCTAAGATGAATTTTGGTTCCATCCAGTCTTCATTTTCTATTACTAGTGGATTTACAGTAACATTGGTTAAGATTTCCAAATGTCCTGTTAGATCGCCTTCTAAGATGTTCTTATATCTTTTTAACTTCAAGGCACTTTTCTTCGCCTCTAGTTGCACAAATTGGTGCAAGGGTAGCAGATGCATTAAGGCATCTAGTGTCGAACCAGGAGTACTTCGAATAGCTCCTGTTATTGACAATGTTGCTAAACGTTGAAGTTTAGCCAGCACTCGTTGGGCTGTTTTGCATGGCCTAATAGAAAATATGATACAACGTGCATAACAACCCTTTCGGGCTATCATTTCGATCATACATGGAATGATACAAGGGGCCCATATAGCCGAGGCGGTAAACGCACGGGTATTCAGCATGACCATGCTGAGGGTGACGGGTTCGATTCCCGGTCGTCCAGGATCTTTTCGTAAAGGAAATTTCCTTGACTTCCTTGGGCATAGAGTATCTTCGTGCCTGCCACACGATATACACATGCAAAATGGTCATTGGCAGAGGAAGCTCTCAGTTAAAAACTGTGGAAGTGCTCATTGAAAACTAAGCTGAGAAGCAGGCTTTGTCCCAGTGAGGACGTTACGCCAAGAAGAGGAAGAGGAGGAATGATACAATCATTCGCCAAATCGCCAGTGTATAATACATTTTTATTGGGGTGGAGCCATCGAAAAAATGAACAATTCAATAATAGAAAATGTTATCACTTTATTATTCTATACTTTTCGGATAACAAAACAGCACTTGAAATTTCAGGTATGCGTTCGTTATTGGAATAAAAAGACTTGTTATATTCAAGGTGAGATTAATACAATATTATGGTATTCGTTTTTGTTACTTTGTATCTTATTACCACCTAGTGAAAGGCATATCGAGGTATGATAGTATTTAAGAAAAATACCACAGTGTGTTATTCAGTTGCTATACTTTTCTGCACGGATAGTCTGGCCGCACTACGTAATTTGTGTACGTTACCTCATAGGCTTTGTTAAAGATCGAGCATCTGTTGAACCCAGGGAGGGTGTATGCACGTCAAACTCGAACAAACTACGGGTGCTATTACACTCTTCGCCCAGACGCCAAATATTTGACCACTTTTGACAGATAAATTTTGGCAGGTTGTTTGGCTCTGTTTGTCCCTATTCGTTTTTCGAGAGTGACAAATATTTTTGTTTGCCATGTACACCTTGGTCAAAATATAACTGTCAAAAATGGTCAAATATTTGGCATTGATCAAAGAGTGTCATACTAGCTTACGCCTACCTAACATGCATCGAGCGGGCCTTCCCAAACAACACAATGCGATCTCGCGGGCCATACCCATCGGCAACACAAACCGGTTTCCAAGCAGGATTCTACTAGGCCCCAGGTTGCGTGCCAGTCGATACTAACACACTCGCAAAAGATGATCAGTAGGCCTACCTTGCCGCTTGCGGATTCCCTGGTTGATCTCAACCATTCATCTCCCAGCACGAGTCGCCTGACACCTTGGTTTGAGATTGCCTGTTTACCCCCAAAACAGGTTCTAAGCCGGCAGCAAAAGCAGGTCCATAGCCACAGCTGTGATGATGTGAGTATTTATCATGAACATGCTGCAGGTGACGGGTTCGATTCCCGGTCGGTCCAGGAACTTTTCGTGGAGGAAATTTTCTTGACTTCCTTGGGCATAGAGAATATTTGTGCCTGCCATACGATGCAAAATGGTCAGGGAAGATCTAAGGTAATAACTGTGGAAGTGCTCATAGAACACTAAGCTAACAAGCAGGCTTTGTCCCAGTCAGTGGAGACGTTACACCATGAAGAAGAAGAATGTTTATAGATTTGATTACTTAATGACTCTTTATTGTGGGGATTTTCAACCCGAGGCAGGTTTATCCCCGTTGTAGATTGAATTTCTTTATTCTGTCGGAAGCTCTTATTGTTCCCGTATAGATACAGTCGGAATTCGTTATTCACGGTGCCATCCACTTTACGGCCATCGCAATTTTTCTATTGTTTCTTTACCAATTGAGTTGATTTTTGGAACATATATAGGTAACTGTATGCCGCAACTACACACACAAAAAAACTAAGCAGAAATCACGGTGGGCGTAAAGTTGACAGTACCGTGTATATTGAATTCCAACTGTAATAGATCTCTCAAATTGGCGCTCATCGTAGCTAATTTCTTATAGCATACAACAACAACAAAAACACCCACGACGTCGCAAAACATTCTCGATGGGAAATTGCTTGCAAAAGTTAACTAACACAATAACATTTATATTGATTTAAATTCAGTAGAAGTATATAATCTTTAATATCATCCAAACGGGAGATGTTTCGAGAAGTCATCTGTAATTCACCTATCAAATAAAATCCCCTCATAGTTTTCCAACGGTGACTGCTACAACGTGCCTCTGGAGCCGGCCTTCTGATGTATCGATTTGACATATAGAAAAAACGAACGAGATCACTTCGAGGTATGCAGATATCGAGATGAGGAGATATCGATACGTAGAGAGGAAAAATGTATGCAGATTGACCACGATTACGAGCAAGCTGGACGAACCTAGCAGATAGTTGATTCGGAGCTGCCCGAACGTTAACCAAACGTATCCTTTGGATTTTACTCTTCAACACTCTCATACTCGTGACACCTAGACTTCAGAGTTCGTAGAGTTTCTCACGGCTTTTAGTAGATGTCAAACTGACCTTCGTTTTCGATACCTCAGCTATTGCAAAGACATTGTTAGGACAGCACTCGATCGTTGACGGATTGCGTTGTCTATAAAACATTAGTCCCAAGTCTTCGTGTTTTAGTAACGGACGGAAAAGCAATTAATCTCATAGTAGTGGTCTAGGACTATACTACCTACGAATTTGTGCTACTTGCTTGTCAATGTTGAAAGTTTGCTTGATCCTGAAGCTTTTTCTCTTGAGAATGTCTTGAGGATATTCGATAAAATGAAATATCTTACAATTTCCTTAGAATTGTCAATAGTCAACGTTCATTATAGTTCACTATAATATAAAGTAAAAAGATCAAAGTGAACTCTCACCTCCTGGTCCAAAATTCTTCAGCATCTTAAACACACTCGGTGCTGGGATCTTGCTGTACGGGAGAGCTTTGTCCCATTCTGTTTCGTGATGGACCACCCGCGACGCCAGTGTCCTACGCGGTCCTAGGCCGCAGCATCCTAATCTAGCTGCTCGGATACCGGCCATAATCGATCTTCACGACGTACAACTTTCACTTTCACCACACCGCTTCACAACAAACAAAAAACAAACCTCGTGTTAGAATACTCTGCTGTAAGGCACGGAAGTCGTCTGACTACTAACAGTTCCTAACCGACTCGAAGCGCACTATCACCCATCGTAGGCGCGTAAAAAACGGCCGTCGTGGTAAATATTCGCTTCGCCCTTGATATTGCGCAATATTTTTGTTTAGGTTCTTGGTCAACAGCCGGCTCGATGCGTGGTATGGGTTAGCGCCATCGCCCATCGCCGCGCCGTTTGAGCATGTGTTTAGGGGCCGTTCATAAATCACGTAGACTTTTTGCGGGGAGGGGCGTGGATCTGGCCAAAGCCTTCGAGTGGGAGGAGGGTCTGAGATCGCCAAATTCTGGTCTACGTGGTTTATGAACAGTCCCTTAGCCGAATAGTTTGGGACACACCGCCTTCCTAGACATCACCAATCAGCTGGCTGCCGCACACCGTTACAATCCGGTGCGGCCGCACTTGGACAGCTGATGATTGTAAATAGGTTTAGAATACGGACGCGCAGCGCACATCTAATCTCACATGACGACGCGTGCCCTGCGATCTTCGCAGGGGATCGGCCGGGGGGACTGTTGCGGCGATAGCAACATTGTAACGTATGTAAACATTGAGGAAGGTCGGATGGAGGCAAAGATTACGTTTATTTGTGTTGATGTAGGGTTATTGCTCGTATTACAAGCCCCATTTAATGATATAAAGTTGCTTTGTGGAGTAAACTGCGAAAAATGAGCGATTAAAATTGCTATACGATACATGTACAAATGTACTTGAACACAACGTGTGCAAACGAAATTTGATTCTAACGTTTTCTAGTAAAATAATTGTCAATTTGTCACCTGCGTAAATCTTTAACAAACGGATGCTTTTCAGCATTGCTTTCTTCCTCTTCAGTCTATCTCAATAGAGACTTAACGCATTTCAGGCCAAACATGTCTAAAGGTCCAATCTGCGGAAGAGAGGCTCTCTTTGGTTTCCCTCTCTTTCGTTAATATCTCAGCTGTTTATTTGTATTATGATTGTCTCCTTGCATTGAACGATGGTCAAAACGATCGTCTTTTGATTTGTACTGCAAAAATAGTTGAAAAGTGTACCATTACATTGCAATAATTGAAGGAGAAAGTGAACAAAGAGAGCCTCTCAAATGCAGATAGGACCTATTGAAATGTTTGGCCTGATTTAGTCCAATAAAATTGTTTACCTCTCTTATCATGTTCCAGTGATTGGGTATGCGAAAATATGTTTACGGTTTACGTATAAACAAACAGGGGCCTGGCCTGGCTCACATGAAAATTTCACCGAAATTGCGTATTTAACGAAATTAATAAAAATTAATTCGGACAAAACGATTTTACGTATCAAAGCGACGCATGCAGAGGTTATGTTAAAATGCCTCAAATATATTGTTTAATTAAGGACCAGGGCATAAGGAGGAAATACTTTTGTCCCATCCCAGGAAACCAAGAACCAAGGAGTGATAATAAGCTTCTTAGCAACGTCACTACCAGCGTTATTATTTGATATTCAGGCTACATCTACGAAACGGTTGGTACGAGATGTCTCCGTTCTCTGCTTTTAAGATTGACCCAAGTAACAATTCGGAATCATTAATATACATGCCAGTTTAACAAGTGTTTTAAGAAAGCACCGACAGTTGTATAAGAGTATGTGTTGAAAAAAGAGTCGAATAAAATCATAGAAGTGCAATATCTGTTCATCATACTTATGTAAATTGAACAACTGATCGAACAGAAGTTTAAGCAATGATGTTTAGGAATTTCCATCTATAGCCATAATGTTCTAATAATGTACGAAGACAAGCTGTTTCCAACGTATTAGATGTAATTATTCCACATATCATTTACAGTGGAACAAGTAACTTATTGAACAAGACTAGCTAAATCTTTCTGTTCAGCTGCTGATTGGAAGCGCTTTTAATTGCAATTGTTCGCCAAGTTTACTTTTGTAAACACAGTTGCAAATTATTCTACATCATACAGGAGCCTTGAAACAGCTCTAAATAAATGTATCACACCTCAAAAAACATCACGACTTATCATCTACAGCAAATCCACCGAGCTTGAAAACAGCAACTGGCCCTCTAACAAGCAGTTTTCCCCCTGGTTCCTTCATCATGGCACGGATCGAGCCTTATTTCTATCTTGACCTGGTTCAGGATCCACTTTTTGTCAGAAGATTAACAACATGGTGACACATTTTTCTTTCGTACACGAAATAAATTTTCCGAAAACTAAACACAACTTACATTTTTGGGTATGATAAATGAAAAATATGTTTGAAGAAATACCAAATTTGCAAAACAACATCGAACCGTAGCGAACTGACTTCATGGACATGGACATTTATTTCGTCAAGCCAACGTAGACTTGTACATAGACATAAACATATACATGAATTTTGTTTTCTATTTCTAATTAATGCATTTTATTATTTTTTTTATAGGGGTCTAAAAAGTAGTTCGTTAAAACTATGCGTGTCTATTTCTGTTGTTATTGAAATATTGTTTCAGATTATGCCGAGACATTGTAAAGTCAATCATTTCGCAATGTTCATTATAGATTGACATCATTTGATTAATTGGTCCAAATTTAGCGTAATCCGTTCGATTATAACAAGTTTCAAATGGTGTTCGACTACGAAGACGCCGTGTAGGCGCATAGAAATTGAATTTAGATAAAATTTCAGATGAGTTAATTCGTTGCGAAATAATATCATTTACAAATGAGATCATGGCGATCTCACGACGCTCTTTTAATGTCTGAATGTTTATAAGCATGCAGCGTGCTTCATATGATGGAAGAGGAAATACTGTCCAACCTAGTTTCCGAAGAGCATATAATAGAAATTGTTTTTGTATTGATTCTATCCTGTCGATATGCGATTTTCTGAAAGGGGACCAGACAACGCTGTAATATTCCAGAATTGACCTCACATAAGAAATGCACAGAGTTTTTATTGTATACGAATCTTCAAAATTGTAGCTGAAGCGTTTTATAAACCTAAGCATATTTTTTGCTCTATGGATGATCGTATTGTAATGGTCTATGAAAGTTAGTTTAGAATCCAAAATAACTCCTAGATCCCTAACTCTTTCAAATGTTTCTGCTTCTTGGTTTCCTAGAGTAATTGCGCTAGTAGGTGTGCTTAGTTTTGTGCTAAAAGTTATTAAATTACACTTTTTAACATTCAGCTGCAATAAGCTTTTTGAGCACCATTTGTAAAAAATATGAATTTCCTTCTGAAATATACTTATATCTTGGTTATTCCTGACTTCCAAAAAGAGCTTCATGTCATCAGCATAAATAAGTAATTTGACTTTTTCAAGAATCAAGGAAATGTCATTTACGTACAGTATGAATTAAAGGGGACCTAGATGGGAATCTTGAGGAACTCCAGATGTGACTTGAATTGGATTAGATTGTTTTCCATTGATTTTTATTATTTGTTCTCGGTTCGTGAGATACAACTCAAGCCTCTTTAGAAGCCCGAGTTCTATTCCTTTTTTCTGCAATTTGAAGACTAACAATAGAATATCAATCCTATCGAAAGCTTTATAAAAGTCGGTGCATAGAGCTTCTACGTGCCCAACTAACAATTGCTAGTCACAAACAAGCAAGCTTGCTGAATTATTGCTTAATAATGGTAATGATAGTTGAGCTAAAATTATGCTCTACACATTACTGTTTAAATGATTTTTCAATTGAGAAAATAGTCAATGTTCGACTTTCCTCATCGGTACCAACAATGATAAATTAAAACACTTTTCAAAAGTTTAACAAGAAATTTATTCGACAAGCATTGATTCCTTAATAAAAGAGTTTAACAAAACATTTGTCTGCATCTTATTAAGCTGATGTATTGATAAGCATATGCTCCTGAACAATGTGCTTTTCACTTGTCAAATAAACGCCTTCAGCCCGTCATAGTTTGACTCGGAACTTTGTTCGGATTATGGGATAAATCATGGCTAATACTGTTTAGACAACCAAGTTATTAAAGAACCAAAATTTTAAACGAATCACATAAAATAAAACAGATTTGAATTATGTTGTTTAACATAGAGTGCCAAGAGACGTGATCAACGTAAAAATGAGGCATTTATTTATCATTATTAGTATGTAACAAGATATCTTGTACCTTGATTATTATATTTTTTATCTTCCGCAGCAGTTCGATTATACGAGACGCTTGGATCGATGCATTTGATATTTCAGTGCTGTCGTGTTTACTGAATAAAGGGTGATACGGTCAAAATTTGGTCACACAATTTGTTTCATAACTTGAGACTGCGTACACCAAAACAGCTGATTTTTGGACCAGTAATGGTACATTATATGTAGCTTACATCATAAAATTTTCATCAAAATCGGTTTAGTATGTGCGGAGATATTGTGAATCCTGAAAACTGCAATTTTAAAATGTTGTACAAAGAGGATTAAAAAATAAGAACACATTTTTACTCTTTTATTTATAGAGCCAGAAATACTGAACCAATTTCAATGAAAATTTTTCTGTATGTAAAGTATACATATCAAAATGTTGTGTAACAATTTCATTCAATTTAATCCAGGCATTACAAAGTTATATTTGTTTAGGTGGTCAAATTTTGTCAAATTTTGCCAAGTCAAGTCAAATTTTGGTCATACATTTTTTTCATAACTTTAGACTGCGTACACCAAAACAGCTGATTTTTTTATCAGTAATGGTCCATTATATGTAGCTTGTACCATAAAATTTTCATCAAAATCGGTCTAGTATTTGCGGAGATATTGTTGAACCCTGAGATCTGCAATTTTAATTTTTTTTTCACAAATAATAACACATTTTTACTGTTTTATTTATAGAGCCAGAAATACTTAACCGATTTCAATGAAAATTTTTCTGTATGTGAAGTATGCATGTCAAAATGTTGTGTAAAAATTTCATTCAATTTGATCCAGCCGTTACAAAGTTATATTAGCTTAAGTGGCACCCAGTCAGTTTTTTTCATATTCAAACTGCTACAAATTTGAAAGTATTCATACAAAATGGCTCAAAATTTTACTAAGAACGTATTTTCATAATAGTATTACACTGTAAAATTTTGATAAAAATCGGAGCAGTATTGGTAGTTCTATAATCAAAATTGTGCTTTACTGACCTTAAATTTCCGAAAATTTACTATGGAGCGCCTTTGTACAAAATTTTAAAAAGGTAGGTCGATGGTTTTATCTATATATCAACCAATACTTAATCGATTTTGATGAAAATTTTATGGTATAAGCTACATATAATGTAGCATTACTAGTCCAAAAATTAGCTGTTTTGGTGTACGCAGTCTAAAGTTATGAAAAAAGATGTGTGACCAAATTTTGACCGTATCACCCTTTATTGTTCCCACAGTCACCTAGATAACCAAACATCATTCAGCAATTGACACATTTCAAGTATCCCTAAACATCCTAATGCACTATTTATTGAACATAATATCAATATTCCATGACAAAAGCATAAATAAAAAAAATACTTAACGCATCTTCGACTGAGCATGAGTAGATAACCTGAACAGATGCTGTGAATGCACCATGTCCAAGACCATACCACACCACATATTGTCATACATTTTCAAAGATCGATATTTAATAATAAAAACAAAAATATATTCATATCGCAATTAGTTCGTCTGGAAACAATATCTTCAATAAGGACCAACACTTTTTGGCCGCATTCGATACAAGTTTTCTCACCGTGCGATAAAAATACTGACAGCGAAATCAGAATGGAAAACACGTGCTTTGGGCTGAACAGCTGTTGAAGTATAAGGCGTTGTTTAGTTGATTACCACGTGCTGTGCTAATTCACCACTGCTGAACACAAGTTCAAGAGTGATCATTATTAAGTCATGGGAAGATTATGTTTTGCTTTGGGTGCTGCATCTCACCATCTCTAGGATGGCGATGATAGGAAGGCATGCGGCTGGCAATCGACAGGTCTCGAGTTCTAATCCGGATTTAGGTAATTTTATATGTAATTCTTATTTCATAATAGGTGTTCTCAACATGCGAGCAAATAATTACTCTCGTGAGAGTTCAACATTTTTGCATTTTATTTAATTTCTGTCATTTTTGCCAAAGCTTAATAACAACTTTCTTGTACATTTGTAAAACGCTTTGAACAACAAAAAATTAAGTTGGTGCCAACATGATGCTTTATAACTTCTCCAAATTTGTGTGAACAAACCCCGAACATAGGTTGTACGTGAAAATAATTCAAATGTTATTCAACATTATGCTGAATCAATTCGTCATAATGGTGCCTGTTATATGAGTGATTGTTAGTTGGGTTTTGTTGATTTTTTATATGATTAATTTGATTCAAAGATAAACCAGCAGTTCTGTCAAAAAATAATTGCAATGTTTCGTTTTCACCAACGATTGGATGTAGAATTTGGTTATTTTCTGAGTCATGGATAAAATCGGCGCTGCGTTGGTTAAAGTCCCCATAAATGTGAACTTTAACCTCCGGTGGATGTTCTGATAATATTGTTTTCAGCAATTTCAAAGAAATGTTCATAACTGCTTTTGTTAGTGCGGTCTGGGGAAAAATATACAGAGGCAAAAACATGAGTTTCACCTGCAATGTATTGTTTCACCCAAACATGTTCAAATGCATTATTTTTTGTAGAGTGTAGAAGTTCAGAATTAAATTTTGTCGAAATAGCAACAAGAACTCCACCTCCAGACTTTTTTCCAGACCCGAGAAAGTCTCGGTCATCTCTTTATACATACATACATACATTTATTTGTTCATCATCACATTTAAGACAAGACATAATCAACAATAGTACGCCACAATACTCGGTTTGTGGCTGCCGCTCTCCATCCTCGGTCGCGCCCAATGCTCGCCAGGTCACGCTCACCTGGCCCGCCCATCGTGCTCTCGACGCTCCACGCTTTCTTGTGCCAATCGGATTAGTAGCAAATACCAGCTTTGAAGGGTTGCTGTCCGGCATTGCAACGTATCCTTCCGGCTTTGGCCACCTTCTGGATGCTGGGTTCGCCGTAAACTGCAGCAAGCTTGTGGTTCTCCCTTCTCCGCCACACACCGTGCTCCTGCATACCGCCAAAGATCGTCCTTAGCACGCGTCGCTCGAAAACTTCGATTGCTCGTTTTTGGTCCTCCTCGAACATGGTCCATATCTCGTGCCCGTAGAGAACCACCGGTCTTATTAGCGTTTTTTCCATGGTGCATTTGGTGCGTGGGTGAATCTTTTGCGACCGCAGTTTCTTCTGGAGCCCGTATTAGGCACGATTGCCTCTGATGATGCGCCTTCCAATTTCATAACTCACATTGTTGTCAGCAGTCAGTAAGGATCCGAGATAAATTCCTCCACCATCTCGAAGGAATCTCCACCAATCGTAACATAACTATCCAGACGGATCCGGTCATGTTCAGTTCCGCCTACCAGCATGTACTTTGTTTTTAAGGCATTTACCTCCAGTCCGACCTTTGCTGCTTCGCATTTCAGGCGGGTGTACATGTCTGCCACCGTTCCAAATGTTCTGGCGATAATGTCCATGTCGTTCGCAAAGCACACAAATTGACCGGATTTTGTGAAAATCGTTCCCCGGCTGTTGAGCTCGGCTCGTCGCATCACACCTTCCAGAGCGATGTTGAAGAGTAGGCATGAGAGTCCATCACCTTATCGCGGTCCCCGGCGAGATTCGAATGAACTAGATAGTTCACCCGAAACCCTTACGCAGTTTTGCACACGTCCATCGTTGCTTTAATCAGTCTAGTCAGCTTCCCAGGAAAGCAGTTTTCGTCCATGATTCTTCATAGCTCTGCGCGGTCGATACTGTCGTAGGCCGCTTTGAAGTCGATGAACAGGTGATGCATTGGGACCTGGTATTCACGGCATTTTTGGAGGATTTGCAGTACGGTGAAGATCTGGTCCGTTGTCGACAGGCCGTCGATGAATCCGGCTTGATTACCTCCCACGAACTTATTAGTTTAGGTGACAGACGACGGAAGATAATCTGGGATAGCACTTTGTAGGCAGCATTCAAAATAGTGATCGCCCTGAAGTTCTCACATTCCAAATGGTCGCCTTTCTTGTGAATGGGGCAGATTACCCCTTCCTTCCACTCCTCCGGAAGCTGTTCGGTTTCCCAGATCGTGACTATCAGCCGATGCAGACAGGTGACCAACTTTTCTGGGCCAATCTTGATGAATGCAGCTGCGATACCATCCTTACCAGCGGCTTTGTTGGTTTTGAGCTGGTGAATGTCATCTTTTACTTCCATCAGCGTGAGAGTTGTTTCATTTCCATCCTTCGCTGCACCGGCGTCGTCGTTTCCTCCGTTGCCGCGATCTCCCGTGCCTACGTTCTCCACGCCATTCAGGTGCGGATCGAAGTGCTGCTTCCACCTTTGGATCACCTCACGTCCGTCCGTCCAGAGGCCTCCATCTTTATCCCTGCAGATTTCGCCTTGCGGCACGAAGCCTTTTCCGGATGGGTTGAGCTTCTGGTACACTCATTGCACAATTGTGGGTCACTCAAGGAACAATCGTTTCTTTATATGAATTGTTTTACATACAAAAATAACACTTTCATTATTTTTATTTTATATTCTCTTCATTGAAACTCCTTTTTATTGTTTTATATAAAAATTTGCTTGTAAAATTTACTTTAGATGGTGAAAATTACTAAAATGTTGATGAATAATGAAAACCACAATAATGGGTCAAAATTGGCTGTGTAACAATTATGGATCAATTTGTTGCCTATTATGGGTCACTCAAGAGGAATCGGCTCAACAATAATGTTTTGTCTATTTTTTTCACTGATTGATCACTTATTCTCGATAGATCAACTAAAGTAGAATCTAAAACTGGTCTCAAACCTCTTAACGAAGCGTGTTTTCACGATTTGGAATCAATTTTTCAAAATTGGGACAAAATCTTCAACACAACTACCGATAAACGCCTAAAAGTATGCAATGCCCATGTACGCAGAACTGTCAATATTATGCTGCACAAAAAGTGACCCATAATTGTGTGATTTTCGGTGTTCCTTGGCACAATAATGAGTCACTTAAATTTTGCCAGAAATAAGCTTTAATTAGCTGCAGTTACATGAATTTATAGATTTAGAACGTTAATTATACCTTTGTTCTGGTGACGATACCAATTTGCACTTGAAAATCACTGAAGCACGCTTTTACAGAGCTTACGAAAGCAGCGCACGCACTTTCCGATATTCACAATCGAAGCGGTACTTTGACATATGGTTTTGCGCCGAACAAAAAAATATCGAAATTATGTATGTTTTGAGGTATAAGCCCGTGTGCGATACGTATAATGGCACAAAACAAATCAACTTATGAACGAAAAATGATAATGGCTAACAAAAGCTTGCAATTAATTAGTATTTATCTATTAAAGTGAAAACTGACTAATAATTGTGTGTGACCCATAATTGTGCAATGAGTGTAACTTCCGTGTTTCTTGGGAACGGCACAGCAGTTCCATTTCATCACACTTCGCTTCTTCCAGGCGGCGCTTTTTCTCCCGAAAGAGGCGGGTCTGCTGTTTCCGCTTCTGTTTATAACGTTCCACGTTCTGTCGAGTCCCTTGCTGCAGCATTACCGCCCTCGCCGCGTTCTTCTCCTCCAAAATCGTTCTGCACTCTTCGTCGAACCATTTGTTCCGTCGATTCCGTTCCACGTACCCGATGGTGCTCTCGGCTGCGTCGTTGATGGCTGCTTTCACTGTACTTCAGCAGTCCTCTAGAGGGGCCTGATCCTCAACCTGTACATTCTTTCGTCGATCGGCCACCAACCGATCACGCACCTCTGCATATCACCCATCACGATGGAAACTGTTCCCAGCTCGAGTGTGTTGCCGCAGCTCTGGTAGATGGTATGATACCCTCTAAACGTTCGCACCATGGATCCTGTCCAACACACCTCCTGCAGCGCTACGATACCGAACCCGCGGTCCTTCAGTAGATCGCGAGTATGCGGGTGCTCACAGTGAAGATGAGAGATCGGCAGTTCTACGTACCGAATTTCCAATCGCAAGTCTTTTGTGTTCGCTGAAGTCGTTGCCATTTGCCTAGTTTCGTATGATTCTGTTGCTGATTTTCCATTGCAATGCGTTTTAGGGCAATCTCGTATGGCAGAATATCAATCCCCTACTTTAGATTATAGTATACAGTTGAGCTTCGAGGATTTCCATGTAAATCTTTGCACTTGTTTTTCAATGGTGTTAATCAAAAATAAAGAACATGAACATTGGGAAAAATGCAATGGTAAGGATTTCGAAAAACATCAGAAAAACGCCATCACCCACACCATTTTGCACGATTTTTCTCTCTTTATTTGTTAATGACCGTTTTGATCCTGCATCAGCTGCATACTTCTCGTTTGCTTCGCTTCGCCGGTTTGCTTGATTTTATTTTTGTACAATCAAATTGAGACATATCATTGGTTTTTCATTTCTTGTTGTATTTCAGAATAAGTTCATTACAAATAGGTTTATGCATTTTTTTCTCTTTCGGTTCTGTTCTGCTCTATTCTGATCTGATACGATTTCAAATCGAGTTCTTTTCTACTGCCGCTCTTTTCTTTTATTTCGACTTTCGCGCTTTCGACTATTAGACTAGTGCTGCTGACTATCGCTCTTTTCTCTTCTGTTCTGTTTTGGTTTCTTGTTTAAGGGTGTGGCCTGTATGTATTTGTGTATGCGTGAGAGATAGAGGATGCCAGTGTTTTCTTCGGATCTCCAATTCAAAACGGAACAATCGAACACAACTTCGTACTCTTCTGTTTTGGTATGTGTAGAAAAAAAAACAACCTATGAATCGTTACATTCGTATCTGTGTGTGTTTTATTGTACCATTTGAATTACGTGTGTAAGTTATACCGAAAACAACGTATCGACTATCGAAAAATTCAACACCGCTTGCGCTATATCGATTCGCTTTTGCCCTGCCTACATTCGAAAAGGTCCAATTTGCGAACAAGAATACAAAAATAGAATTTCACAATTTTCGATCAAAAACAGTAGAAAAACCTATATGTTTGTTTTGAATTGTTTCGCTCCAAGCTAGCCGAGTTTCCGTCGTTCTTATCGTTTTCTTATCGTTTACCTGTCAGAACAGTTGCAATCCGTTCCGTGTAGTTAGACATTTCACGTTTAAACACCGGTATCGATTAGTTTGGTTTCCAAATGGTACTTGCAAGGGATTATGAATTTTGATTATTTGTTTGCCGTTTATGAGATTTCACACACCTGGTTGCACTGCTTGCATTCGAATCTGTTTTGTCGCGTGCTTATGTTTGTGTGAGTGGGTTACTGGGTGTTGTTTGGATTTCGGTTGTGTGAGTGAGAGTTTGTTCTTAAAATTCGGCAGTGTTGTGTAAACGTTCCCGGTTCCTTTTCGGTGCGAGCAGATTCGGTCCGGTCGCTAAATGTTTTCTAAGTGTAAGTTATACTTGATCGTTACTGAGCTTGGAATTTGGATGCACAGATTGTTCTACAAACACACGCACGCTCGTGGATGTGTATGAGGGCTTCAGTTTTTCTTGTTTGCCGTTCTAAACATTGAATTTTGAGTTGCGTTCAATTTTCTACTGGTTTTGAGCTGATGGAATGGTATTCGTCTAGGTATACCTTCGACAGGTTCAGTTTGGCCGTTCGATTTCAGTTCTAAATGTTAGTTTTTAAAAAGTTTATTTCTTTCTTTATTACTCTTATATCAGATTTTTTTTGTTTTCAAATACAAAAATTTCACCGGTTTCTAAGACTAGCATCGAAAAATCAACGAGTTTCCAATAAAGAAAAAAGTATCCCAAAAACGAGACTCTGGTCCTCGATAAGTAAGTGAGTGTTAGTATGTGTGAGTGTTCTATATAGGTCGAATAAATGTTTTCCTTCGCGATAATAAAAGATCGTGAGTGACGTTTGCCGTCGGATCGGTTTGACGTGTGTCAACAATTTGCTTACAGATTATATACTAACTTACGATAAATGAAACACAATTGCACTGCGATTTGGACTGAAAACGGAGGGAAATATTTACAAATGAGCAAACCGAAATGCATGACAGTTCCTGTGTGGTTACATTGTCAACAATTTAATTGATCGTTTCTCGTCAATGTCAATACTTTGTTTTGTAAATATGGTGGGCAAATTTTTCTTACGATCCTCACTGATTAATAAAAACGAATGATTTCCGCTACGCCGTATTACTTTGTCGTTGCCTTTTAATGTCTTGCATTTGTTTCTGTCCCGTTCGCCAAACTTCTCCTAGAAATTTCCAGCTTTCTTGCTCGGTCTCCATGTGGATTTGCTCTGCTCCGGTATAAATATGTGACATGTTACTAATCTAACAACTACACATAGATTTGAACAAGATCCCGGTCGGATCGCCCTTTTGATGGATGCCTATCCGACTGGGGGATCTGAACTGCTAAGATTTTTTTACGGTTTGTTTTCCTTTTCGCTTTTTTAATAATTCTTACTCTTCTGTAATGAGTGAAAATGTGTGTATGCTGTTTATATTCTGAGTAAAATTTTCAAATTTTATAACTACCAATATACGATTTCTTCTAAAGGGATTTTACGTGTTTGTGTTTTGTTTAAATTGGTATGTTTACGATACACTCTATTACAACTTGATGAAAGTATGGCTCAAACTTGTATCTATTTTCTCTTGCGAGCAGCTGAAGGGGTCTCACTTCTTTACTAGTTTTCTGTTTTCGTTTAAGAACTCATTGGAAAAACTTACATTCATCTGTTTTGTTTACAGAATTATTACACGATAAATAAATACTTGACTCATATACACTTTCAATAAACGCACAAATATGTTCACTAGCTTTAGCAAACCAAACGAACTTAATAAGTTACACGAACCACTTTGAATCACTATGATCAAACAAAACCTAGCGAAAAAATCGTCGTTCTCCCGTCACAAAACTCCACTCTAAAAACACAAAGCAGCACTCACTCTTGTACACACATTGCCAACTAAAGAGATACCAACTCCTTCCTACCGTTGTCGTCAACTCATTCGGGTGCTTTCGCGCTCGGGTGATTTCGTTTCCGTTACTTCTAGTATGTGTTATGAGAGAGGAAGAGAGAGAGTGTGTGTGTGTGTTTATGAGTGAGTGCCCGTCGTCGCCGCCGCGATCTCTCCACGACTTGCTACGATGCGATAGAGCTGTGCGTTTTCTCGCCATGCTTCGCCTACTTCGGCCTGTCGGCTTACTCCAGTCGGGCCTTGTACGTCGTCTTCCAGACTTCGGCTAGCGTGACGGCACTGTGGAATCGATGGAAGATGCACAGCGGCAGGGTGACGCGCTGGATCAACGACCAAGCGATGAAACCGTAGAAGTCCAATTGAACCTGTTTAAGAAACGAGAACACCGTGGTTACTTCTCTCAATTTCCCTTGTAAACTTCGACCCAACTCACCGGATTGGCGAAGACCTTCTGCGCCTCGAAGGTGTAGATGGCGAACATGGAAACGTTGCAAATCAGCAGGAATGTGACAATCTGACGGCCCGGTTTGACGCGATCGTGCTCCGGCAGGTGGACGCGACGGCGCGAAACATCCGCGATGAACAGCAGCTGCAGGACGACCTGCAGGATGGCAACGATGCCGGTGACCATTACGAGCAGGTTGGGTTCACTGTCCAGGAAGTTGAGCGAGCCGGCAATTACGCTGAAGGTGGCGTAGATGAACAAACCGAAGGCGGAGATACGTAGCAGGATGTCGTTCAGGTTGCTCTGCTCCTCGCAGCGGAATTTCAGGTTCTGGACGCTGTGGATAAGATGGAAGATGTGGGGTAAGTATTCCTTTTCCTACTAAAATCACGTAATTCCCATCAGAGTGCAAGGACAGAAGTGATTTGCAAGCTGATTCTTATCGAACTCTGATTAGGATCCCACCCTCCGGATCGAAACGTTGGCAATGATTTGAAATAATCAACACTTTCCTGGGATTTAAAGCTGTAAAGTACCAAGTTTCTTTTAAGTTCAGACTAATTTGTAAAATTAGTCAGAGTATTTTAGGGGGGTGGAGTTTGAGAGGAAGTTCCAAGGGTTTCAAAGCATTTTTAGGTATTAAAGGTGATTTCAGAGCGTTCTGAAACCTTATGGAACCCCTTGAAACTCCCTGGAACCTCCTGGAAACACCTCTGAAACGGCCCGGAAAACTCCTAAAAGCAACTGGAACCCTTTGAATTTTCCATAAAACAACCACGAAAACTTCCTGAAGCGCTCTTGAAACCCATAGAACACCCCTTGAAAGCCCATGAAATCTTTTGAAAATCATCTAAATCTCCAAAAACGACCTCGAAATTAGTTTTGAGTCCCTGGAACGCCCATGATAACCCTTGAAACTCTCTACGTCCTAGAAACTTCCCGGAGGCTCCCCTGAAACTCATTGAAACCCCTTGGAACGCTCCTAGATCCCCTGATGTCCTCTAGAACGCCATAAAATTTCCAGTTACACTTTAAAAACCCCTGAAACTTCTTGATACGCACTGAATTACCCACGGAACGCCCTGACACCAACTCAAACCCCTTGTAATGCTCCTCAAACTTTCTAGAGTGCTTCTGAAACCCTTAGAACGCCCCTGGAACGATCCTAAACTCACTCAAGCTCCCTGGAACACCACTGACTGAATCAGCATTGAAATACACTACAATTCCTGGAACTCTCCCTGGAACGCCCTTGAAACTTATTGAAAATCATTGGGACGCACGCCCCTAAAATCCTTGGAACCCCCTGGAAACACATCTAAAACGGCCCAGGAAACTCCTAGAACCAAGTGAAACCCTATGAATTTCCCATGAAAACGTCCACGAAACCCCTGGAGCACCTTTGAAACCCCCTGATTGACATATGACACCCCCTAAACCATAACGAATTGCTCTCTAAACGCCCCGAAACAAAGTCAGACAAACAACTGTCTGACTGAAACAAACTGAAACAAACTGTCCCACAACTTCCTAAAGCGCTCCGAAGCCCTAGACCACTCGTTGAACACTTGAAACTCTTTGGAAATCATTTAAATTCCAAAAAACGCACTTGAAATCAGTTTAGACTGACTGGAACGCCCATGATGTCCCTTGAAACTCTCTGGAACGTCTCTGAAACCTCCTGGAACGGCCTAAAAACCTCCGGAGGTCCCCTGAAACCACTGAACTCCATGAAGCCCTTTTGGAACGCTTTTATAACTCCTGAAGTCCTCTTAAACGCCATGAAAATCCCAGTAACGCCCTTGAAACCCCCTGAAGCTCTCTGATACGCACTGAATTACCCAAGGAACGCCCTGAAACAAACTCAAACCCCTTGTTACGCTCCTAAAACTTCCTAGAGTGCTCCTGAAGTCAATAGAGCACCCTTGGGACGATCCTGAAACCACTCCTGGAACGTCTTTGAAACCTCATAGGAACGCTTCTGATACTCCATAGAACGCCTTTGAAATTAGTTGAGATTTCTTGGAATACCCCGAAAACCACACAGAACGCCCTTGAAATACCTTGAAACTCCCTGTAGCGCCAATTAAACTCCTTAGAACGCTCTTGGAACACTTGAGATCCTCTAGATTCTAGAACTTCCCAGTAACGGCCTTGAAACCCCCAGAAGCTTCCTGATATGCATTTGACGCCCTGTAAGCCCCTGAATGACACCCCGAAATCTCAAAAGCAACTCAAACCCCTTGCAACGCTCCATAGGCTTCACAGAGCGCTCTTGAAGCCCCTGGAACGCCTCTGCAACGGGATCAGCCGTGAAGTCCCGTGAAACTAATCCTGTAAGAAATTTTCTTGGAGTTTCATTAGGAAACCCTTCACGCGATCCTCTAGGAATCCCTCCGCGAGTTCCTTAAGGAATTCCTCCGGGAGGTGTACTTTTTGGGATTTCAGCAGGAGCTCCTCATGGAATTTCTCCAGGAATTCCTTTGGAAAACTCTCCGGGAGTTCCTCTTAGAATACCGCGCGGGAGTTCTTCCAGGAATCTCGTACGGGAGTTTCTCCGAGAATCCCGTCCGGGAGTTTCTCCAGGAATTCCTCTAGGAATTCCTTTTGGAATTTCTCTGGGAATTCCTCCTGGAATTCATCTGGAAATTCCTCCTGGAATTCTTCTGGATTCCTCCTGAAATTCCTCCTGGAATTCCTCAAGGAATTCCTCTGAGAATTCCTCTGGAAATTTTCTTTGAAAATTTTACAGGGAATTATTTTGGGAAATCTTCCAGGAATGGCGTTGGCAATTTCTCTGGGAATTCCTCCTGGAATTCCTCTGGGAATTCCTTCTAGAATACTTCTGGGAATTTCTCCTGGAATTCCTCTGGGAATTCCTCCTGGAATTCTTCTGGGAATTCCTCTGGAATTCTTCTGGGAATTCCTCTGGAATTCTTCTGGGAATTCCTCTGGAATTCTTCTGAGAATTCCTCTGAGAATTCATCTGGGAATTCCTCTGGGAATTCATCTGGGAATTCCTCTGGAATTCCTCTGGGAATTCCTGAGGAATTCCTCTGGAAATTTTCTTTGAAAATTCTACAGGGAATTACTTTGGGAACTCTTCCAGGAATGGCGTTGGCCATTTCTCTGGGAATTCCTCCTAGAATTCCTCTGGAAATCTTCTGGGAATTCCTCTGAGAATTCATCTGGCAATTCCTCTGACAATTCCTCTGGGAATTCCTCTGGGAATGCCTCTGGATTTCCTCTGGGAATGCCTCTGGTATTCCTCTGAAAATTCCTCTGGAATTCCTCTGGGAATTCCTCTGTAATTCCTCTGGGAATTCCTCTGGAATTCCTTGCTCTGGAATTCCTTGCTCTGGAATTCCTCAGGGAATTCCTCTGGAATTCCTTGCTCTGGAATTCCTTGCTCTGGAATTCCTTGCTCTGGAATTCCTTGCTCTGGAATTCCTCTGGGAATTCTTCTGGAATTCCTCTGGGGTTTTCTCTGGAATTCCTCTGGGAATTCTTCTGGAATTCCTCTGAGAATTCCTCTGGAATTCCTCTGATTATTCCTCTGATTATTCCTCTGGAATTCATCTGGGAATTCCTCTGGAATTCCTCTGGGAATTCCTCTGGAATTCCTCTGGAATTACTCTGCAATTCCTCTGGGAATTTCTCTGGAATTTCTCTGGGAATTCCTCTGGAATTCCTCTGGAAATTCCTCTGGAAATTTCTCTAAGAATTCCTCTAGAAATTTCTCTGGGAATTCCTCTGGAAATTCCTCTGGGAATTCCTCTGGGAATTCCTCTGGGAATTCCTCTGGAAATTCCTCTGGGAATTCCTCCGGGGATTCCTCTGGAATTCCTTCAGGAATTCCTCTGGAATTCCTCCAGGAATTTCTCCTGGAATACATCTGGAATTCCTGTGGGAAATCCTCTGGAATTCCTCTGGAAATTTCTCTGCAATTCCTCTAGGAATTCCTCTGGAATTCCTATGGAAATTTCTCTGCAATTCCTCTGGGAATCCTCTGAAATTCCTCTGGAAATTCCTCTGGAAATTCCTCTAGGAATGCCTCTAGAAATTCCTCTGGAATTCCTCTAGAAATTCCTTTGGAATTCCTCTGGGAATTTCTCCGGGAATTCCTCCTGGAATTGCTCTGGAAATTCCTCCTGGAATTCCTCTGCGAATTCCTCCTGGAATTCCTCCTGGAATTCCTCCTGGAATTTCTCCTGGAATTCCTCCTATAATTCCTCCTGGAATTCCTTCTAGAATTCCTCCTAGAATTCCTCTTGGAATTCCTCCTAGAAATCCTCTTGGAATTCCTCCTAGAAGTCCTCTGGGAATTCCTCTGGAATTCCTGTGGGATTTCTGTGGGAATTCCTCTGGAATTCCTCTGGGAATTCCTCTGAAATTCCTCTGGGAATTCCTCTGGGAATTCCTCAGGAATTCCTCTGGAAATTCCTCTGGGAATTCCTCTGGAATTCCTCTGGGAGTTCCTCTGGAATTCCTCTGAAAATTACTCTGGACTTCCTCTGGAATTCCTCTGGAAATTCCTCCTGGAATTTCTCTGGGAATTCCTCCTGGAATTCCTCTGGGAATTCCTCCTGGAATTCCTCTGGGAATTCCTCCTGGAATTCCTCTGGGAATTCCTCCTGGAATTTCTCTGGGAATTTCTCATGGAATTCCTCTGGGAATTTCTCCTGGAATTAATCT
This sequence comes from Aedes albopictus, assembly GCF_035046485.1. Lineage (NCBI taxonomy): Eukaryota > Metazoa > Arthropoda > Insecta > Diptera > Culicidae > Aedes > Aedes albopictus. The sequence continues at coordinate 92,387,208 of NC_085136.1, forward strand.
GGGAATTTCTCCCGGAATTTCTCTGGGAATTCCTCCAGGGATTCCTCTGGGAATTCCTCCAGGGATTCCTCTGGGAATTCCTACAGGGATTCCTCTGGGAATTCCTCCAGGGATTCCTCTGGGAATTCCTCCAGGGATTCCTCTGGGAATTCCTCCAGGGATTCCTCTGGGAATTCCTCCAGGGATTCCTCTGGGAATTCCTCCAGGGATTCCTCTGGGAATTCCTCCAGGGATTCCTCTGGGAATTCCTCCAGGGATTCCTCTGGGAATTCCTCCAGGGATTCCTCTGGGAATTCCTCCAGGGATTCCTCTGGGAATTCCTCCAGGGATTCCTCTGGGAATTCCTCCAGGGATTCCTCTGGGAATTCCTACAGGGATTCCTCTGGGAATTTCTCCAGGGATTCCTCTGGGAATTCCTCCAGGGATTCCTCTGGGAATTACTTCTGGAATTCCTCTCGAGTTCTTCTGGAATTCCTCTGAAATTCCTCTGGAATTCCTCCTGGAATTCCTCTGGGAATTCCTCCTGGAATTCCTCTGGGAATTCCTCGTGGAATTCCTCTGGGAATTCTACCTGGAGTTCTTCTGGGAATTCAACCTGGAATTCCTCTGAGAATTCCTCCTTGAATTCCTCTGGGAATTCCTCTGGAATTCCTCTGCGAATTCCTCTGAAATTCCTTCAGGAATTCCTCTGGGAATTCCTCCTGGAATTCCTCTGGGAATTCCTCCTGGAATTCCTCTGGGAATTCCACCCGGAATTCCACTGGAAATTCCTCCTGGAATTCCTCTGGGAATTCCTCCTGGAATTCCTCTGGGAATTCCTCCTGGAATTCCTCTGGGAATTCCTCTGGGAATTCCTCTGGGAAATCCTCCTGGAATTCCTCTGGGAATTCCACCCGGAATTCCACTGGAAATTGCTCCTGGAATTCCTCTGTGAATTCCTCCTGGCATTCCTCTGTGAATTCCTACAGGAATTCCTCTGGAAATTCCTCCAGGAATTCCTCTGGAATTCCTTTGGGAATTCCTCTGAAATTCCTGTGGGAACTTCTCTGGGAATTCCTCCAAAAAATTTCTCTGGAAATTCCTCCAGGAATTCCTCTGGAAATTTGTCCAGGAATTCCTCCGGAAATTCCTCCAGGAATTCCTCTGGAAAGTGCTCTGTTAATTACGCTGGAAAATCCGCCAGGAATTCATCCGGAAATTTCTCAAGAAATTTCTGGAAATTCCTCCAGCAATTCCTCTGGGAATTCCTCCGGGGATTCCTCTGGAATTCCTTCAGGAATTCCTCTGGAATTCCTCCAGGAATTTCTCCTGGAATACATCTGGAATTCCTGTGGGAAATCCTCTGGAATTCCTCTGGAAATTTCTCTGCAATTCCTCTAGGAATTCCTCTGGAATTCCTATGGAAATTTCTCTGCAATTCCTCTGGGAATCCTCTGAAATTCCTCTGGAAATTCCTCTGGAAATTCCTCTAGGAATGCCTCTAGAAATTCCTCTGGAATTCCTCTAGAAATTCCTTTGGAATTCCTCTGGGAATTTCTCCGGGAATTCCTCCTGGAATTGCTCTGGAAATTCCTCCTGGAATTCCTCTGCGAATTCCTCCTGGAATTCCTCCTGGAATTCCTCCTGGAATTTCTCCTGGAATTCCTCCTATAATTCCTCCTGGAATTCCTTCTAGAATTCCTCCTAGAATTCCTCTTGGAATTCCTCCTAGAAATCCTCTTGGAATTCCTCCTAGAAGTCCTCTGGGAATTCCTCTGGAATTCCTGTGGGATTTCTGTGGGAATTCCTCTGGAATTCCTCTGGGAATTCCTCTGAAATTCCTCTGGGAATTCCTCTGGGAATTCCTCAGGAATTCCTCTGGAAATTCCTCTGGGAATTCCTCTGGAATTCCTCTGGGAGTTCCTCTGGAATTCCTCTGAAAATTACTCTGGACTTCCTCTGGAATTCCTCTGGAAATTCCTCCTGGAATTTCTCTGGGAATTCCTCCTGGAATTCCTCTGGGAATTCCTCCTGGAATTCCTCTGGGAATTCCTCCTGGAATTCCTCTGGGAATTCCTCCTGGAATTTCTCTGGGAATTTCTCATGGAATTCCTCTGGGAATTTCTCCTGGAATTAATCTGGGAATTTCTCCCGGAATTTCTCTGGGAATTCCTCCAGGGATTCCTCTGGGAATTCCTCCAGGGATTCCTCTGGGAATTCCTACAGGGATTCCTCTGGGAATTCCTCCAGGGATTCCTCTGGGAATTCCTCCAGGGATTCCTCTGGGAATTCCTCCAGGGATTCCTCTGGGAATTCCTCCAGGGATTCCTCTGGGAATTCCTCCAGGGATTCCTCTGGGAATTCCTCCAGGGATTCCTCTGGGAATTCCTCCAGGGATTCCTCTGGGAATTCCTCCAGGGATTCCTCTGGGAATTCCTCCAGGGATTCCTCTGGGAATTCCTCCAGGGATTCCTCTGGGAATTCCTACAGGGATTCCTCTGGGAATTTCTCCAGGGATTCCTCTGGGAATTCCTCCAGGGATTCCTCTGGGAATTCCTACAGGGATTCCTCTGGGAATTCCTCTGGGAATTCCTCTGGGAATTACTTCTGGAATTCCTCTCGAGTTCTTCTGGAATTCCTCTGAAATTCCTCTGGAATTCCTCCTGGAATTCCTCTGGGAATTCCTCCTGGAATTCCTCTGGGAATTCCTCGTGGAATTCCTCTGGGAATTCTACCTGGAGTTCTTCTGGGAATTCAACCTGGAATTCCTCTGAGAATTCCTCCTTGAATTCCTCTGGGAATTCCTCTGGAATTCCTCTGCGAATTCCTCTGAAATTCCTTCAGGAATTCCTCTGGGAATTCCTCCTGGAATTCCTCTGGGAATTCCTCCTGGAATTCCTCTGGGAATTCCTCCTGGAATTCCTCTGGGAATTCCTCTGGGAATTCCTCTGGGAAATCCTCCTGGAATTCCTCTGGGAATTCCACCCGGAATTCCACTGGAAATTGCTCCTGGAATTCCTCTGTGAATTCCTCCTGGCATTCCTCTGTGAATTCCTACAGGAATTCCTCTGGAAATTCCTCCAGGAATTCCTCTGGAATTCCTTTGGGAATTCCTCTGAAATTCCTGTGGGAACTTCTCTGGGAATTCCTCCAAAAAATTTCTCTGGAAATTCCTCCAGGAATTCCTCTGGAAATTTGTCCAGGAATTCCTCCGGAAATTCCTCCAGGAATTCCTCTGGAAAGTGCTCTGTTAATTACGCTGGAAAATCCGCCAGGAATTCATCCGGAAATTTCTCAAGAAATTTCTGGAAATTCCTCCAGCAATTCCTCTGGGAATTCCTCCAGAAATTTATCTTTCTCTGGAAATTCGTCCAGGAATTCCTCTGGAAAATCCTCCAGGAATTCCTCTGGAAAATCCTCCAGGAATTCCTCTGGAAAATCCTCCAGGAATTCCTCTGGAAATTTCTCCAAGAATTCCTCTGGAAATTTCCCAGGAATTCCTCTGGAAATTCCTCCAGGAATTCCTCTGGAAATTCCTCCAAGAATTCCTCTAGGAATACTGCTGGAAATTCTTCCACGAATTCTGGAAATTCCTCCAGGAATTCCTCTAGGAATTCCTCTGGAAATTCCTTCAGCAATTCCTCTGGAAATTCCTTCAGCAATTCCTCTGGGATTTCCTCCAGAAATTTATCTGGTAATTTCCCTGAGAATTCCTCTGGAAATTCCTCCGAGAATTCCTCTGGGAATTCCACTGCGAATTCCTCCGGGAATTCCTCCGGGAATTTCTCTGAGAGTTCCTCTGGGAATTCCTCAAGAAATTCCTCACAGAATTTCTCAAGAGATTACTCTAGGAATTCCTCTGCGATTTCCTCCAGTAATTCCTCTGGGAATGACTCCAGAAATTTCTTTGGGAATTCCTCTGAAAATTCCTTTGGGAATTCATCTGAGAATCTCTCCAGGAATTCCTCTTTGAGTTCCTCAGGGATCTTCTCAAGGGATTCCCCCAGGAATTTATCTGAGAATCCCTCCAGGAATTTCTTTAGGAATTCGCCTTGGAATTCCTTCAGGAATTCGTCTGGGATTTCCTCCAGTAGTTTCTCCAGGAATTCCTCTGTGAATTTCTCCTAGATTTCGTCTGGGAATTTTTCCAGCAATTCCTCTGAGATTTCCTCCAAGAATTTCTAAAGGAATTTCTTCAAGAAAATGCTAGGAATCTAGATATTTTTACGGGAGTTCCTCTAGAAATTCCTTCAAGAGTTTTTATAGGGCTCCTCCCAGGATCTTAAAAATATTATTCTTTCGTCAAAACTTCCTAAAACTTTGTTCTCTATTTCAGTTTGTTCCGTTGAAGTCTCAATGTTAGAGTTTTCATCATTATTTCTAGAAAGTTCAAAAGCAGTTTATCCGCTGTGAATTTACAGCACTTACCGAATGAATCCAATGATGATAGCGAAAACGGCCAGAACCATCAGAATACAGTGCGAAGCGTCGCCCAGGTAGATCGCGAGCAGCGAAAGCTGCGGATGTCTGACCAGCACGAAGAACAAAATCAGACAAATCAACGATCCAACCAGCAACAGCAGTCCAAAGAACAGTCCCTTCGATGCACCCACGCAATCCACCCGTCCGGTACGAGCCTGCTGGGCCATCACGACGGCACGGCGCGACAACATAACCTCCAATCGGTGCTCCAGATCCTCTTCGTTGGTGAACCTATGGAAGTAGAACAAGAAAATCAAACTGTTGGCGTCGACATGACTACGTCGGATCGCCTAGGGCCACTCACTTCGGGTAGCGTCCAATGTGCTTCCACATGACGTAGATCACGGCAGCACCGATCAGCGAGTACTCGATGATGAACGGATACAGATAGGGGGCCGAGTCCTGCACGATGGTTCCCATGATGTTGACGCGACCGCAGCTCACGGCGGTCCCGTTGCTGGCGGATACGGCCGTCGAAGCGGCCACGAACGCCTGCGGGAACAGGTTCTCCAACGATTCGTACGTCTGTTCGAGGCTGTTGTTCCGCTGCATGTAGTCGACGTGATCGACGAAGTGATCGAGGAAGGCGGGCCCTTCGGTTGAGGTCGTTGTCGAGGGGGTGGTGAACGAGTCGAAATCGGCCGTCTCTGCTGTTGAAGAGCTGGTCGAACTTTCAGTTACTACGATGTCGCGCAGACGTTCGAACAGGTTCGCCGCGGTTGTTGATATGGTGGATGTGACGGGTTCCGCGGTGGTCGTAGTGGTGGTAGTACTGATGGAGGTTGTAGACGAGGAAGATGTGGTCATTGCACGGGCCGTGGTAAATGCCTCCACCAGGGTTTTGGCGGTGTTCTGTACCATTTTGGATAGGACGCTGCTCTCCTGAGAGAGGTCCTCGTGGGCGTTCAGATTCACGCTGATAGGTTCCCACTCGGTGTCCTCACGTGGCCCCAGTTCGGTCCCCATGACCATTCCGGCGTTCTTCAGGGTATGCTGGCGGATGTTCTCCAGGATGGCGTTGTCTTCTGGTTCCGGACCGCGACGTTGGTGGTAGGCAGTGATCTCTTTTAGCGATTCCAGCACCAGGGTACGGATCCAGACGCATACGTTCGTAGCCACGATGTGCATCAGGCCGAAGCGGGCCAGTACTTTGAAGCGGTGGATGTTGAGCTGTTTAGGGGGATAATCGTTGAATAATGAGCGTCTTAGTTTCAGTGAGTAGAACTTACCCGAGCATTCATAAAAATGAAGTACATCTGCATGAAGGTGAAGATCATCTGCAGCAGGGGGTTGACTCCACGAAGTATCTGATGACACGGTGAGGTGAACGGTATCTCGAAGAACGACCCAAACTCAAGTCCGGTGTAGATCATGGTGCCCAATCCGAATGCTGTTCAAAATTGTGGAAACTCGTTAACCTTTTTGATTAAGTGTTCAACTCAGAGCTTCTTACCGATGGCACCAACACGAAGGAAGAAGCTTCCATGGGCCGGGTCTTGAGTGGTCTTCCGTTTGCATCGGGGTGAAAGGGCAACTTCCGGATCCGGTGTTGGCTCCTAAATTTGCAGAATGAATTTGCAAATGGACGTGAAACGAATCGGAAGTAAATTAATCGTGTTCTTCTATCGAACCACGACACACAATTTAGATTAAAACTGATAAAAAGACAAATTGAAACGCCAAAAGAAAAGATCCGTAACCAAACAAAAGACAAAGATCAGAATTCGTCAAGCCAAATTGGATTCGATCGGATCGGAGTCTGATAGATAGAAGAGAGAGAGAAAAAAAAACAGAAAACCAAGACTGGAACCGATCAGTACATTCAACGCAAATCAAAGTGGAAAAGAACACCAAATAATGAGATGATTAGAGTGTTATTGAATTAGTTTCACGGTTGTTTCACAGAGGGTGTCGATTGTAAACGCTTTGGTGGAACCCGGATCTAAAACATTCTGGTCTGGTATGGATTGAATTGAACATGAACAAACTTCAACACTTATTACATTACGCTTTAACATGGTGAGAGACGAGTTATTCGAACGATACATAATCACATGAAAAGTTTCAACGGTTTCAACAACGTGACAAGGGAGGAAACTGATAGCGAACTGAAACTTTGCAGACGCACAAATCACTATGACAATGAACAGCCGATTCAGCGGGGGTTGAGAAAGCTTTTATGATTGTACATATGTGGTAGAATAACTTGTCTATACGAAAAGCATATTCAATAGTGATAATGACAATGAAAAAATCTGTCATGGATGGTAGGTAGTAGGTCTGAGTGTGCATGGAATCTGACATTATCCATTTTATTTTGCAAAATGGGAGGGACGTTCCTGTTTATGCAAAAGTTAGAAATGTAAAAAAATTGCCATTAGCGAAACTATTGTTGTGGCTTAAATATCATTATTTCCATAGTTTAGGTCCGCATCTAAATACAAAGTGGTCTCCTAGCAGCCCTAAATTTCGCAAAAAAAATAGGACATAAAATACACGAAATACAAGATTCTTGTAAAACTGATGATTTTAGAACTCCGGGGAACAAAAGAAAATGTGATCAGAATTACGATATTCCCACTATGTTTTTATTTTTTATATAACATTAAACGCCATGCTTAGCTTACAGTAATGGTGGGATTAGTGGTATAGCTCTACCATGTACAGTGGAGGACCAAACAATAAGACCACTAACCGTTCACATATCAATGTTGCCCTATACTGGGATGTACCAGATTTGATGGTATGTCGGAACGTACTTAAAAACTTGAAAGTTCAGAAGACACGTTACGTTAGTTAATAGGCATTTTCTGTACCCTTAAGTAGAATTTAAAGAAAGTCTTTCCTCATAAAGTTCACGTGGCTGGTATTATCGACTTCTAGTATGGCATGGCTCCCATATCCAGAAAATAATAAAATGAAAATCTATGAGGCTGTCGTAGATAAGTCTTCAAGATTTAAACTCAAGGTGTCTACTACATGAAAAAAAAAACAGGAAAACTGGCAACCTTCAGGGGATTTATTTAGCAGGGAAAACCCTGGAATACTCAGGAATTCGGACACGAATGCCACATAAGTGGTCAAGTGTCTTTAATAAATATTAATAACTAGCTGTACCCGGCAAACTTTGTCTTGCCTACTGCGTTTTTTTTGACGTTTTGAGTTTCTAGTCAAGACCAAATCCCCGGTCCCCGGTATGGAAGATCGATTTTCATAAACTATCAATTTTTCCATGTTTTATGCCTCAAAAACCTTCCTTGGATGAAAACTAACAGAACAAAACTAAGACGACCAAAATCGGACCTTCCGTTCGCAAGTTATGCGCGGTCCCACGTATGCCACTGCATTTTTATATATATATATAGATATATAGATTATAACAACTCAGGAATTAATCTGAATACCGAGGGAAATTTGAAAATTAGGAAAATTATGAATAAACGTATTAGAGGGAAAAAAGGGGCTCATAGATTCAGCAGATATTTCTTGGGATCTGACAACTCTGTTGAAATTCTGATGAAAACATCAATATAGACGTGGATGAATCTGGAAGTTAAAATCCATCTAGAAATATCTCTATAAGGTTTTTTTTCAGAAATTCCGTCAGGGTTTCTTTCTGGAACTTCTTTAGAAATACCTCTTGGCTACTAGGATTGTTAATTTTTTCACGTTATTTTTTCTTGGCATGTATTCTTTTCTGAATTCCTGGAGATTCTTCCGGATTCCCAACGAAATTTTTCAAAGATTCGAATTTTTTTTATCGAATTTTTTCAGACTTCCTGAGTTTTATTAGATTTCTCCTGGAGTTTTTCGCAGGGATAAGGTTCTTTTCAGAATTACTGCTAGAGAATTTAACACACTCTTAGAAAAAATCATGTAAATTTAAGTTCTCTTGGATGCACATAAAAGGAGCGGCCCGTTTCACTCAAATTTACGTCTTTTAGCACGTATTTAGTCGAGCTAGCAATCACTAGAACCGAATCGACAGGTAAAACGTGAAAGTAAAATACATTGTAAAATGCTGACCTGGATTCGAGCACCGGTCTTCTGATTGAGAGGCAACCACTTTACCTCTCGGCTGTATCACCGAGTTGGAATATTGATAATAAATGTGAAACTGTTTCTACGTACCTGGTCAGATAGGTTTATTGACATTTTGTGCAACCGACTCAAGTTTACATGATGGATGTAAAATTGAGTCAAGTTTGCCATTCAGTCATAGAATGTTTACGTACGTTGATGGTTTACGTCACGTGTAAATTCCTAATTTTTTAAGAGTGCAGTATTGTTCCTAGAGTCCCTAATGGGATTTATCTCGTGACTCGTGAGTCCTCCTGTGCTTTGCCCAAAGAATTTTTCGGTGGACTTTTTCCAGCATTTATCCCGAGTTTTCCATAAGAGCTTCTCTCAAGATATATTTCAGATGTTGTCATGGAATATCTCCTAAAGATTCTCTTGGGATTTTCCTTGAAGATTTTCTTCAATTCCTCTCGGTTGTCCTCTTGGGGCTTCCCCAAAGGATCTGTAGATTATTAAAAAAAAAATCGATTTTTTTCTGGATTTCTACAGGAGTTTCAGCCGAGGTATTTCCTAAAGGATCTATCGGGATTTTTTTTTATTTCTCCAAAGGTATCTCTCGAAGTGTCACCCGAGTATCAGAAGATTCTTTTCGGTATTGATTCCAAGATGTTCCTCAGGGTTGTCCAGAAATTACCCTTTCTATCCGTATTTCTTCTAAGGTTTGTTCCGGAATGCCTTTTCGAATAGATACAGAGGCTATTGCTGATATTTTTCATGGAGTTCTTTCAGAGCTCTTTCCAGGCTTTTCCTCATAACTGTTTCTTGCAGTGATCATCCTGAGATAGTTTTTACAGATTTAACCCTGAATGCTTTCCGGAATCCCTATCGCAAAACTTGTCTGGGTACTCTTATGAGATTTATTTTTTCCAATAATTGCTTCCGTAGTTCTTGCATGGATTTCTCCAGATTTTCTTCTCGGAATATCTTATGGGATAACATACAAAATTCCTTGCAAGGAAATTCCGGAAAAAATATCAGAAGGATTCCCGGAAGGAATCCAGGATGAAACCTTCCGAGAATCGCCACAAAAACGTATGGGAGACATCTTGAGAGGAACTTCGGAAGAAATCCTGAAAAAAACTGACGAGTCTCAGAAAATAGTTGTGGGAGGAATCTCGGAAGGAAAAATTAAGGAAATTCTAGGAGGAGCTTTGAAAACATGTCAGAGAAATCCCAGGAGGAACTACGGATGAAATACGAGGAAACACCAAGAGAAACATAAAAAAAACTCACTGAAAGAAATCCCTGAAAGCACTTCTGCAGGAATCTCGTACAAGTCCTTAGAAAGACTTTTGAAAAGCTATTCCGGTAAACTACATGAAGAAACGTTGGATATATTTGGGTGGAATTTAATGTTTAAACAAACTTTAGAAGAAATTCCCAATCCCTGGGCAATGGCACATTGCTGTCAAGCAGGGATGCCATATACACAGATTTATCTGTATTATACAGATACTCGTAATGCCACAAAGAACCAATACTACCGTTATCTCATAAAAAAAAGGTGATACATGTGGTTTTTATTTATTTTGTTTATTTATATTTGCAGTTTGGAAGTTGATACATTGCACCGTATAGTCTACCATGACCAGTTGCTCTTCCCCCGAAAGCGGCTGACACTGATCCTCTCCTCAGAACCATGGGTCAAACGGACTTGGATACCTGGACATGAGCGAATTGCTACTCCCAATGGGCCCCAATCGGACTGAAAAGGAACAACACCCATCCATCATCATCCTTGTATAAAGTATCCTGCTTCTACCATAGGGTAGAAAAGTGAAAGCAGCAGAAAGGCAACCAGTTCGATAAAGTAGGTCACTTGACAGATTACACTTAAGCCAGATAAAGAAAAAAACTGTCTTGCACTTTACTTACAGACCTTGTTGCCGTCTACTTTTTGCTCATGTTACATCTGCCATGACACCTGAGAACTGTCAAACATTTTTGAGGTTAGGTTTTGAGGTGTAATAAAGAATATAATATTATTTTGGAAAAACAAAAGTTTATTGCAAACATAGCAAATTTCAAACGCTCCATAAAAAATTAGGAAGCGCTCCAGAAAGAAGAAAAACATATGTTTAATCAAAGTCTGCAATGATAGCAAGAAAAAAACCCTAAAAAATTCACCAAGCTGTGATGGCGCCTTTCTCGTGATTTCAAAAACCCATTTCGACAAAACTCAAGTAACAAGTGGATGATTATCGCACTTTTATACGTTTAACAAAATCCATTTCATGACACCAGAAATTACATCGTTTATCTGACTTTTGATGTTTGAGCCTTTAACTGCTTTAACAGCCTTTAAAAAAGCCTAAATCTTGGATTTTCAGCGGGTATTTTTGATTTAAGGCGAAACTGGAAGCATTTCCTCACTTTTAAGTTTATGATTTTTTATTAGATAACGAACCAATATTTTTAAAATCGGTTTTCGTGCACATTAAGAGTATGGATCAAGGTATCCTCTGAATTTTTTTTGTAGTGGAAAATGTTTTTCGTTTTTGCAGAAACCATTTTTGAACAAAATTTCACAAAAAAATGGTTTTTGCAAAAATGGAAAACATTTTCCACCTCAAAAAAAAAATCAGCAGATACCTTGATCCATACTCTACATGTGTACGAAAACCGATTTTGAAAATATTGCTTCGTTATTTAATAAAAAATCAAAAACCGGAAATATGAGAAAATGCTTCCAGTTTCGCCTTAAGTCCCTTATCTTGGATATTCTGGTTGTTTTGGATTCCAGACTTCCTCCCCATACCAGATAAACCCATATTCAAAAATTTCTAGAGTCTGAAACTACTTTAAACATCCACCATTTTGGATATTCCGGTTGCCATTTTTGAGCTCTGGACATTTTCTACACATCAAATATACCCATATTTCCCCAGACAACTAGTCATCGTATATGATGTTCCATAAGATGGTAAAGTGGAGGCCTTACGCATGCATGCCTCCATTTTGGAGCATGAAAAATGTACGCATATAACCTTCACTTTCACATCTCATGTTACATTTTATACGAATGCTAGTTGCTGGGTCATCATTATAAAGTCTAAAACTCCATTAAACAGCCACCATCTTGAATTAAGAAACGCCATATTAAACTGTCAGTCGCAATCATGGATATTCTGCATATTGCAGGATTTTAGACCGTCATCTTGGATATTATGGTCACCATTTTTGTACTTAGGACATTTCATTCCATTCGTTTAGTTAACATCAAATTCATGATAATACTGAATCAACAATTTGCCGCCATAATACTCGATTTGCAGCTGCAGCTCTCCAACGTCGGTCACGCCCAACACTCGTCAGATCACGCTCCACCTGGTCCGCCCATCGTGCTCTCTGCGCTCCACGCCGTCTTGTACCAATTGGATGGTTAGCAAACACCACCTTTGCAGGGTTGTTGTCCAGCATTCTTGCAACATGCCCTGCCCATTGTATCCTTCTGGCTTTGGCCACTTTCTGGATGCTGGGTTCGCCGTACAGTGCAGCGAGCTCGTGGTTCATCCTTCTCCGCCACACACCGTTCTCCTGCACGCCGCCAAAGATCGTCCTCAGCACCCGTCGCTCGAAAACTCTGAGTGCTTGCAAGTCCTCCTCGAGCATTGTCCATGTCTTGTGTCCATAGAGAACCATCGGTCTTATTAACGTCTTGTACATGGTACATTTGGGGGTGAATCTTTTTTGACCGCAGTTTCTTCGGGAGCCCATAGTAGGCACGACTTCCACTGATGATGCGCCTTCGTATTTCACGGCTCACGTTATTGTCAGCCGTTAGCAAGGAACCGAGGTAGACGAATTCTTCTACCACCTCGAAAGTATCCCCGTCTATCGTAACATTGCCGCCAAGGCTTGTCCTGTCTCGCTCAGTCCCACCTACTAGCATGTACTTTGTCTAAGCCACATTCACCACCAGTCCGACCTTTGCTGCTTCGCGTTTCAGGCGGGTGTACAGTTCTGCCACCGTTCCAAATGTACTAGCAATAATATCCATGCTATCCGCAAAACAGACAAATTGGCCGGATTTTGTGAAGATCGTACCCCGGCTGTTGAGCCCGGCTTGTCGCATAACACCTTCCAGGGCGATGTTGAATAGTAGGCAGGAAAGTCCATCACCTTGTCGTAGTCCCCGTCGAGATTCGAATGAACTGGATAGTACACCCGAAATCCTTACGCTGTTCTGCGCACCGTCCATCGTTGCTCTTATCAGTCTGGTAAGCTTCCCGGGAAAGCTGTTCTCGTCCATGATTTTCCATAGCTCAGTGCGGTCGATACTGTCGTATGCCGTTTTGAAGTCGATGAACAGGTGATGCGTTGGGACCTGGTATTCACGGCATTTCTGGAGGATTTGCCGTACGGTGAAGATCTGGTCCGTTGTCGACCGGCCGTCGATGAAACCGGCTTGGTAACTTCCCACGAACTCATTTACTTTAGGTGAAAGACGACGGAAGATGATCTAGGATAGCACTTTGTGGGCAGCATTCAGAATAGTGATCACCCTGAAGTTCTCACATTCCAAATGGTCGCCTTTCTTGTGAATGGGACAGATTACCCCTTCCTTCCACTCCTCCGGTAGTTGTTCGGTTTCCCAGATCTTGACTACTAACTGGTGCAGACACGTGGACAACTTTTCCGGGCCCATCTTGATGAGTTCTGCTGCGATACCGTCCTTACCAGCCGCTTTGTTGTTTTTGAGCTAGTGGATGGCATCCTTAACTCCCCTCAGCGTGAGAGTTGGTTCGTTCCCGTCCTCTGCTGCATCAACATAGTCATTTCCTCCACTGCCTTGGTCCTCCGTGCCTACATTCTCTTCGCCATTCAGGTGCTCGTCGAAGTGCTGCTTCCACCTTTCGATCACCTCAGGTTTGTCCGTCAGGAGGCTCCCGTCCTTATCCCTGCAGATTTCGGCTTGCGGCACGTAGCCTTTGTGGGATGCGTTGAGCTTCTGGTAGAACTTACGTGTTTCTTGTGAACGGCACAGCATTTCCTCGCACTCCGTTTCTTCCAGGCGGCGCTTTTTCTCCCGAAAGAGGCGGGTCTGCTGCTTCCGCTTCTGTCTGTATCGCTTCACATTCTGTCGGGTTCCATGCTGCAGCATTACCGCCCGCGCTGCATCCTTCTCCTCCAGAACCGTTCTGCACTCTTCGTCGAACCATTCGTTCCGTTGATTCCGTTCCACGTACCCGATGGTGCTCTCGGCTGCGTCGTTGATGTCTGCTTTCACTGTACTCCAGCAGTCCTCTAGAGGGGCCTCATCCAGCTCGCCCTCGTCTGGCAACGCGGCCTCGAGATTCTGCGCGAATACTGACGCGACATCCGGTTGCTTCAGTCGCTCTAGGTTGTACCGTGGTGGTCGCCGGTATCGTACATTGTTGATGACGGAGAGTTTTGGGCGCAGTTTGACCATCACCAGATAGTGGTCGGAGTCGATGTTGGCGCCACGATAGGTCCTGACGTGATAGGAGAAGTGCCGTCCGTCAATCAGAACGTGGTCGATTTGAGATTCCGTCTGCTGTGGTGATCTCCAGGTGTAACGATAAGGGAGGCTGTGTTGGAAAAGGTGCTACGTATGGCCATATTTTTGGAGGCGGCGAAATCAATGAGTCGTAGGCCGTTTTCGTTCGTTTGCTGGTGGGCGCTAAACTTACCAATCGTCGGTCTGAATTCCTCCTCCTGGCCTACCTGAGCGTTCAAATCTCTTATGATGATCTTGACGTCGTGGCTTGGGCAGCGATCGTACTGCGTTCGAGCTGCGCGTAAAATGCGTCCTTGTCATCATCAGTACTTCCGGAGTGTGGGCTGTGCACGTTTATTATGCTGAAGTTGAAGAATCGGCCTTTGTTCCTCAACCTGCACATTCTTTCGTCGATCGGCCACCAACCGATCACGCGCCTCTGCATATCACCCATCACGATGAAAGCTGTTCCCAGCTCGCGTGTGTTGCCGCAGCTCTGGTAGATTGTATGATTACCTCTAAACGTTCGCACCATAGATCCTGTCCAACACACCTCCTGCAGCGCTACGATGCCGAACCCGCGGTCCTTCAGTAGATCGGCGAGTATGCGGGTGCTCCCAATGAAGTTGAGAGATCGGCAGTTCCACGTACCGAGTTTCCAATCGCAAGTCCTTTTTGTTCGCTGGGGTCGTTGCCGTTGGTCTCGGTTCGTATTACTATGTTGCTGATTTTCCGTTACAATGGTTTTTTACGGCTGGCTCGTAGGGCCTGACACCAACCCCCTACTTTCCGGAGGACCATAGTGCACAGTTGAGCTTAGAGTCCTTCCCTGGCACTCGGACGTAGATCAGCCGCCCCTAACATGGGGATCAGACGCTGTTGTGAGCCGCTCCTCCTGGAGAACAGACCCAGCAAACCAGAAGTCATATAAGGATGTTAGTCCAAAGTTATATTAATGGACACATTTAGTTAGAATTATATAAGGTGCAATAACAGATTAGGTTAAATTGTATACCAAGCCCACAATTTCATCCGATTTCATTTGGCAACATTAGTAATTTCAACTTTGCGTTTACAAATATACAACTTCAAGTTGGCATTCTTCAACAACTTCAGATGCACTTGTTGCGATTCTATTGTAATCATAAATGTGAGATTACATATGAGGCCATATTTGTAAAAATAAAATTATACGGTGAGAACATCTAGTTGGAGAGCCAGTGGTTGATGAAAATTATATGTTTTATGGAATATTTCAATAGGCGCATCTTTTACTTCAAATAAGTAAAGATACAGATGCGTTTACATTAACCTACCTAAATCTCCTACTAGTAGCTCCAAAGGCATCTCTGAGCAAGTGCCAGTCCAGCCGTATAGCGAATGAACAGTTGCGTTGTTCTAGGCAGAAGTTTCTATCGTTCCTCGCACGGTTCATGCATTTAGCTGCCGCTGTACAGCCTCATCCCAGCATAATAAATGAATTTCACTAAACCACCAAAACATTTCACACTTTGCTTTCATTTTCACCAACATTTTCGCTAAAATCCACATTGTTGATCAAGAGACTGACACGGCTTGTTGTTATTTAATTGTTTGTGAAAAAGAAATCATATAAAGGGTCAAACTAAGTTATATGTGAAATTATATAATGCGCCGGATGAATTCGTCTTGAATTGTGTATGTCAAAATGATATTGTCAATTTGTACGTATATGGCCTCCAAAATCTATACGGATAGATTAAATGTGGGCATTTTAAACAATCCTTTTCGAATGAATAAATCTCCACATATCTGAGTTGCAACAGTGTAATGGATTTGAGTGCACAATTTTATCACTCAATGCTGGTATTTGTGGCCCTCCAGACCACACTTTGAATTATTTATATTTGCTTATATTTCACGTTCTACAACAGTCAGTTATTGACACAGTGGTAGAGTATCTGATTAATGAGATGCAGGTCGGAATATCTAGGCTTGAAATCTTCCTTTTTTTATTTGCACATGTGCAAATGAAATCATATATATTGCCCAGCAAAGTTATAAAAACCAATTATATAACACGCCAAATGAATTCGTCTGAAGTTGTATTACTCAAAGTGGTTTTCTCAAAATGTACGTATATGGCCTCCAAATTTGTGCGAATAGAGCATATTTGGTGCATCTTATACAATGTGTTTTGGACCGATAAGAGTTCACTCAGCAAAGTTGTAACAGAGTTATGTGAATCAATTTGTTGGCTGGGGACGCTCAGGTTTACCGAAGCAAACCCCCCCTTCCCTGTCAGCCTACGACCAAAGTTCCCACCGGGGTTGGTTACCCGATCTTCCCTAAGGTTGCTCATAGTTTCCGGCCGGTACCGCGAAAAATTAAAACTGTTTTGTTTATTTAACCATCAAAACAAAGATATTGGTACTCAAAAATTACGTTATACTCAGAAAAATGAGCTCTTTCGATTAAGTTATAGAAAAAAGCAATGTTTTATACACTAAACAACTCAATTTATTATAGGAAACATCTGGGAGTTTTTACAAGTTTCAACATTACTTCTGGAATTTTTTTAATGAAAATCATGGAGAAATCCTCAAAGAAACTGTTTAAAACAAATGTTTGAATGAATTGCCGAAGAAATCGACTGAACATTTATTGAAGGCATTTCTGAAAGTTTCCTTTTAGGAATTCCAAGAAAAATCCTAATATGAAATTATGAAGAATCGTTCAAGGAGTTTTCAATGAGAAATTCATGAAAAAATACTTGAACTTTTCGAGTAAGAGCAACTGACAAACAGTTAAAAAAAAGCCGGGACTGGGAATCAAACTTGTGATCATCCACCAAGGGGCCTTATCAAATTACAAAGGTTCGGAAAAAAATCTTGGAATAATTCTCGTAGGGATTACCAGGAGAGATCTGAGCAGCGTCGGATCACTTTGCGGTCTCATGGTATCACACAAAAGAATTCAACTTATAAGTAAAATGCAAAAAAGTACGTTTTCCCATACTAACTTCTATAGATACCAATTTCAATCGCAATGCGGAATACGGAGACGCAACCAATCACTCCCAAATTTTGCACAGATGTCTTGGACGCTAATATAGATTCAAAAAGCTTCGTTTCGGGTTGATACGATCAAATTTGAAGTTCCTCCATACAACGTTGACCCACTCTAATGAGCATAGATGGCCGTAAAATTCGTAGTTGCTGTTCCCTGATTGACCAGAACAATATAAATTGCACAAGGAGCCAACAAACGGAGCTTGGGAGTAGCTTATTGTTCTCAATGTGCATCTTATAGAATTCCAAACTGTATTAACCTTCTTCGTGCATTAGCTTGCGCTCAACTCGCTGACCTTGTGCACGTTTGGGGATCATAATGACCCCAATGCACGACGAGGGTTATGTTAATAACGGCACCGGCCACGTCTTTACGGTCATCGAGGAAGGATAGAAACTAATGTATTCAGAGAAATTCAAATAGCTTCAAATTGACGATATTTCCTGGCATCCCTAAGATGGATTCATAAGCTGACTGGTTATGACAGATGAACAACTTATCCTGTAAAGTGACACCACCGGCCCTACACATCAAAACGATCAGATGAATTGAAATACAAACCTAGAGACAATGCATTCAATTCAAGCAGCTACAGAAGCAGTACAGATAGGTTTGGGTGAACTGACTTAATTACTTTAAGACGAATTGTGGTCTGACTTCTCATATATAAGAAGTTTATATTTTTTAAATGAAAGTCTCAACTCAATCGAGATTGAGGTGCTTGGGTACGCTGTTCATGACTGGAAGACGGCAGGCAGGAAATGGCTTATGAAAACATGTAGAATGGTACCCAGTAAAACGATTATTTGCTTTCACACCGATCATTAGCATAAACCATATCCCGAAAAGATTTGTTAGTAACAAACGCACACACCAAAAATGTTATTAGGACAGCACTGTCACCACAAAACACGAGGTTAGAGGAGAACTCCCGAACAAGTCGGAAGCATGGCACACGCATGGCATCTTAAAATCCTATCAGATCGGATGGAACTGTTGTGTTGTACCTGGTGCGGTGGACCTGCAGTTCGATGTTTCTGATGCTGGCCACTTCTACTACTAGGACTAGCGTTACTACTACCACCGGGCGCCGCCGATGGCTGCTGTGAGGCCCGCACCAGATCCCGTTTCTTCTTCGGGTATACTTCCTTTTCGGACGACGACGACGAAGACGACAATCGGGGAGTCGCGGCATGGTGTGTTACAACAGGTTTTTTTGTTTGTTATTTTGGCGTTATACGATTGTGTTGCGAATGTGATGTGTTGTGGTATGTTGATATGTTGGGTATGTCATTCGCGGAAGTCGAAATTTTGAAATAAGAATAAGACATAATTTAGCATAGCCAAACCGATAAGAAGATAGCCTGAATATATATCAGAAGGTGCATTAGAAACGACAAAAACTGAGAACATCGATACTATATGGGATATTAAAGATTCACAATGAGCACAAACGCCGCATTTAGAGAAACCACAATACGACACCCTTAGAATTTACGGTAAATTTAATATTTGAACTCAATACTACTGAGGTTTTCCATTTAACTGATTATAATCAATGTTTAGTCATGAAGATGATGACAAGCTAAGCCTGACAAACAAAAGGCTGAGTTTACAACATCACAGTTGAAAACATCCAGAGGCGAGTCTTTCTAATTGCGGCCCTGAGCACATTGTGCCCTTCCGAAAG
Organism: Aedes albopictus; assembly: GCF_035046485.1. NCBI lineage: Eukaryota > Metazoa > Arthropoda > Insecta > Diptera > Culicidae > Aedes > Aedes albopictus. The sequence goes on from NC_085136.1 coordinate 92,405,951, forward strand.
CAACAAATCACCTGATAGGGGCTGGGTTTCGCCGACTGTTGCGATCCCTTGCCGGACTTCTCCTCCTTTCCTTTGCCGCTGTCCTTGCCGGAGTCCTTTCCGGCGTCTTTGGCCCCGTCCTTACCGGAGGCATCCTTTCCGCCCGCCTCCGGATCGCCCTTCTTTGGCTTTTTCTCCTTCTTTGGTTTCTTTTCTTTCGGTGGTTTTGGTTTCGAGTTGCAGCAAGAGCTCTCTGCAAATCGAGATCATCGACGATTAACGTCTCTACGAGAGCTTTCTAAATTCAACAGTAACGGACTTACCTTGCAGCAGGAAACAGAACACATACAACAGGAACAGGATACTCGCCCCGTACAGGTAGGTGAAGAATCCTTCGTAGTAGATTACGGGTAGTCGGTGGGTCGTCACGTCGCTGATTACGTACGCGACGCAGACCACTATCAGTAGCATGGCATAGACTAGACTAGTTACGATGAAGAGGGACGTCCTGTTGCAAGGGAGAGAGAGAGGGAAGAGAAACATAAAATCAATTTCAATTGGCACAATGGAACATGTTGATTGCAGTTCATAAAAATAAAATGTGTAATGTAAAAGGAATCCACTTGACTAGAGATTGATCAGATGATGAACGAAACTGGCACGTTTGAACGATGTGCGATGAAGATCTAGTCCGCCTCAAGCGAATCCGCCTGAATGTAGACTCTACGCGTGGATGACTTGCATGCTATTTATGAGTGCAAAGTTGTAGCTGATTCGATTTTTTTTATTTGTGTTGTATGTGTACCCACAGAGAACAGACATCCAAACCAGAGCAAATTTGATCTCGATTGTTGTGCATTACGATGTTCGTTCAGACTGAAAATTAATTGACTTGTCCAGTCAAGATTCCATATTATTCTTCAAATGTACTCGAACCAACCCCAAGTGCGCAATTGGGTTTATAAATTTTTAAAAATGTATCGATTTCTTAATTTTATACGAAAGAGCACCTTTTTCTGAGCCACTATGATTTTTTTAAGATTTTTAGAACTTTATTTTGGTACCTAAAACAAATTTCAAAGAGATTTTTAGAAATCACCTTTTGACAGCTGGGCAACTGTTTGACAGCTCCGCCCAGTACAAACTGCGACGAGGGGTATTCGACAAATCGCTCCCATACAAACTTCAAATTGATTTTTAAATTGGCTCCCGGGCACAAACATTCATGACAATTTGGATTTCGGCTCAGTTTGACATGCAGATTCAGAATATCAAATTATCTCAACACCGTTAAAGAAGCCAATAGTGGTTTGTCAAGCACGTCGAGTGCACGTAGGGTAAGAGTGGAACGCGAATTGCAGCGGCTGGAAGAAGAGAAGATGCTTTTGGAAGATCTGAGTCCCAAGAAGGCCGAGAAGGAACGGGCGCTACGAAAGCTGCAGGAAAACCTGGAACGATAAAACAGTACATCGCGCGGAAGTACGAGTTGCTGAACCAGCAGGACGGCGACGAAGACAGAAGTGTCCGTAGTATGTGGAACAGCCGGAGAATTGAGAAACGCACTGAATATTGGGTAAGCCGGGCCAAGCAAGCTTAGAGTTCCGGTGTAAATCGACGTCTGCGTCCGCAGGTGGTACATACTTCGTCATTGCCAATGAAACTTACGACAGCAGTAGTTCTCCCACTATCGGCGAGAGTAGGAACGGGATATGAGGTGAAGTCGACCCCGCGAACTTTGGGAAGCATCATTATCGGCGACGAATCCGAAGGTGTAAACGCGATGAATTCAACTTTTAGCCATATGAGATATGGGAATCTGTTGAAGGTTGAAGAATCGGAGTCAGTCAGCGCGAACACTGATGTAATTCCGAAGACTAACCGTTTCGGTACTCACTACAAGCGGTAGAGTGTCGAAACCGGGGAGTTACAGAAATAAAATACACTACAGTTATAGCGACAGTCTGAAGCGGAACGTTGGACCATTCAGGACCTGCAGGAGAAGAAGCTCATTGTGGATACCGACACCAGGCGTAGGAGGGAAGTCCACCTCGTGAATCGAATAACCAGCCTGCGATTGTAGTACGACGCTAAGCTGAAACTGGTTTGTGTCCCGGAAACCAACTTGTGAAAGCAGCAGGACCGTGAACGGATAGATCTGAAATCTAGGATGGAGACCAAAAGTACTGAAGTACTCGTTTCTGGCTCTACATTTGACATTTTTCCATATGAACATCACAGGGCCAGTCGAACTCAAACTGATCGAAATAAATATCAACATTTTTTTCCTGCAGCCTTCTTCCTCGAAACAGTTTCCATGCACGTACTCAACGCCCCAGTACTCGAACGCAACGGCGACAGAATTTTCTGCCTCTTATTTTTTTCATTTTTTTGCGTGTCAAACTGTGGGGTGTAAATATAGTTTACTGTTATTCCCCTTGCGTGTCCGTCTCCTAGCTGACAGCCAGCACCATGACGACGATGTCAGTGTGAAGCTACCTCATTAAGGAGGTACACTGAAGTTTTTTTTACGCGGTTTTTTTACGCGGTTTTTTTTTACGCGGTTTTTTTTTTCGCGGTACCGCGTAAAAAACCGCGTTATTTCAAAAAACGTCGTTAAAAAAACCGCGTTATTTCAAAACCCGTCGTAAAAAAACCGAGTTTTTTTCAAAAACACTCGCAAAATAGTCAGGATTACATCTAACGTGACTTGATTTTTTTTGGACTTTTTTTACGACGTTTTTTGAAATAACGCAGTTTTTTTACGCCGTTTTTTTTTACGCGGTACCCTTACCGTCGCAAAAAAAAACTTCAGTGTATTGGTGGAGCAAGTTGCCTTCATCGTGTGGTTTCAGATTATGCCAAGTGATTCTACTGTAGTTTGCTAAAATGGCGGGGAACAGATTGATCCAAAAAATCTCAAATTTTGAATGTTTGTCAACCTATTATATGTGCATCATTGGTAAAAATTTGGGCACGATCTATTAACCTTTCGCGAAGCTAGAACCGTTCTCGTAAAACACTATTTTAAGACATCTTATTGTTGAGCTGTCATATCTCAGAAACCAGTGAACCGAATTGAACGAAATTGTCAAATAATTTTAGATATGATATTATAACTAATGGCGGTTATGCCACAGCTACCGTTGGCTGAGGAGAGGGTTAAAGAAGGCCACCCTTCCCAGCGGCTAACGAGACTCTGTATTTACCCTCAATCCCAGGGTCGGCGCGCTTATCCTTACTATTTCGCGGATTCAGAAAAGCACTTGAGTTAGCTTTTCATACTCTCTAATTCTTTCTACCTTGTGCACTTTCTATCTTCTCTCTAGCTCTCTACCTTCACTCTACTTACACCCACTTTCTTAATCTAATCTGACCTTTTTCTTCCTTCTTTGAGGCCCCTTTCTCCTGCTGCCATCATCCACCAATCCTCTCCTTCCTCGTCCTTCTTCTTCTTCTTCTTCCATGTCCATTGTAACCTTTGCCGCCCATTCGAAACGGGATGTCTGCGACTACTGGAGACCGGGCCTCGAGTTGGTCCTCGGCCGGTTTTGTGAATGGCCGGATCTTCATCTGCCCAAGCCTTCGCCGGATGTCTTCACGGCGTAGGGTGACCCATTTTGGGGTTAGGGTTCACCTCTTCATTTGTGGTAAAACTTCGGGGTTCTGTGTGAAAGGGGGGGGGGGATTTCAGGTATTGCAGGTTCATGGAATCATCTAGATTCTAGATTACCTGTGTATTTGGAACCCACCACACACCCAATAGGCACACATTAGACACTATAAGTACAACGGACTTCACTACCCAGGTAACCAGTAAGCAGTTGAAATGCGCCTTTACAGCAGGTCAAAAAATGGAAATAAGTCGTATATGCGCCATAAGTGCTGCTTAAATGCAGGTTTTGGCCCAATATACGGCTGAATTAATGCTTATCTCTCAGACTATCGAAAATGAAAACGAAAATATGTGTATAATTCCACACTTCTTATCTCACCGTCTTGTCTATCTCTCTCCCATTTCTCTTTTCTTCACTTTGCGCTTCCAAAAGAGGTAATTCATGCAATTTTGAATGTGCTGGGTAGTATTTTTATGCTAGAAGACCCCAAAAGATCGTGCATTTGAAATGCTACGCAACAGCTGTCACATTTTCAGTAGCAGTTCAGTTGCTAATTTAGTACAGTTTAGCAGTTGAACTGCTATGATAGAGCAGGAAGCAGGTGGAATGAAGATATAATGCTGAAATACGGCTTGTTTAAATGCTTAGTGGTTACCTGGGTAGTGTCGATGACTTGGGCAATTGGCCGTTTATTTCCTTTCGCTTTTCATTTTTGGCCTCCTTTCGCTACCAAAGTACCGTCTACCCCCGTTGGTTTGACGACACCTCATGCAAACCAACGGGGTTCATTTTTAGTTTGAACTTCTAGCAACCCTGTGGACGACGAAAAACCCCACTGCTGGCAGCCTCATCTTATGTTTTGTTTTGATTCTGCTTTCCGTTTCACCCCGTTCCATTATCAGAATGAAGTTTGGGCCATTTTTAATTTGAACGATGTGCAGATTAGAGGTGGTCAAATTGAAAAGTGTTCAGATTAGATGCGGTCAAACGAACGGAGGTAGACGGTATGCCCGTCTATCGTAACATTGCTGCCAAGGCTTGTCCTGTCTCGTTCAGTCCCACCTACCAGCATGTACTTTGTCTTAGCCGCATTCACCACCAGTACGAACTTTGTTGCTTCGCGTTTCAGGCGAGTGTACAGTTCTGCCACCGTTCCAAATGTTCTAGCAATAATATCTATGTCATGCGCAAAGCAGACAAATTGGCCGGATTTCATGAAAATCGTTCCCCGGCTGTTGAGCCCGGCTCGTAGCATAACACCTTCCAGGGAGATGTTGAATAGTAGACAGGAAAGTCCATCACCTTGTCGTAGTCCCCGTCGAGATTCGAATGAACTGGATAGTTCACCCGAAATCTTTACGCTTTTCTGCACACTGTCCATCGTTGCTCTTATCAGACTGGTAAGCTTCCCGGGAAAGCTGTTCTTGTCCATGATTTTCTACAGCTCTGTGTGGACAATACTGTCGTATGCCGTCTTGAAGTCGATGAACAGGTGGTGCGTTGGGACTTGGTATTCACGACATTTCTGGAGGATTTGCCGTACGGTGAAGACCTGGTCCGTTGTCGACCGGCCGTCGATGAAACCGGCTTGGTAACTTCCCACGAACTCATTTACTTTAGGTGAAAGACGACGGAAGATGATCTGGGATAAATAGCACTTTGTAGGCGGCATTCAAAATGGTGATCGCTCGAAAGTTTTAATGTGTGAGAACTTGTCGCCTTTCTTGTGGATGGGACAAATTATCCCTTCCTTCCACTCCTCCGGTAGCTGTTCGGTTTCCCAGATCTTGACTACTAACTGGTGCAGACAGGTGGCCAACTTTTCCGGTTAGGCTTCTGTTTGACTATAGATCAGAAGATCATGGGTTCAATTCCCACCCCCTCCCAGGGGTGAGTGAGTAAGTCTACGGACTATGAAATAATAATGCAATTCCTGATTGGGACTCTTGAAAAGCAACACATCGAGGAGAAGGAACGGATGCGCACTTCGGAAGTAGATTTGCGCAATCAAAGCGAGCAGCGCGAATGGGAATGCGATGCACTTCAACTTCAAGTAGCAGAATTAAAGACCGAGTTACAGTGCCTTCGTGAAATGGAGCAGCGCGTCGCCAGCGTGAACACGAAGCCATTTGTGTACGGAATGAAGCGGAAAAGCAGTACTGGGATCTGCACCTCCGTTACGTCCATCTTCGGGGTCGTGGTTTGAATTCATGAACGCACCTAGCACTACTAGCGAGGTCAATCCTTCGATTCTTCTTAATCCGCTCCCTCCATGTCTTTCTTCTATGGACACATTTGCGACCGTGCTAAGGATCCAACCTCAGCTGCTTTCTCAAGGTGTAGTTCCGGCTTACGTGGGCGATCAGGCCGTATACCCATCAACTCGCTGCAAGACAACTGGTCACGAAGGAATTTCCTATATTTTCGGGGATCCTACAGACTGGCCACTATTTATAAGCAGCTATCAACACTCGACGGAGACTTGGGGATACTCGAACTCCGAAAACCTTTTGCATCTGCTGCGTAGTCTACGAGGTAGCTCGAATTTTTCGCTCCCCCGCCCACTGTGTCACAAGTAAAATTGCTCATGAACTCCTGTAGAAGTTCTTCCAGGAATTCTTTCGGAAAATCTTCTATGGATTTCTTTGGAAATAATATAGTTACCTTCCTATACATTATTTTTTTAAACATTACTATCAATCTTATTCTCTACATTGCCTCTCTTGTCTACTCTTAGCCCAAATTATTACAACAGGTTTTTAGTATAAGTAAAAAAAAGTTAATTTCTTGATTTCTTTATGTTTTGAATTCTAGCAGCGACCAATGAAATCTTTCATTTATGATGCTTGTTTGATTTTCAGACCTTTTAGAACCTTTTTCCATGGTGAATTGACACCTCCGGTAATCGGTTTCTGCACTGAAAGAAAAAAAATCACGCTAAAAAAACAATTTTGAACGCAAAATAAATAAAAAATGAAATCGTAAATGATGTTCATACAAAAGGTATTCATATACTTATGGCAATAACCACTTGTTGTGGCATTTTTGAAGCAAGTTTTGACAGTTTCTGCTTTGATTTTATGCTTCCGAACGTACGAATGTTTGTAGCTTCGATGATCGTCTTATTCTTCTTTGTGTACTTGAATATAGGCTGTTGTTTGCTCCTGAAGATCAAGCTCGGTTTTGTCACTGTTCAATCTGTTGTCCCTTCTTGCCGCCGTTCCTGTTCATCCGGCGTTTACCAGTTCGCTGTTTTAATTAGCCAGCCGCCAACCTGTAGGCATATTGAGTCCAAGATACGACTTACCAACCAACTCAGAGGTTCCAATGCATTCTTCATTGAGGCCAGGATTCTATTAATAAACCAACTCAGAGGTTCTTCTATGAATCCGTAATTGAGTCCGAGATGCGACTTGTAAACCAACTCAGAGGTTTTCAATGCATCCTTTATTGAGGCCAGGATTCTACTAATGAACCAGCTCAGAGGTCATTTTATGAATCCGTTATTGAGTCCAAGATGCGACTTGTAAACCAACTCAGAGGTTTTCGCATTTCATAGAAGCCAGAATTGTACTTATCAACCAACACAGAGGTTGAGTTCAATATGTGACTAACTAACCAACTCAGAGGTTATTCTATGATTCTGTAATTGCGTACAAGTTGTGAGCAAGATGCCTAGTGCAACTAACACAGAGATTTTCAATGCACTTTTCATTGAGACCAGGATTCTACTAATCAACCAACTCAAAGGTTTTCATTTATAAATCCGTTGTTACTCACCGACTTTAACAAGTCGATGACAATTCAATACAAGAAGCTAGGAACTGCATTTGGCATTAACAGCTCCTATTCATGAATAGTTTCGTTTCTATTTTTGGTATTTCTTTGCACAAATATATTCAAATACTAAGCTGAACAACCAGCTGCTTGCACTATATTAGTCGCGAATATGTGCACTCGAATCCAGTATTTACGCGTATTAGTCATATGAGGAATGGAAACCAGAATTAAGCTTATCAACCAACACAGAGGTTGAGTTCAAGATGTAATTTACTAACCAACTCAGAGGTTATTCTATGATTCTGTTACTGTGATCAAGTTGCGAGAAAGATACCTAGTGCAACTAACTCAGCTATATTTAGTGCATCTCTCATTGAGACCAGTATTCTACTTATCAACCAATTCAGCGGTTTTTTCATAAATCCGTTGTTCAATATGTGACGCTAGTTACTTACCGACTTTAACAAGTCGCTAAAATATCAATACAAGAAGCTAGGAACATTTACATTTGACATTAACAGATCCTATTCGTGAGTAGTTTCGTTTCTATGTTTTATATTTCTTGCACAAATATATTAAAACAATAAGCTGAACAAGCTGCTTGCTCTATATTAATCGTGAATATGTACACTCAAATCCAGTATTTTACATATATTGGTCGTAAAAAAAATGGAAATCAATAAATTTTATGTTCAAAATATACGCCATATTGTTTTCACTGCAATTCTCAGAGAAATAGAGGTTTTGAATGCATTATTTATTTGTCAAAGTCCAACTCGTGTGTTTCGCCATTGAGTCCAAAATGTTATTTGTCTTCTGCCAATTTATACACATTTGTTCAATATATCCTTTACTGCAGTCAAGTTAACTTATTTACCTACTCGAGTTAAATAATGCGGTCAAGCAATTTCAAAAAATAAACAAACAAACTCACAAACCATAATTTATAATTAGAAACGTTACTCAGCATCACTATGCCCCTAATGCCACTATTTAAAAAAATACATAAAGTCACAACAAATAGGGTATTGGTTCCCTTATTAAGCATGTGGCTCCCATTTTCATCCTACGAAAATCAAAGGATTGTTGGAAGCGTTGTTTGTTTTGTTTCTCATTTTTGTTTTTTTTAGAAGGGGTGCTCACTTCTGAAAACAAAAAGAACGGAATCAATCGGTGCCGTATTCGCTTGCTTTCGGATAGGATGAATATGGAAGCGTGAGATTACTGATGGCACACATACAGTAAGAAAATCATAGACACAATAAAGTTTATTTTGAATTTATGAACAGTGTATATGAAATTTCACATGTTAGTTATTTTCAGGCTGAATCCAAACCCTACCCATCAAGACCATGGATATCTAAATGAAACGATTCGTTACATGAAGTGTGGACTGACTACTAATTGGGGCTACCAGATTTATACCTCAATATGTGTAACAAAAAAGTAAATCTATATCTGTATATATATAAAATGAATTTCTGTCTGTTTGTCTGTCTGTCTGACCGTTATGCATTCGAAAACTACTGATCCGATCGGTTTGAAATTTTGTATGTGGATACCGTTGGGGCCGGAGAAGGTTATTAGCTTGATGTGAGACCTCTACGGTCTCGGAAACGGGGGCTCCCGGGACAGGTAGTAAAGAATAAAAAAAAACTTGTGCGATTTAACTATCATTCAATTTTCTTACTACTCAACTCAGTATAGCATAACTTTATTTCTTTAACCGTTATGTGTCCGACAAACTTTTTTGCTTTTTTTCTACACCAAATTGAAACTGCCATTAAGCACACGGACCTTTAAAAATATATAATTTGAATTAATTACAATATTTTTTGTGATGGAAAAATAAAATACAAATACTTTCGTCCTCATATTTTAGTGCACTATCATATAGCGCAATCATATTTTTTAAACCTATTAAAAAACTCACACGGGGTAAAACTGTTCAAAATAAAATATACAGCTTCATAGAATAAAAATTCAAGAAAAAAAAAATCTTTTCACAAGCAAGTATCAACTCTTGTTGAAATTGAAATATTTTAATTTGTTTCGAAACCAATTTAACTAATCATTTCCTTGGTATTGAACAGGAATTTCAAAAACACAATACTTAAAATGAAATCAATCAGAGTATTAGGATAAATACGGGAAACAGCCAAATGCAAAATCCCCATAGCTCACAACAAATATACGTTTAAAATAATGTCTCTTGTAAATCTATGCATCACACAATATCTCACTGATTCATGTGCTGTCTTCGCGTTTTTTGTTACTTCAAACGATAGTACGTTTTCCCCAAAAAAAAACTCATGATAATGAACAATTGACTTCATGTCATGCAGGAGGTTTGTAACGCATTAACATTCTTTATTTTTTACAATCAAACTCAGTGCAAAGTAATATTTTCTAATTCGATTAACCAGATTTAAGCATTCAACGTGCACATCGGCTGAGGTTATAGTTTTCATCACCTAATAACCGCATTTTTAAGCTTGATTGCACTGTTTGAACGTTAACGAGACTACAATCAATATGTGTAAAATCATCTCTACATTAACAATGTTGAAATTCACATTTTACTACCACAGCATTAAAAGTTGCAAATTATACTTCAAAATATTGTTGTACCAGACGTGTACAACGTTTTCTCCAAAGCCATAATGTTCGCGAAAATTTTGGATGCATCTTTGAATCTCATGAAGTCAACGGATGAAAGAACTAATATAGGAATTTTCAAAATTAAGGCTGTAGCGAAACTGCTGGGAGTATTCGAGAGTACGAAGACATCTCCTGGTATGCCGGATAATAGATGTTTTTGACAAATAGCTCAAGTGATTCCTTCGGAAATTCTTCTAAGGTGGGCAGTATATTTCCTTAATAAAGCATGTAATGATGAATAATTTTTGATAATTTATTCAGATTTTTTTCCAATAATTAGTTACGAAAATATACTAGGAGTTCCTTCCAGAGAATTCTTTCGGAAAATCTGTCAGCGAATTTTCCAGAGATTGTTTCATGCACTCCTACAGAGTTTCAGAATTTATTCTAAGATGGGTAGAATGTTGCCATAATGAAGCTTATTATGAAAACAAGGCCTTCTTTAAGGTAATATTAATCAGCAACTAAATCCAAACCCTCCATTTCGAAGGATCGTAGTGTGCCGCGCGCGAATACGGACGTGAAATTTTCTTGCGCTGTGTTTTTGTTTTGATCCCTGTCAGAATTTCGGGGTTGATGGATATTAAATGAACAAAGTTTATTAATGCGTCGAATAACGATGGTGGTTCGAGAATTTCATTCTACTGGGTGGTGAGAATTGGTCGTAGCAGAAAAACAAGGTATCAAAGAGCGATGTGGAAGTTGGTGCACATATGGAAACTTCCCTGAATTAGAAGGAGGCTGTTGGATGAGCCACTTCTGTAGATAATACTAAAGAAAATTCCAAGGAAATATCTGCCCCATCCTTTACGGATAACGGAAACTGAGCAAAAATTACTTTTCGGGGTACGACCACATTGTGAAGATCCCATGCCAGGAGTGTTTAGCACAGAATGGAAAGAAATCGAGTAGAGGCTACGATCGTCAGACGTGATGGAACTTGGTGAAATCTTTCTGATTTATTCTTTGCACACTCTATTATTATATGATCCCTATCTATGGAATATCAATTCGCTATTCTACTTTCTTATCATCTATCGGAAGCCGTTTCAGTTCTGGACGCTTTCTAAGCTGATGATGGGATTTGGGGTCTATTTCTACACTTCCGCTTAACTCCCCAGACAACCAGGAATCGCATAAGGATACACGCGGCACATCGTATAAAGTTATAGAACTTAAGTCACTATCGTATATATGTACGGCTGAGGAACAATTTTCACCGCATATGATATTATTTTTTTTTTTAACTTACTGCGATGTATCTGGTAAAATCATATAAGAGTGCAAATTAACTTTTATAGTGTATGACTACATCGTAGTAGACAATATTCCAATGTTTTGTTGCGACGAACTTTGCTTATTCGCAAAAGTGTTCGAGTGAACTCGTTTCAAGTTTCAATTGAATTCGCATAATTGTGTACTGCGATGATTATACGACTTGGTATTTTTCTAAAATGTCAGTTTAACCCGCATTGGTGTACAAGCTAAATCATATAAAAGTGAAAATAAACTCGTTCAAATGTACATACAAACTCGCATAAGCTAGAACCGTTAACGTTGGCATATTGCGATGTGATATGTGACAACAATGAAAGAGGTGCTGTTGGAGTACCAAAAAGCTACAAGAAAGTGAAAAGTCATCATTATGATTACAGAAAAAGTTACAAAGTCTTAATTTTTGTTTTGTTGACCTGATAATTAACAATGGGTGGAATAGCAAAAGAGGAGTAGTAGTAACTGTGCGGGAAATCATGCTACATAATTTTGATCTCCAGATAGCTTGTCGAACACGTACAGTGCACGGAAACCAAGTACATTCCAACAAGCACTGAGGTGCGTTAGAATGTCATGACAATTAATCAGTGTGCTTCATAAGTAGTGTTTGGTGTTAAGTGTGAAATGCGGCTCGATAATCCAAAGGTTATTAGTTCGACACTTAGGTGATTTTTTTTTGTTTCGAATATTTTTAAGTCGCATAAGATGTTATATTACGTCGCAATAATGCATACCGTGCATCGCACAAGATATCGCTTCAAGTCATATAGCGTTATTATTTTTCCGTCAATGCACGTATAGCGCCTCCACTTTTGTACGCATAGACACTTTTACTGCATCTTATGCGATGTAACTTTACCGCATAAAAGTACGTATAACATGAACATAAACTTCATTATACGTGCAAATTGGTTATCTGGGTCGTAAAACTGGTGTACCAATATAGTTGAACCAGGTTTCATGCATAGGCGGGGTGAAGAAATCACCCCTTAACACAAAAATGCTTGCAAGGACTTGGCCAGGTGTGTGGAAATGAGTGGGTCTATAATATTGTAGATAATAGCGAAATCTGCAATGGCAATGGATATACTTATCTTTGCAACTCCATTCACAATTTGTGCAAGTATTCATGCTATGCTATGCTATGCACTTTTAAGGCATTTGGCATCAAAAAAAAAAACGAATTCGAAATTTTCATGTATCCCATGAATATTTTTCGTGTTCCAAAACAGCCAAACTTTGACCGCTTTGGGGAAACACTTAGCGAAGTCCGATTGAGCTTAAATTATGTATGGGGACTTGTTTTGAGGAGACGAAACTTTTAAGCACTACCCGTTTTTTTGAAATTCGAAAAGTCGATTTTCATTAGTTCAGCTCATTTCAGACCATAATTTGATTATTTCTTTAACCCTTATGTGGCCGACAGGGTACTCGGGTACCAAGCGCCCATTTAAAAAGCACTGTGTAGAAAAAAGCAAAAAGTTTGGACACATAACGGTTAAAAAATACCAAATCGACAGTTTTACAAGAAGTTTTCAAGAGCTCAAGAGCTGAATTTCTTTACGCAGTTATTTTAGCTATTCTTGAGACTTCTTGCGACTCCCAATTCGCTGTTGAGGCTTCATTAAATACCGTAAACTAGGGCGTAGTTGATCAGTGGGGCGAACCTGATCATTCAATTACCCACGGATGTCGACTTGCGAGGAAGTTATCATTCCATTTTAATGTTACGTCATTGGATTGCGAATGGTTAAAATATAATTGTTCCTTCCTTGAAATTCGATATCCGCGGCTAATTGAGTGATCAGGTTCACCCCACTGATCAACTACACCCCAGTTTACGGTACCAAAAAAACACCAAGCGTTGTTAGTAATCCAAATTTCGTGTAAATAAAAACAAAGTTTGAAATAAATTGTTATAGAACCGAAAAAATCATAGGTGGCAACCTTTTAAAGGGTTGATGAACAAAACCTAACAAAAATTTGCTTAACACGGTTGCTAAAGGGATACATTCGAATGAAAAAAAAACTCCTTTTCTTCAATTCGGCAAGACAACAGAGTTCTATGTATTTCACTCAAATTCAAACGAACGAGTGCGCTAAATAAAACTCGTTTATGCTTTGTTGTTGTGTGAATAGTTTAGTGTTCACCGGTGGGGACAGTCTTAGGCCTAGGGCATGTTGTTTATTAGTTTCACCCTCCTAAAATGTTGGGATTTTCACACCACGATGGTGTAGCGGACGTTCAGCGTGCCTGTCTGGGTCATATTGACCCCAATATCCTACTAGGGTTAAATGATCAGAAGGCCGACTCCAGAGGCACGTTATCCTCCATTTGGGACATTTGTGCCATTAAAACTTAAATGATACTATATCCTTTTCGTGACGGAGCGCAAAAAATGATATCTCCATACAGATGGCTCAACTTTGGATCTCCAGAGCTCTTAGATTTCCCAACAAAACAACAATTATTCTACCTAATTTCAAAGACCTATGGGGCTGTCCATAAACTACGTAGACTCTTAGAGGGGGACGGGGGGGGGGTCTCGCAAAAGTCTACGCTCCATACAAATTTCGAAAATTTAGCATGAACAAAAGTCTACGAGGGGGGAGGGGGGGTCTGAGATGGCCGAAAAAAAGTCTACGTAGTTTATGGACAGCGCCTATTTTTTATCTTTCGATTTCTAGCTTTGACTACCTAGACAAATCGGAAATGAAAATTATGCGACAGACAAAACTCATCATGTTTTATGGATTTTGTCCACTTTTTATTTACCTTGTTGTGGTAACTCTCACAGGTAACGTAAACAAAACTTTGTTTTCACACAAACAAGTTGAAGTACTGAAACAGTTTACATCACATAAAATAAAGTCTAAACAGATGAAAAAATATGCAATACAGCTACCGCTCAACAGCACAATTGTGCTGGTTAGTCATGAAAGGGATATGATCTCGTTTTTCGCCATTCTTCAATCATTCCGCTTTGCTTTTGTCACTGGTGATCGTTTTTTGTGCTGTGATGGCAAATACTCTTATCTTGCCTAGTTCAGGTAGAAGTTATGGTTTGGATAGTGACGATCAACCGCCAGCGTAACATTCAGCAACGATTAATTTCCAGGCTAATGCAAAATGGTACAAAGGCTTTACTTTAAGAACCTTCTTTCGTAAACTAAATTTCTATATAGGTAACCTTGCGAATCCTGTGTTGGCTGTTTTCAGTAAAAATTAAATGGCAAAGTCGCGTGTCATACCTCGAGCATGTGAGCTTGTCAACAATGCTATCGTCAGTTCTAACTACTGGAGATGCATGTGTTGTCACAGTTAATTTGTCGTATGCAAGCCTCAACTTGCAGCTGAGATATTGATTTGGGAGCCTGCAATTTGATGACTTGCTTAAGAAGTATAGATCATGGATTCCTCAACAAAAGCAAAACGCTTTGGTCAAGCCGAATTAATCACGAGTTGACCAATTGGCATGTGGCAAGCGTTTCTCGTGTTTAGTATCATACGGGCATATCTGCAATGATCGATTTCTCTGCATCGATTTTCTCTTTGTTCAATAACTTTGCTGGCAAATCATTTTCGGTAGTTTTTTGTTGTTTTAGATGCTAGTCCTAGACGTCATTAACCGAAACGCACCAAGAGACCATCCGAATATTGACCGTATTTCCAGGAATAAACCGAAGAGAAAATCAATGAAGAGCAATCGGTCATTGTAGATACGCCCGTATTATACTAAACACGAGAAACGCTTGCCGCTAAAACTTCCAGTTCTCTTGTTTGTTATACAATTTCAATTTTAGCTTAACCCAAATCCGAAATAAATACACGATTTAATACACTTAAGCCTTCAGTACACGCTTTTCCAAGTGTGCAAATTTTTCCGCACGCATAATCCAACAGGCCAACAGTGGTCTCAACACTGACAAAACATCGAAAATGTCAAGCGTATGCTTTGCTGTTGCTTGATGTGTGCGGAAAAGTTTGCACACTGGGCAAAGTGTGTACTGAAGGCTTTACAATACGTCTATTGTGTAGTAAACAAGCCATTATCCGAAATTTCTTTAGTGTTAAATAAATCCACCTCTCCATGCTCAGTCATGTATCTCAAACCCCTACATGCAGCATTTGCTCCGCATATTCGTACTCCATCGTCGTACGTCCAAATGGCCGTCGTGTTTGTAGGTCAAGTCCCAGTTCCCACTAACGATCCGGTTTCAATCCTTAAACCCGTTAGCGTAGTTTTTTTTTGGTTCACCCCGTTCTCTATTTGCGTCCTCTTGTGCATCTCGAATGAGCATCTCAGTACTCTCAGTTCCCTTTGGGGCCATCCGCACGCGAACCCATCTGCACTGCACTGACCCAATTACGGGCGTGGGCTCCCCAAAAACCCGAGGGGCTCCTCTTCTGGAACGCGGGAAAGGAGTAGTGCACGCGATGATCCACTTTAGTAGAGCCGTCGTCCATCGGCGGCGATGATGTGGAGCCTCGCAGTCTGGAGACGAAAAAAACAATTTTGTGTCGGAATGGCACTCACGTCGACGGACGATGAGTGGCTCTCGCCACTGAGCTAGTGTGAGAATGAGTGTGGGAAGAGAGGTTCTCAACATTGTCTCGTATGAATCGGGACGCGGTAAGTACGAGGTCCTTGAGTGGATTTATTGTCTCCCAAGTTGTTGAAAATTCTTCGACTATTCAAAAGGGCCTATCCAATAATGAGAGGCTCTCTTTGTTTACTTTTCGTTTTGTGAATAACTAAGTCTCATTACGGTTTTTTTTAACAAAGACAAGAGAACAAGAGAAAAGAGTGAATCTCTCAATGTTGCGTAGGTCGTTTTGAAAAGTCATGTGAGAAATGTTTTGTAATTCGCGGGTTTGAATTCTGATACACAAAAATAACAAAAAATGGTGACAAGCTGAATATAGAGACAATACTAACTTTTGTAATGGTTTGGGCATCACATTCTTGAGTTCCATCTCTTTATTGGCGGCATTATCCTTTCCGGCAGTATCGCTGTGGCTTCCGGGTCCACCCCCACCGGGCCCCGTGCCACCGAGGGTTCGTCCCACCGGAAGCGTGGCCATATTATCGCTACTTTCCACGTCCACGGTGGCCACCTTCATCTCACCGGTGACCATTTTGACCAGTGAGCTTCTTCTGGTCGACTTGTCACTTGTTTTTCAACTGTACACTATATCCTGAAGTGTTGGGTCTAGATTTTCACTCGGTTCACTCTCTTCTAAAGGCTTTGCCTTTTTCTTCACCAGGAAGACATCTTGGTCGAATCAAATTCACTGCTGTAGAAAAAATTTTCGCATCAGACACAAACCACTCCGAATATACTCCCTTGAGGATTAATGACGTGTTTGAGATATTCAATCACTTTCACGCTAATGAAGTATGCAATTCGGGCACAAGTATCCAGATATAAAAGATCAATCACCGCCAAACTGGTGCACCAAATCAGGATCTCACTCCTCATAAAGCGGGCAAAAACACCAACCAGACGAACAAGGCTTCGACCCAAACCCCAAAACAAATTCCCTAAAAGGAAGCGAAATTCGTCGGCCCGTTTCTCCCTTCATCGAAAGTGAGATCCCGGGATGAGCACTCGCGTCGTATCACTCATTCTCCCATTCGTTCTCTCTCTGCCGCGCGCGAATTCGGATGCTGCGCGTCCGGATGCTGTGAGTGACCGGGTCCTTGCCTCCACCGCACCGTTTTGTTCGGGATGCTTTTCACAGATTTTTCACTCACTCCTGCCTTGTTTCCTTTGATCGAACAAATTTTTCTTCCCTGGGGTGGGGTCAAAAGATCAGCGATTTTTCTTCGATTCGGAAGACAAATGCTCCTTAATTGACTGTTTCATTGGTACTATTCGGATGAACTTCTCCAGAGAAAGCCTCTGAGCACAATTTGTTTCCACACAGAACTCTTTTTCACAGAAAAGCGCCTCAATGGCGGCAACCCGCATCATAAAAACGCCTGCAACTCCCTCAAAACTCCATTAATACCCCCACAAAACAACCAATAAAATTCCTTTGTTCTAATCGAAATCAAACTTTCAATCCAAAAATCAGCTTCACAGCTCAAATCCAATCAAGGGCAAGCACAAGAGATTACATTACACACAATCCTCGCGGAAAACGGCCGGGGTTCCTGAAAACGGGTGCGAATCGCGAATCGCCCGAATGTAGACTGAAAATAGCCTCGCCAAAGTGGTGCCCGCTTGTGCTTGTCCGTTGTACCCACCGAGCGAGTGCCTCAGTCAGAGTTAGAGATGTGCGGCGATGTTGTTTGAGATGAATCTCTCGCGCGGGCTCTCCGCGTTTCTCTCCTGCCCTGATGCGATGGACGGTTCGATGCTTCCGTTCCGTAGCGAGTTACCCTCCCTCGGCGAATTTTCCCCCTCGTCAGAACGCGTGAAAGATATTTGCCTCGCGCGTAGTTTTGCACTAGTTCGACGGCATGAACCATCAAACAAGGAGTTTGATTTGCACCATTTCTTCTAACACAGAACGGTGTACTTTTTCATGCCTTTCTTCAAGAAGAAGAAGGGTGCACTGTTTGCCGTTGCCGATGCCGATGTCGATGTCTTCTTGACACCGTCGTCCGTCGGTCGTCGATGCAAGAAGAGGGGTTGCACTTTCGTCCTGTGTGCTTATAGCAGCAGGTTTTGTTCCAGTCCTCCTCCTGCGGTGGTATTGTGTTCCAGCAGTCCCTGCAGATTGTGTCGTTGGTTCAAGGGTGCAAAGCCTGTCTAGCGGCATCGAGCACCGAGGGAATTACGATGCGGCGTTTCTGTAGTCATGATTTGCTTGGGTTTTTGTTTCCTTAATTTATGCACTGAAATGTACACTGGTTGTCCACCTTTTCGGGACAAGCATTACCGAATGGTGAGTCGACAGCTTGGGATGAGCGTCCAACATATCATCATATTCAAGATATAACTAAATCAACAATATAAAGCCATAGTACACGATTCGTGTCTGCCAATCTCCAACCTCGGTTGCGCCCAACGCTCACTAGATCTCTTTCCACCTGATTTGTCCACCTTGCACGCTGCCCTCCAGACCTTCTGGATCTCTTTCGAATACTAGTTTTGCAGGGTTGCTGCCCGGTATTCTCACAGCATACCTTGGCTATCGTATCCTTCTAGCATTTCTCACCTTCCAGACGCTAGGAAGGTGAAAGCTAAGGATTCTTGTCTAAGCGAACCATATCCGCACACCAGTGTGGACTTACTATCTTTGGCACCAGGAGGTGACCGAGCGCCGGTGCATACAGATTGCTCAAGCGGAGTAAGCCTAGGCGTGGCGAAAGGCCAGCAGTGGGCTCTGCTGGGGCTCTTCAGTAATTCCACATATCCGGAAGCAACTCTGTACAAGCAATATGGCCCCGCTTCCAAGGTGTCACAGCCCAGGTAGGAGTGCCCCTGGTACATCAGGAATGAACCAGTAAGTTCCCGATTACGGTATACCGGTCTTGCTTTGTAATTGGTAACTGAGACGGTACACGCTTAGGTAACTACGCTCAAATGAGCTGGTAGCGGCGGCATTCTATCCTCCTAGTAGGATCGGATGACACTGACTTGAAACGGCGGATGGGCTAATGTCAGCGCTGTCTTCCGTCCCATAAAACCGTGGCGTGGCCTTAAAGTACGTTCCTGAGCTGTGGCCCAGCTTAGGCAACTAACTGGGTGGAAGTAGGTTCACATGCACACTCCTGATTAGCGCTGATCCGGCTCTTAGCTCAGCGTCCATTAGGGCCTGTGCCAACCCTCGGGAGGCCTCCCTGCTTGCCTAAATAACCACCCGGATCATTGGCGACTACTTCATTAGCAGTGAGGTAGAGTGGCTCTAAGGGGGACCCCCAGAGATGACTACCAAATCCATGAACAGCAACAACAATGTGATCGAGAGTGGAGAGACAGAGGGAACGGCGTTGAACCTGTTCGAGTGAGGAGGACTGGCGAGATCGCCACTGCGAGGGGCTGGTGTACTCACCAGTGAGCAGATGGTAGGAGGTTCAACAGGAGGAGCAACAGGTGGTGCAGCACCGGCCGAAGAAGCGCAGATGACTGATGGCGCGGACCTCACGCGGGCGCTGAACCACAACAGGAGAGGTCTACCAAAGGTGTTGGTAGTTGCCGAGCAGCTGGACGAGCTGATCAGCTATACGAACGGGCGGACTACCATCAGCGATGACCTGAAACAAGCCCTGCTGAAGATCCGCATTCGCTGGCTCTGGCCAAGAAGAAGTATGATCTCCTGGTCGAAGAGCGGAATGCGGGTGATGCGTGAAGGGAGGAGCGGTCCACTCAATCGGACATCTTCCTCTTTGCTGGCAACGCGACGATGTTGCCGGAGCTGTAGCGGAGAGGTCAAACCACCCTACGGCTCGATCTGCATGACCGAAATCTACCGAGGAGTGGAGTGGGCCAGGGAGTGTAACTCGGCACCAAAATGCCTGATTTGTACGGTGAACAAAGGTGACACGACGGGCGGGCCAAAATGTCCAGGCACGCGAGGAGGTCGATCCGCCCGACGATAATGTAAGTTACACAGCTAAACCTGAACCACTGTGAAGCCACACAACAGTTGCTGTGGCAGTCAGTCTCTGAGTCAAGTACAGACGGACCCATACCTCTCGATAACGGGAACGGGGTAGTGGATAAGGCAAAGTTAGCGGCGACCTGTACAGCCGGTCGTTTTCCGGTCCAGGAAATAATTCCCACCTCGCACGTGGGCTTCACAATAACGAAGATCAACGGTGTGTACTACTACAGTTGTTATGCCCCTCCCAGGTGGCTGATAGACCAGTTCTTGCCTATGCTGAATTTGCTATCTAACGCACTAGTGGGATTGAGTCCCGTGGTCATCGGTGGAGACTTCTACACATGGGCGATTGAGTGGGGTGGCCGCTTGATTAACGCGAGAAGCTGGGCTCTACTCGAAGCTAGACAGAACGAGGATGCTACGAAAGTAGGTGACAAAAAAACCTACAGTAAGAACGGTCCATCATTGACGTGACCTTCTGGAGCCCGGGTCTAAACCCTAGCTCAGACTGTAGGGTGGACGATGGATACACGCACAGTGACCATCTGACGATTCGATACAGGGTGGAACACGGAGGTAGATGGCCACAGCCGAAGGTCATCGACCGTCATCTGGGAAGGCTGACCTCGCCCTTCGATAAACCGGCATATGTGGAGCAATTGTTTAAGCAGAGTAACACCGACGATCTATCCAGCGATGATCTAGTCGGAACCCTAAGTCGTGCATGTAACGCCGCAATGATAAGGCGATCCCTACCAAGAAATGAACGCAAACCGGTATACATACTGATGGCGTCCAGAAATCGTCAAACTCCGCGCATCCTGCCTAGGAGCTAGAAGGAGAATGCAAAAAGCTCGCACCGATGAGTGTAGAATGGAACGAAGTGAGGCCAGGAGAGTATTACAGTAGTGAGGCATTGAGCAGTCAAGTAGTCAGTGATCTTGATTTCCTTTCCATCGGCTAGCTTGCTCATCGCAAGCAGACCCTTGAATCTATCCGGGCTTCTTTCCTTTAGGACGTAAGCCATTCCTCTGTTCTCCTTGAAGACTCCGTCTTCAAAGGAAATGGCTTTCTTGACCGACGTTCGGGGAAGAAAGTATCTTGCCTTGTGGTATGTTTCCGGAACGGCTGCTGCCGTTCATAGGTATTGCAATTGTTCGGCAGTGCCTTCCGGATCCATAAACAATGGATATCAAGCACCGGTGTACTCACCATTCACCCAGGTCGAAGGTGCTCCGCCTCCTCCAGGGCCTCCATGAGGAGCGAGAAATTAGCCGCCAGCGCCATGCCGGCGGAAGGGTGAAAAACTCGATTGATGAATCCCTCAGCTTTAATAACCGATGGACTATGATACCGGAGTAGTGTTCACTCGTGGTGAAGATTGAGGAAGGATAAGTCTTCTCACATGCCTAGGGTACGGGAGACACCCGGGTACAGTAAAGCACCGGCAAAGCTAACGTGCCTCTAACTCCCAAAAACGAACACTATCCTGAGCTTTCCCTTAAGGCGAAACTGGAAGCATTTTCTCATTTTTTCGGTTTTTGATTTTTTATTAAATAACGAAGCAATATTTTCAAAATCGGTTTTCGTGCACATGTAGAGTATGGATCAAGGTATCTTCTAAATTTTTTTGAGGTGGAAAATGTTTTCCATTTTTGCAGAAACCATTTTTTCGTGAAATTTTGTTCAAAAATGGTTTCTGCCAAAACGAAAAACATTTTTCACTACAAAAAAAATTCAGAAGATACCTTGATCTATACTCTACATGTGCACGAAAACCGATTTTTAAAATATTGCTTCGTTATTAAATGAAAAATCAAAAACCAAAAAGTGAGGAAATGCTTCAAGTTTCGCCTTAAGCGGGAAGGTATTAATTCAGAGGTTCGCCAAATTCTCGTCGGCTCCGCAAGGAGTTAGAGCTGTTTGCCGAATGCGCAGGAAGAATGCCAGCAGCGACTGGGAAAAAACACACCGACGATCATTCTCACGATTTCTGGTATTGTAATCCCTTCTCACATTGACTTCGGTCGGTCACGGTGCCGGACACGAAATTACTATCTATCTCATGCTTTACTTGCACTGCTGGTAGTATGGCCATACTGGAAAAAGGTGCCAACATCCAACTCGTATCTGCCGTAGGTGTTCTATAACCCACACCGAACGTGCTGACACCAGTCAAACTTATCCCTCTATGCAGACCTCCGAGCAACGCATGCAGCAGTGCACCGAGACTGTTTACTGCAAACACTGTAAGGCGAACGATCCCCTGGTTTCAAGTTGGCAGTGCCCACTACATCTTCGTGAGGCGGACGTTCAGAGGATTTGTACTGACAAAGGAGTGTCCTACCCCCAAGCCTGCCGAATTTTTGAGGTCCGGATAAATTCAGCAAGCAACCTACTCGGACACCGTTAATGTTAGCAAAGATAACGAGCTATATGCACTGAAAAGGGTCAACGCCCGACTCGAAGCCAACTCCAAAGCCATGGAGAAATGCTTCCATAAGATGGAGAAAGCACTAAAGGTCGCAAAAATGAGCGAGCGAATCGAAGTTACTCAAAATCACGGTACCATCGAGGATCTTGTCCGACAAGTTGCCAGGCTCACGACAACCGTCGAGCGCTTGGAGAAGGCTCTGGCGAACCGGGACGCAGTACTTGCCGAGAAGGACGCTGAACTGGCCAAGTTACGCACCACCCGGCTCAAGAGATTTGAAACCCCAATTTCGCTTCTTGATGACTCTTCCTCGGACGAGCATATTGCTTCCAACTAGCTCTCCCTGAATCCCATTGTAGCCGAGCAGGTATCGGAATGGAACGAAATCGGCAAAAACGATTCAGAACATATCCGGCGAGACTAGCAACCACGATATGGATGGAACAAGTATCAACTCCAGCGAAAGCCTCCGAACCCTCTGTAAGCGGCTCATCTATCATCGGCAAACGATCACTTGAAAAGGCAGGATCCTCTACGGATTCCTTCTACGGCCCCTCAAAAGCTAAGTGGAACTCAAAGTCTCGTACAGGCAATGGTGGTGACAGTAATTAAGTATGTTCTACTGTTTTACTAACGTTTTCTCTCGATTGACTTCTCTGAAATCGAGTTCAACAATGAGCTGACTGAGTGTAGTAACAACCTACACCAAACTACCAGCAACATTGACGAAAAGAAAGGAAGAAGAGATAAACAGGGGCATTGGACAGTCAGGGTCGCATCATTGTGGACGTTACACCTCAACCTGGCGGAACTGTTACCTCCGGGACGCACAAGGGACTTCGTGCCCATTCCCCGATTTACCCAGAATACCTCCCATGTATTCTGGCACTCGGCATGGTCTGGAAGAAAGACGCACAAGGGACTCCGGTCCAGTTCCCCTGAGGACTACGAGGGAGCCAAGATACAAGAGCCGTTGAGGCAAGACCAAGACTATACCAACACTTTCACCGTGGGAGAAGATTGGAACGCCTAATTCTCCAAATCCTCGCAGGAAGAATTCTCCGTAGACCTTTTCGTAAACCGAATTCGGTCATCAAGGCCAAGCATATGCGTGAGCCTAACTAGCACCGAAATATGCAAGGTGAATACCAAGCTCTATGCGACAGTGCAAGGTCCGCGTATCCAAGGCTCAACCTGTGCTGTCAAATACCGAAAACGCCTTAACCGCCCGGGACGATTCTTTCTGACTTCAAATGGCTCGTTCTTCAAAACTAGGGACCAAATTGCATTCGGTTTTAAGTATCATCAAGGGAAGAGGGGAAGAGTGTATCTTAACAATGATTTAGCGGGGATCGCCCTGACCCACCCCCATTTTCTGCGGGGCGGACCTAAGTGTGGCATGATTTATAATATTACCATATGATCATAATTTCGACTGGAAAACATCATGTTATTGTCGTTGTTAGTGACAGATTATTCTATACAACCGGTCATCCGGTGACCACGGAACAGATTCTGGTGACCTTGGAATCTCCGCTAGAAATGGCCATTTTTCGATTGTAAATTAATCCCATCATGCGACACCTCAAATTTCGCAGAATGCCGCGCGTAATCCAGTAAAACAAAGAAAAATGATTTTGATCTGTTCTGGTCACCCGGTGACCTCGGCACAGGTTCTGAGGACCTTGGAATCTCCGATTCTAAAAGAATCCCATCTGGATGAATTTCTGGAGGAATTGATGAGGCATTTCTGAAGATGTTCATGGATGAATCCATGGAGAAATTCGTGAAAAAAATCCTGGAGAAATTCCTGGAGGAATGCATAGTGGAATTCCACGGGAATTTCCTGGAAGAGTTCCGGGAAACTTTTTTAGGGTTTCTGGAGTTATCCGTAGACGAAATCTTGGAGGAATTTTGGCATAAATACATATAGGATTTTCTGAAGATTTATCTGGAGGAATTCCTGGAAGTATTTCTAGAAGAATTCCTGAAGGATTTTTAGGAGGAATTTTTGGAGGAATTCCTTGAACAATTTCTAGAGGAATTCCTAGAGAAATTTCTGGAGGCATTCTTTGAGGAATTTTTGGAGGTTCGAGGTTTCCTTGAGGAACTCCTTGAGGAACTTCTTGAGGAATTTCTAAAGGAGTTCCTGGAAGAATTTATGTAGGATTTTTTGGAGGAATTTCTGGAAAAATTCATGGATGAATCAGCGGAAGAATTCCTGGAGAAATTCCTGTAGATATTCCTAGAGGTATCCATAATGAAACTCCTGTTGGAATTCCTCGAGGAATTCCTGGAAGAGTTCCGGGAGAAATTTCTTTGGGATTTATGAAGGAATCCATGGAGGAATCCCTACAGGATATTTTGGAAGCATTCAGGAAAAATTCCTAGAGGATTTTTCGGTGGAATCCTAGAAGAAATTCCTGGAGCAATCCCTGGAGATATTTCTGGAGGAATTCCTGAAGCAACATTTGGAGGAATTCCTGGAGCAAATTCTGATTCTTTGATGAATTTCTGGAAAATGACTGGAGGAACTTCTAGAAGAATTTTGAATACCTGGAGGAAAATCAGGAGGACGTTTTGAGTAATTTCTGGAGACATTCATGGGTGAATCCTAGGAAGAATTCCTCAAGAAGTTCCTGGAATAAATCCATTGGAATAATCCATTGAGGAAACCCTGTAGGAGGAATTCCTGGAGATTAGACCTGTGCGCCGCCGCGCCACGCCGCCGCCGCCGACCCTTTTTGCCCCACGCCGACGCCGACCGTGATATCGGCGGCGCGCCATACGCCGATGTTTGTCACGCCGCCGATTTTCATATTTCACGCCGTTGATCAGTGCACGAACAAAATTTTGTTTACATAAAGTTGAGATAAAATACTAATTTTCTTTCGAAGATTCCTCTAAAATTCCAATCAAAGGATTCTTCAGAAGTTCCTTTAAAGATCTCTTCAGAAGATTCTTCAAAGATGTCTCCAGTAGTTCCTTTAGAGATTCAGGGATGCCTCTAGGAGTTTCAACATGCATTTTTTTTTTCAGAAGATCTCGACAGAAGTACCTTCAGATTTTTTTTCAGGAGGATTCAGGGATGCCTCCTAGAAATACATCCGAGATTCATCCAGAAGATTCATCTGGGGTTCCCATAGGAGGTCCTTCAGAGACTGGTCAGAGAGTTTCTCCAGGGATTTTTTTTCTGATATTCCTTCAGGAATTCATTCAGGAGTTTCTTCAGGAATTAGTCCGGGAGTTTCTTCGGAAATTCCTCTAGGAAATCTCTCAGGAATTCCTCTAGAATTCCAACAACGGGTTCCTCCTGGCATTATGTGTTCTTCAGAAACCACTCCAGGAGTTCAATCAAGGGTACCTTCAGGAAATCCCTCCTGGAATTTTTTCAACAATCCCTCCTGCAATTCCTTCAGGGATTCCTCTCGGTATGCCTCATGGAAAATTTCCAGAAATTCTTTCAGGAGATCGTTAGGAATTTATCTAGGAGTTCATTCAGATATTCCTACAGAAGTTCCACCATAGATTAATTCATGACCATTTTCGAGGATTCATGCAGTATAGTAGTTCTTACAAGGAATAATCCAGAAGTTCCTTCGGTGACCTCTTCAGGAGTTCCTTCAGGAGTTCATTAGGAATTCCTTCAGAGGTTATCTAAGCTATTTCAACAAGAGTTCCCTCGGGTATTCTTTCAGAAGTCCCTTCAGAGATTCTTTCAGGAGGATTCATAGATGCCTCCTGCAGGGATTCCTTCTGAAGTTCATTTGACTTTGTAATTGTTTTGCCAGTCTGGACAAATTTCAAATACAGCTATTTAATCTTGTCCGACGATTCGGTAACATTTGGTGTCTTTCTCAGGGACTCAATTATTGCCGATTTTTCGTCCAGTTTTGTTCTGTCGAACAATGGTTATCAAACGAATTGAGTTTTCTCCCACAGCAGTTAACGATTTTTGGATTCGACTGCGATAGAATTTAACTTTGAAATGGCTTTTCTAGTCTTGACAAAATTCGAATACAGCTATTTTATAACGTTCTTTTAGAAATTCATACAGGAGTTCTTACAGAAATAAGTCCAAGAGTTCCTTCATAGATTCATCTAGGAGTTACCGGAGTTCATGCAGATGTTTCGTCAGAGGTTCCTCCTGAATTTCTTCAGGGATTCCTCCAGAAGTTCAGAAATCTCTCCAGGAGTTCCTTCCGAGAATCTTACAGGAGGATCCAAGGATTCCCCCAGAAGTTTATTCAGGGATTCATACAGAAATCCACTCAAAAAATTAGTATAAAAGTTCCTTTTAAGAATCCTTCAGGATATCCATAGGGGATTCCTCGAGAAGTTCATTACGGAATTTATCTATGAGTTATTCAAGGTATAGCTCTTGAGATTATTTCTGAGATTTTTCCAGGAGAACTCACGGATGCTCCAGGAGTAAAATCAGATTTCCTAAAGGAGTTCTTTCAGGAAATCTTGTTAAAGTTCCTTCGAGAATTTCCTTAGAAATATAATCATGCATATCTCCAGGATATTATTGTGGGATCTCTTATGGAGTTTCTACAAGAATTCCTCAAGCATTTTCGTCTGGAATTCCTCCAGGAATTCTTTTGTGGACTTTTCCTGACAATCTTTCGGGGATTCCTCCTAGAAATCCTGCAGGGATCCCTCTACCCGGAAAGATTCCCTCGGGAGATTCCGCTGAAAATCCTTCAAGAATTCCACCTGAAAATCGTTCGAAGATTGCTACCGGCATTCTTTCGGAGATTCCCCCTGGCATTCCTGCATCGATTTCTCCAGTAATTTCTTCGGTGATTCCTCATGGCATTCCTCCTGAAATTTCTACGGGCAATCTACGGGAAATTTGTCCTGGAATTATTTCGAGGATTCCTCTTGGAATTCCTACGGGGATTCATTTTAGATTTCCTTCAGGGTTTCCTACTAGACTTCCTCCAGGAGTTCCTCCTGATTTTTTTCAAGGATTCCTCCTGATATTCCGTCGTGGATTCCTACTGGACTTCCTTTGGGGATTCATCCTGGAATTCCTTCGGGATTCCTTCGGGAATTCCTTCGAAGATACAACTTAAACCTTCTTCTTGGAATTTTTCCGGAGATTCCTCGTACAATTTCTTCGAGGGTTTCTGCTTGAGTTCCTTCAGCAAATCCTCCTGAAATTCCTTTGGAGATCTCTTCTGGAATTCCGTCGAGGATTCGTCCTAGACTTACTTCAGAGATTTCATTTGATACTCTGTCGTGGATTTCGCCTGGAATTTGTTTGATGATTCTTTTTAGAGCTCCTTTGGAGATTCCTCCTTGATTTTCTCATGGAATTCCTTCGACAATTTCTCCTAAAATCCATTCGAGATTTCTCCTGGAATTTATTTGGAAGTAAAAGGAAAATCGTGTTACGGCTAAACTGGAAGCATTTCCTCACTTTTTGGTTTTTGATTTTTTATTAAGGCTGATACAAATTTAATTTTGACTTTTTGTCTCCCGCCCCCACCCCCGCCTTCAAAAATTTTTGGCTGAATTTTGCAGTTTGAGGGGGCAGATAAAAAAATATTTATCAAAATATTGGGTCTTGCCAAAAACTCTTTAACAAATCCGTAGAGTTTTTAAAATTTTTCAGATTAAATGCTTTTTTTATTTTTATCCCCCCCCCCCTCGACCAGCCAAAGAGTGGTGGGACAAAAAGTGAAATAAATATTTGTAACGGCCTAAATAACGAAGCAATATTTTCAAAATCGGTTTTCGTGCACATGTAGAGTAATCTTCAGGTTTTGGTGAGTCAGGGTGATGCAATATTGTTGCAATACTTTTTGTGTGTCCGTACTTATGACGGGTAGTGTAGATCAAGGTATCTTCTGATTTTTTTTGTAGTGGAAAATGTTTTTCGTTTTTGCAGAAACCATTTTTGAACCAAATTTCACAAAAAAATGGTTTCTGCAAAAATGGAAAACATTTTCCAATTAAAAAAAAAATACAGAAGATACCTTGATCCATACTCTACATGTGCACAAAAACCGGTTTTGAAAATATTGCTTCGTTATTTAATAAAAAATCAAAAACCGAAAAAATGAGAAAATGCTTCCAGTTTCGCCTTAAGTGCTGTTTCTTTGAATTCCACTATCTAGGATTTCGGTTTGAAATCCTTTGGAGATTCCTTCTGGAGTTCTTCGGGAATTCCTCATAGAATTCCTCCAGAGATTCCTCCTAGAGTTCTTTCGGAAATTCCTCCTGGACTTTTTTCAGGGATTCCTCCTTGAATTCCTCCGGGGATTTCTCCTGGAGTTCCTTCGGAGATTCCTTCTAGAGTTGATTCTGAGATTCCTCCTGTAATATCTTTGGCGTTTCCTCTTGAAATTCCTTTGGAGCTTTCCCTTCCAATTTCTCCGGAGATTCCTCATGGAATTCCTACTAGAATTTCTTCGGGGTTGGCATTCCTTCTGGAAAACCTTCGGAGATTTCTCCTGAATTTCCTTCGAGTATTCCTCATAAAATTCCATCGTGAATTCCTCCTGGACTTTTTTCAGGGATTCCTCCTGGACTTTGACGAGGATTCCTCCTGATTTTTTTTCCAGAGATTTCTTCTGGAATTCCTTTGAGGTTTCCTATTAGAATTCCTTTTGGGGTTTCACTTCAAATTTCTTCGGGGATTCCTCCTAGAATTCCTTCTAGGGTTCCTCTTGGAACTCTTTCGGTAATTCCTCCTAGAAATCCTCAGGGATTTCTCCTGGAATTCCTTCTGAGATTCCTCTTGGATATTTTTCGTTGATTCCTCCTAGAAATCCTTAGGGGATTCTTTCTCGAATTCACTTTGAAATCCCCACTTGAATACTTTCGAGGATTCTTTCTGAAATTCCTGTTGGGATTTCTTTGGAGATTACTGCTGGAATTTGCTTGGAACTCGTGCTGGAATTCTTTTGGGATAACCTTGTGCAAATTCTGCGGGAATTTCATTTGGAATTCTTTCAGGGCTCCCTCATGGAATTCCAACGAGTATTCCTCCTGGAACTCCTTCCGGGATTACTCCTAAAAATCCATTGGGGATTCCTTCTGAAATTTCTCCGGGATTCCTGCTGGAATTCTGTTGGGGAATCCTCTAGGAATTCCTTCGGGAATTCTTCATAATTTTTCCAGGGATCTCTCTAATATAAATTCTTGAACTACTCATAAGTGATTCCAGCAGAAGTTCCTTAAGGGTTTCATACAGCAGTTCTTGCAGGGATTATTCCAGAAGTTTCTTCATGGATTCCTCCAGGCTCCTTCTGGAATTCTTTCGGAGATTATTCCCGAAAATCTAATGTTCTAAGAAAACAAAACAAAAACTGCAGCAAAATCTTCATTTGCAATGGAGTAATGCAACATGCACTAATACGGATACGGATGTAGGTCTTATTACTGGCCACAGTAGTGATGGACCCGAACAGGAATAAAAAGGTGTTCATTCAAACGTAAGATTATAAGTACACAGGGTCATTTGACAAATAAACTGAAGAAAAAACATCTGTTTGACACTAATGAAAATTCGATCGAGTCAAACAAGATGTTTTAGCATTGGTTTCTTTTTGGTCAAATACTTCATCCTGTGTACTGGCATAATAACTACAATAATGTCATCAATGGTTATGAAAAAACATAGACTGGACTACAAATTCTACAGCGTAAAGACAACTTCTTCGTTTCGCCAATGTTGAAATTATTGTCAAATTTTGGTCACGCCGATTCACGCCGCCGCCACCGCCGCCGGAAGCTGCCACCGGCGTGACGCCGATGACGCCGCCGCCGCCGGCCAAAAATGGCCCTCACGCCGCCGCCGATCAAAATAAAGTCGGCGCACAGGTCTACTGGAGATATCCCTAGAGGAAATCTGGGAGGAATTCTAGCAGATTTTACTATAGGATTTTCTGGAGAAATTCCTAGAATCGCTGGAGAAATTCCTGGAGGAATCCTTGTAGGAATTTTTGGAGGAATTACGGGAGGAACTACGAGAG
Source organism: Aedes albopictus (assembly GCF_035046485.1). Classification (NCBI taxonomy): domain Eukaryota; kingdom Metazoa; phylum Arthropoda; class Insecta; order Diptera; family Culicidae; genus Aedes; species Aedes albopictus. Next base: position 92,436,242 of record NC_085136.1, read on the forward strand.
GAATTCCTGGAGAAACTAATTCGGGAATTTCTGGATATATATTTGAGGCTTCCTGGAGGAATTCTTGGAGGAATTTCTGGAGAAATTCCTCGAGGAATCTCTGAAGGAAGTCCTGGAGGAATTTGTGAAGGAAATTCCTGAAAGAATCCCTGGACAAATTTCTCGAGGAATTTGTGTAAGAGATCCAGGAGACGCACCTTCAGGATTTTCTGGATGAATCCCTCAGGAAATTCCTGGAGTAATTTCTGGAGGAATTCCTGGAGGTAATTCTGGGGGAATTCCTGAAGGTATTTCTCCTGGAACCCTTCCAGGAATTTCATCCGGAACTCATCGAGGAATTTCTCCAGGAATACCTCCAGTAGTTCCTCCAAATCCGCCTTCAGGAATTTATCAAGAAATTCCTTCATAAACTCCTCCAAAAGTTCCTTCAGAAATTCCTGCAGAAATACCACCAGGAATACCTCCAATAAAACAAAGAAAAATGTTTTGGTTCCAGGGATTCCTCCAGAAAATTTTCTAAAAAAATCGTTAAATAATTTCTTTGGGACCCTCCATAAACCCCTCCAAAAATTATTTCGGAGGCTTTCTGGAAGAATTCTGGCAGAAATTTTAAGAGGATTTTTTAGAGGAATACCTGAAGGAATTCCTGGAGAAATTTCTGGAGGAGTTTCTGAAGAAACTTTTGGAGGGGTTTATGGAGGGTCCCGAAGGAATTACAGGTCGATTTGTTTAGAAAATTTTCTGGAGGAATCCCTGGAGAAGTTCCTGGTTGTATTTCTGCAGGTGTTTCTAAAGGAACTTTTGGAGTAGTTTATGGAGAAATTCCTTGATAAATTCCTGAAGGAGGTTTTGAAGAAATCGTGGTCGTGAACAATTCGAGCTTCTAATCCAAAAAGTGTGTTTCACGCCAAGTTCAAAGGCGATTTGAAACTATCCAACTGGCCTTAGAGTCCATCAGGAACGCCATTGGTGACTGGTTAACCGCTAAGGATCGGACAGAGTCAACCGGTCTCGCTCTACACAATTTTCAATCGTCATGTCTAACCTTAAAAGAGAAAACTGGTTCTCGTCGCGAATCCGTTTCGGAAGTTTTGACGATGCGATACGTCATTCGCTAACCGGCAAAGACTACAAGGTCTTCTTCTTCTCTATGGCTCAATGTCCCCACTGGGACTTGGCCTGCTTCACGTCAACTTAGTGTTCTTTTGATTAATTGATGGGCTTTCTTTGTCTGCCATTGCATGAATTATTACTAAAGTAAATGGAGTACTACAAATACATATTAGAAATATGATATCTATAGTGGAGCACTACAAATGCGTAATAAAATAGGACATCACATGTGGACATATACAACACAGAACATACATTTTGCCCTCTTATAATAGTGGATAACAATTTCCGATGACAGGATGACGAGGTTTCATAGATATTGTTGGTCCATCATTCAATCCTGTAATCGTATTTTCTCTGGCAGGTTGCCTTTAGTTAGCAGCAATAGTTGCTTACATAGCTCGAATTTTGTCTAGGAATTTCTAATCCTAAGGGGGCATCCCGATTCGGGTTTCATAGCTAGAGTTCCATAATTTGAAGTCTGTGCAAGGAAAAGGTTTACATCCCTAATTAATCACAGCCCGAAATGGCCTGATTGTTGGCAATCGAAATAGGATAGCGCGCCTCTATTTTGTCACAGCCCTGTAAATGTGCATTAATACTAGGGGAGTATTTACAAGTTAAAATAGCACATTTAACACAAAAATAAAACTTGTAATAGAATTCGTACATTGTGTGGCAAGGACTTACACTTTGCCCAGGGAGTCGAGAAATTGTTCCTGACTGGAACGGGATTCAAACCCACCACCTTCAGATTGGCGATCCATAGCCTTAACCACTAGGCTAACTGAAGTAGCAATTCCGCCTCTACCAAACGCCTTCGCTGCTCGTAGTCTTGAACTGTTTCCAAGCTACCGCCGCCATTGCTACCCCCGTCAAAGCGCACCACGTTCCAGCAGTCAGCTCCTGCCACCCACCTACAAGCTTGAGCAATCCGTGATTTAGCGGTAAGGTACCCCGGGGCAAGTGAGAATCCGGGGCAAGTGAGACCTACAGCTATAACTTTTTTTATTTTTTATTTTTAAGGCAAACATTCTTCATAGAAAACATAGGTATCACACCAACGGATACTTTGAATTCAAAAATTGTTATTGTTCTCACCATAAAGAGGCCATATATGTTATTGTTGTTCATATGTAATTTTCAATTCACCAAGTGAGATTAACGTACCCTACTACATTCGTCGTTTAAAAATAGAATAACAAATAAAGTAAAACTTTTTCAGTTTCAGGATAATATTTGGAGTGCTTGCAAATTATTTTAAGCGAAAAAGCTGTGATTTATTTTCATTTATTACCTTTTGTTAACTGCTCTCACTTACCCCAGTGCATTTCAGCATCTGGGGCAAGTGAGACCTATGAGAGTAAGCAAACACAATTTCATAGTTTGATCTCGCTTTCTTCAGACTAAGTCGAAATCCACATAAAAGTGAAGTAAAAATAGTCGCCTTAAGTAATCAATCGTTGATTAATACTTAATTACTTCTATTTTGATGATGAATCTATTGTTTAAAATAACGAAGTCTTCGATAGAACATATTTTTTCGAAATTACCTATTTTTTAATATTTTAGTTCAAGCAAATTCTTTTGTTTTTCCGTTTTTCGCTGCATAATGAGTTTTTCTGAATGTTGAAGAATCGGCCATAAAGTATCAGAAAATTGGAAAACGACTTACTCGGAGATTACGATTAAAAAATCTTTATTTAATGATCGTAATATTATGGTAAGGAAAAACATAACATCTGTAAATGTTGAAAAACCTTTTGGCGAGACTCATCAACTACGTAATATGAAAAGTAAGTTTGGAAATCTTTCGGCATCTAACCTTAGGAAGCTTTTTGTATAAATAAAATCAATTTGTTTTGCACGAGATGCTAGAGGTCAATCATTTTTTTTTATCAGTGATTCGTTATTATATGTGTTACGTAATTTATGCACGATACCACAAAACTTTTCTAATATAAATCGCTAAACATAGTTATTCGCATAATAATTTATGCTACCTTACATATATGCAGCAACTATATTAAGCTATTATTACAAAAAATCCGAATAGGTCCCACTTGCCCCGTGATACGGTGTAAATGAAGATCTGTTCCACTTTTTATAATATGCATAATATACAGAATTCAAAAATTTTGAAACAGTTTTAATGCCCATTACTAAGAAGAAATATACCAACAATGTCTTTTAGAACCATTGAAATTATAAAATTATTTATGTTTAGAATTTTTTGGCTTGACAAAACCAAACTAGCATTTTTTTAGGTCCCACTTGCCCCGGGGTACCTTATATCTAGTGAGTAATTATAGTGTTTCTAAACTAACATCTCATGTTTAGCCGGGGCCCGTGGCGTAGTTGGTCACACGTTCGCTTCATATGCGGATGGTCATGGGTTTGATTCCCAGCCCCGGCACTTGCAATTTTTCGTCAGTTGCTTTTCCCCCGAGAGCAACTGGCACTGACCCTCTTCTGAGCCCCATGGCTCAAACGGACCCGGATACCTGGACATCGGCGAACTGCTACTCATAATGGACCCCCCAATCGGACTGGAAAGGAACAACGGCCATCCATCATCATCCTTGTGCTCATCATTCTACTAGGTATAAAGTAGAAAAAGTGAAAGCAGCAGAAAGGCACCAGTTCGATAAAGTAGAATAAGAATCTAGGCGCTGTACAAAATGTAAGTGCAGTTGTCAATTGAAATTGCTCACGTAGTGCCCCAGTGGACAATAGAGCTGTAAATTAGGTTAAGTGATTAAGAATAAAATCTCATGTTTAGTAGTTAGCAAGTCCGAATCCCTCCCCATAACCTCAACCGATCCTGAGACTCGAGGGTCAAAAGATGTCTTGTGTACCCACCCCGCAGGCTGCCATGGCTCTAGTTCAGTGGCCGGGGGTTTAGGACGCTTCCCCCTCTAGGTGCGCCGAAATTATCCTCAAGAGCCAAAAGGCCGTACCAGAAACGATAACGATCTATACGAGAAATATATCGAGTTGTAGAATGTTTTTTACTCTTTTTTTTTATTTAACTTGGACGTCAATCACAACTGATCATCACAATTCTTACAGTGCATACGACTGCAATTTATCTCGGTTCCGCTTCACAGTCAGAGCATCCCAAAATGCGTGACTACAACACCCTCTCATCTTACCGGCGGCCGGCGGCAGCGCTATGCACCCAGCAGCACCTAGCCCTAGTCGAGACGCAACCGTACGCAAAAAGGGGGACGGCATCGCCATCACGGTAGCCGTCAATTCAGAATCACCACAAAAAATCCAGACGCGTGACTCCTGAATGTGTGCAAGCCTATAAATGATGAAAACCACCCCGTATTGTGTTCACCTTTGTTCACCACCCCCTATCTAAGGCACATAGTATCGTGACTCGTGACTATGATGGTCGGCCTCCGTCCGTACACAATGCAATGCAGTCGTCCTGATGCGGGACTATGGGATTCAATGAGACAAAAACAATCGAACCATCTTCACATCGCATCGCCGTCGTCGTCGTCGTCGTCGATCCGAATGAAACTCTTCGAGAGGTGCAGCATCCAGCTCGAGGGTCGTTAATGAAGTGTAGTGGCCACTTTGTGCGATGCGAATGGCAAAGACGACGGCGTCGGAGTCGGGAAGTATTTCGAACGTGAGCGGATTTTCTGATGACTTTGGCGAAAAATTTTACGCTATTGATTTTTCCGTCCTTTTCCGAGGTTTTCATTGCTGGCTGCTGTTGTTGTCGTTGTTGTTTTTCTTTGGAGTAGGAGCTACCTACTGTGGCTGCTGGGAGATCCCTCTGCAACAAGGAGGTAACCCATTATTTTTGTTCGCAGGAGGAGAGTGGATTGAAGCGACGGAGAGTGAGTAGTCGAGTAGCTCACCGTGAGAAGGGACTCCTGAGAGGAGATTTAATTCAATTTCAAGGGAGTTATTCTGGACTAGTTTCGATAGAGAGACTGCTTTTCAAAAATATATGACCAACAAAACAACCAAAGTGTTTAAAAGATTAGTTAGATTGATAGATTGACAGGCATTCCATCAGAATCCAGACAGAGATCCTCTCGCCATACTGAGAGTGATTCTCCCAGAATCCTGTCAGGGATTCCTCCAGAATCCTGTCAGGGATTCCTCCAGAATCCTGTCAGGGATTCCTCCAGAATCCTGTCAGGGATTCCTCCAGAATCCTGTCAGGGATTCCTCCAGAATCCTGTCAGGGATTCCTCCAGAATCCTGTCAGGGATTCCTCCAGAATCCTGTCAGGGATTCCTCCAGAATCCTGTCAGGGATTCCTCCAGAATCCTGTCAGGGATTCCTCCAGAATCCTGTCAGGGATTCCTCCAGAATCCTGTCAGGAATTCCTCCAGAATCCTGTCAGGGATTCCTCCAGAATCCTGTCAGGGATTCCTCCAGAATCCTGTCAGGGATTCCTCCAGAATCCTGTCAGGGGTTCCTCCAGAATCCTGTCAGGGGTTCCTCCAGAATCCTGTCAGGGATTCCTCCAGAATCCTGTCAGGGATTCTCCCAGAATCCTGTCAGGGATTCTCCCAGAATCCTGTCAGGGATTCTCCCAGAATCCTGTCAGGGATTCTCCCAGAATCCTGTCAGGGATTCTCCCAGAATCCTGTCAGGGATTCTCCCAGAATCCTGTCAGGGATTCTCCCAGAATCCTGTCAGGGATTCTCCCAGAATCCTGTCAGGGATTCTCCCAGAATCCTGTCAGGGATTCTCCCAGAATCCTGTCAGGGATTCTCCCAGAATCCTGTCAGGGATTCTCCCAGAATCCTGTCAGGGATTCTCCCAGAATCCTGTCAGGGATTCTCCCAGAATCCTGTCAGGGATTCTCCCAGAATCCTGTCAGGGATTCTCCCAGAATCCTGTCAGGGATTCTCCCAGAATCCTGTCAGGGATTCTCCCAGAATCCTGTCAGGGATTCTCCCAGAATCCTGTCAGGGATTCTCCCAGAATCCTGTCAGGGATTCTCCCAGAATCCTGTCAGGGATTCTCCCAGAATCCTGTCAGGGATTCTCCCAGAATCCTGTCAGGGATTCTCCCAGAATCCTGTCAGGGATTCTCCCAGAATCCTGTCAGGGATTCCTCCAGAATCCTGTCAGGGATTCTCCCAGAATCCTGTCAGGGATTCTCCCAGAATCCTGTCAGGGATTCTTCCATAATCCTGATAGGGATTCTCCCAGAATCATGATAGGGATTTGCCCAGAACCCTGACAAGGATTCCCCCAGAATCCTGACAGGGATTCCCCCAGAATCCTGATAGGGATTTCCCCAGAACCCTGACAAGGATTCTCCCAGAATCCTGACAGGGATTCTCCCGGAATCCTGACAGAGATTCTCCCGGAATCCTGACAATTATTTCATAAAGCTAGATAAAAGTTGAACTACCCTTCTCAGTGATGCTTCTTGCGATTTCTACATCCTGAAGTAACACACTGACGGAGCGTACAACAAATGGCACTCTCCCATGTTGAGGAAGGTTTTCGCATTGAGGGCGGGTGGTGTGCAAACTCGCATGGTACGAACAAACACTACTGTTTCAACTGGGACTGACGGCAGCAGTAACACGGTGCGGGTCCAGGCCAATGGCATAAGGAACATAATGGAAAATCGATTTTCTCGATGCACCCTCCTTTGGGGTGTTTTGTTTTGAGTACCCATGGTTTAAAGGTTGTCGAACGTTTCAACCGATTCGGGGTTAATCAATCTGTTTCAGCTACGGTGGATTTTTCGATAAGCCGTTAGCGAAATGGCAATCTTTCTTTTTCAGTTGGAATTGTTACACCTCTGAAATCACAACGTAAGAAATGGCATATTTATTCAACTTTTTCCACATCCTCCTAGCAAGCTTCCTGCTGACCTACTCCCTGGGGACAACCACAGCCCAGCAAGGATACAATGAGCTGTGCAGTCCGTACTGCATGAAGCGTTGCTTCGATACCTCGAACGAGTGCATCTCCAAGATGTGTCCTCGGATTTGCTGCGACCGAGCTCCCAAATGTTGAAACGGGAAGAAATAAATTGGTGACAAAATCTTCAGTTTCATTAATTCGATACCGAAAGTCATCCATTCGACCGTCCGAGATTCATGTGGGAATGTGTTGCTGGGTGACCTTCAACTTGAACGTGGTGGGATGGGACACGTGCCGGAACGATGTCCAGCAGTGCGCTTGATGACAGCCGCACCCCTCCTCCTACCGAAGCCATGACTTGACATGTGTGCTGATTTCATTAGCGTCGATCTCTTTTGTAATGTTGTGATACGGTTCGTCGATGGAAAAAGAATGAAATTCAGAAATGTGGGAATGGACTGCTGCTGTTCAGGAGCGGTATGGGGTTCTCTGTTGCATACGTTTTCTGCATTCGAAAAGGGGATGCACTTTTGGAACCCCTCGTCATTTTGGCGAATATTAAATGAGAGTGTGTAGCTAGAATTTTAATTTGTTCTGAAGGAAACATTTGAAATGGATTGCAAGGATTCCGGACATTAAGTTCAGCGCCCACCAGCAGAATAACGAAAACGACCTACGACTCATTGATTTCGGCGCCTCCAAAAATATGGCCATACGTAGCACCTTTTTCCAACACAGCCTCCCTTATCGTTACACCTGGAGATCATCACGGCAGACGGAATCTCAAATCGACCACGTTCTGATCGACGGACGACACTTCTCCGACATTATCGACGTCAGGACCTCGATGGCGCCAACATCGACTCCGACCACTATCTGATGATGGTCAAACTGCGCCCAAAACTCTCCGTCATCAACAATGTACGGTACCGGCGACCGCTACGGTACAACCTAGAGCGACTAAAACAACCGGATTTCGCCTTAGTATACGCGCAGAATCTCGAGGCCGCGTTGCCAGACGAGGGCGAGCTTGATGAGGCCCCTCTAGAGGACTGCTGGAGTACAGTGAAAGCAGCCATCAACGACGCAGTCGAGAGCACCATCGGGTATGTTTTGGAGGAGAAGAACGCAGCGAGGGCGGTAATGCTGCAGCAAGGGACCCAACAGAACGTGGAACGTTACAAACAGAAGCGGAAACAGCATACCCGGAAGAAAAAGCGCCGCCTGGAAGAATCGGAGTGTGAAGAAATGGAACTGCTGTGCCGTTCCCAAGAAACACGGAAGTTCTATCAGAAGCTCAACGCATCCCCCAACGGCTTCGTGCCGCGAGCCGAAATATGCAGGGATAAAGACGTAGGCCTCTTTACGGACGAACGTGAGGTGATCAAAAGGTGGAAGCAGCACTTCGATCAGCACCTGAACGGCGTGGAGAACGTAGGCACGGGAGCCCACGGCAACGAAGGAAACGACGACGCCAGTGCAGTGGAGGACGGACATAAACCAACTCCCACGCTGAGGGAAGTTAGGGATGCCATTCATCAGCTCAAAACCAACAAAGCTGCTGGTAAGGATGGTATCGCAGCTGAACTCATCAATATGGGCCCAGAAAAGTTGGCCACCTGTCTGCATCGGCTGATTGTCAGGATCTGGGAACTTCAGGGCGATCACTATTTTGAATGCTGCCTACAAAGTGCTATCCCAGATCATCTCCCGTCGTCTGTCACCTAAAACAAATGAGTTCGTGGGAAGTAATCAAGCCGGCTTCATCGACGGCCGGTCGACAACGGACCAGATCTTTACCATATGGCAAATCCTCCAGAAATGCCGTGAATACCAGGTCCCAACGCATCACCTGTTCATCGACTTCAAAGCGGCATACGACAGTATCGACCGCGCAGAGCTATGGAGAATCATGGACGAAAACGGCTTTACTGGGTAGCTGACTATTAAGACTGATTAAAGCAACCATGAACGCTGTGCAAAACTGAATTAGGGTTTCGGGTGAACTATCAAGTTCATTTGAATCTCGCCGGGGACTGCGACAAGGTGACGGACTCTCATGCCTACTTTTCAACATCGCTCTAGAAGGTGTGATGCGACGAGCCGGGCTCAACAGCCGGGGAACGATTTTCACAAAATCCGGTCAATTTGTGTGCTTTGCGGACGACATGGACATTATCGCTAGAACATTTGGAACGGTGGCAGAACTGTACACCCGCCTGAAACGCGAAGCAGCAAAGGTCGGACTGGTGGTGAATGCCTCAAAAACAAAGTACATGCTGGTAGGCGGAACCGAAAATGACCGGATCCGTCTGGGTAGTAATGTTACGATAGACGGGGATACTTTCGAGGTGGTGGAGGAATTCGTCTACCTCGGATCCCTACTGGCGACTGACAACAACGTGAGCCGTGAAATCCGGAGGCGCATCATCAGCGGAAGTCGGGCCTACTATGGGCTCCAGAAGAAACTGCGGTCGAAAAAGATTCACCCACGCACCAAATGCACCATGTACAAAACGCTAATAAGACCGGTGATCCTCTACGGGCACGAGACATGGACCATGCTCGAGGAGGACCTACAAGCACTCGGAGTTTTCGAGCGACGCGTGCTAAGAACGATCTTCGGCGGTGTGCAGGAGAACGGTGTGTGGCGGAGAAGGATGAACCACGAGCTCGCTGCACTTTACGGCGAACCCAGCATCCAGAAGGTGGCCAAAGCCGGAAGGATACGTTGGGCGGGGCATGTTGCAAGAATGCCGGACAACAACCCTGCAATGCTGGTGTTTGCAACGGATCCGGTTGGCACAAGAAGGCGTGAAGCGCAGAGAGCACGATGGGCGGACCAGGTGGAGCGTGACTTGGCGAGCATTGGGCGCGACCGAGGATGGAGAGCGGCAGCCACAAACCGAGTATTGTGGCGTACTATTGTTGATTATGTCTTGTCTTAATGATGTTGTACAAATAAATGTATGTATGTATGTAGGTGATCGCCGAGGGAGGGCCCATATAGCCGAGGCGGTAAACGCAGGGTATTCAGCATGACCATGCTGAGGGTGACGGGTTCGATTCCCGGTCGGTCCAGGATCTTTTCTTAACAGGAAATTTCCTTGACATCCTTGGGCATAGAGTATCTTCGTGCCTGCCACACGATATACACATGCAAAATGGTCGTTGGCAGAGGAAGCTCTCAGTTAAAAACTGTGGAAATGCTCATTGAACACTAAGCTGAGAAGCAGGCTTTGTCCCAGTGAGGACGTTACGCCAAGAAGAGGAGGAGGAGGTGATCGCCGATGAAAACACTTGCCCGAACTTGCCCGAATGCAAGAACGTCCTATATGCATTTTGCGCGATTTTCAGGAATTTTCTATAAAAAATCAATGCATATTTTGTTTTTTTCCAACTAATTTCTTTGATATATGTTTTATTTTAGTATTTTCCATTATTATAACTCGAAAACGGACATTAAATTTGTTTACAAACGTAATTTATTTCAAAAACTCGATTTTAGGTAGGTATTTTATAAAACGACTAATATCTCAAGAACAGTAGACTTTGGAAATTTAACGTCTTCGGCAAACTTTTTTAGCATAAATAGCCGAACAACTTTGCCGAAGACACTATACCACTGAAATGAAAGGTGGCCAAAATGACTTATAGGACTTTTATGCGAATAAAGTGACAAAAATATGCTATCGTTCAGAATACCGACCTTGTTCATAGAAATATTTTCTCCGAAGACACCAAGTGTGGATCTCAACATCTCGAGGAGCTAGAGGTTTTTTCCATGTATTTTCAATCCTGCCCCAGTGTGTGCCAGTGCACAAAATGTTATTTCAGCATATTTAAAAACAACAACTTACTGCTGATTTTAGAAGCTGATCCTGAGAATATGCTGGTCAATATGGGTCAAAAATGCATACTTTCACATTCATTGTTCAATAAGTTTTGATTCTTTGCATGAAAAAGTCCTTTTATCGCTGGAATATGATCTTCGGTAATGATAAAAATGATGGAAAAATATTTGGATTTCATCAATTTTCCTTTGAACTACAAGTGTTTGAAAAGTGACCCATTCTCACCCCCTCGAAGGGGTCACAGAAAGCACTCTTTTTTGAACATTTAAGGTAAATGTCACAGACTACCTTCGAAAATTTCCAATTGATATTTATGGTGAATATCAATTGGCATTTTCGAAAGTAGTCCGTGACATTTACCTTAAATATTCGAAAAATAGCGTTTTTTTCGTGACTTTTTTGTAGAACTGGTCTAGCCTAAAAAAATTTCCATATACCATATTCTCAGGCTAAGCTTCTGAACTGAGCTGTAGGTGGTTGAATTTAGATATGACGAAATGACATTTTCAGCACTGGACGCGACCCTTCGGGCCTTCTATCAAAAAGTCATTCTTGAAGTGAATATGTAGCATTTCCAGTACACTTAGTGTATGGGACAGGCACAAAGTTAACAGATTGGCAAATTATGTCTATCATTTATTGGGATGCTAACATAAGGCTGAATTTCAGAAGGTTGAATGCACAAAAGGCTGAATTTGCGAAAATGCACTAAAGGAGTTATAGAACTTCTTCTTTTTCTTTTTTATGGCGTAACGTCCCATCTGAGACAAAGCCTGTTTCTCAGCTTCTATACGCATTTCTACAGTTATTAATTGAGAGCCTTCTCCGCCAATGACCACTTTGCATTTTGATATCGTGTGACAGGCAATTTTCCATTACAAAAAGTTCCTGGTCCGAGCGAGAATCGAACCGGTCACTCTCAGCATGACTACCCGTTCACTTGCCACATCGGCTACATATATGAGCCCTAGTCATAGACTGTGTTTAGTGAAGAGGCTAATGATGTATACCAACGATCATAAAAAATGACTGTTGCTATTTCAATCGGAGATTTTTCCTTCTTTGAACATGAGCTTTTCTTTCGAGTCATGCTGTTGAGATTGGTTGCCATGACAGCTGCCAACAATGTCATCAGAGATTTTCCCTTCTTTTAAACATATGCTATTTTTTGGAGAAATACTATCATAAGTCGGGATGCTAACATAAGGCTGAATTTCAAAAGGCTGAATGCACAAAAGGCTGAACACGAAAGGCTGAAAGTAACATAAGGCTGAATTTCAAAAGGCTGAATGCACAAAAGGCTGGAATTGCAAAAATGCAGGAAATGAGTTATAGTACTTCTTCTTTTTTTCTGGCGTAACGTCCCAACTGAGACAAAGCCTGCTTTCAGCTTCTTTACGCATTTCAATAGTTATTAATTGAGAGCCTTTTCTGCCAATGGCCACTTTGCATTTGTATATCGTGTGACAGGCAGGAAGATACTTTATGCCCGTGGTTGTCAAAGAATTTTCCATTACAAAAAGTTTCTGGCCCGAGGGAGAATCGAACCCGTCACCAGCAGCATGACTACCCGTTCGTTAACCAGATCGGCTACATATATGAGTCCTAGTCATAGAATGTGCTTAGTGAAGAGGCTAATGATGCATACCAACTAACACAAAAAATGACTGATGGTATTTCAATCGGAGATTTTTCCTTCTTTGAGCATGAGCTGTTCTTTCGAGTTATGCTGTTATGGAGATTGGTTGCCATTACAGCTGCCAACAATGTGATCAGAGATTTTTCCTTCTTTTAAATATATGCTATTCTTTGGAGCAATACTGTCATAGTTATGTAGGCGATCAATAATGCATACTTTAGCGCGGAAAACAGTCCTAACGCTTTCCGATTTCGAACATAGTAACGGAAGTATGTTCGTCCAATGAACCTTCAACCAATGAGCGGTAGCGTGCGTCAAATGTCAAACTCAAGCAAAACCAATGCAAGTGTCAGGACTAAGTGGTCGGCCAACTAGCAAATTTTCATAAAGATCATTATATCAGTGTACGATATGAATAATTAGAGTGTTATGTCTGTTTGTCTATGATGTTAGTGTTGCCTTTAGGCTCGCCGTTTGAAAACTTGTCAAATCATTATTTCAGCCTTATGTTATTTCAGCCTTTTGACATTTTCAGCCTTTTGTGATTCAGCCTTTCGTAATTCAGCCGTTTGTTATTTCAGCCTTTCGTGTTTCAGCCTTTTGTACGTAACCCCATAAGTCCTGTTCAACGACGCAGGTTGAACTTGCTCGAAGTTGATGCATGTCGCTTTTACCCATTTGTCATCAAACGGGTAAGAGCGGGATGCAGCAACTTCGAGCAAGTTCAACCTACGTCGTTGAACAGGACTATAGTTACGTAGGCGATCACCACTAACGTAAAGCATGGGATTGTTAGCGCGGACAAACAGTCCAAACGCTTCCCGTTGAAAAACATAGTCACGGAAGCATGTTCGGATGTTCGCCTAATGACACAAAAAATATGTTGGCCAACCATTAATCAATGAGCGGTAGTGTGCGTCGGCCAATTAGTAAATTTTCAAAAAGACAGTGTACTATATGAATAATACGAGTGTTATGTCTGTTTGTCTGTGATGTTAGTGTTGGGCTGGTCTTCAGCATGACTGCTTATGTGCTCGTCGTTTGAGAACTAGTCGAATCATTTTTTCAGCCTTTGTTTTCTCAACCTTTTGATATATTCAGCCTTTCGTTATTCAGCCTTTTGTAATTCAGCCTTTTGTACGTAACCCCCGTAACCCCATCTATTATGCCTAACGTCCTTTTGCTTATCGTCGCGCATCTCACAGTGCCATATGTGTATACATACATGGCATAGTATAGGCAAACTGAAAAAAAATCAAAAAATGGCAGAACGAACCACTTTTCGAAAAATAAAAGTTCTTCTATGATGCTTTTGCTGAAAGATAGAAGTGATCAAGATCGGTTGAGACTATTCTAGGTCAAATATTACGTAACCAGAATTTAGAGCATAATGATTTAGTAGCATCGATCGAGACAAGGTATGACGTTGTGCTCGGTAGTTTACTGCCTGATACGTATAACTTACTTTTTCTTCTAACTATAACGAAAATGGTTTTCCAGCCATTTTCACACTTTAGTAGCAATGTAAACAATGTGTTTGAGGTGGATTTTATTTGCGTGTTCCTAGACAGTCCCAGAAATGAGGCAAGTATTGACTATGTGTGCTTTTGGGCTGTTAATAAAAACGATCCTCCCCTCACCACTATCCATGGTCTATCCCACGGAAGATCCCGTGGCAGATCAACGCTGTGGACTCATCTGCGAGTCGCAATGCTGGGACAGCTTCGACGACTGCAGGATTGTTGAAGGATGTGACGATTATTGCTGCGCAGACATTACACTCTGTTGGTTAGATCCATGATTTGATCCAGAACGGTGATTGTTTTTTTGTGAATAAAATTTAAGTTTTCAGTAACTAGCATTATACTTTCCTCTTTTTTGTTTTACATTCCAATTACGAAAATCTACTTCTTCTTTTTTATTTCTTCTGCCTGCTTTTTCGCTAAATATTCTATGAACACTTCCACAGTTTTTAACTGAGAGCTTCCTCTGCCAATGAAAATTTTGCTTGTGAATACCGTATGGCAGACACGAGCATACTCTATGTCCAAGGAAGTCAAACAAATTTCCTTAACGAAAAGTTCCTGGACCTACCGGGAATCGAACCCGTCACCTTCAGCATGATTGTGTAGAATACCCAAGACCTTGCAGCTCTGTAGCTTCATGGGCCTTATTACATATTAAAGGTTATCAGAAGAACGGTCAAAGTTTTAGTTTACTGAACTGGCGTGCTAAATCCATCTAAAATTGATTGGACAAAGCTTTCGATAAGCAAATGCTATAACCTCCACATCATACACCGATTGAATCGCAGTCACAATCTTGAATACGAAGAATCAAAATGGCTCTTTTATTTCAACTCTGGCGTCTGCTGTCGCTACTGGTTGCGCTCGTTCTCGTTCTCAGCCCTTGCGTGCAGGCCGGACCACAACAATCATTCGATCAGCTGTGCAAACCGTTGTGCGTGGGCCGTTGCTTCCACGACGCTATGGAGTGCTACAGCTTCATGTGCCCGAAAATTTGCTGCGACAAGGCTGTGAAATGTTGATTTGAGACTGTGAGAGGGATGTTGTGTGAATAAAAGTGTTTGAAGTTCTTTTGAAATTGGGTTTTACTTGTCTTGATGAATAGGGTCTATTATTTTTTATTTTTTTTTTCCAAAAATATATCTTTCATAATTCAGAAGCAAAATCGTTCTTTAAATCTTCCTCTGTAAACAAATCCAGTGGTGATTCAGCACTGCAATTAACACCGGACCGTGACACTGCCAACTAGTCTAACCGCGAGAGTGTACATACAGAGGTAGATAGTTGTGATGCATGCAGTTATGCAATTACATGACTTGTGGAGTTGAGATATTTATGGACGCTAGAAGGCGATTAATACTTCGATGATAATGAGGCTTGCTGAGTGTACTGACTGACTGACTGATGAGAATGAGGTGGTGCCACTGGGGCAGAACTGTGTCGTGCAGTGTCGTCTACGAATGATCATAAACTACTTCAACTTCAACAGGAAAGGGGGAAAAACAGCTAACCTTAGACGACGCTTTTTCTCCCGCTTGGCACCGATCGGCTGCCAATAGGGCATCCATAAGGAGCTTGCATTAGCAGTAACATAGATTCAAAGTTGTTGAGACCATTCATCAGTGGAATTTAGAGAATTTATAAGAAGACTCACTTGGCATTCTTTGGCTTTCGTCCCTCGATGATCTTTCGGATGTGCCTCCGCAGGTAGATTCCGTCGTCGTCGGAGTCGGTAACGCTGAGTCCGACGGCGTCTTCTTCGTCGCAATGGTCATCGTCGTCGTCGTCGGTT
Source organism: Aedes albopictus (assembly GCF_035046485.1). NCBI lineage: Eukaryota > Metazoa > Arthropoda > Insecta > Diptera > Culicidae > Aedes > Aedes albopictus. The sequence goes on from NC_085136.1 coordinate 92,452,027, forward strand.
CCATTGCAAGGCACTAGCGGTGATTTGTGATGTGTCGGGGTGGTGTGTGAACCGAATCCATCGGGGTTTAGCTGGAATGTAGACCGAAATAAAACATTCAGTATATTTCTAACATCCAATGATCTGAAGACCCAATTCTTCTTGTCTACTCTGTCTTCTCTGTCCTTTCTGTCTTCTCTGTCTTCCGTGTTTTACCTGACTTCTTTGTCTTCTCTGTAATGTATGCCATCTCTATCTTCTCTGTCTTCTCTGTCTACTCTGTCTACTCTGTCTTTTCCGCCGTCCCTGTGTTCCCTGTGTTACCTTTTATGTATTCTCTGTCCTACCTGTCTTCCTTGTCGTCTCTGTATGTTTTGTCTTCTCTATCTTCTCTGCCTTCCCTGTCTACCATTCTCCGTCTTATCTGTCTACTCTGTCTACTCTGTCTACTCTGTCTACTCTGTCTACTCTGTCTACTCTGTCTACTCTGTCTACTCTGTCTACTCTGTCTACTCTGTCTACTCTGTCTACTCTGTCTACTCTGTCTACTCTGTCTACTCTGTCTACTCTGTCTACTCTGTCTACTCTGTCTACTCTGTCTACTCTGTCTACTCTGTCTACTCTGTCTACTCTGTCTACTCTGTCTACTCTGTCTACTCTGTCTACTCTGTCTACTCTGTCTACTCTGTCTACTCTGTCTACTCTGTCTACTCTGTCTACTCTGTCTACTCTGTCTACTCTGTCTACTCTGTCTACTCTGTCTACTCTGTCTACTCTGTCTACTCTGTCTACTCTGTCTACTCTGTCTACTCTGTCTACTCTGTCTACTCTGTCTACTCTGTCTACTCTGTCTACTCTGTCTACTCTGTCTACTCTGTCTACTCTGTCTACTCTGTCTACTCTGTCTACTCTGTCTACTCTGTCTACTCTGTCTACTCTGTCTACTCTGTCTACTCTGTCTACTCTGTCTACTCTGTCTACTCTGTCTACTCTGTCTACTCTGTCTACTCTGTCTACTCTGTCTACTCTGTCTACTCTGTCTACTCTGTCTACTCTGTCTACTCTGTCTACTCTGTCTACTCTGTCTACTCTGTCTACTCTGTCTACTCTGTCTACTCTGTCTACTCTGTCTACTCTGTCTACTCTGTCTACTCTGTCTACTCTGTCTACTCTGTCTACTCTGTCTACTCTGTCTACTCTGTCTACTCTGTCTACTCTGTCTACTCTGTCTACTCTGTCTACTCTGTCTACTCTGTCTACTCTGTCTACTCTGTCTACTCTGTCTACTCTGTCTACTCTGTCTACTCTGTCTACTCTGTCTACTCTGTCTACTCTGTCTACTCTGTCTACTCTGTCTACTCTGTCTACTCTGTCTACTCTGTCTACTCTGTCTACTCTGTCTACTCTGTCTACTCTGTCTACTCTGTCTACTCTGTCTACTCTGTCTACTCTGTCTACTCTGTCTACTCTGTCTACTCTGTCTACTCTGTCTACTCTGTCTACTCTGTCTACTCTGTCTACTCTGTCTACTCTGTCTACTCTGTCTACTCTGTCTACTCTGTCTACTCTGTCTACTCTGTCTACTCTGTCTACTCTGTCTACTCTGTCTACTCTGTCTACTCTGTCTACTCTGTCTACTCTGTCTACTCTGTCTACTCTGTCTACTCTGTCTACTCTGTCTACTCTGTCTACTCTGTCTACTCTGTCTACTCTGTCTACTCTGTCTACTCTGTCTACTCTGTCTACTCTGTCTACTCTGTCTACTCTGTCTACTCTGTCTACTCTGTCTACTCTGTCTACTCTGTCTACTCTGTCTACTCTGTCTACTCTGTCTACTCTGTCTACTCTGTCTACTCTGTCTACTCTGTCTACTCTGTCTACTCTGTCTACTCTGTCTACTCTGTCTACTCTGTCTACTCTGTCTACTCTGTCTACTCTGTCTACTCTGTCTACTCTGTCTACTCTGTCTACTCTGTCTACTCTGTCTACTCTGTCTACTCTGTCTACTCTGTCTACTCTGTCTACTCTGTCTACTCTGTCTACTCTGTCTACTCTGTCTACTCTGTCTACTCTGTCTACTCTGTCTACTCTGTCTACTCTGTCTACTCTGTCTACTCTGTCTACTCTGTCTACTCTGTCTACTCTGTCTACTCTGTCTACTCTGTCTACTCTGTCTACTCTGTCTACTCTGTCTACTCTGTCTACTCTGTCTACTCTGTCTTCTCTGTCTTCTCTGTCTTCTCTGTCTTCTCTGTCTACTCTGTCTACTCTGTCTACTCTGTCTACTCTGTCTACTCTGTCTACTCTGTCTACTCTGTCTACTCTGTCTACTCTGTCTACTCTGTCTACTCTGTCTACTCTGTCTACTCTGTCTACTCTGTCTACTCTGTCTATTCTGTCTACTCTGTCTACTCTGTCTTCTCTGTCTACTCTGTCTACTCTGTCTACTCTGTCTACTCTGTCTACTTTGTCTACTCTGTCTACTCTGTCTACTCTGTCTACTCTGTCTACTCTGTCTACTCTGTCTACTCTGTCTACTCTGTCTACTCTGTCTACTCTGTCTACTCTGTCTACTCTGTCTACTCTGTCTACTCTGTCTACTCTGTCTACTCTGTCTACTCTGTCTACTGTCTCTGTCCCTGGGAACATTCTGGGAAAATTCTGGGAACATTCTGGGAACATTCTGGGAACATTCTGGGAACATTCTGAGAACAATCTTGGAACATTCTGGGAACATTCTGGGAACATTCTGGGAACATTCTGGAGACATTCTGGGAACATTATAGGAACATTATAGGAACATTCCGGGAACATTCTGGGAAAATTATAGGAACATTCTAGGAACATTCTTGAAACATTCTGAGAACATACTTGAAGCATTCGGGGAACATTCTGGAAACATTCTGAGAACATCCTTGGGACATTTTGGGAACATTCTCGGAACATTTCGAGAACATTCTGGGAACATTCTGGGAACATTCTGGGAACATTTTGGGAACATTCTGGGAACATTCTTGGAACATTCTGGGAACATTCTGGGAACATTCTGGGAACATTCTGGGAACATTCTGGGAACATTCTGGGAACATTCTGGGAACATTCTGGGAACATTCTGGGAACATTCTGGGAACATTCTGGGAACATTCTGGGAACATCCTGGGAACGTTTTGGGAAAATTCGCGGAACATTCTGGGAACGTTCTGGGAACATTCTAGGAACATTCTGGGAACATTCTGGGAACATTCTGGGAACATTCTGGGAACATTCTGGGAACATTCTGGGAATACTCTGGGAACTTTCTGGGAACATTCTGGGAACATTCTGGAAACATTCTGGGAACATTCTGGGAACATTCTGGGAACATTCTGGGAACATTCTGGGAACATTCTGGGAACATTCTGGGAACATTCTGGGAACATTCTGGGAACATTCTGGGAACATTCTGGGAACATTCTGGGAACATTCTGGGAACATTCTGGGAACATTATGGGAACATTCTGGGAACATTCTAGGAACATTCTGGGAACATTCTGGGAAAATTCTAGGAACATTCTGGGAACATTTTGGGAAAATTCTGGGAACATTCTGGGAACATTCTGGGAACATTCTGGGAACATCCTGGGAACGTTTTGGGAAAATTCTCGGAACATTCTGGGAACGTTCTGGGAACATTCTAGGAACATTCTGGGAACATTCTGGGAACATTCTGGGAACATTCTGGGAACATTCTGGGAACATTCTGGGAACATTCTGAGGACATTCTGGGGACATTCTGGGGACATTCTGGGAACATTCTGGGAACATTCTGAGAATATTCTGAGAACATTCTGAGAATTTTCTGGGAACATTCTGGGAACATTCTGGGAATATTCTGGGAACATTCTGGGAATTTTCTGGGAATATTCTGGGAATATTCTGGGGATATTCTGGGAACATTGTGGGAACATTCTGGGAACATTTTGGGAACATTCTGGGAACATTCTGGAAACATTCTGAGAACATTCTGGGATTCTGTTTATTGGTATTCTGATGATCTAGGATTCTTGTAATCTAGATCTCTGGGATTCTGAGATTCTGACTCACCTTAACCATCGTTCCGATTTGTCGGCTTTCGGGCCGGCTCTCGAGCAGGCAGTCGCTCTCGCGGTCCATGATGTTCGTATTTTCCGGCTTGGCCAACGGTGGCAGATTGGCTATCTGGATTGGTCGGCGCGGTGTTGGTCCCAGTAAACGTTCATGCATCTCATAAAGGTATGGGCAACGTATCATACCGTGCTCACCGAGGCTGAGTGCGAAGTTCGTGCGGCGAACCTATCGACGACGGCGAGTGGTGGCAGTGCTGGAAGAGGAAACGAAAAAATAACATGATGTCGACGATTTAGACATTATTGAGTAACAATGAGCATGTGAGGGCGTTTGATAAAGGACAATACTCCGGAAGACGAATTCCACTTTCTCAGTCTATGACTAGAGGACACACGGGGAGTCAACGCCCGGAGGAAACAGAAGAAACGTCTTTCTTTTTCCGAAGCCCAAAAATAGAACCGGAAAAGTATTTTGTCGACAGCGAAATCGCAAGCACAACTGTCAGCAGCCGGAAATTTCCGCCCAAACAAAAGAAAACAAACCAAAAAAGCGAACTTCAACCAATGATCTAAGGGGGAAGGGTGGTCGGAATGAAGCAGTGGTAACGAATCGAAACGAGTTTTGTATCACGTTTCATTGCTCTTTAATTTATGTTGTTTTTGTATCACCATTCGCCCATCGTCGTCTTCGTTTTCGTTTGTGGGTTTTTGACCGCCTATGGCCTTCTCCGGACTCCGGCTCGCCCGTAAACTCTCAAAGTGGGAAAATGAATTGAATGCAAGCGGTTGTTTGGATGCCGTGATAGAACAGACGACAGCAGAAGTAGGTCAATTTGGATCAAGTGTTATAGTTCTCGGAAAATGAGTGGGCGACGAGTTTCATTGCAAAGCGGAATGCAACGTATTGATGCTCGGGAATTTGTTTCAGAGATTTACGGAGCTCTTGGTCACATTTGTGTGGAAATGCAAGATGTATTGGAACCGTGGTTTACATTTCAAAACATTTCAAGTGTGCTTAACTACTGAAGAGATAGTAATTTGCATGTCATGTAGCTTCAGAATATTGTCCAAAATAATAATTAGATGTGATAGGTACACTTTTCTGGCATCTAAAAAAAATCAGAATTTTTCAAGTTATTTTTGGAAAAACTTCTATATTACATCGTTAACAGTTTCAATGTAAGGATAAGTTGTGCTGAAACAAAAGAAATTCTCTGAGAGCTTTTGGAAGAATTTGTAGATAAATTCGTGAGAGGTTTGAAGAAATGATTCTTGGATAATTTTTGATTCTACGAAGAATTTGGGGAGAAATTTCAAAAAAGCTACTAGTAAAAAACTGGACAAATTAAGAAGGAATTAAAAATAACCGTAAGGAATTTATTGCGAATTTACATAAAGAATTTCTGAAATAAATAATCTGAGCGGAACACATTAAGAAATACCAAGGGAGATTCTAGAAAAATCCAGTAGAAATATTTATATAAACTTTTGGAGGCGATATTTTGTGTAAATTCCCGAAAAAAAATCTTGAAAAGTTCCAGTGAAAGCTCATAAAAAAATCGTAAAACAAATTCTGAGAATTGCTTCCAGGGGTAATTCCTAGAGAATTTTGACAAACTTTTTTTTGAGTTCAAAGAAGATTTTCTAAAAATATTTCATGAGGCATGTATAGAAAAAGAAACAGTTAAGAAATAAAAAATAAAGATTTGATGAAAATATTCAGTTAAAATTCATGGGAAATTTCAGGAACAGTTTCTAAAAAAAATAAAGAAAAACTTTTCCAAAAAATTCGAGAAGTTTTAGAGAAGTTAAAAAAAAGCCATCCAATTAATAACTGTGGAAGTGCTCAGAGTACACTTGGAGAGAGGCTGGCCAAGTTCCAGTGGGAACGTAGAGCCATACAGAAGAAGAAGAAAAAGAGTTTCTCTGGGACATCCGCAGGAACCTCCGAGGATTATCATACATTCTCTTGTAACTTCTTCAAATATACTTTCCAAGGGTTTCTCTGTGGGATTCCCCCAGAAAAGTTTCTGAAATTTCAGTAGGTGGCTTCGTAGGATTCCGCTTGGTTATCTCTAGGTTTTTGTTTCTGACTCGTTTTTTGTAATCTCCGATCATACCCCCTCCTCCCTCACAGATTTCTGTTCATAACTTCATACACAATTTGGAGAATTTCTATGTACCGTGGACTTATGAAGTCCCTAAAGGAGTTCTTGGAAAAAATCTCTCCAGCAGTTCAAAAAAAAAATACCGCAAAGAATATTAGGGAAAATCTCAGAAGGTATTCATGGAGGAATCCCTGAAAAAAGAAACATCTGAATGAATTCCTGAGGAAATCGCTCATGGATTTCAAGAAGAAGAGTTTCTATAGGAATCCCAGAGGGTGTTCCTGAAGAAATCCCTGAAGGATTTGCTGAGGAATAGGCTGCGGCTTATTTTTCAAAAGTAGTTGAAACCTGGAATTCGTAAGCTCTTTTGGATTCAAATGACACAAAAAGAGAAACCTCTGAGTTTACGCCAAAAATATTGAGATTTAGAGGTCGCGCAATCGCTTCAAAGTTGAATTTTCGAGTAATAAAAAGGTGTTTTCACTTCAAGTGCCATAACTTTCTCAATTTTCAACCGATTTTTGATCCTTTTTTTGGGAATTTCTCACAAATCATATTTCGAATAAACTCGTAGATCATCATTTTTTTTTTCAAAGTCACGCAAAATATGAGTTTTGAAGATTTAATTTATTTGTATCTTCTTTTTACAAAAAAAAATCAACTTCAGAGTCCTATAACTTTTTAACCGTTTGACCAATTTTAAATTTTTTAGCTTGCTTTTGTAGATATTTTTGTTGCCTATCTTTGCCCCAAACAAACTTTTCATCAAAGTAGTCATTTTTATGATACTTTTCATCAAAAACTGCCAAAACATGCCTTAAAACTTGATTTTTTCATGCAAAATTGAAGTTTTTGACGATTATTTGCAATTTTTTACTCCAAACCAGATACTTAGCATCATATTTAGGGATATGGAAGACATTGGAGGATATTTTTTTTTTCAAATTTTTTTTCCTCGCATTTCGATCATGAAAATATTTTTTGATTCAGAACACTCCAAAAATTAAAGTTTAAGGATTCCATATGATTATTGAGAATAAATGTTTCACTTTGAGCCCGAAAAAACCATTAAAATTTTGCCAAAAATCTGATTTTTCCAAAAAAATACGTGTTTTTGGACGGTTTTTGGTATTTATCTATTTTGAAACGATTTTTTAAAGGTACAGTTTATTCACAGCATTCTAAGGCAACACAAATATTTACAAAAGCAAGCGAAAAAAATTAAAAATTTTCAAACGGTTAAAAAGTTATAGGACCATGAAGTTGAAATTTTTTGTAAAAAGAAGAAAACAATAAATTTAAACTTCAAAAACTCATATTTTGCGTGACTTTGGAAAAAAAATGCTGTTCTACGAGTTTATTCGAAATTTAATTTGTGAGAAATTCATAAAAAAAGATTGAAAATCGGTTGAAAATTAAGAAAGTTATGGCACTTGAAGTGAAAACACCTTTTTATTACTCGAAAATTCAACTTTGAAGCGATTGCGCGACCTCTAAATCTCAATATTTTTGGCATAAACTCAGAGGTTTCTCTTTTTGTGTCATTTGAATTCAAAAGAGCTTACGAATTCCAGGTTAGAACAACTTTTGAAAAATAAGCCGCAGCCTACTGAGGAAGTCCTTGAATGAGTTCTTAGAAGAAATATTTCCAGCAATATCAGGAAACATGTTTCAAAGCATATCAGGAAGAATCTCTGAAAGTATTCAACTCTGAAAAAACATCTGGAGGAATGTTTGAATGAACATCACACTGGTGGCAAGTGGGCAAGACTGATACAAGTGGGTGATCGAAAATTTATTGGGAAAATTATGAAACATTGTAAACATATAGAAATATATTTTAGATCTGATGATGGCTGAAAACGAGTAAGCCGAAACGTTATAATTCGAGGCTTTAGTGTGTATCAATCACCGAAAAACATCAACAATCGTTAAATATATTGGGTGGTGACTAAAACCCCGAGGAGCTCCGACGGATTTTCTGGAGGGATTTCTGGAGAAATTTTAATTAGATTTCAAGGAGAAATTCATGTAGAAAACCCAGCAGCAAAACTAGAGTTATTCCTGAAGGAGTTCCCAAAGGAATTCCTCAAGGATAAATCCTGTAAACAGGAGGAATCGCTTAAGGAACTTTAGGCAAAATCCCTCAAAGAATTCCTGAAGGTATTCCTAGTGGAATTTCCAACGATTTTTTGGAGAAATTCCTTCCTGGAAAAAATCCTTAAAGATTTTCTGGAGAAATCCCTGAAATAGTTATTGGGAAAATCCCTGAGGGAGATTCTGGAGAAATCCCGAAAGGAAGCCTGGAAAGATTCCTAACGGAAACTTAAGAAATATCCCTGAAGGACTTTTTGGAGGAATCCTTGAAGGAATTCCAGGGGAAATTTCTCCATCAATTTCAAGAGAAGCCCCTCAAGGTGTTCCTGGAAAAATCTCCAGTAATGACACGATAAAATTCTTCAGTAGCTTCAGCAGGAATCTCTCCAAAAATTTCCGAAAAAATGACTGGAGGATTCCAGAAAGAAACTCTTGAAGGAATCTGCAGAAATTCCTGAAGTACTTCCTGGTGTATCCTCAAAGAAACTCTGGGAGAAGTCCTTAAAGGTATTTCTGGAGTCCAGAGAAGGTCCTCAAGGAACTCCATCTGAAATCCGTCAAAGAATTGAGCTTGAGCTTGAGCTTGATTGACCGCCCGCAGTTGCTACTCCAGTATCGCCAGATCATCTACACTCACACAAGGAACAAAAGAGATAGCTGCTTGGGACTAACAGGCATCTTCAGTGTGTGAGCGTTTGTGGTCTTGTATTTTTAGGCGACAATGTTGCCTGCTGCGTCAGGCTACAAATTAGTACCTTATTTCGTTATATATCGTTACTTTACATTTCATAGGTGGCTAAAATGGTGGCGATATACATGCATGCATGCATACAATACATTTAATAACATTATCAACCTCGGAGACCCTGCATGGAGAATTTTCGTACACTTCATTAACTAATACTTTTTATTTTTTATGTTTTGCTTCTGTGTAGTACCGTTTTTTCATTTTTACATTCAATATTGCAATATGTTGTTGCTTATTTATCTAATTATATATTATTTTAAAAATTCAAATTATTAACAAATTGAGACCTTATTTCATTACGCTACTTGTATATTTGATTTCTAATTATACCATATTTAATTGATTTTACCATATTTCATTGATTTTACTATATTTCAATATTATATTTCATCATTATACATTATAATACGAATTACATAACTATACAGGATTAGGGGTGTATATCAGATTATTATTGGAGTTACTTTCGGACGATGAAGGGGATTGCCAGCCAGAGTAAGGAAAGACACTATTACATCTTTGTAGGTATATTCTTCAACTCACACAGTTGTATGAATTTGACGTGCTCTAGTTCTGGAAAAGCATTCCGGAAAATTTTTAACGAGTGCTGTAGATTTCATTATTTCTTCTGTTGGATCATAAATCTGGAAGGAGATTTTCTATATTCTGCAGATGTCTCTTTATGGTCTCCATTCAGCAATATGCTGAACACAGAAAGCTAATTTTATTATGTGTATTTTCATATTCCATTGAATTATGTTCCATTATTTATTGTATATCAGCTACCGCATTGACATATTATTACTATAATAATTCTCTACCCTACCATCTAGACCTTGAAAGGACTCGCCAGCAAATGATACTTTTTCAAATTTTCTATAAATTGATTACTTATTTCGTTTCACTACATGACATTTCATTACATTATACAGTGGCGTTTCGGTTTTATCACTAGTCGTTTTAATCACTACTCGCCCAAATTCACGGTTTTCTATTCGATTTCCTCACGATTTCCGTTTCGTTTTTATCACACTTGTTCTAAAACATTCTGAAATCAAAATAAAATCAATACAGCATTGCCCTGTCCATCAAAACTGTTAAAAAATGTGAACTACGACTCATATATTTTTCAGCTGAACGGTTTTGAATAAAAAAATTACATTGTTTTCTCGTTTCACCAAATTCACGGTTTCGTTTATATCACGGTAAAAATTTTGTTTTGGATCGTGATAAAACCGAAAAACCACTGTATTTCAAAATTATATTTCATTGATTAAACTATATTCCAATATTTATATTATTGACTATATAACTATTTATATTACTGACTATATAACTATTTGGGGTTGGGAGGGTGCATCAGGGCATCATTGAAGTTGTAGCTGTACTACGGAGTGGATTGCCAGCCGGAGTAAGGTGAGAAGTAACTATAACATCCTTGTAGATGGGTTCTTCTATCCCAACAGTTGCAATGGATTTGACGCGCCCTTCTTGTAACAAACCATCCCGTAGAAAGCTTAACAAGTGATGTGAATTTTATTATTCACCTTGTTGGATCATACTGTTGGAAGGAGATTCTCTTAAACCCGCGGATTTCGCGTAAGTGTCTCTACTTACGGGTCCGCCACACCCCCTTTTGGCCCTTCATACAGCGGTATGTTGAATTCAAAGTGGTAATGAAATTTAATCTTCACTGTTAAGTGGAACTGCATGCAGAGCAAGACTCAAGCTAGGATGGTGGCTACTTACATACATACATACAATGTTGCCTGCTGCGTCAGGTTGCAGGACAATAGGGAAGGGGAGGGAAGTGATGATTGCAATCGCTTGCCCACATCAGGCCGTTGAATCCTCTGCGCCTGCACAAGGTCATGCGGATGTTGGCGTGTTGGCGAGAAATGTTTATTTTTGGCACATGGATCATGCATCCGTTTCTGGTTCTAGCGATCGCTACGAACATACGAATATACGTGAGATGTATATGTAGGAGAGAGAGAGTGAGAGAGAAAGTAGATATAAAGATACAAAGTAGGAGGAAAGGGACGAACCATGGATTGAACCCAGAACCTTCTGCATGTGAATCAGAAGCGGTAGCCACTAGACCACCAAGCTCGTCTCCATCTGAAATCCGTCAAAGAATTCCAGAGAAATTCCCGAAGTAATTCCTTGAAAAATCTCTCAAGATATTCCTGGAGGAATTCTAGAGGGAGCTCCTGCAGAAATCCACAAATGAAATCATTTAGGGAGTTCTTGAGGGAATCCGTGGAAGAATTTGAGAAGAAATCCCCGAACGAGGTGCTGAAGAAGTTCAAAAGACACGGACACGTTCAATGCTTCCAGTGAGCTTTTCGCTCTTTGAAGGAAGCACGACACTAGACAACGGACTAGCATGCAACGCCCAGTGGCACAGCCGAAAACTTTTCCTGACAGCTGCGGCGGGAATCGAACCCGCGCTCCTCAGCACGATGCGACTAAGAGCTTGGTGACCCTAGCCGCACGACCACGGAGCCGCACAGTTGTCTCTCCTCAACAATTTCAGAAGAAATCTCTCAAAGAAATCCAGGAAAAATCCCCGAATAAATTTATTGACGAACTCCCGCAAAATTCCGGAAAGAACTTCCGCGAAATCATCGAAAGAGTCCTTCAAGAAATTCCAGAAAACCCCACAAAGAGTTCTGGGAGAAATCCCTGAAGGAATTCCGTCATGAATTCCTCGAGAAATTCATCTCCAGAAGAAATCTCTTTAGTATCTTCATGAGAATTTCAAGAGATATATCTGAAGGAAATTCCTGAAGGAATCCCATGGGGAACTGCTGGAAATATCACTGATGAAATTCTTAGAGCAGGGGTTTTCAGACATTTTGGCTCGCGGTGCACTTTTTGAAAATAAATCGCTCCAAGGTGCACAAGTTCATTATTGATAAAAAAAAAACAATTATAAATTCGTCAAAAAACTGTCTTATTTTTCACAGCATTTCCAAGGTGCATACACTCGTCATTATTTTTTTTCCTCGAATTATGGCACTGTCTTATGTTTTTTCATCACTTATCGGCGCATAGTGAAGAGACATAGTTATTCGACTTGGAATTTATTCTTGCTCAGAATGTTTCTGAAAACTTACAGACAAGATCTTAATAAACGCTGAATGAAATCTTGAGCTGAATTAGTGGTATTTTGTTTCCAAGAGCCTCGGGGAAGTCCTTTGAAGACTACTGTATTATTTCTGGTGTGTTTTTGACTAGACATTTTTCCAAGACTTTCATCATATTTCTTAAAAAATTCTAGCAAGACACTTGGATTATTTTATTTTATCCGCTTTTTTTTCAGAACTTTGGCATATATTGAGAATATTTTTGATAAATTCCTTCCAGGCTCTCTTGTCAATTCGGAAGGAGATTTCTATGAAAATCATGAATACGTTATCAGTAGAATTCTTGGTTAACTGATTTCGAGAACAGTTCGAGATAGTTCCTTCTTTGGTATTAAGCAAAGCCACAGAAATATAAGTAAGATTTCTTCTGAGTTTTTTTTAACGCATCCATTGGAGATGCCTTGTAGGGTGCTTGTGAATATACATTACGAGATCTTGTAAAAGAAATAATATTTATTAGGAGAGTTTTGGCAGATTTGTTCCATGATTCTTTCAGAATATCTGAGACGGTTTTAGCTGGATCCGAGTTTAACTCGCCGGCTGGAATAATGGAAATTTTATTCTCAATCCCTTGAAGCACCTTCCATTAGTGCAGTTGTTCTAATTTATTCGAATTATTTTTCATGAAATAGGTAATGAATTTAAATTTGAATATGCAAGACTTTTCCGAAGTGCTGCGGTGCACTTGTCATGGCTTCTCGGTGCACCAAGTGCACCGCGGTGCACGATCTGAAAACCGATGTCTTAGAGCATCGGTTTTCAGATCGTGCACCGCGGTGCACTTGGTGCACCGAGAAGCCATGACAAGTGCACCGCAGCACTTCGGAAAAGTCTTGCATATTCAAATTTAAATTCATTACCTATTTCATGAAAAATAATTCGAATAAATTAGAACAACTGCACTAATGGAAGGTGCTTCAAGGGATTGAGAATAAAATTTCCATTATTCCAGCCGGCGAGTTAAACTCGGATCCAGCTAAAACCGTCTCAGATATTCTGAAAGAATCATGGAACAAATCTGCCAAAATATTTGCCAAAACTCTCCTAATAAATATTATTTCTTTTACAAGATCTCGTAATGTATATTCACAAGCACCCTACAAGGTATCTCCAATGGATGCGTTAAAAAAAAACTCAGAAGAAATCTTACTTATATTTCTGTGGCTTTGCTTAATACCAAAGAAGGAACTATCTCGAACTGTTCTCGAAATCAGTTAACCAAGAATTCTACTGATAACGTATTCATGATTTTCATAGAAATCTCCTTCCGAATTGACAAGAGAGCCTGGAAGGAATTTATCAAAAATATTCTCAATATATGCCAAAGTTCTGAAAAAAAAAGCGGATAAAATAAAATAATCCAAGTGTCTTGCTAGAATTTTTTAAGAAATATGATGAAAGTCTTGGAAAAATGTCTAGTCAAAAACACACCAGAAATAATACAGTAGTCTTCAAAGGACTTCCCCGAGGCTCTTGGAAACAAAATACCACTAATTCAGCTCAAGATTTCATTCAGCGTTTATTAAGATCTTATCTGTAAGTTTTCAGAAACATTCTGAGCAAGAATAAATTCCAAGTCGAGTAACTATGTCTCTTCACTATGCGCCGATAAGTGATGAAAAAACATAAGACAGTGCCATAATTCGAGGAAAAAAAATAATGACGAGTGTATGCACCTTGGAAATGCTGTGAAAAATAAGACAGTTTTTTGACGAATTTATAATTGTTTTTATTTTATCAATAATGAACTTGTGCACCTTGGAGCGATTTATTTTCAAAAAGTGCACCGCGAGCCAAAATGTCTGAAAACCCCTGTCCTAGAGTATTCGCAGATGCAGTTCTTGAAAGAATCACTGAAATTTTTGGTATTTATTTCTTTTTATTCATGAATTTGACTTCAGGTTAATTTTTCACACTCCAAAGAACATCTGAAGAAACTCCTGGAGGAATCTCTGGAAAAAATCGAAGAAATCTCTGCAGAAATTCCAGGAGCAATTCCTAAAAAACCTGGAGAAATCTCAACAGAAATCCTTGAATAAATTCCAGGAGAAATTTAGGACGGGGCTTTAAGAGGAATGACTGAAAAAATTTCTGAATAAGCTGCTGAATAAATCCCTAGATGAATTTCCCTAAAAGTGTTCCTGGAAGAGTCTTTCAAGAAATTCAAGTAAAAATCTTGAAGGAACCCCAGGTGAAAAACATTGAAAAATTCCTGAAGGAATTCCTTCAAACATCTTTCAATGAGTTCCTGGAGCAAACCCTGTATGAGTTTTATGAGAGTCCCACAAACACCTCCAGTAGAAATCCTCGAAAAAATTTGAAGAACAAATCACTGAAGGAAGTCATGCGGGAATCCTTGAAGGAGGAATCCTTTAAAAATTTCTGGGAAAAATCCCTGAAGAAATTCCTGGAGTAATCCATGAAATAATTTCTTGGAAAAATCACTGAAGGAGATCCTGGCGAAATCAGTTAATTCCAGGAAAATCAAATTCAAAACTTGAAGGACATATATCAGTGGCGACTTGTATTTCAATTCACCAAAAGTAGCCAATCGAACCAAATAATAGTCAAGGAGAAATCCCTGAAGGAAACCCCAAAGAGTTCCAGGAAAAATTCTTGGAGGAGTTCAATGAAGGAGTTCCCGGAAAACTCAATGAAGAACTTCCTGGAGCAATCCCTGGAGGAGTTTGAGCAAAAAAAAAATCTGAAGGACATCATAAAGAAATCCTTGATGGAGTTCCTGGAAAAAAATCTCCAGGAATTCCGGGAGAAATCCCTTAGAAATTTGCAGCAAAAACCTGAAAAAATCCTGGATAAATTCAATAAGGAAATCCCGAAGGATCCCTGAAGAAATCACTATAGATTTTCTAGAGAAATCCACAAACAATTTTTGAAAAATTTCCTGCAGGAAACCCTGAAGAGTTCCTGGAAAAATCAATGGAAATTCTTCAAAGACTTCCAGCAGAAAACATCCTTTACGAATCACTTGGTGATATGTATTCCTAGTTGAATAATTTGAGAAATTCCTGGGTAAAACGATTGAGAAATATCTGAATGAATCCCTTACGAAATTTCTTGTTAATATCTAGAAAAAAAAACCTTGGGGGAATCTCTGGAAAACTTCTAGAAAAGTCCTGAAGGAATTCTTGGAAGATATGTACATTTCTCCCAGAGGAGCACCATTCATACGGACGAGCGTTGCAGCCAGCCCTCTTCTTTTTGCTTCTTTTGGACCTCACGATTCAGGATTACCAGTGATGTTGTTTCGGTGCAAAAATTATGGAATTTCTAAGAATATTGAATGAAACGTTCTTTACTGGAGGGACACTGGAGATACTGGGAAACTTTCAAGCATGCCCGGTATAGAACTTTATCCCCATATGGGTCCAATTTTCCCCTCGCGGATGTGACGATTGCAGATTGTTGGTCTCGGACAACCGAATGAGACGAGTCACAAATACCAATCAACTCAGTTCAATGAATTGAGATGATGTCTGTATGTGTGTATGTATGTATGTCTGTGTGCAAAAAGAGTTCACTCACTTCTAGGGAACTTCCCATTAAAAGGTTTTTTGGATTATAGCTCGAATCGTGTCGGATTTTAACCGCATTGTTTGCTATTAAAAAGGTCTGGATCGGTCAAGGCGTTCTGGAGTTATGACCGATTTGGTGATCCGGACCAACACCGCCAGAACTGGCCGCATATTGGTCATGTACAAAGCTAAACAAATCCCTATCACTCGACGCACAAAACTATGCCGATTTTTGTAACCTTTAGCAAAGTTGACAGATTTTATGCGGAATTCAACACTGGAGATCAGAAATTTCATGATGTCGGTTCAAAATTCAAGATGGTGGCCTAATATTCCAGATGGCGGATCGAAACTCAAGATGTTTGTGTGAGTTAAAGACTCTAAAACCATGCACTAAGGGTATATTTGATATGGGGAAGATGTCTGGAGTTCAAAAATAGCTACCAGAATATCCAGGATGGGGTCTAAAATCCAAGACGGCGGCCCAACAATTCAGGATGGCGCTTGTTTAAAAGAGTTTTTTTAAAACCATGCAATATTGGTATAAGGAAGATGTCTGGAGATCAAAAATTGCGACCAGAGTATCCAAGATAAAAAAAAAGACACAGACACGTTTAATGCTTCCAGTGAGCTTTTTGCTCTTGGAGGGAAGCACGACACTAGACAACGTACTAGCATGCAATGCCCAGTGGCACTACCGAAAACTTTTCCTGACAGCTGCGGCGGGAATCGAACCCCCGCACCTCAGAAAAATGCGACTAAGAGCTTGGTGACACTAGCCGCATGACCACGAAGCCACAATAGGATAGGATAGTTATCCTCTCATTCACTTATCATAGATGCATCATATGAATTACATTACAATGATAGTATAAAAGTTGGGCCAAATTAGAGCTTGAAAAATATATCAGATGTTCAGGACATCTGAAGATTTTTTTTTGAACTTCACTATAGGCTTTGATTTTCTTTTGTAGAATCATCTTAATTTCATTGAAACTTTACTGTTGATAATAAATTTCTATGAAGATTAAAATTGTTAGACACATTGGGCGTTAACGGGTTAAGCGAAGATGGACCTACCTCCCCAGCGTCATATACCAACTAACAATCAAATTGCTTATTAAAACAATAAACATTAAGTAACTAAATAATGAAGCAAAGAACCCAAAACCTAAAGCTAAACTTAAAAAAATAGAAACAACCCGAAAACTGCAATCGAACACAATGAAAGAAGGCAAATCGCGCATTTACCGTGGCCGTACTAAACGCACCCAATCGTGAACACATTTTTATGATAATCTGATCTCGCGCGTATTCATGTTCGTTCGTTGTCTTCGGGGCAACATTACAAAGAGCACGGCCACGGTTGCGCGGGGGCAAATCAAGTTCATTACCATAACAATTAGGTCTCCGGCTCTGGCTCTGGCTTGATTTCGGCTCTGGACAAGAAACCCAGAGTTGTTGTGTGGGCACATTGTCACTGTCACTACTCACTGACTGTCCGTGTCCATCCATCCAAGCCGGTATCGAGCACGCCAGCACGTCTATCGAAGGGTTTGATGGAGTGTTTACGCGCGCACTACTGACTGAGCTTCTCCGAAATGAGTGAGCGGCAGGCGCAACACTTTGACAGGAAATGCGCGCGTGAACTGCCAAATGAATAAATAATTAGGCTGTGTTCTCCAGGCGCTTTTTTCGGTTGGTGTTAATGATGGAAACGGACCTAAGTTGGCCCATTTTTGGGAACTGAATGTGGTGAATAATAATTTGATGCAGCAGCGTTTTGGTTTGGTCATGGAAGTGGTAAAACGTTTAGGCGATGATGATGGGAATGATTTAATGCGAACCATGGATAACAACTTGTGGGATTGGGTAAGCGAGATTACTGTGGAAATGATAGTTGATGGGCATTAAGTCTGTAATAAATAAGATATGCATGGTTTAATCAACCTGTTCCAGATTTAAATGTGCTGTCGTTTTTACCCTTCTTACACCCATAAGAAGGGTATAAATATCGCTCGAAAAACCGACTTTCGATCCGAGGCCCGGAGGGCCGAGTCTCATATACCAATGAACTCAGCTCGACGAACTGAGCAAATGTCTGTATGTGTGTGTGTGTGTATGTGTGTATGTGTGTGTGTGTGTGTATGTGCGTTACAAAAAAAAGTCACGCACGTTTCTCAGCCGTCTGTCAACCGATTTGAGTTCTCTTGGAAGCAAATGAAAGCTACTACATCCTAGTAGAACGCTATTGAATTTTTTTTCGATTGGAGGTTTGGTTACCGAGATATCTCTCGAAGAGTACTTATGAGTCATATTTCTAAACTTTTTAAGATTTTTGACCAAGTGTATCATAATAAATATTTCGACCGTTTGTCAATCGATTTAAGTTCTCTTGGCACCAAATGAAAGCTACAGCATCCTAGTAGATTACCCAGAAATTTTATTTCGATTGGACATTTGGTTACAGAGATATCTTTCGCAGAGTACTTAGGATTTATACAACTAAACTTTTTGAGATTTTTGACCAATTGTATAATAATAAATATCTTAGCCGTCTGTCAACCGATTTCGGTTATCCTGGCACCAAATGAAAGCTATCAACATTCTAGTAGAACCCTATACAATTTCATTAGGATTGGACATTTGATTATCGAGATATCTTTCAAAGAGTACTTGGGAGTAATACAGGTTAACTTTTTGAGAGATTTTGGACCAAGGGTACCATAATAAATATCTCAGCCATCTGTCAACCGATTTGGGTTCTCTAAGCACCAAATGAAAGTTACAATATCCTTGTATAAGGCCCTGAAATTTTATTTCGATTCGACATTTGATTACTGAGATATCTTACGAAGAGTATTTCATTAAATTCTTTTTTATTATTGTATTTACTTGTTATCTTGCATTAGTTTTTCACCATTCTATGGGAAATTATTTTTCAAAAAATTATGCTGATATCATACAAAGTGTATTCTAGCAGGTTATTGTTTTCAACAAAATCATAATTAACAAATTACAAATACACATGAATTTTATGAAAACTAACAATATGTTAAATGAAAGCTATGCATTTATATATTGTGGGGAAAATGCAAGAACCGGACAGCCAAAATAACTAAAGCCTGTATCCGCAATAATCAGGACACAGAAATACAGCTGTAACTCTGCAAAAGATTCTTTAAAAATGCTCAAATTTTGCCTAATAATATCTTAAGATGTGTTCATTTCCGCTACAAAATTTCATGTGAATCAGTGCAGTACTTTTTGTTGTAGCAATGAAAGAGTAGGATGTGCGCCATTGAATTTTGTACAACCCCTAGATTTGCTTGTCAGCGCTGTAACTTTTCAATTTGGCAAAGGAAATGGCTGAAATTTTGAACACAAACCTCTCAATCTACATTGGTTGCATAGGCAAAATTTCAAAAAAATCGATGCACTATCAACAATTTTATAGTCCAAACATGTATTGGGACCATGATTGGGACTGAACGTGATTTTAGCCCCTCAGACAACAATTAGTAAGCACCTTTTATTGTTTTGATTGTACTAATGAAAGTACTATACCAATAATCATTAAATTTTGCAGGCATTATATTCACATAATCAACTACCTTTTGTGAAAATTTCATAAAAATTGGCAGAGAAATTCAAAAGATATGAATAGGCAAACATCGCACATGAAAAGCACGAAAAAAATTCACTAACACTCACCCCTATCAACGCCAGTAACTTTCAAACCAATTAATCAAAGTTGATGAAATTTTGCAAAAAAGTGTCTCTATAAGTATCATAACTGCTAACTAAATTTCATAATTATCATCACAGAACTTTGAACTGTACCGAAAAAGAACCATCTACTATGCGAATGAAATTTGATCATGATTGTACAAAATGCTAAAAACCACGTCTGTTTGTTTTTCATCCACAGTTAAAAGTAATGCATCGATTTTTATGAAATTTGGCACAAATAATAAACATTAGGCCTGTCCAGCTTTTCAAAAATGTTCTCTGATTCTCAAGTCCACCCCCATATTTTGATTGGCATCCTGAAAGAAGCAACTGGTCAAAATTTCAGCCAAATCCATTCAAATTAAGAGGTGCATCAATTCAATTTTGTGTTTTTCGACTATATTTGAACTTCAAAAAATCATAACTACGCCAAAACATGTCAAAACTTAATTCTTTTGGCAGAAATTGAAAGCTATACTTGTTTGCTACAACTTCTCTGAACAACGTGTACCAATAAAATTGAAGGAAACATGTGTAATTATCACATTTGTAATCAGAAAAAACTTAAAAAGTTGATTTTTTAATAGATTTCGTTCTGGAACACCCTAATATACGTAATAAGTTTGATATTTTAAAACGGCATCATATTCTCCAATGTTCTTTGATTATTTGCTTCTTTGACACCAACGCTGTAGGAGTTAAGCAAAAAATATTAAAATTCGGGAAAGCCAAATGTGGCCTAAAAACTAGGTTTTTGGAGGCAATCACGTTGTGGCGCGAAATTGTACTGAACGTAGTAGCTTTGCTTCGTTGTAGTTTGCCTTGGCTACCCCCTATAGGGCACCGCACTGTTTTGATTTTGTATGGGATTTTGACGTTTCGTGGCCTTGTTGTTTACAAAATTTCTGTAAGAGTGAAAGAGAAGGAAATAATTTCATGCAGTGCCCTATAGGTCACTGCATGAAATTCTCTCCTTCTCTTTCACTCTTAAAGAAATTTTGAAAACAACAAGGCCAAGAAACATCAAAACCCCATACAAAATCAAAACAGTGCAGTGCCCTATAGGGCACTGCACGCCGCGGTTGCTAGGGAAAATTCTTTTAAGTCCTTGACGTTTCGTGGCCTTGTTGTTTACGATTTGGACTTAGAAAAATTTTGCTGGTTTTACTGAGGTGCACCCAGGTGGGCAGGGTGGCTTTGATTGAAATTATCAACGCGTGGTTCGTGGGTGGCGGAATGCGCGCGTTCGGGCTCCTACTTGCAAGATTATGCAACCTGACTTGACTACAGTTATGAAGTTCAGCAATTTGTAAGGCATGATTAGCTGATGTCAGGATGAATCATTGACCACATGGTCATCACTGGCCACTCC
Source organism: Aedes albopictus (assembly GCF_035046485.1). Classification (NCBI taxonomy): domain Eukaryota; kingdom Metazoa; phylum Arthropoda; class Insecta; order Diptera; family Culicidae; genus Aedes; species Aedes albopictus. The sequence continues at coordinate 92,472,833 of NC_085136.1, forward strand.
GGGAACTTCCGGGATGACCCGAAACAACCTGGAGAACCGGTGATAGGGGTCAATTACGTTTATTTAGCAAAACATGATGAAAAACACCACGGCTCTTTTTTATGATTTTTCGTCAATTCACTTGTGACTGCATAGCAATACTGGCCATGGTTCCCATGTGCCACTTCCGAAACTTCCGGGATGCCCTGAAGAACCGACATTAGAGGATAATCATATTCTAACAGAAAAATGTGTCATGCGACAGATCTTCCTTCATGAATTTTCATATATATGTTTGAGGTTGTATCGATGCTAGACATGGCCCCCATTATTGGCCACTTCTGGAACATCCAGGTACCCCGACGGAAACGACAACAAAAGCTAATTACGATCATACAACAAAACATGTAATGTGACCATCATGATTTTTAATTCCTATGTATGTGGTCGTATCAAAAGTGGCCACACTCTTGGTTGACCATTTCTGAAACTTTCTGGGGCGCTCTGAGGGAATTGATGGCCAGAATCAATTTGGTTCATTCAGCGACGGTTTCATCATGTTTTTCGAGAATATGCTTGTGGTTACTGCTAAAACTTAGAGAATGCCCTCAAGAGACTGATGGCATATTGAACAAACGCGTTCATATGACAAAATGTGGTGTGTAACGCATCTTGGCTAGGTCCAGAGAAATATCTGACAGGATAAAATAATGCCTGATGGAACTTCCGAAGGATTCCCTGGCGTAATTCCTGGAGGAATCCCTTTCAAAATGTTTGAAGGCATCCTCAACGGAATTTCTTGAGAAACGTCCATCTGGGAATTCCTCCGGGTTCTCCTCCTCCAATTCCTCCAAAAGTTTCTCTAAGAGTTCATCCTAAATTTTTTCCTTAAGTAAGTATGAGAGTTTCTTCCAAAACTTCTCCGGGAATTTCTTCTGTAATTCCGCACAAAGTCCTTACTGGAACTCCTCTGGGAGTTTCTTCTTAAGTTCCTCTGGAATTCCCCCCGGCAGTCCCTTTTAAATTACACCAGGAGTTTCACGTAGAATTTCACTGTGAGTTTGTCATAATTTCCCCCGAGAGTTTATGCTGAAATTCTTCCACAGGCAGTTTCTCATGATATTCCTCCGGGAATTTTCCCAGGAATTCCTACGGAAGATGCTTGTAGAATTTCTTTAGTTCATTCTAGAATATCTCTGAAAGTTCCTTCTGAAATTCCTCCGAGAGTTCATCCTGGAATTCTTCCGGGAGTTCACTCTAAAGTTCACGCAGAAACTCCAACGGTAGTTCGACCTAGAATTTATCTGTGAGTTCGCCATAGTATTCCTTCAGAGTATCATCCGGGAGTTTCCTCCTAGAATTCCTCTTGAAATTCCTCATGGAACTTCCTGGATCCCAAAAATGCTTCAGGAGTTTATCACAGAACTGCTCGGATGTTCCTCTTGAAAAACGTCCGGGAGTTCCTTCAGGAAATCTTCCGGAAGTTCCTCTGGAAGTTCGTCCTGCAATTTCTCCTAAAGTTGTTTCTGGAATTCTTTCTGGAAATTCTTCTGGAATCCTTCTAGGAGTATCTCTGGAGTTAATCTGAGAATTCCTCCCAAAATTCCTCCTTTCTTACCGAAATTTCTCTGAAGGGTCACTTTGAAACACCTTCTGAAATTCCCACAGGAGTTGCTCGTGAAACTTCTCATTAAATTTCACAGGGGACTCTACTTTTATTTCTTAGGGGGGTTTGCCTTAGAATATCTCTAGGAGTTTCTCCTAAAACTCTTGGACTTCCTATTGAAATTCCTTCTGGAGTTCCTCCTCCTCTGAGAGTTCACGCTGGAGCCCCTACGAGAGTTCATCCTGAAATCCTCCGGGAGTAAGTCATAGTATTACTTCGGATTCTCCACTTGAATACTCTCCACGAGTATCCTCCTGGTACCTCTATGAGAGTTCCTCGAAGATCCTGGAATTCCTCTATGAGTTCGTTATATTATGTCTTCGGATGTTCCCCTTGAATACCCTCCTGGAATTCCTTCGAGAGTTCCTCATGAAATGTTACCAGGAGTCCCTTCTGAAATTTCTCTAGGAATTCCTTCTGGCAGATCCTCCTGGAAATCATCAGATAGTTCCTCCTAGAATTCCTGCGGAAATCCTTTCGGTAGTTCCTTCTGAAACTACTTCGTGAGTTCATCCTAGAATTTCACAGGGAGTTTCCCATGATATTCCTGCGAGAGTTCATGCTGGAATTTCTTCGGGAGTTCCTTCTTGAGTTTCTTAGGTTATTTTTTTGAAATTCCTTCAGGATTTCCTCGAGGAATTTCTGCGGGAGCTGCTCGTGGAATTTCTCCTAGAAAGTCAACGGAAGTTTCTCCTGAAATTCCCACGGGAGTTTGACCTGGAATTTCCGTAGAAGTTCCCCTGGGATTTCCTCTCAAAATTCCTATGGCGATTTCTCCTAGAATTGCTTCGGTAGTCCTTCCTGTAATACCTTCGAGAGTTCGTAAGAGTATTTCTTCAAATGTTCCTCTGATTGTTCGGATCCTGGTGGCCGCTCTAGCTACACCAAAGTTAAGGAACTTCTGGGAGATTCCCTGGTCTTGTTCCTGGAGAAATCCATATCAAAAGTCGTTAAAAATAATTTGTGGCGCTAGTGATTTCTGACAGATGCTGTGCCAGTTATTTTTCCAGAAGCTCCACCATGTATCATTCCATGAGTTTCGTAAAGGATTGTGCGTAGTGTTTCACCAGGGATTTTTCTGAAGATTCACTAGTAATTTATCTTGAATTCCACCACTGACTGCTCCAGAAGTTCAGCTAGAAGTTCTTCCAGAAATTTCTCCAACAGTTCCGGAGGGTATTCTTCGTGGTGTTTATCAGGGATTTTTCCTGGAAATCCATCAGGGGTTGCTCTTAGAGTGCTGCTTCATTCCCCCAACAGCGGGGGTAAAACAAAGAGTACTGCAGGTGATTACTGCTGCAATTCCTCTTAAAATTTCTTTAGAAATTCCGCCATACAGGAACTCCGCTAAGAAATTCATACAGGAACTCCGCTAAAAACTCCACTAAAATTTACGCAAATTACTGCTCTTGAATTCCATCTGGGTTTTTTTTTTTTTAAAGAGTTTCATCTAGGAGTTCCGCAAGGGCAATGCACTGCATCTGGATTATCTCTGACAGATATTTATTCAACAATTCCAACAGAGATTTCCTCAATATATTAGTCAGAGATTCCTCAAACATTTTGCCAGACGTTTCTCAAGAAATTCCGTTGAGGATGCCTTCAAACATTTTGAAAGGGATTCCTCCAGGAATTACGCCAGGGAATCCTCCGGAAGTTCCATCAGGCATTTCAAAGGAATGAAGAAATTTCAAAAGGATAACCTAAGAAACTCAAGAAGGAACTCCCGAAGAAATTCCAGCATGAACTCTCGCAGGAATATCATGAGAAACTCCCTGTGAAATTCTAGGATGAACTCACGAAGTAGTTTCAGAAGGAACTACCGAAAGGATTTCCGCAGGAATTCTAGGAGGAACTATCTGATGATTTCCAGGAGGATCTGCCAGAAGGAATTCCTAGAGAAATTTCAGAAGGGACTCCTGGTAACATTTCATGAGGAACTCTCGAAGGAATTCCAGGAGGGTATTCAAGGGGAACATCCGAAGACATAATATAACGAACTCATAGAGGAATTCCAGGATCTTCGAGGAACTCTCATAGAGGTACCAGGAGGATACTCGTGGAGAGTATTCAAGTGGAGAATCCGAAGTAATACTATGACTTACTCCCGGAGGATTTCAGGATGAACTCTCGTAGGGGCTCCAGCGTGAACTCTCAGAGGAGGAGGAACTCCAGAAGGAATTTCAATAGGAAGTCCCAGAGTTTTAGGAGAAACTCCTAGAGATATTCTAAGGCAAACCCCCCTAAGAAATAAAAGTAGAGTCCCCTGTGAAATTTAATGAGAAATTTCACGAGCAACTCCTGTGGGAATTTCAGAAGGTGTTTCAAAGTGACCCTTCAGAGAAATTTCGGTAAGAAAGGAGGAATTTTGGGAGGAATTCTCAGATTAACTCCAGAGATACTCCTAGAAGGATTCCAGAAGAATTTCCAGAAAGAATTCCAGAAACAACTTTAGGAGAAATTGCAGGACGAACTTCCAGAGGAACTTCCGGAAGATTTCCTGAAGGAACTCCCGGACGTTTTTCAAGAGGAACATCCGAGCAGTTCTGTGATAAACTCCTGAAGCATTTTTGGGATCCAGGAAGTTCCATGAGGAATTTCAAGAGGAATTCTAGGAGGAAACTCCCGGATGATACTCTGAAGGAATACTATGGCGAACTCACAGATAAATTCTAGGTCGAACTACCGTTGGAGTTTCTGCGTGAACTTTAGAGTGAACTCCCGGAAGAATTCCAGGATGAACTCTCGGAGGAATTTCAGAAGGAACTTTCAGAGATATTCTAGAATGAACTAAAGAAATTCTACAAGCATCTTCCGTAGGAATTCCTGGGAAAATTCCCGGAGGAATATCATGAGAAACTGCCTGTGGAAGAATTTCAGCATAAACTCTCGGGGGAAATTATGACAAACTCACAGTGAAATTCTACGTGAAACTCCTGGTGTAATTTAAAAGGGACTGCCGGGGGGAATTCCAGAGGAACTTAAGAAGAAACTCCCAGAGGAGTTCCAGTAAGGACTTTGTGCGGAATTACAGAAGAAATTCCCGGAGAAGTTTTGGAAGAAACTCTCATACTTACTTAAGGAAAAAATTTAGGATGAACTCTTAGAGAAACTTTTGGAGGAATTGGAGGAGGAGAACCCGGAGGAATTCCCAGATGGACGTTTCTCAAGAAATTCCGTTGAGGATGCCTTCAAACATTTTGAAAGGGATTCCTCCAGGAATTACGCCAGGGAATCCTTCGGAAGTTCCATCAGGCATTATTTTATCCTGTCAGATATTTCTCTGGACCTAGCCAAGATGCGTTACACACCACATTTTGTCATATGAACGCGTTTGTTCAATATGCCATCAGTCTCTTGAGGGCATTCTCTAAGTTTTAGCAGTAACCACAAGCATATTCTCGAAAAACATGATGAAACCGTCGCTGAATGAACCAAATTGATTCTGGCCATCAATTCCCTCAGAGCGCCCCAGAAAGTTTCAGAAATGGTCAACCAAGAGTGTGGCCACTTTTGATACGACCACATACATAGGAATTAAAAATCATGATGGTCACATTACATGTTTTGTTGTATGATCGTAATTAGCTTTTGTTGTCGTTTCCGTCGGGGTACCTGGATGTTCCAGAAGTGGCCAATAATGGGGGCCATGTCTAGCATCGATACAACCTCAAACATATATATGAAAATTCATGAAGGAAGATCTGTCGCATGACACATTTTTCTGTTAGAATATGATTATCCTCTAATGTCGGTTCTTCAGGGCATCCCGGAAGTTTCGGAAGTGGCACATGGGAACCATGGCCAGTATTGCTATGCAGTCACAAGTGAATTGACGAAAAATCATAAAAAAGAGCCGTGGTGTTTTTCATCATGTTTTGCTAAATAAACGTAATTGACCCCTATCACCGGTTCTCCAGGTTGTTTCGGGTCATCCCGGAAGTTCCCGGAGTGGCCAGTGATGACCATGTGGTCAATGATTCATCCTGACATCAGCTAATCATGCCTTACAAATTGCTGAACTTCATAACTGTAGTCAAGTCAGGTTTCATAATCTTGCAAGTAGGAGCCCGAACGCGCGCATTCCGCCACCCACGAACCACGCGTTGATAATTTCAATCAAAGCCACCCTGCCCACCTGGGTGCACCTCAGTAAAACCAGCAAAATTTTTCTAAGTCCAAATCGTAAACAACGAGGCCACGAAACGTCAAGGACTTAAAAGAATTTTCCCTAGCAACCGCGGCGTGCAGTGCCCTATTACGGGTGATAACAAACAAGCGTAATGACAGGAGTTGGCTATCATATCAGTGCTGACGCGATGCCACTTTTTGCGCGCCAAAGCGTGATTGCACCCGAAAAGCTAGTTTTTAGACCACATTTGGCTTTCACGAATTTTAGTAATTTTTGCTCAACTCCTACAGCATTAGTGTCAAAGAAGCAAATAACCAAAAAACCTTGGAGAATATGATGCCTTCTTGAAAAATCCGTCTTAATACGTATATTAGGGTGTTCCAGAACGAAATCTATCAAAAAATCAACTTTTTAAGGTTTTTCTGATTACAAATGTGATAATTACACATGTTTCCTTCAATTTTATAGGTACACGTTGTTCGGAGAAGTTGTAGCAAACAAGTATAGCTTTCAATTTCTGTCAATAGAATTAAGTTTTGACATGTTTTAGTGTAGTTATGATTTTTTGAAGTTCAAAAATAATCGAAAAACACAAAATTGATTTGATGCACCTCTTAATTTCAATGGATTTGGCTGAAATTTTGACCAGTTACTTCTTTCAGGATGCCAATCAAAATATGGGGGTGGACTTGAGAATCAGAGAACATTTTTGAAAAGCTGGACAGGCCTAATAAACATACACCAAAGAGTTCTCTGTCAATTATTGCTGATGATGCGCCTCCGAATTTCACGGCTCACGTTGTTGTCAGCCGTCAGTAAGGATCCGAGGTAGACGAATTCCTCCACCACCTCGAAAGTATCCCCGTATATCGTAACATTACTACCCCGACGGATCCGGTCGTGTTCGGTTCCGCCTACCAGCATGTACTTTGTTTTTGAGGCATTTACCACCAGTCCGACCTTTGGTGCTTCGCGTTTCAGGCGGGTGTACAGCTCTGCCACCGTCCCAAATGATCTGACGATAATGTCCATGTCGTTCGCAAAGCACACAGATTGACCGGATTTTGTAACAATCGTTCCCCAGCTGTTGAGCCCGGCTAGTCGCATCAAACCTTCCAGAGCGATGTTGAATAGTAGGCATGAGAGTCCATCACCTTGTCGCTGTCCCCGACTGGATAGTTCACCCGAAACCCTTACGCAGTTTTGCACACCGTCCATCGTTGCTTTAATCAGTGTAGTCAGCTTCACAGGAAAGCCGTTTTCGTCCATGATTCTCCATAGCTCTGCGCGGTCGATACTGTCGTATGCCGCTTTGAAGTCGATGAACAGGTGATGCGTTGGGACCTGGTATTCACGGCATTTCTAGAGGATTCGCCGTACGGTGAAGATCTGGTCGATTGTCGACCGGCCGTCGATGAAGCCAGCTTGATAACTTCCCACGAATTCATTCGTTTTAGGTGACAGACGACGGAAGATGATCTGGGATAACACTTTGTAGGCAGCATTCAAAATATTGATCGCCCTGAAGTTCACATTCCAAAGGGTCGCCTTTCTTGTGAATGGGGCAGATAACCCCTTCCTTCCACTCCTCCGGTAGCTGTTCGGTTTCCCAGATCCTGACTATCAGCCGATGCAGACAGGTGGCAACTTGTCTGGGCCCATCTTGATGAGTTCAGCTACGATACCATCCTTACCAGCTGCTTTGTTGGTTTTGAGCTGGTGAATGGCATCCTTAACTTCCCTCAGCGTGGGAGTTGGTTCATTTCCGTCCTCCGCTGCACTGGCGTCGCCATTTCCTCCGTTGCCGTGGTCTCCCATGCCTACGTTCTCCACGCCGTTCAGATGCTGCTTCCACCTTTCGGTCACTTCATGTCCATCCGTCAAGAGGCCTCCGTCTTTATCGTTGCGGGATGCGTTGAGCTTCTGATAGAATTTCCGTGTTTCTTGGGAACGGCACAGCAGTTTCATCTCTTCACACTCCGCTTCTTCCAGGCGGCGCTTTTTCTCCCGAAAGAGGCGGGTCTGCTGTTTCCGCTTCTGTTTGTAACGTTCCACGTTCTGTCGAGTCCATTGCTGCAGCATTACCGCCCTCGCAGCGTTCTTCTCCTCCAAAACCGTTCTGCACTCTTCGTTGAACCATTCGTTCCGTCGATTCCGTTTCACGTACCCGATGGTGCTCTCGGCTGCGTCGTTGATGGCTGCATTCACTGTACTCCAGCAGTCCTAAAGAGGGCCCTCATCGAGCTCGCCCTCGTCTGGCAACGCGGCCTCGAGATTCTGCGCGTATGCTGAGGCGACATCCGGTTGCTTCAGTCGGTCTAGGTTGTACCGTGGCGGTCGCCGGTATCATACATTGTTGATGACGGAGAGTTTTGGGCGCAGTTTGACCATCACCAGATAGTGGTCGGAGTCGATGTTGGCGCCACGATAGGTCCTGATGTCTATAATGTTGGAGAAGTGCCGTTCGTCAATCAGAATGTGGTCGATTTGAGATTCCGTCTGCTGTGGTGATCTCCAGGTATAACAATAAGGGAGGCTGTGTTGGAAAAAGGTGCTACGTATGACCATATTCTTGAAGGCAGCGAAATCAATGAGTTGTAGGCCCTTTTGCGCCTGTCTGCTGGTGGGCGCTGAACTTACCGTCGGTCTGAATTCCTCGGCCTGGCCTACCTGAGCGTTTAAATCTCCTATGATGCTCTTGACGTTGTGGCTTGGGCAGCGATCGTACTCGCGTTCGAGCTGCGCGTAAAATGCGTCCTATGCGTTCTATGAGCACTGTGGAAGTGAACTGAAACAGTTAAGTTAACTGAAACATTGCTTTGTCAATGACCATTTTGCTTGTGTATATCGTATGACATGCACGTAGATACTCTATGCTCAAGTAATTCAAGGAAATTTCCTCTACAGTCGTAGCTATAGAGGCCTCCAACAGATCTCCTGGCCAGTCGCACCAGACCGTAGCTTCTTTTTCGTACATTTTTATCTGAATATCCCAATGTTCAAAAGATATTTTCTTCTTATATTGAAACTCTCAAGTCAAGTAGATTCTAGTAGGTTGCAAACATCATCATAAAGTCAAAATAAAATCATCTTGGTTTTATGACGGTTTCCAAAACCTCTTGAAAGCAAATTGTTGCTTTGGAACGCGTGAACCATTCCGGTCCCACTTGTATCCTTTCCAGGAAAAGATAAATAAATAATGTTATGCGCTAACACATACGCAACAAAACAGGAAAGGATTCATCGCCGGTCCTTCTTTTCAACCGAACGGAACCATCCACGCCATTAGCGTTGATACTGGGGCCTGCCTGTGTTCGTATCATCCTTATACTCACCCTTCTAGACTGTGGGTGAAGGAGGTGTGTGAGGGCTACCTAGATAGATATTTATGGATCATAGTCCCCACTACTAATGACCCACTCCCTTGTCAACCCGTCACTGACCCCACCCCAGGAAATGGCCCCACCGGAATGAAAATGTGACAATCCCTTCGGCTAGTGCACACACGGTGGCGTTTCATTGAGTATAGTTTGCTTCGCGACTGGCAGTCTTCCGGACCTGGTAGGTACCTACAGAGTCAGCACACAGGATAGGAGAGGACAAGCCTTCCACCTGGAATGCTTTCCCCAACGACGCCAACAATAGACTTTGCGATGGGGCGGTGGCTGAGGCAGCACCTGGCACGCCTCACGCCTCTTTGTGTAATGTTTGCAGTGGGGAAGACGGGGTTTGGGAGACCACCGACCAACCTGGATAACCCAGTCAGTGCACGGGTTGCAACTTATGAAGGGAAATTAGTTGATGATGACTATCAGGATTTGGACAAGTCGCTATCTGGTCTGGATACATACGTACATAGAGTGTCATCACCGTCGACGACGATAGAGGAAATTAGATGCATTTACGACACCTATCGGCGCGCGAGCGACGCCCTACTAACTACATCGACAGGATGAGTTCCTGCCAGAAAGAGGTCATCGACATAGGGACGACCCAGGTGTGGAGCCACATCATAGGAACTAACAATTACCGGAAGCGTTTTAAATAAATTAAATCCTGGTTCCTGTCGGGGTATGTTGAGGAAAAGCTTTCTGTTCTTTGTTCGTAGGATTATTTCTTGCATATATTTTGTCAGAGACTGAATTCTCAAGTAAACTATTTGCAAAGTGTTCAGTTTAATTCAGGCGTGAAATGTCTTCAGCAGTTCCCTCGAACAGCTCCTTTATAATTTCAGTCGTCAATGCAAACAAACTTGCCTGAGTGTCAAAGAATTTCTCAAAGCAATTTTCGAAGGAATATACAAAGAAATTGCCGAAGGAATTCCCACAATGCATGCATTGCGGAAGGAATTTGGTTAGGAGTTGTATAAACAATTGCTAAAATAATTGCTGGAAAAGTATCCACCAGAGTTGCCAAACAAATTTTCGAGGATATTTTCAAAGGAGCTGCAGAACGAAATCTCAAAAAAATGACTGAAAGATTATCCCAATACGTTACTTTGAGAATTCTTAAACAAATTATTGAATAAAATCTCAAAAGAAGTGCAGCATCAGTTTCCATAGAAGTTTCAGAAAAAAATTTAATTTAATTTGGGGATGTCCAAAACATTTTTAAGAGTAATTACTGCAGAAAATTCTTAAAACATTGCCAGAGGAATTCCCAAAGAATTTTCAGTAGGATTTACCAAAAGAGCTCCCGTAAGTATTGTCGGGGGAATTTCTTGAATAATTTCATAAAAGTATCGAACAAACTTCCAAAAAAAAAAAAAACGAAAGCAGCTTCCAATGGCACTGTTGAAGAGAATCACTAATAAATTGCAGCATGAATTCCAAAAGGCTTTGCCGAGAAAATTCCCAAATTCTCAAATACTTCCTTATAGACTCAACTCAATAGCTCGGTTGTCAACTGCGTGAGGAAGGTTCATATTGAAAAACTCCAAGGATCATTCTCTCATTTTAGCAGAGCATTGTTTTTAAAAAATTGCCCTAAAACGCAATGCAGATTTTCCTTGAAAACAAACTGTGATGAAGAATACTTATATTTACGCAGTAAAATGGAAATTGTTTGAATATTTTCGCTAATTTTTAAAATTTTTAAAATTTTACGAGATATGCAGAATAGTTGTCCCAGGTTAATAGGAATTCCCATAGAATATGGAACAACTACGATGCACACGGCAGATTTTCATTTTTAAGTTTCATGTAAATTTTAGAATGAAACGCTTTGATGGTTCCGGAAGAGATTCCGGGGGATTCATGGAGAATTTGGGGGACTTTCAAGGAAGTTTCACGGTTTTTAACAGTGGTTTCAGGGTGTTACAGGTTTTCAGGTGTTAAACCCCCTAAACGCCCTTGAAACCTCCTGAAACGATTGCAGCGTTCCTAAAAATCGCTGAAACCCGCTGAAACATCTTGGAACATCCCTGAAACAGCCCTGAAGGCCCATGAAACCTCCAGAAAACTGTTGAAACGCTTCTGAAACCCACGGGAAGACCCTAGAACATCCCTGAAATCTCAGTAACGCCCTTTAAACTAGCTGAATGCCACTGAAACAACCTGGAACGTCTCTGAAACCCCATGGAACGCCTTAGAAATACCCCCTGGAATTCCCCTGGGGTGCTCTGAAACTCTCGGGAACACTCCAGAAACTCCATGGAACGCCTCTGAAACCCCGTGAAATCCCAAGGAATGTCCCTGAAACCTCCTGAAACCCGATGGTACACCGTGGAACATCTCTGAAACCTAATGCAGCTCTCTAGAATACTCTGAAAACTCCCGGGAACGCCTCCGAAACCACTGAAACCCTTCTGAAACCCCATGACACTTACTGCAACACCCTGGAACACACCTGAAACCCCATGAAACTCACCTGAAGCTCTTCGAAACCCCTAGAACATCACTGAAACTCTCAGGCCACTTGGAACACCCTTTAAGGTCCCTGAAGCCCCATGGAACACCTGACATACCGCGCGAAACCCAATGGAATGCCCCTGAAAACTTCTGTTATATTCTTATTTATGGCTCTACCAGGCCCGTGCACAGAAGTGGCGCCAAGGGAGGGGTTTTTACCTATTTCGGCAAAAGGCGGAGGGGCGCCTAATGTAAAAAGCGTCGGTAATGGGTGGGGTTTAACCCCCAAAACCCCCCCCCTTGTGCACGGGCTTGGGCTCTACGTTTCCACTAGAACTTGAATTACCTCTCTTCGACTTATTGTTCCTTGAGCACTTCCACAGTTATTAATTGAAGAGCCTTCTTTGCCTGCAATAGCATGAAGTATGCCGGGGCCCGTGGCGCAGTGGCTACACGTTCGCTTCATAAGCGGATGGTCATGGGTTCGATCCCAGCCCCGGCACTTCGTCAGTTGCTCTTCCCCCCGAGAGCGGCTGGCACTTGACCCTCTTCTGAGCTCTCATAGCTCAAACGGACCCGGATAATTGGATATCGGCGAACGACAACCCATAATGGACGACCCTCAATCGGACTGGAAAAGGAACAACAGCTACACATCATTTCATCATCGTGCTCATCATTCTACCAAGGACAAGGTAGAAAAGTGAAAGCAGCACAAAGGCAAACCAGTTCGATATAGTAGAATAAGAATATAATAGAATACATTTTTAGGTGCTGTACAAAGTGTAAGTGCAGCCGCCAATTGGAATCGCTCACGTATTGCCCTAGTGGACAAAAGAGCTGTAAAATAGGTTAAGTGGTTAAGAATAAAAAAATAGCATGAATTTGTTATTGTGAGCTAAGCATAATGATACGCTATGCCCAGGGTGTAGAGAAAATTTTGCCGACCGGAACGGGAATCGAACCCACCGTCTCCGGATTGGTGATCCACAGCCTTAACCATTAGGCTAACTGGATACCCTTTAAACTCCCTGTATCGCCCCTGAAACCTGTTAAACTTTTGTGGAACGACCCTGGGACACCCATGAAACCCTCTGGAACCCTTTGGAACGCCACTGTAAACCCTTGTAGCACCCTTGAAGGGCATTTAAAACCACCCGAAGCCCCATGGAACGCCTACAAAACTCTATGAAACGTCCATAAAACTTCTTGAAACGCCCCTCAAGTCCCTTGAAGACCCCTGATACACTCCTGAAACTCTCCGGGATATCTCTGGAATGCCCCTGGAAGTCCCCTGAAACCGCACAATCGTCTAAAACTCCCTGAAACAACATGAAAAGCTCATGAAACCCTTTAAAGCTCCATAGGCCCCCCTCAAACGCCCCGGGAACGCCTCTAACATACCCGTAGAAAATTTCTGAAAACACCCCTGGTGAGCCCCTGCATGAAGACAATTCTGGCAGTTACGCTAACAGTTTATGCTAGTGTTCAACAATTGGGTCATGAATGTATAATGTCGCCACAAAAAAGTTATGAATAATGGATTGAGGAAAAATGCAAAGTCTTACAGAATGATCATTTTTTTTTATTAATTCATACAAATTTCTATGGGAATTTCCCAGACAATTAATTAGGAGACTTTTCAGAAATCCCTTTGTCATTTTTTCAATAATTTCATTGAAAAATTTCTAAGCTATTTCTTTTGAAAATAATTCAGCAATTTCTTGGGAAGACCATTTTGCATTTATACAAGAACTTATTCAGATTTTTTTAATAAGATTTTATATTTCTTAGGTATTTTGAGAATTCAGCAGTGAAATTTTCTTCTACCATTTTTTTTTTTCGAAATTTTTTTCCACAATTCCTTTTGGAATTCGAAATTCCGTTATGGCTATGGGGATTCCTTGAGCATTTTTTCTGATTTCTTCCAGCAATTAATTTGAAATTCTTTTTGGTTATTCCATTTTAGATTGCTTGAGATTTTTTTTTCTATATTTTTTTCAGCAAACTTTTTGTTTTTATGTTTTCAACTTCGTTCACATATTTCCGTAAAGTATTCCTTCAACAACTCTGATGAAAAGTTATCCTAAACTCACTTTGAGAATGTATTTATTATATTTTATATTTGATTATAGTTTAATAATTTCTTCTAGGAATTTCTCATTGATTTCTCGTCGCAAATGCATTGTGAAGTGAACTAGCGATTCCTTTGTTAATCTATTCAACCATTTCTTTGAAAATAACACAGGAGTTCAATTGAAATTGAACTTGATCAATTTTTTTCTGTGAAATTAATTTCGGAATTCTTCGGGAGTATCTTTAATTACTCCTTCGGTATTCTTTTAGAGAACTTTTTTCAGTTATTCCTTTAGACACATATTCGGAAACTACTATGGGGCGTCCTTCGGCATTTTTTTCAGGATTCCATTTGGTAATGTTTGTAGTAATATCTCTGGTAAGTCCTTGGTTATTCCTTTAGGGTGCCTTAAGCTATTTCTATGCAAACGTTTTCAGAAATCGTTTAGTTTTTTTTTCAGAAAAAAAAATTGGCGACTTCTCTGGCAATCACCTTAATTTTTCTGGAAATTTTTTAGGTTGTTCTGAGATTTTCTTCGTCCATTTTCCAAATTCGCAAAAGAGGATCTAATAGATCTTCAAAAGTTATAACAGGCCGAATTTCGTAAAGAATTACCAACGGAATGTGTAGAGGAATTGGCAAAGAAATTTGCTAAGGAAGTGCCGAAGAAATTTTCAAAAATTGTTACATACAGAAATTTGCAGCCGAATAGACTCAGTAATTTCGAAAGGAGCTATCGAAAGAACTGCAAAAGTAATTGACAAGTATATTGACAAAGGTTTTGCCAGAAAACTCCTAAAGAAATAGCTGAAAGAGCTGTCTAGTAAATTTTCAATGCAATTGCATAGAATTCAAAAAGTAACGCAGTAGGTATTTAAAAAACGACCTAAATTATTTTTCAATTTTGTTGTCCAGAAATTTCCAAAAGCATTACCAAACCAAATTCCAAAAGGATTGCCGAAATAGTTTAAACATTTGTCCAAGAAAACCCTAAAAAATAAATCAACAGGAATTTTTGTATCAAATCAAATGAAAATTGCTGACAAGATTTCCAAACGATTCACCGAAAGGTTATTCGAAAGATTTTCACAATGTAAGTCAAAGGAAATTCGCCAAATCAATCTCAAAAGGAAATGCCGAATGAGTTACTCAATCAACTCCCGTAGGAGTTGGCAAAGAAGTTTCCAGAAGCTGAGCTTGAGCTTGATTGATCGCCCGTAGATGCTACTCCAGTATTGCCCGTAGACCAGCTACGCACTCACACAAGGAACCAATGAGATATCTGGCAAGGATTAGCAGGCATCTTCAGTGTGTGAGCGTTGGTGATCTTCTATGTTTAGACGAAAATAGCGCCTGCCACGTCAGGTTGCAGCTCAATGTGGGGAAGGGGAAGGAAGTGATGACTGCAATCGTTTGTATCTACATCAGACCGAATATACCTCTGCGTCTCATAGAGGTCCAATGCTGAATTGATTAAGAAAAAATGCAGCTGCCAAGAGCTGCCAAAACATTAGCGTCACGATGATATGCATATGGCCAAATTGTATGAAAAACAGCCGTTTCGTCGAATCTTGTACGAAGAAATTGACAAATAATGGAAATTCCATTAATATAAAATAAAGATTCAAATCATGGTCCAATACATTTATTTATGCTTTAGTCTAGCAACCTAGCAGATTGCTATGGTTTGACAATTTTTGCCAGGTATTTTTAAATCTGAACCACTCTTCGTCTGCACAAATTCATTTTGGTTTCGATTTGTTGGCAGAGGGCAGAGGAAGGAGAATGTATGTAGAAAAAAAAAACAAACTAGGATGAAAGGGACGGGCCAGGGATTGAACCCAGGACCTTCTGCATATGAATCAGAAGTGGTAGACACTATAGTCCGTCTTATGGCAAAGAAGTTTCTAGAAAAGTGTGGAAGATATTCCAAAGGATTTTCCAAACAAATTGTCAAAAAATTCCGAGAGAAATTGCTGAAAAAAAAATTAATAGGAAAATTTCGCAGAAAAGCGTTTTGAAAAAGTTCACAAAGCCATTGTTGAAGCACTGCTGAGAACTGATTCCCAAGGAGTGGCCTTACAATTTCTCAAAAGAAATGCCACTGAAATTTTCAAAGAATTTTTTAACGGAGTTCTCAAAAAAATCTTGAAAAACTCTACCAAAAGAATTGCGAACTCAATTTTTGACACAATAGCTGAGACAGTTTCCAAAAGAATTACTTAAAAAAAATTCTATTCATAACAATGCACAAAGAATTCAGAAATAAATTTCTTAAGAAATGCCCGAAAGAATTTTAAGAGTTATTGCCGAAGGGACTACCAAATAAATATTTCAAGATATACGTTTAGAAATTGCTGCACGGATTTCCAAAATAATTGCAAACAAAAATTAAACAAAATTCCGAAGAAATTTGACACTTAGATTGAACTGGCGCTTCTAAAAAAGACAAGCGCCACGTTGTGAGCGAATTAATCAAATTGTTCTTTATATGTGAAAACTTGTGAAATCTTCTGTGAAGCTTTTAATAAGGTAGTAACAGACGCAATGGTCCAGAACGCGAGATGTACAACGAATATATTAAGCTTTTATTCTTCTGAACTACTTAGTTGAAGACAGTATCCTTCACTGAACAGGATGGACTTGGATCAGACTCAATCATTTAAACCTAAAGATTCAAAAAGGGGTGGGCCATAAAAAATTGAGGATTATCTGGCAAAAAAGCTCAATTTTCATAGAAACAATTGGTGAACGAATTTCGAATCACTGAAACCGAAAGCTCAATACTCTAATATATGTCAACTCTCTTAGCCTTCTGAGCAACTATGCTGAAGACAGTTACCTACTATAAGGCACAGAACGCGAGGTATACGACATTTAGACTGAACTGCAAGCTTCTAAGAGCACTATCACCACGTAGTGGGTGATTCTCGAACTTATCCGACATGGTGCCCTGCGTATTAGATTCCCGGTGGTCAATGTTCGTGGATCCAATATTTTACCATATCAACACATTCTTGACGAAATTATCTTTCAAATAAGACATTGGTTATTTGAACTGATGAAAAAATCATTCTATTAGAGCTAGAATTTCTGGGTCATAATGACCCCAATGCATTATTCATATTTTTTCTTAATGCCCACAGAAGGTTAATATAGAGTATTGTACCATTTCGGCATATGTATCTATGTTGGGCGCTTAGCGCTACAGGCTAGACTCGATTATCCGGAGTCGGGTTCAGAGGCTTCCCAAACATGTATCGGGAACGGAATGATGTAGGGGATTTTTTTTATTACCGTACAGATTTGGGCCGAAGGGTCTCAGATTTTCATGGAACTTTTCACACAGGCAGTGTTCATTGATATATGAATAAAAAAAATGAGAAAAATTAAGAATCGCCCATTTTCCCGGAAAACTCAGATGGATTTTTTGTTTTTCCCTGACACTACTGACTTCGAAAATTCATAACTCAAGAACGAAGCATCATAGAAACTAAGTTTTTTTTAGAATAAAATCAAATTTTCTCGGAAATCAAAAAAAAAAAAATAACCTGAAAAAAGTTTTCCACAATTGAGAAAATTCGTAAATAAAAGCCGAAAAAACTATGCCCGAACTCGAGGAAAATTTTCAAAAAAAAAAACAATTTTAAGTAGGTTATTTCATAATCGCTGAAGTTTTTGGAATGCACATTTTTTCATTTTTCAGTTATGGCCAATTTTGTTGAAAAATGTCCAAAAGTGCCATTTAAGCATTTTTTGAAAAATCATAACTCAAGAACGAAGCATCGTAGAAACAAAGTTTTTTAATAAAAATTAAAGCAAATTTTCTCAGAAATCCAAAAAAATATGAAGAAGAAAAAGTTTTTCACAAAATTTTGCACCGTTGAGAAAATTCATAAAGAAAAGCCGGGAAAGCTATGCCCGAACTTGCGAAAAATTTTCAAAAAAATATTTTTGAGAAGGTAATATCAAAAGCTTCAAACGCTGAAATTTGTGGAATGCACTTCTTTTTCGTTCCTAAGTAATGACCAACTTTGTGTTAAATGACCATATAATAAAGGCTTACACGGTCATTTTCCACAAGGTTGGCCATAACTCTTAAGAAAGAAAAAAAGTGCATTCCAAAAATTTCAGCGACTAAAGATTATAAAATAACCTTTTCAAAAATGTTTTTTTTTGAATTTTCCACGAGTTCAGGCATCGTTTTTCCGGCTTTTCTTTACGAATTTTCTCAACTGTGGAAAACTTTTTCCAGTTCTTTGTTTAGATTTCTGAGAAAATTTGATTTCATTTTCCAGGAAAATTCCAAAAAAATACTATGTTTCCACCATGTTTCGTTCTTGAGTTATGATTTTTCAAAGTACCGTAAACCGGGGTCAAATTGATCTCCGGGTCGAAATTGATCAGACGATTTTCCGTTAGATAAAACATACTTTAAATAGTTTCCAAGCAAATATCGTTTAGTATCGGTTCCCAACTGCACGATAGTTGAAAGGAAATTATTTAAAATATGCTAAACCTAACCGAAAAACGTGTGATCAATTTCGACGCGAAGATCAATTTGACCCCGGTTTACGGTACTTAAGTAGTGTCCGGGGAAAACAAAAAAAATCCACTTGGGTTTTCCGGGAAAATAGGCGACCCTGATTTTTTTTCCTTTTTTTGTTCATATATCCATGAGCCCTACCTGTGGAGACCGTTCGGCCTAATTTGTACGATAATAGGAAAAAAAAACACAGAAGAAAGAGAAAGCAGATAAAAGGATACGAAACAAGAGGATATGGATGGGCCAGGATTTGAACCCAGGGCATTTTGTATACGAACGCCACGAAGCCCCTGTGAATTTCCCTAGAACTCCATAAAGCCCTTCGACAAACAAAATAACATTGTCATTACCATTGATTAAAAGAAATCGTTCGGTGATGTTACGGCCTTACAGAACTAAACATCAGATATAGAAACAATCTGACGTTAGGCTGAATAAAAACAACACTCCACTATCGAGATTCCTCGTAAACAGTAATATGCACTGTTCGTGTTCTGCTCTTCTCTAAAAGCATCAAGCTTCATTCATCAGAGTACACTGACTGTTTACACTTCGGTGACTTGATTATAGAGCTATAGTCGAAACGTAACCTAATTACACGTATAGTTTCCCCCCAAAATACATCGTAAACTACATATAAACACGAAACTTCAATCTCCATTGATGTGGTCGGATGGAATACGAGAAGTGGGCAGTCAGTAGTGGAAGCACGGCGAAGCTAAACCCAGGCTAGTAAACGACGACGGACGGTGATTAACGTTGTTAGCATGCGGCGGCGGCTAGGGCTGTTCCTTCCACTTTGATCCGCAATCGACAGTCGTACAGTAGTGCTGTGGAGAGCTCAAACGCTATTCTTAGCCCGACAGGTGGAATGGGAAACTTGCAACAAGGAAAACTCTTACTTTTGTCCCGTCTCCGATCAGATAGAGGTACTTGTACATTCTAGCAATACATTGTCTAGACTCCGCTTCGGAAACATGACGACCGGCCAAGAAGTTGCAGCCATTTTGGCACCGTTCCATGTTCTACTTTCCGGTTCGACGGTGGAAGACTTCCACACATCTACCTAATCCCGGATTGCAATGGTTGCTGGTTTCGAAGTGCAACTTTTCAACTGGTGGAAGGTGGCAGAGGGCCAACAACAACAACTGCATAAGCTGGATATGAAATTTGATGCCTACCCATTTTTTCCTCTGTTCCAATAATCCCGTGAGCAGCAAAACTTGTAGGACTTCGAATCAACACTTGCTTCTGGATACGACGACGCGTCAAACAACTGCTTGAGTTTACAACAGCTCACTCGCCCGCACACAATTCCGTGGGTATCGATGATATACAAGTTTACAATCACTGTAATTTAACTGATCGGTCTGCCTCCCTTCTCGGCTCTTTTCCCGCTTTCCCACAATCCAGATGCAA
This sequence comes from Aedes albopictus, assembly GCF_035046485.1. NCBI lineage: Eukaryota > Metazoa > Arthropoda > Insecta > Diptera > Culicidae > Aedes > Aedes albopictus. The sequence goes on from NC_085136.1 coordinate 92,492,501, forward strand.
TTACTCGTTACTACACTCGAACGTCGTCACAAAACTGGTAGCTAATGTACACGATACGTATGTAGATATCACGTTCTAGCACGCACTTGACATCGCATCAAATGCGATCCCTAACTCATTCTCCCGCCACCCGTTGGCTGTGGCCCCCTTTTCCAAACGCATCTTTCTTCACTTCACAAAGAACCCTAATTTTCCAGCACCACACTTTCACAATCCGAACCCGAAACGCAAAACTCCCAAACAAAGTCCAGTAAAACACGCGACGCCCTTACTTGCCGTCGTTCCTCACGATGCGATGTGGAGTTGTTCTCTTCTCACCATCATCGAACGACACCACCGAATCGGACAAAGTTCTAAACGCGACTGGCGACTGGACTACTACTACCGATGGTGGAAATGCCAACCAGTAGAGGCCTCAGGAGTTCGAGTTTCCAATTCAACTTTGTACTGCCTCCGTACTGTACTGCTTAACGTTAACAGTGCAGCAAGCAACCGCAAAATAATGATGAATTAGTCTGGAGTTGAAGTAGCATCGCGCAGTACCGACCGACCAACCGACCGAGTGCTACTGCTTCCGCTTGCTTGCCGTTCCGCGCGCGACTGTTTTGAAGCAGAAGCAATCGTTAGGGTATGCGGTATAGAATGGCTTATTTAAATGCCATTGATAGAAAATAGCAAAAAAAAACTTCCTAAAATTTCCTAACGAGAGAAGTTTATGTGTTATCGGCTGATTTTCCGATAAAATAGAGAGTGGCAATGCCAATACATACCACAAAGCCACGCTTCTTACAATGGCCATCACAATCTTTTAAGGAATTGCTAGAGGGATTCGCGTGTAAATCTCGATAGGAGTTCTTAGTTTTTTCCTTAAAGAAATTACTGAAAGAAGCCCTGAAAATTACCCCTTAATTCATTAAGATTTCCTTTTAGAAAACCCAAGAGGAAACTATGAGAAGTTCCTGGAGAAATCCTGAAAAGAACACTGAGGAATATATGAAAGAACTTATTGAGAAAATAAGGCAAGAATTTCTACAGGAATTTATGAAATCACGGGATGAATCCTAGGAGATATCACAGGTTAAATTCTCTCAAGGATTTCTGGTGAAAATTTTAAAGGAATTCTTAGAAGATTTTCTGGAAAATCCTCACAGAGACCCAAAGAAAAATCCCTGGCAATATTTGGTGAAATTCACAATAAGAAAGAATTCGCGGACGATGAAATCCCAAAAAGAATTTCTGACAGTTTTTGTTAAAAATGTCTCGGAAAATATCAGACAGAATTTCAGCAGGGTCTCTGCAGGAACTCCTGAAGGAATGTCAGGAGGAATGATTGAAGAAATACCAAGAAAAAATCAGTTCTTGAAAAAAATCTCTGGAGGATTTCCCTTTTTTGAAGAAGTTTCTGGAACTGTGGAAACTCTTGCAGGATTTTTGGAAAAATCTCTTGAAATGTTTAGAGTAATTCCTGGAGAAATCTGTGAATGAAATATTTAGAGATTTTTTTTGAAGAAATGCCTGGAGGCATCCTGCAAGGAAATCATAGAAGAAATTCCGAGAAAATACATAGAGGAATAACCGATGGAATTTCTGAAGCTAATTCTGAGAAAATTCCTGCTGTAAACACTATAAGAAATCTATATAGGATTTCCCGCAGGATTTTCTTGAAAAAAAAAACACACACACACGCACACTGGAGACATTCCTGAATGAGTTTGTGAAGGAATACTTGGTTGAATTTCTGAAGAAACGAATGCAATAATTTCTGAAACAATTATTGGACAAATTTCTGAAAGATGTAAAAAGTGAAATTTCTTAATGAATACATGGAGAAGTTTACAATGAGAACCCTGATAGATTTTCTGAAGAAAATCTTAGACAAATTTCAGATACCAAAAACCAACAGAGAATTTTCAAAGATAAATTGAAGCAAATGTCTTAATGATTTTCTGAAAAATATGATTGAAAGTATTTCTGGGAAAAAAATAAAACTTCTGGAAGAATTTCCAATTGAATCCTTTGGAAGATATTCTTAAGTAACACTTGAACTTATTTCCTGAAGAAATTCTGAAATTCAGTTTTTACGGAAACACTAGATAAATCTTAGAAGGAATCCGTAAAAGACTTTCCGAGAGAATCTTCAGAGTCATTTCTGAGAAATTCATGAAAGATTTTGTAGGGGAATCATGGGAAAAAATTCTTGAAGATATTTTTCGAGTAAATTTTGAATGATCATTAAGAGGATTTCCATCCATGAACTCCCTCCGAAATTGCTCCATTGTGCTCCTTGGAGCGATTGCGGAAAAAAAATCATGAATTTTCGCAGGAATTTAGATATTTAAGGAACTATCAAAGAATACTTTGGAGAATTTTTTTCAAAAATATAAAAAGCACTTTCCCAACAAATTTTTGGAGGATTCTCAAAAGGAATCAATGGAGGAATGTCAGTGAAGAACTATCTGTGAAGGCTTTGTAGAGGAATCCGTGGAGAAATTTAAGGAGGAATTGTTGAAGAGGAACGGAGGGATATTTGGCAATCCATGGTGAATTTTCTGAAGGAATCTACGGTGATTTTCCGATTGAGATTTTATGAAAGATTTCCTGGAGGGATTTTTTTAGGAAATCATAGAAGATATTCAAAAGAAATCCATACAGCAATGCCGGCAGGAATTCATAAAATTTTGGAAGCAAAATCCTAAAAACTGGAGTCCTGGAAGCCACTCTCACGATATTAGGAGGAATCCTCGAAGAATTACCTAAAGAAATCCTTGGGATAATTTATGAAAACATCTGTGTACGATTTTCTAGAGAATTTTTCAATATTTTTTGAAGTAATCTCTGGAAAAATTTCCAAGTACTGAAGTTATTTCTGCAGCAGTTCATGTAATATTTTCTAAAAGAATCCCTTGAGTAATTTCCTTAGAAATCTAAGGTAAAAGTTCTGTGGAAAACACTGGAGAAATTGTTCTGAATTTTTGGAGAGACCACCTAAAAAAATCCGAAATTGGAGACATTTGTGGAGGAATCTTTTATATTTGTTTATGAAATACGTGGAAAGCCTTCTTCTTCTTCTTCTTTATGGCTCTACGTCCCCACTGGGACTTGGCCTGCCTCGCTTCAAATTAGTGTTCTTTGAGCATTTCCCCAGTTATTAATTGAAGGCTTCCTTTGCCTGCCTTTGCATGAATTTGTATATTGTGAGGCAAGTACAATGATACACTATGCCCAGGGAGTCGAGAAAATTTTCCCGACCGGAACGGGAATCGAACCCACCGTCTCCGGATTGGCGATCCATAGCCTTAACCACTAGTCTAACTGGAGACCCTTCGTGGAAAGCCAAAGATCCAAAGTAGGAAAAAAATGTCGGGCCAGGGATTGAACCCAGAATTCTGCATATGAATCAGAAGCGATAGTCACTAGACCACCAAGCCGTCATTTTCCCGCATGAATGTGTTCAAGAATTTCTACTAGGAAATTCCCGAGTTCATACAAAAATTCCTTCAAGATTTCTTCATCTAAGGAAAATTCTAGGAATTTCTCCACGAATTCTTCAAGGAATTTATCCTGCAATAATTCCTAAGTATATCTACAGGAGTTCCTTCTGAAATATGGCAAAAATTTTATTAAATTTTCTAGGATCTTAAGATCTATAGCCTTATCTATGCCGTTTCTCTAGGCATTTATACAAGAGATCTTTCAGAAATATGTTCACAGATTAAACTTCATAGAACATTCCGATCCGTTCAATTCATGCTTCAGAACCTGACTCCGAATAATCCAATCCTACCTGTATCTTATGAACTTCAAGGAAGCTTCGGGAAACCTTTGCACAAATTCCTAGAAAAGTTTATTATTGACTATTGGATAAAGTTCATGGAAAAATTGTTTATTACAGTTTTCCAGAATAAAGGCGAAACAGGAAGCATTTTCTATTTTTTTTTCAATTTTGATTTTTTTTATCAAATAATGAAGAAATATTTAACAAAATCTGTTTCTGCATTTCTCATATTTTATTTTTATTTTTTATGAAATAACGAAGCAATATTTTTAAAATCGGTTTTCATACACATGTAGAGTATGGATCGAGGTATCTCCTGATTTTATTTTTCGTGATGAATGATGTTTTCCGTTTTTGAAGGAACTATTTTTTAACAAAATTTTACAATAATGGGAAACATTTTCCACTTCGAAAACAATTCAGAAGATACCTTGATCCATGAACGAAAATCGATTTTGAAAATATTGATTCGTTATTTAATAAAAAAAAACAAAAACCAAAAATATTAGAAAATGCTTCCAGTTTTCCCTTAATTCTGGGAAACTTTCAGAAAATAATTTAAAAAAAAATATAGAATTTTAAAAAGAATTTTACCCAATATTCAATAATAAACTTTTCTAGAAATTCCTCCAAAGGTTTCCTGAAGTTTCCTTGAAGTTCTTAAGATACAGATAGGACTGGATTATTCGGAGTCAGGTTCTGAAGCTTCGCAAGCATGTATCTGGGGAACGGAATGTTGTATGAAGCTGTAACTTTGATATTTGATCAATCCAACTTTTATTAGTACCTAATCGTCGAAATTTCAGCTTTGTACAGCATTCCGTTTGCCAGATATGCTTTGAGGAAGCTTCAGAGCCCGACTCCGGATAATCGAGTTCGACCTGTGTTTTTTCAAAGATTCCTTCAAAAACTTCCCTTGAATTTCTTTAGATATTTCTTTAGTGATTCATTCAAGAGTGTTTGCTGCAATTTCTAGAGGAATCCTACTGGAGATCGCTCCTTCAGAAATTATTTCAAAAATTCCAGCTTGGATTCCTTCTGAATTTGTTTCAGAGATCCTTTCAAAAATACCCCCAAAGACTTCTTCATAATTTCTTTATGAAATTTCTTCAGGTTTAAAAGTTCTTCCAAAATCTTTCAAAAATGTGTTCAAAACTCCTTCAGCGATTCAGTGCGAAATTCCTCTAAGCGTCCCTCCAAGACTTTTCCAAAGCTATTTTCTCAGAGATTCCTGCAGAAATTCCCACAAAGATTTTTTTTTGTAAGCTGCTCCTGCTGCTTTGTCTGATATATCTTCTGGGATTTTCTTGGCGATTTCTGCTGAAATTGTTTCAAAAATTCCTCCTGCATTGTTTTTTTAGAAGTTTTTCCAGAAATTGCTCAAAAAACACTAGAATCATTAATTACTGAAAGAATAATTGAGAGAATCCCCGAAGGAATTCCTATACAAATCTCATGAGGATTGTCTGAAAGAGATTCCTAGAGGAAATTCTTGATGATATTCTAGAAGGATTGCTGGAAAAAATGTTGAAGTAACTTGCTAAAGACTAGATTTTCGAGCAATTTCTACTGGAATTGCTGATGAAAGCTGTGAATCAATTCCTGAAGCATCACCGGAAAATAAATCTGAAAGAATCCCTGAAGATCCCTGAATCTTTGGTCAGAATAAGTCCGAAGCAATCCCTGAAGAAATATCTGGAGAAACTTCTGAAGGAAACCCTGGATGCACTTCCAGAAAAATCTCCTGAGAGTTTTCTAGAAGAATTTCTAAATAAATGCCTGAATATGTAGAATTGAAACAATAGTTTTTGTAAGAGCCCCTGGAAAACTTTCCAAATTCTTAAACAAAACCATAGAGAGATTTCTGAATGAATCTCTGAAAAAATCTTCGCATCTCTGTGATATCATTTTTCCTGGAATAGCATCTTTTGAAAAAAAAAAATCTTGGGAAAAACACCCGTAGTAGCTCCTGGAAAACTTTCTTGAGAAATTTCTAGACGAGTTCCAGAAGGAGTCACAGAGAGCAATTTCTGGATGAATTACTCCAGCAATGTTTAAAGAAATACATGCACGAACTTTTGTAGAAATCTTTGAGAGAATTTCCGAAGGAATCCCTGAAGGAATCCCAGGAGAAATTTCTAAAGAAACCCGTGCACTAGTGTCAAGATGCAGTTTTTGAGAAATTTCTTGAGAAACTTCTAGAGAACTTATTTCCAGTCCATGGTGATGCATAATGCCGAATTGAAAGATCAAGCGATCGCTTGAACAGGTTCATATTTCTGTCGACTTGCTTTATTCCCTTTTATTCCCGAATTTCTGTTGCTAACGGACTTTGATGTTATCGACGATGGAGCTCCACGTTGGAGATCCAGTTGTGAGGCCACCATGCACGAATTATATAACCGCAGGCATCTATTGCTAAAGACCTGCAGCCGTTGAGTGTTCTCCACTGATACACACCACGTTTCACTTTCCTACAATTACGATGAGAAACGGTAGCGGTGATGGTATCTTCGCTTCACTCCAGCAACGACCCCGCTGGGATCGGACAAGACACCGTTGTGCACTCTGCATGAAAATGCCTTGTACTGTGCTTCAATGAGTCCGATGATTTTCTCAGGGACACCTTTGCGCATGAGGGCTCCCCTAACGTTTTCGAGTTTGAGACGGTCGGATGCTTGTTTTGTAATCAATGAACACCAGGTAGAGATTTTTGGAATTCATCGGTTTACTCCAGGATGATACGGAGCAGGACAATATGGTCCACAAAGGATCGGCCGGAACGGAATCCTGCTTGATGCTGCCGGAGAATTGCGTCAACCTTCTCCTGTATCCGGTTAAGGATCACTTTGCAGAAGACTTTGAGAACGACACACAGTAACAGGATGCCCCGCCAATTATCGCATACAGTCAGATCACCCGTTTTGGGCACCTTTACAAAGACGCCTTGCATCTAGTTGGTCGGAAATGTCGCGATTTCTCATATGTTGCAGAATGTACAGCAGTTGTGCATGTGTAAGTCGAACGCGCCCAACTCTTGGCGGATTATACTGAGGTGTTGGTGACGTATCCAACACTCGAAAAAGGTATCCAAAGCGCTCAAATCAGCGTTTCAGTCGGGTAGGACAATAGATAGGCAGACGTGTCTTTCACGGGCGTCGTAGCATTTATCTTAGTCTCACTAAAGCGACGTGAGGCATCGTAGAGGAGGCGAATGTCACCGGTATTTGCGGTTTTCTCGCCTTCGTCGGCTAGGGAGTTCGGCCACGCTCATTTGTCTCCCTTGCATGAGCGCTTCACTTGTTTGTCGAGAGCGGAATAGCGCTGACAGGCTACGGCTTTGGCACCTTATGTTTCCGCTCGCTCTATCGCAGCTTCTTCGTTCCTTCGCCTCTCTATCTTCCTCCAGGTGTCATCTGTGATCCACTGCTTTCTCTGGATGCGTAGCTTACCCAAATTATTCTCGCAGGTAACGATGAAGGCGTTTTCAGATAATGTCAGAAGCAAACCAACTAGTATTTGTGCAGTTTTGCGATGGTCTTGGAATCAGATTACCTGGAATTTCATTATGTGCTTAAAAAACACCACCAATTTAACAACAATTTCCTTAAGAATCTGGATCTCACTCAGCATTCTGAAATTTCTACAAACATCCAAACAAGAAAATATTCCAAGTCGGATAACTGTATCACTTGTACTAAGATTCGACAAGTAATGTAAACAACATGCAAAACAAGGTCGTGATAACATAGGTACGGGAAGAAAACACTTCAATGAAGAGTGTACGTGCCTAGAAAACGCTTTGAAAAATAAAGATATTTTTGTACAATTTGTAATTGCATTCTTAGTGAACAAGTGCACCGCGAAGCGACTTATTTCCATAAAGTGCACCATCGAACAAAAGCTTTGAAAACCTCTGGCCTGGAGTAGGTATAACTTTTTTCACACGCTTCGGATCGCTTTGCAGTCTTCGACAAAGATGTTTGGCGTATCGTTACCTAAAAGAATATCAGATATTGTTTCAAATGAATGCTTAAAGCGCCACTTTGCAGCAAAAATCAAATACTTGTCATATCTGCATACGTTTGTCAGAGTTTTTCCATACAATGTTCAAGCTCGTTGAGCGCTCGTATGGACTTAATTTATTTCACCTTAGTTTTGACCATAACTTGTATGATCCCAAAGCGAATGATTCAGGTGGCAAGGCCAAGTCTTTGCAATTTTCGAATTTCATTTATATGTCGGCCACTTTATTGAACATTGCCTCCACTAGGGAGATTAATTTAAGGTAAAGGGAAATATCACACAACTGACAGAACTAAAAAAAACGCATAACTTCGTGCTCATTGCGTAAATCCACTACAAACAAATTACAACTGCTTCGATTTTTCTTCACGTGCTTATCTAGATAGATATCGTTCAATTTCATCGAAATTCCACAAAGCCCACAATAGCCACTAGAATTTACATTCAAAATACATACAAACATCTGCGCAAGTGCATAATCCCCATTGAAATGTACCGTCTAATTTCCCACAATCAATTCCGTTCCCACATCATCGAATCGAAATCACTTGGTCGCGTAATTAAAAAAAAAACGAATATAGCGTCCCACAATAAAAGAACTGTTTGTCTCGATGGCATTTCTGTCAGCAGCGCCCCGTCGTGATCAATCCCCCTGCTTTAGCGAGGGAAGCCCTCGCGTCATGGAGTTGCGATGGAAAAGTGTGGCAGCGGGAAACTATGAGACGGAAGGCGACCAAGTCACCCATACTCTCGGATCGAACTCTGCGCAACAGTCGGTGCGGCGAGCTGCACTCTGAATGAAAACAAAACAGGTAGCAGCACCGGCGGTGGACCCCTCTTGCACTCAGCGAAAAAAAACTAGCGAAATTCATCGAAATACCTTATGAAAATTTGCTATAACTAATTCTTATGGATGACATAAGAATACCTTATGAAAATTGATCGTGCTTGCTATGACAAATTTCATAAGATAGACTTATAAAAAGAACAAAAAAATCTTAAAATGATGCAGACTGGATTCGATCCATGGACGTCGGGATCACCGGGACCGTGTTTTATCCACACGGCTACCGACGCTTGAGAATTACATGTTGCTAAACATGAATAAAAGCCAAGCTGTGTGACGATTCTACATCATAGAGTGACCTTATGAAATTCATCCGAATCATTATGAATTATTTAAAGGCCGTTTCATAAGTTGGGCCTTATGAAAATCTTAAGGCTATTTCGCTGAGTGATGGATATAGGCTTGAAAGCGAGCTAACTAAACGATTCACTGAATGACTGCTGTTGCTTGTTGGTTGTGTGAGGGTATGCGCTATATCGAATCGTGCTATCATTATTTGATTTTTAAGGAAACATCAAAACGCCAAGATGATTTTTTTTGCATTTTTGTTATAACACTTTGATCATTTCCGAAGACATTTCATAGGGCAACACATTTTTTGTGGAGAGGAGTAAAATAACTGAAAATGATAGTGAATGATAGAAAAAAACCCTGAAGGTTACTGTCATCTAATTTGATCCACCAGTGACAACTAGGAGATTTTTAGAAAAAAAAAACGCACTTGTCCGTAGAGATGGACATGGGGATTTTTATAACAAAAGCAAATAAAAGAAAAAAAAAACAAATATAGAAAGAAAACCTAAACTACCGAAAGAAAAATCTCCTAAAATTGTATCCTCGAATGTTCGATCAATCTTCTACTCATTCGAATCGGATGACCACTTATCGACATGCTAGAAGCCCGAAGAATTCTCGCTCATTATTGCTCGAAAACAAACCTGCAGCCCCAGTCGATGGCACTCGAAAGATTTACAGGCCGTCGTCTGATTTATCATTCCGTCAAGTGGGGATCATTCTTCGATGTTTTTCCTCTCAGCAGCCAGCGCTGCCCCAGAGGCAACACCATCTTCACGTGCATATGTGAAATCGATCCAAACGGGGAGCAAGTAGGCATAACATGTCTCGACGGCATATGGATTAAGGAGAGGATGGTGTAAAATGGCTTCATTTGGTAAGTTTACATTCGTCAAAATATGTGCTTTATTTTTTTATTCTGGAGGCGCTAGTGCCGCAACGGCGGATCTTAACCGAAATCATTTGTAAATATGCATGCAACCCGAGCAGAAGGGAGTAACAACTGCATAAGAAGCTGTGTTATTTGTGCAAAATAACTGAATAATAGAATCGATTTTTTTAATGTTATAAACTTGTCTGTCATAAGCGGAAAAATAAAAAATATCGTAAAAAAAATGTTCCTGGTAAACCATTTTAATGACTTGTTTTGTTAGTTTCAATAACAATTTAATAACGGTGAGTTCGACAAATATTTCAATAATACATTTTGATATTAATATGTTATTGATAAAAATCCGAGAGCAAAATGTGTTATGATATCAAACTTGTAACTAAGTAAATACTACTTATTATATAAAATTATTAACAAACCCGCCAAGAACAAAAATTTCATCACTCTGACGTAAGCGATATTTTCATATGATGGAAAAATACTATATTCAGTTTTGAATTCATTCTAAGAGATGGGAAATAGGTTCACTCACTACAACGCAAGATAATTAAACTTTTATAATTTCTAAACTGAGGGGTCTCCAGTTAGCCTAGTGGTTAAGGCTATGAATCGCCAATCCGGAGACGGCGGGTTCGATTCCCGTTCCGGTCGGGAAAAATGTCTCGACTCCCTGGGCATAGTATATCATTGAGCTTGCCACACAATATACTAATTCATGCAATGGCTGGCAAAGAAAGCCCTCCAATTAATAACTGTTGAAGTGCTCAAAGAACAATAAGTTGGAGAGAGTCAGGCCAAGTCTCAGTGGAGACGTAGAGACATAGAAGAAGAAGAAGAAGAAGAATTTCTAAACCGATCTACTTGAATTGTTTTCGGAGCACGGTTTTGAAAATAATACGTAAAAATTTGATCATCAGAAGCAATTTGTGACTATCGTTTTGTTTTGTTTTGAACATCACAGAAACTGATGATTTTTTAGAATGCTCAACAGTTTTCCAGAATATTTTTGGGATATTGGGAATATTACACAACTTTTCTGAAAATTTCGTTTTGATTGCTCCGATTGTTCCATGGGTTCAAGAATTATGTCAAAAATGACTCCTGGATTCTACTAGGATTCCTCCAAAAATTTTGCTCTAATTTCTCCTGAACTGCCTCTGATGATTTCTACTGGACTTTCATCAGAACCCGACTAGATGGGATAAAAACAATATTATAATATGTTGTGTTTTTTTAACAATTTTTTTGTAACATCGGTAGTAGTTAAAATAACAAAAAATCTAACAAAACTCGTTCCAATTTAAACAAAAATAGAACAAGTTGAGATACAATCATAACAAGATTATATAAAATTTTGTTAGATTTTACATGCGAAATCATAACAAAATCATATCAAGCTCTGTTATATATTTGAGAACAAATTTGTTACAAGTTTTGTTATAAATCTCTCGGCTCGGGTGACCAAAATAACAAAAATCATCAATCTTCTTCGGGACAACATAAAAAATCTTACAAATTCTGAAATAATTTTGTTACAAAAAATATAACAAAGATGACAATAAACATTGTTATGAAATTACGTTATAGGCAATAATATTAAAATGTACAATATAACAGATGTAGTATACATCTGTTTGAATAAATAAAATAAGCTTTATTTTTATTTTGTTTCTAGAGCAGTGTTTCTTAAACTATGGGTCGCGACCCACTAAAGGGGGCTGAATTTTGGTGGGTCGCGAAAGCTTGAGCGATATTGTGATTTTCCTTATTTAACTTATGTCTTACTGTAAGAAAAATGTGAAAGTACTGTTTAAGGGATTTGGCAAAGATATTTCAATGAATCAGATTTCACTTAAATTCAATTCAATTTTTCTATTTCATATTATGAGTCTTCGTCCGAAGAATATTGAACTTTGAAACTACTGTCTGTGTTCCAATTTCGATTCTGAAACAATGAGTTTTTAACTGGAAGGATTTTAAAACAGTTTCTGATTTTTTATTCTTAAAAATAGCTTTGAAGACAAATTTGGAGTTTGACAATTAAGTTCAATTTGCTGCTTGCAATTAGCATTTTCAGTTTGAATTTCAGAAAAAAATAAATACTTAAAAATAACGAAAAGTTAACAAATTATGACAAGAGACCCCCGAACGTTTGATAATCCCACCAAATTGTTTGTTTATTTTTACAAAACTTCGGAAAAGCTTAACTTCATGAAAATTTTGATAATTTGATGTAAAAAAGCAAAATAAGTGATTACAACTAAATAGAAATAAAATAATCGTATAAAGGATAAGATAACAATTTCGAGAAGCAACAAGCAAAATACTTTTTTTTTATTTTAAAAGTTCATCAAGAGCGCGAAATTACCACTATGTCCCCAAAAAGTTTGTATAAACTAAATGTTTTCTTTCTCTTTAAAATGTTATATAGATTATCTGTAATCTGTGAAGTTCTGTTTTGTTGCATAGAGCCAGACTGGTTAAATTCGCATTAGAAACATGCCAACTTATCTCAAATTCTTCAGTCCACTCGATACTGAACGCTTGGGCCAGACTAAATTTTCAAAAATAGCTTAAGTTATGTGCTGGTGGGTCGTCAATTTCTTTTACAATCTAAAGTGGGTCGCAAGCTGAAAAAGTTTGAGAACCCCTGTTCTAGAGTTATAACAAATTTTGATACGATTTTGTTATGATTATTAACCTATACAAATCCTTAGAACAAAATTTATATCAATTTCTGTTATTTCTAACAACGGTTGTTATAATTTTGTTATGATCTTGTTAGGTGCTTCTGGTCGGGAAATTTCTGCAATATTTTTCCTTAAACTCCTCCATCGATTTCTCTAAGGATTCCGTCAGAAATTCCTATTATGTTTATCAAGGGACTTCTCCAAGGATTTTTTTCTGGAATTTGTCTAGTAATTCTACCAGAAATTCTTCGACAGATTTCGTCATAAACTTTTCCATAAATAACTCTGAAAAATATTCCAGAAATTTTTTCGAGGGTTATTCCACCGAATATTTCACGGATTTTCAAAGACTCCTCTAGAAATTCTTCTAGAATGCTGTATAGAATCCCTTCGAGGGTTTCTTCAGAATTTCCTGTGATCATTTGTCCCGAAGTTCATCTTAAGATTTATCTGACAATTTCCTTAGGAATTTCACCAGGAGTTTATCCGAAGGATTCTCCAGAAGTTTTTCAAAAGATTCTGCCAAAAATTCGAATAATTGCTCAGAAGAATTACTTTTGGAATTTCTAAGAAGATTGTGCCAGTTTTTTTTAAATACTTTTCCAGGGATTTATCGAATGGCTCCTCCAGAACTTCCAAGTGTTTTCCGAATAGTTTTAAGGAATTCTTCAGAGGATTCGTTCAGAAATTACCTTCCTAACTGAATATAAAAATGGGACAAAGGAAAGGAACAGGTTATAATTGTCGAATTGTTGCTTTGATTTCAATACTTGTTACTGTTGTGCTACTATTGATAAGTTGATCAATAGTACAACAATAAAAAATTGTACTTCAACAAAACATGTTTTTGAAATGTAATTTAGTGAATGTATATCAATAGCTTGATTATAACAATATTAGATCGTCCAATAAAATTTGTTTTGAAAAAGCTATGGCTTGATAATTTAATAATAACAAAACAAGATATATAGATTTAATAATAACAAAACAAGATATAAAATTTGTTATTCTCCTCTGCTCGGGAATGGTTTGAAATTTCAATTACCTATGTGCTTAAATGGTCTTGATACTGTGTAAGTTAAAGGAACAGAAGTATTCGATTTACTTTGTTTTAAGGGTACGGAAACACAATTAAACACAAATGGTTTTAAAAAATCAGTAGATACGTTGATCCTTGACTGCATCTGAAAACCCATGATGTATGTCACGATTTGGCTCGGGAACGGGTCTACGGATCTACATAATTCGTTCCCTGTTACATTCGTACAGGGCTCTTACGAACATGTAATTGTGAAAATCGACCGGGAAATCAAGAAAAACGAGAAAATCGAAAATTATGTTCTGTGGGCTGTTTCTCTGCAGACCTGCATCTATTTGAAGCAACTGTAGAAATTTTGAGGGATAGTGAAAAGTTTCAGGGAATAGTGTAGAATTAGCATAAATTAAAATATACAATAATAAAAAAATAAAAAATAAATTAGGAGATGTTTTTTTATCGGGTGATTTCAATGTTTGAGAATTAATTTTTGAATATTTCAGAATTTTCGGATCCTGGGATTTTATTTTGGAAATCCTGAAAATCGCTTGAAACCCGGGGTGGACACAATTTGTAATAAAAAATGCCACATTTGAACAAAAAAAAGAAACAAAAATCTGTGCTAAGCGAATCCCACAAATAATCAGTGAGAATTCTTTAGAGGTATTTTAAGACGAAATCCGATAGAATTTCCATGGAAGGTTTTGTATAGGAACCTTTCCAAAAAATCTGGAGGAATCTTTAAGGAAAGTTTCGAAAGGAAACTTTGGAGGGATTTCCCGAAAAAAAAACATAACAAAAAAGGAATCACTGGAAAAAATTCTCTCAAAGAAATTCAAAGATAAACTTTGAAAGGAGTCACTGACAAACCATTTTAAAGGATCCCTGGAATATGTTTTGAAAGAATACTGGATTAATATCATTGAAACCTAATGGATTATTTTCAAAACAATCCCTGGAGAAATTTTCGAAAGATTTCCTGGAGGATTCCCTGAAGGAATCCATCGAAAATCTTTGGAAGATGGAGAAATTTCGTGGAAAATTTTCAATTTCCAAAGACATTTTTTAAGTAATTACCAAAGCAACTGAAGAAATCTATGACAAAAAAATATAAATGAATTGTTGGAGACATTTCTGGAGGGATCTCTAGAGAAAGCTGTAAAGAAATTCTAGAGAAATTTCTAAAGACATTCTGGGAGGATTTTCTGAAGCAATCCTGCGAAGAATTTCCTAAAGAATCTCTCGAGAGGAATCCCTGGGAAAGTTTCCGAAAACCTCTCTGGAGGAATTTCTGAAGTTATTCAGAAAAGATTACCGAAAAAAATACTTCGAGAGAATTTCTGGAGAAAATCCTAGGGAAATTTTTGATGAAAAACTTGGAGTAAACTCTAAAGAGATCCCTGATGAAAATTTTCAAATGAGTCATGTAGGAGTATTTGGAGGAATCCGCGAAAAAAAATCTGGCAGTATTTCTTGTCGAATCCTTGCAGAAATTTTCAATGGAATCCATTAAGGAAATTCTGAAGAAATGTTAAAAAGATTTTTCTAGAAAATTCTAGAAAATTTTTTTTTGAGAGAATAAAAAACCGGAAGAAATTTCTGAAAAAATATCATAAGGAACTTCTGAAGGAATCCTTCGAAAATTTATGAAAGAATCCGTGTTTTTCTGAAAAACTTTTCGGAAGTATTTTTCCCAGGAAGAATTTCTGAATGGATTTTTGATGTTTTCTTCTCTGGAGAAACTTCTAAAAAAACTCAAGGAGTAATCTGTCAGGGAATCGTTGGAGAAATTTCCGAAGGAATAATTTATTTTTTAAGGAATTCTGAACAAATCCGAGGATAAAGTTCCACTCACAGAATTTTAACACGTTAAGAGGCGCAAAAAATGGATATTACACAGAGATATTTTTTATGCAGAATGCAGAAAAATTGAGAAATCACGTAGGTGATTTTTTATACAGTAATTCCATAGAAAATCGAAATAATGGATCTTTGAATGTCGTGATAGTATATGGGTTTGTAATTCTTAGGAAATAAATAGACCCATATTTTGTTCTTAGGATGATCAATTTTAACCCTCAAAGGGATCTTTATGGCCTCAGTTTCGACACCTGCGCTCCGTCAAAGACGAGCTCTGAAAGGCGCCTGGGGTCCAATGGACCCCAGGTATCCCTTTTAGGGTTAAAATAGTCCACATTATCTAGAAATACTATAAATTATCAACATTTCAAAGATATTGATCTGTAGGTTGTTCTTGGAAAAAAATATGTGAATATATTATTTTTTCCACTTTTTCATGGTTCAAAGCTGCCATGGGCAGCATAATTGTCCCATGTTTTATGGGACAACTAGACTGCACACAGCAGAAAGGAGTATCCCTATATTTTAGTGTTTTTTTTTGCGGTCAGAATGTACTCTATCAGCCTCGAATACAAAATAAAGAGTTCGTTCAACTCAACTCCCCACCGATACTGGCGGAAGACATCCACCTTTTATGTGCCAACATCAGCCACAACTCACGAACAATTGCAGTTCGGGATGGATGGTATATCGATTTTCTCCTGTTGGGCTTGAAGAACGAACGAGCCTCCAACAATTCAATAGCGAACAAGAAAGAACCTCTCCGTTCGACCGTCCTGTCGTCGTCGACTGAATGTTTACTTTCAGATAATCCAGGTTTGAATGCGCTGCTGAGGATAAGCAAAAAAGAACGTTCCGGAGGGTGAGGAGAGAACAATTCAGTAAGAACTCGCTAATAGGCTGCAGAGATTTGCCCCCTTGCTCCCTGCAAGGAGCAGGAAGTTTTTGCGACAGATGGGTAATAACAAGTTCAAAAATAAATCAGCTGTAATACAACACTTTGACTTCGAATCACCATTAAAATCAAAAAGAAAAGAACAAAATCCCATTTGTGATGTGAAGAAAACTGCAACAGAAACAACCATTTGACATTGTATTATGTATGCAACATATATTTTATGAGCGTTTGCTATATTGCGCCTATAGAAGTGGGGAGGCAATTTAATTTCGTCTGGGAAATTTTACAATGCCCTTTTTTTTTCGTAAGTACTCCTTATTTTTTATAACATGGAAGTAACTATGTAGATTGGTCTGGAGGATAAACCCGTGTTTTGAGCAACGTATTATACAAGACATAGACCTTTTTGTAGCTATAACTGTATGCTGTATACTGTAATAGAGAATACAAGTAAATAAAGCAACCACCACAGAAGTTCAACCGAGCGCATTTCAACAGGTCATTCACATCCATTCAAGCGAGCAGAACCGTACTCATCTGCGGAAGTCACCCTAAGTGACTGTAATTATATAAATGCATCATCCTCACTGGAGTCAGACGCAACTGTGTTAATTCATCCCCCCGGGACCACCCCAGGAAGGATACGAAACCCACTGAATCAGGAAACACACAAATCTGGGTCAAATCCTGCGCCAACGCTGAATGCCAGTTCACATTCCAAATGGATGGCAGGAATGATCCCCACGATCCAACCAAAGAGGAAGGAAAATCCGGAACGAAGAAAAGTTGCATCAGAAATAGGTAGGAGCTGAATCTAAATCTGAGTCGGAATGACGACGGGCGACCGACCACGCTTTCCGAGACGGATGGACGACAGAATGGAATGATTCAATCTGTCTGTTGGTGGCTGCCTCCACATAATATGGTTCAGGTTTCCCTGGGTAGCGTGAATGGATACGCCTAGGAGAAAAATCTCCTGTTATTGTAATGCGCCTTGACGTGATGGAACGGAGGAAAATAAAACCACGATTCTTATGTGGCGGAGTAAATGGGATAAAATGCATCGGTGGAGGCATTTCTAATCTTTGAATCTTAGAATGAAATCCCTACCTAACCCTTAAAGGATGTGGACAACTTTTCCTCATACTTCTACTCAAACCTTTTTACACAAAATCACTCATTTCTATGCTTCCTCCTCCTCTTCTTGGCGTAACGTCCTCACTGGGACAAAGCCTGCTTCTCAGCTTAGTGTTCTATGAGCACTTCCACAGTTATTAACTGAGAGCTTCCTCTGCCAATGACCATTTTTGCATGCGTATATCGTGTGGCAGGCACGAAGATACTCTATGCCCAAGGAAGTCAAGGAAATTTCCTTTACGAAAAGATCCTGGACCGACCGGGAATCGAACCCGTCACCCTCAGCATGTTCATTCTGAATACCCGTGCGTTTACCGCCTCGGCTATATGGGCCCCTCTATGCCCCCTTTCTATGCTTATATAATATAATTTAATGAAAATTGCTCAAAATTTCTGGTTTGCGTTATAGCTGTTAGGTAGAAATGGTTCATACTCTTTTACAGCTGTAAACATTTATCTCCAGGTTATCCAAAACATCCAGAAGTTTTGAACTTAGTCTACTGAATCCAGATAATTTTGTTTTCTTTTTAAATCACTTGAACTTTATTCATTACCTTCAAAGATAAATTTTAAAATATGAAATGATGGTGGTCAAGACCTGATAATGTTCTAAGTAACATAAAACGCTCTGGAGTTTTGATTGTAAGGCCTCTTTACTTATGAAAGGATACTAAACTAATGTATGCATGTCGGAACTCATTTTATTAGATCCACACTTGTAAATAAGACTATGCGAGATTGACTCCACATCAATGACGATTGCTTGGACCATCCAAATTATTCTGGAGTTAAGGCCTTTACATCTACACTCGTAACAATGCATCGGGTACATTTCAAACTTGGTATAATGCGTTTTGGTAGTCATAGAAGATCAGTTGAACCATATGATACTTGTATATACATCTTAAGGGTATCCTGGACCATCCAAACTGTTCTGAAGTTGAGATATACGGTTTCAATTTGGAATGGTCTATCAATAGAGGTGCACAAATATCATAATTTATCCATTTGAGCCGTACATGCTATGCAAGCCATGGCAGAATGTTTTGCGGAGCGTCAGGGATATCTGAGGTCACCTATAATATTATGTTTTTAAGGCCTTTAGATCTACACTCGTAATAAAGCATCGGCTATACTTCAAACTCAGTATAACCGTTTTGATTTTGTAAAATCCATCCACTGGGTCAAAAGGTATGAGTAAAAGTGTGAGAAAAAGTTGTCCACATCTCTTAGGGGCTGTCCATAAACCACGTGGTCATTTTTTTTGTGAATTTTCAAACCCCACCACCACCATCCCCCCCCCCCCCCCCCCCGCGTGGTCATTTGTCCATACAAAATTTTTAATTTGTCCATACAAAATGGTCATTGGCCGAGCACCCCCCCCCCCCCCAATGACCACGTGGTTTATGGACAGCCCCTTAAGGGCTAAGCATGTAGCTCCTATTTTCATCCTACAAAAAAAAAACAAAGCATTTAAGGTTGAAGGATTTGTCATTTATATAATAGGGGTACTCACTAAACAGATTAAATTGCTGCGTAAGCCAAGATTTTCTGCTTATTTGAAATGTTTCATGATTTTGCGAATGAAATAATCAAAGATTGCCTTGGTGATCACGACGTTTAATCAGTTTACGCTGTTAAGTGAATCCCCCTAATATTAAATATTGAAAATTTGAAAGCAGTTTTCTCGTTCAATGTTGAAATTTCTGCAGTGAAAATGTATTCACTGTATTTCGGGTGCAGAATGTATTACAGTGAATACCTTTAAGGAGAAACATCAGAGAGTACAACTATGGCTGCCACAGTGGCCGACTTGGACCCCTACTCACGTTTTCAAGAGCACCAATTATAAAAATTCGTAAACAAATGCGCTCGATTTGGAAAAGCTGCCTCTTTTTGCAAGTGAGCAAAGCCTGGATAAACTAGTGCGACTTGATTCGATGCTTAGTTCGTCAGATTTGTGCCTCCAAAGCTTGTATGCAGCATTGCAATGGGATTTATTGACATTTCACCTTAAATGCAATAATCCATGTTTTGAGCGATGAAACTGCTTTCCTATGTTCAATGATTACGATTAAGTCAATGACGAATCCTTCAACCTTAAGCGCTGCGCTGTTTGTTGTGTTTCTTATTTTTGATTTTTTTGTTAGCAGTGAGCTTGCAAGGAAAATAAAAGAACAGACAAAAAGTGAAATAAATATTTGTACCGGCCTTGTCATATAATCTCTAAAAAACCATGGCAAATTTTTATTGGAAGTTCCAATAAAAATTTGCCAAGATTTTGTAGCGATTATATGATAAATGTATTCAAACTCCCCAGGTGGAGCAAAGTACCTGCCCTGGGCCAAAATGCGTCCACTTACCCTACTGCGAGGTACTAGATGAAGGAAGGTAGAAAAATATCTCCAACTATCGTAACCAACTCTTGGATGAATCTCATTCCAGGACTATTTCAGGATCCCCAAAAATATTCTTGACCACAAGTTATAGGATTTACTCTACATAAATAACTTTTTACCTCTTGCTACATAATATGCATTATATGCATTTGAACCGACCTATTAATTAATCATTCACTATCCGTTAATTAGAATATTACACTAGGCGTGTAAAGCTTAAGTTAAATTTAGGTGAGGGGAAGGGGAGAAATGTAATCAAAATTGTAATTATATATAAGACATATTTTTGAATAAAGATGGAGTTGAGTTTTTAACAAGGAGAGTACGAGTCGGCTTTAAAGTTCGATGACAAATTCCCATGAGAAAAGTCAGTAAAATCCTTGACCACTCGGGTCAACACGTTACACATTTATTAAAAGATTAAAATTTGCATAGGCTTATACTGCCATTGTGCGACCGATTGTCCCATATTTATATGAAGTCACATACAACATGAGTTATGCATGGGTTTGTAAAGTAAGAAATTGTTTAGAAAAATATTTTAGATTCCCTAAAGAAGGTTAAATAAAGATAACTGAAACGTCGGATGTATGAGCAAAACAACCTTTCGCTACCAATTCATACTGCCAGATCAGAGAAATTCCTATCACGTGTAGAATTCACAGTCGTAAAACCAATCGTTTATAATTAACCTTCCGTAACTCGCGCGGTTGGCCACCTCCGTCAACACCCCGCCAATGTTGAGTACAAAAAGCGAGTTTTTGTTTAACGTGTTGTTCAACGTGATGAACTAACTTAACGCTCTAGGGTTAATGTTCATACTGACATAGCTTCAGGTAGCTACGATCTATCAGATGGTGAGTTCAATGACTCTTTAAGGGTCTTTAAAAACTCTCTTGAGTGAAGGTCATCTACAAGCGTAACCAGTAAGAGACGTCATGAAGCCTCCTGGTATGCCACGTAATCCTCCGTGGAACCCCTGAAATGCCTTCACCCTATGGCTCCTGTACGCTAAGACCGCTCAACATCTAGAATGTGTAAGACCCACTCATAAGTGCATAATTTCCAGACCACACCAAAAATGTGTAACAATTACACATTCACAAAAACAGCTCATACACTCTTCTAGATGCGAAATGTCGATATTTTTTGTCTACCAAGGTCACTAGTAAACCTAGCTAGATTGCCGTACGATTTTTTGTGTGAATTTCACGATTTTGTGGACGCAGGAGCTGATTTTGTGAATGTGTAAGGGTTATACATTTTTAGTGTCATCTAGAAATTATGCACTTTAGTGTTGAATGGTTTTAGCGTGTAGCGGTAGCCACTATCCATTTTCAAATTGCAAGGTGGCAAATAAAATCCATCAAGTAATACTGGCGTTCGATTTGAATAGGTCGTATGTTTGCTGTGATTCCTATGCAGATTCAACCTATTCAAATCGAACGCCAGAATAAATCAATTACATTTATGTAGATAGAAATCCTATTTCTGCACCCCTGACATATCACCTAATTAGCCAGAAAACTTCATACACCACAGTGTTTGAACCACGCATCACTGACAAACGACCGCTGGAGCATAACAGGATCCACTATGGACTCTGTAGGGTGTAAATATACACTCCCGATCAAAAGTTTGGGGTCACAAAAACCTGTCATTTTTTAGGCCCATATCTTCGCCAATTTGCGTCCGATTTCAAAACCAAGGTCTCATTTCAAAGATAATAAGTCGAAGAAACTTTGAACATGATTTAAGAGAAACTTTTTGAAAAAAAAAATTGTATGTAAACTTAACCCAAAGTTGCCAAATTTTCTAAAAAAAATGAATATAAACTTACGACAGTGTCGCTGGAAATTGGGTCGACCAAATTTTAAGATGAGAGCGGTAATATAACCCATTTTCTATTAGCTTTCAACTGCTTTTTACAGAACTTAGCTAAAAGATTTAGAAAAAAAGTTATCAAGTAAATTAATCCTTGATGTCATCGACCAAAAGTTTGGGGTCACTATCGTAAAACATGGAAAAGTGATTTGTTGATATCTTTGTCATCTTTCATTCAATTTTAATTCTTCTTGGCTTATTTTAAACAAAATGAATAATACTTACTGCATAAACATTGAACCACACATATTTGTTGAAATTTACATACTAAAACTTAACGTGAAGTTGCCTCATTTTTTGAAGTGTGGTGAAATGTGTTAACTTTACATAACATTTGAATATACAATAATCGTTAAATACGTCAAGTTAAATACATCAAACGTAAGTTTAGTTAATTATCTTTGAAATGAGCCAAAAAGAAATAAAATTGAACTATTGATGACGAAGATATCACCAAATCACTTTTCCATGTTTTATAAAAGTGACCCCAAACTTTTGGCTGATACATCATATTGAAGGGTGACCCCAAACTTTTGGACGATGACATCAAGGATTAATTTACTTAATAACTTTTTTTGTAGATATTTTTAGCTAAGTTCTGTAAAAAGCAGTTGAAAGCTAATAGAAAATGGGTCATATTACCGCTCTCATCTTAAAATTTGGTCGACCCAATTTCCAGCGACACTGCCTTAAGTTTATATTCAGTTTTTAGAAAATTTGGCAACTTTGGGTTAAGTTTACATACAATTTTTTTGAAAAAGTTTCTTTTAAATCATGTTCAAAGTTTCTTTGACTTATTATCTTTTGAATGAAACCTAGGATTTTGAAATCGGACGCGAATTGGCGGAGATATGGGCCTAAAAAAATGACATGTTTTCGAGGGGGTGACCCCACACTTTTGATCGGGAGTGTAGTTTACTGTTATTCCCCTTGCGTGTCCGCCCCCTAGCAAGCATCAATGACAGCCAGCACTAAGACTAATATTCATAGGCCCCTGCTCCGGTCCCTCTGATGCCAAGCGGAATTCCAAACTGCACTATAAATTGTTTTATATATTCAGCCCTAGCAACGGAACGGCTTGAGCGCTCAAGTGAACATTTTTCCCATTCGAACCACTTCGAAAAAAAAATCCAGCAAAGAGTTGGACATAGTGTACCAATAACTCATTCGAAACAAACTCGCTAAGAAAAGCATGTTGCGATTTTCGACTGTGAATATTATTTCGAATGATTTGTTCTGGCTTGCAGTCTTAATAACTGGCCTACGAATTTATTTTCTTGGCTCCAACGTTTCGATACCAATTTGAATCTTCATCAGGGATCTATTTTTATTTGAGTGACAGAAACAAAATTTAAAAAACTACTATATTACCAAACCGTAAGTCACCACATAGTATGACACTTGAAACAAAAAAACTTTCTATAGGACTTCCCAACGACAAAACTAAGGTAACACTACAGGCTGAATGCTTTTGGACAGCTACGAATAATTCTTTGTAAGTTCATGTTATATGAAAATGTACTATTAATTATTGTTTCTTAAATATTATTTCTGTCTGTCACTCAAATAAAAATAGATCCCTGATGATCATCCCTGATGAAGATCCAAATTGGGATCGAAACGTTGGAGCCAAGAAATAAATTCGTAGACCAATTATTAAGACTGCAAGCCAGAACAAATCATTCGTAAGAAAAGCATGTTGCAATGACCTGTGCAGACATCAATGAAAAGCTTGATTTTACGTTGAAATCATAGAAGTGCCTCCATTCTCGTACCAACCACTCAGATTTAGAAACACATAACATGTGGAAATCGGTGGGACTGACGTTGCTAAGAAAGATAATGTAATTCCTTGGTCCATGTTGTCCAGGGATGGGACACGGGTATTTACCCGGGTGTCCTGGCCCTTATGCCATTACTCGCTGCAATCAATGCAGATGCATTTGTGACCAAAACTTCAACCCAAAACGAACTTGATAGGGCAAATCAGAAATCAGCTGGACCTGATGGCATTGAGTATCCTGGCTTGACGAACATACTGGAGTTTCAAAATTTGAAGTGCGATCGTCCCATTGCCTTCACGAGTTATATTGAACAGATGGTGGAAATGATAGGGAACCATCGCACAGTGGTACCGCCATAGGCCAAAAATCGAGAAATCGATTGTCTAATTTATGAGTTTGTATAATTTTTATAAATCAATAATGTTCCCAAGAATGCAGAAAATCCATCTTTATGTAAGTTTCTGTTGCATATTTTGCTTGAGAGCGTGGGTAATGTTATGCAATTTTACATTCTTTAAATTTTTCGAAAAATCACATGACTTTTGAGTTGTACTCCGCGTCTTCGTATAACAAAAGCAAGTAGATTTTCAATTGGTTTTCAACGCAGAGTATCAGAATAGATGTTTATCTTCCAATTCGAAGCGCAAAAAATCGAATCTGGATGTTTTTGGACCAATGGGGATGTGAGTTATAGGCGCATAATTTTACCAATAGAATATATACATAATAAAAATTTATGTAACATTTCAAACATGTTCTTAATCACATTTAATCAATCGTCCGCCAGCAAATGATCAGATTTGAGTAGGAGAATCAATCTGTGAAGGTTGTAGCTGCAAATATCTGCATACAAGCTTGCAGGATGTATTGGAAGTTACCCGTTATTGTTATAAAAAATATTTATTAAAATAACTACAAAATTATATATATACTAGATTTTCTGGAATTGTCTTAAATGCGTACCAAAATGACTGAAATTTTTACAGGAGATATTTCAAAGTTTTTATAATAATTGAGGGTTATTTTATTTGAAAACAATCTTTGGAAATGTTTTTTTATTATGAACAAAAAATACACTTCTGGAGGTATTGAGGTATTCATACCTCAATAGTTGCATAACAACCATTCGTATTTGGCCTCGTCAAAACTTACCTCTGTTATTGTGGAATTTGCTAAGAAGTTTTGCATTTGCTGCCAACATTTAAAAAAATTCCTCAAAATTCATTCAGTACCTAATACTGTAGTGCTGGAAGAAGAAGGAGTAAATACACTCTTTTAGTAATATTTACTAAAAGAGCGTATTTACTCCTCATATTGCCTTCCCAAATCGGAATATTTGATAAATTCATTAACGTTAAATCTTAGTGTACAAATTGATTTCTTTTAAAATAGCAGGGGCTGATTAAATTTCAATGACGAGGGGTATTTGTATATATTTCTTTTATTGGGTTAGAGCTATATATGAAAAAAATTCCATGTACTATATTACTGGATAGCAGTTGCAATGCAGTTGTAAGAAACAAATACGACTGGACAGATACTTGAATCTTTTTTATGGTGCAAAATGCAGGCCCATGAATTATATGACATATAACTGTGTAAAGCAATATTTGTATGGTTGAAAAATTTCCTTTTACGTACGTTTTGTGAATTAATTCTGAATATTTGTTTGAAATAATTTCCAGAAGTAATTGACTCTGTAATTGCACTATTGTTACTATTGTTTCAGAATTATCGCTTTTGGGCATTAGGTACTGTTATACATACTAATTCGACATGTGATGGTTTTTTTCTGCGTTTCGACAATGCAAACTACTTTATTTTTGAAAAAATATTCAGTTTCATATATTCATTTTATTGCAGTAGAAATAGAACTAGAACTGACCAATAAAACCACAATTATAATGCTAATACTGACTCTATTCACAAGAATCTATTATGATACAGTCGTGCTATACATGTTTTAACGTGCAATACTTAGCAGAAATTCCTCAAAATTCGACCCAATCTTCATAATAATTAAAAAAAATTTGATTACTGATTTCTGTGCAAAATAAAGGTTTTTTAATGATATTTTCATTTATCATAAAAAAGGCCAAAGTTCATATTTTTCAAGTGATGATCATGAAAATGAACTGGAATATCCTTTTTTAGTCATAACATGCTATTTCTGGTCACTTATAATGATTCTGCCCTTCAAAAAACGAAGACAATGATTTATGACCGCTTCCCTGAACAAATGGAACCACTGTGCATCGCCTATTAGATAAGACAATCGGCATCATATGTTCCGAAGCCTAGATGGGTTCGAAAAGATGGTTCATCTGATATTTCTATGCTAGATCCGGGACGAGGCGATTAAGGAAGGAAAACATGTTGAGCTAGCATCTCTCGTTGTGGGAATGGTTTACAATCGGACATGACAAGTACCCGGTACGAGCATAAGCGTGAGGTCTCGGAGGGCATGATTTTTTATACTGCAGATCTGTTCCAAAGATACTTATCGCATGAATTTAACGATTTTTTTCTAGAATGTATTATCTTGGAGGGAATGCAGGCACTGTGGCAACAGCGCGAGGTGCAGGTGGCCACCGCTGCCGTTCGCCTACGGATGGGTCCAGCAGGAACACAGGTAGTCTTGGTACAGCTACCTGTGGCAGAAGCAAAAAGTCCGTTAAAGTATGGACACTAAATGTGAGCTGGTCAGTATGCCAACTGACCGTCCATGATCCACCGGAGGTTTGCTTCAGGTGTCTGGAACCAGGACAGGAGTCATGGTAAAAGCTCTGCACAGGAGCACACTGTGTAGGCGATGCGGTGCCGAATGCTATAAGGCACAAGTCTGCACGAGTCCACCCACATGTTTGATTTATTCCGGGACATCCGTGAACAAGAATCACTGAGACGCAGCTCAGAAAATGCTTTTTCAGGTAGTTTCTGAGTGGAGGAAGGACATTGCCATCATAGCGGACCCATACCGAGTACTCGCCGGCAACGACAATTGGGTCGCGGATCTGTCCGGAAAAATGGCGACGATATGGACGACGGGTAAATACTCCGTCAAGGAGTAGTGTCTACTACCTATGAGGGCTTCGTAGTCGCCAAAGAAATCGAGGTCTTCCTCTGTAGCTGTTAATCGCATCCGCAGTTCACGCAGATGCTTGACTGTATGACGACCGTGCTGACTGGGCTATTTGCTCTTTGAAGGTAGCACGACACTAGACAACGGACTAGCATGCAACGCCCAGTGGCACAGCCGACAACTTTTCCTGACAGCTGCGGTAGGAATCGAACCCACGTTTCTTAGCACGATACGACCAAATGCTTGGTGACACTAGCGCACGAACACGAAGCCACACAAACACAGTATCGACAACAGGCAGCGGGTAGAGGAAGAGGCGACTAGGCCAAGGCCAAGCCCTCGCAGGTGGAAGACATCATACTTCGACGAAGAAGTATTTAGGGAGGTGCTTCCTAAATGCCTAGGTGAGTCCACCTTAGAAATGGGAGACCACCGGCTTACTGGTGGACTCAAGCGATTGCGGACCTGCCCCGCGCCTGCCTATGGGATAGGGGGCGGATGCAGCGAGCACGATCAGAGTAAGATCGAAACGAACGGCGTTTGGTGTTCGCCCGATGTCAAAGTCGCACTGAAGGGGATTTTCCACGTGAAGATCCTAGTCCTTGGCCTCCTTTTGTAGGACAGCCAGAGACTAGGGCTGGTAATGAGGAACTTGCAGGGATAGCAAAGTCGCTTAGCGTAGGTAAGGCGCCTTGTCCGGACGGAGATCCAAACCTGGCCCTAAAAAAACTATTCCAGAGGCTCCCGAGATGTTCAGGTCTGCTATGCAGAAATGCTCAGATGAGGGAGTTTTTCCAGAGGTTCTATTGCCAAAGGCGGGGAAACCACCTGGAGACCCGTCAGCAAATAGACCAATATGCTTGATTGACACGGTGGGGAAGGTGCTAGAAAAGATTATTCTCAACAGAATGATGAGGTACACCGAGGGTGTAAATGACCTCTCGAGCAATCAGTTCGGCTTCCGGAAGTGGAGGTCGACCATAGACGCTATCCTGTCGATTACAAAGACCGCCGAGATTGCGCTCCAACGCAAAGGAGAGGGATTCGATACTGTGCTGTAGGGACTCTGGACCTAAGGAACGCGTTCAATAGCTCCAATTGGGCGGCTATTGCCGATTCGCTCCTACGTCTGAGGATTCCCGTTCCACCTGTGCAAGACTCTTGGAAGTCACTTTCTGAATCGAGTACTAATTTACGACATGAAGGTGGGTCGGAAATGTTTTCACATAACCTCAGGAGTCCCGCACGGTTCCATCCTGAGTCCGGTGTTTTGGAATGTCATGTACGACGAGGTGTTGAGGTTAGAGTTCCCGGTGGGAGTGGAGATCGTCGGCTTTGCTGACGACATTACGCTAGAGGTCCACGGTGAATCTATCGAAGAAGTGAAGTTGACTACCGACCACTCGATCAAGGCTGTGGAGGCGTGAATGAGGTCCAGGAAACTGGAGTTGGCTCACCACAAAACTGAGGTGATGGTTGTGAAGAACCGGAAGTCGAAGCAGCAAGCGGTGATCAGTGTAGGCGATAACACTATCACTTCGAGGCGCTCCGTCAAACACTTGGGCCTGATGATCGACGATAAGCTCACCTTCGGTAGCCACGTTGATTACGCCTGTAAAAAAGACTCCACAGCTATAGTGTCACTGTCTCGAATGACCCAGATGTACGCCAGTAAGTGTCGCTAGGTCCATACTAAGGTATGGCGACCCGGCGTGGGGCACGGCGCTAAGTATCGAAAGCTACCGTGGTAAGCTAGATAGTACTAATAGGCTAATGCAGGGGTTCTCAAACTTTTTCACCTTGCGACCCACTTTTGATTTTTATAGAATTTGGCAACCCACCTGCCGATTTTTTCATAAAATACGTTATTTCTGGCAAATTTGGACTGCCTTTCTAAATAAATTCATTTCATCATTTTCATAGGTTGTGATGAACTTACGTCACGTTGCACTCAAACGTAAAAATATGTTTTTTTTAATTTATAGTGCTCTTTTCGTTTTTTAGAAAAGAAGTCTAAGTAAGGTTAAGGTTCCCGAGTTTGCGGCATCAATTTATTCTTTTTCTTAAGAATTTTTGATAAGATTCCAAGTTTCTAATATATTCGTCCAGTCTGGCTCCGTACATCGCTTCAAAACAGGTTTTAGGTGTTCTCTCAAACGATCTAAATATAAACCAAAAACATACAATTTATGCAATGTTCTTGTAAATATAGTGGCAATTTTATGCTTCTGCCGATCTTTAAAATTTACTTTTAAATGGAATATCGGGTTGAAAAAGCTATACATATTCATAGCGAGTGGGTGAAAATCAGGTAGTTTTTAGAATCATTATACTGTTGGATGCCCAGATGAATCATCTTGATTTTTTTAATCATATCCTCCATATACACTTATTTTATTTCCATTTTTATATAAACCACTTTTCAGTTAAAGTTAAGATCAGCATTACTGAAGTTCAGCTTTACTGAAGGTAAGGTTTCTCGTCGAAGTTTGGTAATTTTATGTGTTTTTTTTTAAGTGACCTTTTTTACATTTTAATTGCTGAGCCTGGCATGTAAGTTTAACTGAAAACGCTAACTGTAAGTAACAACGTGAACTCATTTTTTAAGAACTTAAGTAAAATCTAAAATTTTACCCTAATCTAAAAACTGCCGATTGAAAACTCATAGTTTTAGAATCGAATGAAAAATGAAATGAGTTTGAGAATCTTTTTCTGAACGCAGACAGTAATTTCAATACTCAATATACTTCAGACAAATACTTTGAATACAAAATTTTGAATACAGAAACTGAATTTCTAAAAATAATACTGCCTAAAAATTCGAAAATAAAAATGACTAGCAGTATTATTTGACATAAGTTAATCAAGACTTCGCGACCCACCAAAATTAGCCCGCAACCCACCAGTGGGTCGTGACCCATAGTTTGAGAAACGCTGGGCTAATGTGCCTAACGACTGCGAGCGCGTATCGTACCGTGTTACACGATGCACACTGCGTGGTGGAAGTAACATTCCACCTGACACAGGTCCTTTCAGGCCATGGCTGCTTCCGACAGTATATGTTCTAGAACAATGGTTCCCAAACTTGTCGGATCAATCGCCCCCTTGAAACTATTGAAAAACATTTTCGCCCCCCTAAGTTTGCAATTTTTGATATGAGATTCGAAATTTTGGAATTGCATTAAAATCTACAAATTCTGCCTATTTTGTAGGTTACTGGAACAAAACCTTCTTATTTTCACTGTATTTTTTGATTTTTTAGAAAATGTTGTGACGCACCATCAAATTTTATTATATTTTCATTCAACTTCCAGTTTAAATCTATATATGTATATAAATAAAAATGGAATGGTGTTTGTATGTCACGGCTCGGGAACGGGCCAACGGATCGACACTATTCTTTCAGTGTTGCATTCGTGCAGGGCTTCGACGTGTTCGTACGAAAAAATATGGGAAATCTAACGTAAAAGTAACAAAATCGGGTAAATTTGGAATTCCATTTGTCGGGCAATATGCCTCCAGAGCTGCATGTCAAAAAACATAGTAAGCAGGCAGTACGACGTTTGCCGGGACAGCTAGTTTATAATATAAAATCGTGAATAAATAATATTCAGAATCATATTTTTGGAGAATTTTAAGGACATGTGACTTCTAAATACACTTATTTTCAAATACCGAAGAAGGAAGATTAAAAGTAGGGTTTAAGGATTCAGCTTTGAAAGACGTCTTGGTTTTCTCACAGAAATTTCAAAAGTTTGACGAAGATTGATACTTAATCGAAAATTAGATGATTCCGTAATTGTTTTTGGCGAACGACTAGAACTATGATAATCGGAGGAATTTGGCACTCTCAGTCAAAATCAAACGATTTATTTTAATCTGCCCGACGTTTCGGCCATGGGATGTGAAGCCAAAAAAAAAAAACGATAGACCAATTTTCCCTTGAAAAATGCCACATCCCATGGCCGAAACGTCGGGCAGATTAAAATAAATCGTTTGATTTTGTAAGACTGAGAGTGCCAAATTCCTCCGATGATTCCGTAATAAATATAAATAAAGTAAACAAAAAAACTCTCTAGTTGTTAGACAAATTCAGCAATTTTACTAAATATGCAGGAGTAATGTCATCTTTGAATAACGAGATATTTGTAAAATCAAAGAAATAGGAAAGGCATAGACATCTGAAATGAAATGTTTAAATCCCAAATTTTGTTAAAAATTCTCTCAGAAAATCTTGGAATACAGGAAGTTTGAAAAACTCTGGTAAATTCAAAATACTTTCAGAGCTTTCCTATATCCTGAAATATATGAGAGCATTAAAAACGCGTGTTGAATTCACACCTGAGACGAATCAAGTACAGATAAGTTTCGTATTTCTTGAAACATGAGGAATGTATCAAATCATATTGTTGCAAACATGTGATCATCAACAAGTATTATTTCTTTAGTTACTTCTTTTTTTTTTTAAATACCAGATATCAAAAAGTGTAAAATGTTTACTCTTTACATAAATGTTAAAATTTCAAATATGTATTCGAGTATTAAGTACATTAAGTAGATTTATTATTACAAATCATAGGTTTTTTTTTTATAATTAGTAATTTTAAACTGTAAACTTTTCAAATTATTCACAACTAAAAAATACATTGCTGTGTTAAAAAAAAGTTATTTCAGAAGAGAACTGAGGAGCTTTCACTTAATGGCTGATGACTTAGAAAAAGCACATGATCAAATAATCAATATTTCTCCGAAATAGTTGCACTTGAGTTGAGATTTGGGTTTCAAAATGAATATATCTGAAAATAAACAAAATCCCGTGAAGGGAAACTTATTGTATTTTTTGGTGACTGTGTTCTATTCGTCATGGGGTGATATAGTAAGCCTATTGAATCCCAAATTGACATCATTTTTTTCCCAATCGAGCTTAATTATTCGACCAAGTTTCAGACAATTATAATAACAAAACACCCTCTTGACAAAAAAAAAGCAAAACTCTCAACAAAATTACTCTAAATAAAATTATTATTATTATATTTTATTAAAGACATTTCACCAAATAAGCTGGCATTCGTGTCCAAGATCTAAATAAAATGATTTGTGGAAAATCGCCCCCTTGATGCATTTTTCGCCCCCCAATTTCTAATTTTTTAATTTTCGCCCCCTTTGATGTCGTATTCGCCCCCAAGGGGGCGATTTCGCCCACTTTGGGAATCACTGTTCTAGAATGTCGATCATTTACGGTAGCCCTTTGCACGATGCATGTGCGAGGTTGAAGGAAGTTCTGCATGGAGCTTTGAAGGTTTGTATTTCTGTACATATATATTTTTTCTTTTCCATGTTTTACGCTTCAAAGTTCTGTCTTTTCAAGAATTGCCAAGCAATCCATTTTTTCCAAATTTCTTTGAGAGAATTTAAACAGTACTTAGAATGTATAAAAGGGAAGAATACCGATGACTAAACCATCCCTTTAATTTTTACTCCCGGCCATTCTTATGCCCTGAATCCCCAACAGACGAAAACATCAATAATTGAACAAGACCACTCAAATTTCATCCTACTTTCTATGGTCCCCAGAGGCTCAACTCAACTCGCCAAAGTCTCCATCTCTACTCCAACTACACAGACTGCCTCGCAGGGAGCGACAGAAAGCAGGACTTCCTGCTCGAGTCACGCAACAGCTTTTCCGATGCCTCTCACCCCCGCACCCACCCGCCATGCCAAGAACGGAATCAAATTTCCTCCCATCATCATCGTCGAGGAAAGGTGCTGCTTCACAATTGTTGCTCGCTTGTTTTGTTTCTATTCTCGGTTGGCAGTGCTCCCCAAGTCCCCTCATCGGATCCTCATCGCTGTTCAAGCAACATGCGCACTACGACCACCATTTGCCCAAAAACTACCATCCAACCTACGACGACGACGGCGACGACGTTCATGCTAACTTGGCATGTTTTTATCACTCTAATTTTTCGAAACTTTCATCTACCACCCACCACCAACCCTTACCAACACCACCAGCAATTGTACCTCCAGGCCCTTGGCAGGTAGTTTATCCATCATCAAATTGATATTACGTGCCCCATCTGCATCAAGCATCAGCCAGCACTGTTCTGTTTTGGATCAACCACTCCCGAATGGAATGCTTCCGGAAAACGGGAAAACGAATATGGAATGAAATGTTGTATAGGTACCAATTCGTAGGCGTTTTGTTTCGAATAAAATATTTACAACTTCGTCGGATCGTCATCAGGCGGGTGCATTTGCTGTATGGCGGTGAGGTAAGGGAAGTCAGCCGAAATGAGTGGGTTGCCGCCAGACATGATGTTTTTCCCTTTCGTCGAATAATGATAGATGTGGATTGTATTTTTTTTTTGAAAGCCACAATAGAGCCTTTGAGTGCAGTTCATCAACTTTTACATGTTGTAGTAGTCTTTCACTCTAGAAAAATTACCCGATAAATATTGTATTTGATGGATTGCATAGGCGACTCCTCACCTTACTTTTTCTTCCTGAGACAACTGTGGAGATGCAGAGCTTCCCTGTTTCACCGAAAGTAATGGTGGTCGAACAAAGAGACCGCTCATAACTTTGCCACTAATTGAATCTAAATGTTATAGATATTCCTATTGTGGAACAGCCGGAGGAATCAGAAGAAAAGCTCATTAATGTTGAAATTTACAACAGAAGCCATTAGATCCGTTGTTCCAAACAGCAAATTTCCTTCTAGCATGCAACCTTGAATCACCCATTCCTAAATGACGAGAAAATCTGTTCCGTTTTCCACAGCCGCCACAGCAGCATCGAGCTCGCAGTCGTGAGTAAAATTTCACAGCTGCTCAACATTCCTTCACAGTTTCCTTCGAACCGCCCGCCGTCGATACACAGTTTGGTTGACTAACAGAGCCGCCGTCGACCAAACCGAAGCCAAACCAAACAACAACAGTCGGCTCGGTGACTCGATGACGGGCAACGGCGGCAATTAAATCCCGGCTCATAATTTCTCTGGTCCCCCCAACTTCTGGTCTTGTCGGCCCCCAGTTGTCGTCGTTTGCTCCCTTGTTGGCCAAAAAAAACAGATTTTCACGAAAAATGGCTTACGACTGGCCTCCCACCCCTGGTGCTCGACTGAAGTTGTTTCAGTTTTACGTGTGGAATAGACACATGGGTAAATGGTACCGTAATTTAAGGTAAACTTTATATTAGTACAACCTAGAGCGACTGAAACAACCGGATGTCACCTCAGCATACGCGCAAAATCTCGAGGCCGCGTGGCCAGACGAGGGCGAGCTCGATAAGGCCCCTCAAGAGGACTGCTGGAGTACAGTGAAAGTAGCCATCAACGACGCAGCCGTGAACACCATCGGGTACGTGGAACGGAATTGACGGAACGAATGGTTCGACGAAAAGTGCAGAACAGTTTTGAAAAATAAGAACGCAGCGAGGGCGGTAATGCTGCAGCAAGGGACCCGACAGAACGTGGAACATTACAAACAGAAGCGGAAACAGCAGACCCGCATCTTTCGGGAGAAAAAGCGCCGCCTGGAAGAAGCGGAGTGCGAAGAAATGGAACTGCTGTGCCGTTCCCAAGAAACACGACTGCTCTATCAAAAACTCAACGCATTCCGCAACGGCCCCGTGCCGCGAGCCGAAATATGCAGGGATAAAGACGGAGACCTCTTGACGGACGGACGTGAGGTGATCGAAAGGTGGAAGCAGCACTTCGATCAGCACCTGAACGGCGTGGAGAACGTAGGCACGGGAGACCACGGCAGCGGAGGAAACAACGATGTCAGTTCAGCGGAGAACGCAAATGAACCAATTCCCACGCTGAGGGAAGTTACACACTCAATCCTGAATTGCCTGTTCAGCAATTTTTTGACGAAAATAGAACAGTAGAACTATTTCGGTAGCTTCGGTAATCGATTTTACTGAGGTTCAGTACACCAACTGTCAAAACCTGGTGCAAAAGGTAAACAATGCAGTAGAGCTGTATGCAGCTGTTCTATTTTTGTCAAAAATTTGCCGAACACGGTATTCTAAATTAAGTGTGTAAGGATGCCATTTATTAGCTAAAAACCAGCAAAGCAGCTGGTAAGGATGGTATCGCAGCTGAACTCATCAAGATGGATCCAGAAAAGTTGGTGACCTGTCTACTTCGGCTGACAGTTAGGATCTGGGAAACCAAACAGCTACCGGAGGAGTGGAAGGAAGGTGTTATCTGCCCCATTCACAAGAAAGGCGACCATTTTGAATGTGAGAACTTCAGAGCGATCACTATTTTGAATGCTGCCTACAAAGTGCTATTACAGATCATCTTCCGTCGTCTGTCACCTAAAACGAATGAGTTCGTGGGAAGTTATCAAGCCGGTTTCATCGACGGCCGGTCGACAACGGACCAGATCTTCACCGTACGGCAAATCCTCCAGAAATGCCGTGAATACCAGGTCCCAACGCATCACCTGTTTATCGACTTCAAGGCGGCATACGACAGTATCGACCACGCAGAGCTATAAAGAATCATGGACGAAAACGGCTTTCCTGAGAAGCTGACTAGACTGATTAAAGCAACGATGCACAACTGCGTAAGGGTTTCGAGTGAACTATACAGTTCATTCGAATCTCGCCGGGGACTGAGATAAGGTGACGGACTCTCATGCCTACTCTTCAACATCGCTCTGTAAGGTGTGATGCGACGAGCCGGGCTCAACAGCCGGGGAACGATTGAAAAAAAAATCCGGTCAATTTGTGTGCTTTGCGGACGACATGGAGATTATCGTCAGAACATTTGGAACGGTGGCAGAGCTGTACACCCGCCTGAAACGCGAAGCAGAAAAGGTCAGACTGGTGGTGAATGCCTCAAAAACAAAGTACATGATGGTAGGCGGAACCGAACACGACCGGATCCGTATGGGTAGTAATGTTACGATAGACGAGGATACTGTCGAGGTGGTGAAGGAATTAGTCTACCTCGGAGCCTTACTGATGGCTGACAACAACGTGAGTCGTGAAATTCGGAGGCGTATCATCAGAGGAAGTCAAGCCTACTACGGGCTTTAGAAGAAACTGCTCGAGGAGGACCTGCAAGCACTCGGAGTTTTCGAGTAAAGCGTGCTAAGGACGATCTTCGGAGGTGCGCAGGAGAACGGTGTGTGGCGAAGAAGGATGAACCACGAGCTCGCTGCACTTTACGGCGAATCCAGCATCCAGAAGGTGGCCAAAGCCGGAAAAATACGGTGGGCAGGGCATGTGGCGAGAATGCCGGACAACAACCCTGCAAAGCTGGTGTTTGCTACTGATCCGGTTGGCACAAGTAGGCGAGAAGAGCAGAGAGCAAGATGGGCGGACTAGGTGGAGCGTGACCTGGCAAGCATTGAGCACGACCGTGAATGGAGTGCGGCAGCCACAAATCGAGTATTGTGGCGTACTTTTGTTGATTATGCCTTGTCTTAATGATGTTGAACAAATAAATTTATTTACATGGCGATAATCACAAGGTGATAATAATTGACAATTTTTCCAGGGTCCTGGGGAGAATCAGGTGGTCAATACTGTTTTAATTGTATGGGTTGTCACACTTTACTGAACCTAGCTATGGTCAATGGGAAGTGCCTTAAAAGTGAGTAACCTTTTTCGTACGCAGACCTACACACACTCACACACATACAAATGATGTTCAATTTGTCGAACTGAATTGTTTGGTATATGTCACTTGACCCACCGAGCCTCTAACGAAAATTTTGAGAGTACATATAGACTTCCATTACACTTTGATTACAGCGAACAGACGAACATGCTCGAATAAAATTTCCTAAAAAACAAGCAGTAGCGATATCGACGGTAACTTTCCCACTTAGAAACTCGTTTTGACACCAGATGGCACCTACTGCAGAAATATTTCACTAGCACACCTTCAAATTTTCCGACTCAGAGACTGAATTATTTTCACTCAAATAACATAAAGTGTATTGTATTTTCACTGATTTAACAACCTAATTCTAGCAACTCATTAGCAAATAGTTTCAACATTTTCAATTAAAATTGAGTTGTACAACAATACCATAATTGTTTTCCAAGGAAAACCAACGCATTATCACCATGGAACTATACTAGGGTGCATACCTGGTGACACTAGCGCAAAAAGGTAAAACAACGGCAAATTTGTACCGTGTTTTGAAATATGACAGCGCAGCGTAATGGCAACATTCCCAGTCATTTCAAAACAACCGTTGCAATATTTTACACAAACACACCTCATGAGCTTGGACATCTGTAACACTTTCGATATGAATCATAAAGAAGAAACTTTAAAAGTAATCTCAAGGAAATTTCTCAAAGAAATAACAGCAGAAACTTTTCAAGGAATGCTGCGAGAAACTCCTGTGAAAAACTCCCTAAGATATTCTTGGAGGAGCTCTATTCTACAACATTCTCGTGCTTGCACAGCCAGTATTAAGAAGCATTATTATTTTCTTGCCAATATTTATATTTGCAGCATATCATAGATGTGATACAAATGATAAAATGACCAGGCCCACTGTGCAGATGCAGACTAGAGTGTCAATCCCGGGACAAGAATTCCCGGAATTTGAGTGATTTCGAATCCCGAGGGATGATTTCAGAAATCTCGACAATCCCGGGAATTCCAGGATGAAAGCAATTTGTAGCTAACACTGCCAAATATCTAAGAAAAAAAAACTTCGTTTGGCCATTGTCACTTTCGAAATTTGACCGATTTTCTCACATGTGTACTACCATCGAGCTTTGGACAATAGGTTACACTTAAAAAAACATTCATAATAAACTTGAGTTCATGTTATGCCTTGAATTCAAATTTATATCATACTAGCTGTCCCGGCAAACGTCGTACTGCCTGCCTACTGTGTTTTTTGACATACAGCTCCATAGGGGCGTCCCTGGTGAAGTCATCTGTATGGGAGCCCCCCGTTCCAGAGACCGGAGAGGTCTCACACCAAGCTAAGAACCTTCGCCGGTCCCAAGCCCCCTGCATACAAAATTTGACGCCGATTGGTTTATTCAGTTGTGCCAAAAAATAAGTCAGTATTGTAATGTTCTGAAACTCCAAAAGTTTGGGGTCCAAACATTTACTATATTATGTAAATGATTTGAATTGTTCCAGAATGTAATCAATGAATCTCCAAGCAGATTATATATCTTCGGGAATTGGGTAATGGATTCCTTATTAAGCATGTAGCTCTCATTTTCATCCAACTAAAAAAAGGACTGAAGCACTGTTTATGCTGTTTCTTATTTCTGTTTTCTTTGTTAGGAGTGCGCACGCCTGAAACCAAACGGATTGAACGGAATCAATCGATGCCGTAATCGCTTGTTTTCAAACAGGATGAATTTAATAAAAAAAAAGGAAAAACCTAAAATTGTAATTTTGTTCAACTAATGCATTTTTGATAATGCATCAACAATACAAACATCATCCGTACAAATATTAATCAGCTAATGAGGATGCTTGTTTCACTTAAACTATTAGATGTTTGTGGAAAATTACTTGCAATAAATTAACTAAATAGTTCAGTTAAAGGTAAAAATTTAAAAACCTACATGTATAGGCAAATATAATGTTGATGTTGCTATTTTTCGTTATTGACATGTTCACATTAAGTAATTTTTCAAGGTATTGAACAACAATAGTAATGGAAACAAAAAAAATATTCCAAATATGTGAATATTTCAACTTCACAAGAAAAACACCAAATTTCTAAGGTTTTATTGAAATTTAAACCATTCCCGGGATTCCCCGGGATAAGCTATGTATTTTGTCCCGAATCCTGTAACAACAAAAATGGCCGGGAAATGGACACTCTAGTGCAGACTAATGGGTTATATGATAATTCAAAAATTTAAGGCAATCAGGCTATCCATTTATGAAAACAATGATAGACAAAACTTTTCGAATTTGATGAAGGAAGAAACGAGGACAACCGTACCTATCGTTTCGTTTTAGGGGAACTCGTTTTGAACATTAAATCGTTGGGAGTGGTGCAGAAATGGGTAGGGTAGGTAATCAAAATTTGAACCAAATTGCGGCTTTCTGAAGCAGTGCAAATTTTAAGTGGTTTTTTCTCCCACATGGAAATAATTTACTACGGCAAAATCGTATGTACATGAAAGCCACGGGTATAAGCTTTCTGTTAAATGGTAAAAAGTTTGTATTTGCACCGAATTTCATTGAAATATTTGATTTTTCATCAACAATGATTTTAATCTTAATTTGAACCATCGTAATCATAATTTGAACCAATTTTAATCTTAATTTGAACTACTGGCGGCAGCAGCTCGAGCAACTCACAAAACAGCCAATTCCATGCTAAACAATGAAAAATCACATGAATCTGCTAATTCTCATACCTATTTTTCATTAGGCAGTGGAATCTCAACTCAGAATGTTCGAAATTCTTTAGGAATTTGGAAACAAAATTTAGATTTTTTCATCCCCCAAGTGTAAACAAAGCAACCACTAGCGCAATCTACAGGCCAACACTAGAAGCTCACCCCCGTTTACTAGTTCAAATTTAGATTACAAATGGTTCAACTTAAGATAACATTCTCCAAGTAAGAATCACTTAAATTTGCTAATTTTATGACAAATAATGCGGAATATTATTCGGTTGGTCGATTCTACGATAAATAAGCTTTCATTTGACGTGTTCACATATTGCGTGTGATACAATGCATGAGCTGTACGAGTGCACCGAAAATGTGCTTTCTATGGGGGGGAAATGGGTGAAATCACAGTGATTTTTCAATTGCCTATTTTCCATGATAAAAACGCTTTTTTCAATGCTTTTAAAGCCCATGTTATCAGGTTATATTACGGAAAGCTGTTTAACATCTTTTTCGGGACAATATTTGCCTGAATAGTACGTCGTTTTAATGAATTTTGAAATGGTTCAAATTAAGATTACAATTTGACTAGTTCAAAGCTTGATTTCTTACCCTACAGCTAAGAAGGTTCATGCACAACCCTTTGGTGTTTTTTTCCTGGGATGGGAACAGGTATTTATGCTTTGTATCTAGGCCTTACAGCCTAGGCTTGAGCGCCATTACTTGCTCTCTGAAACGAGTCTACAAGAAATACTGATTTCTATGACCTTTTATTTTTACACAACTGGAAGGGTATTACCAATAACTAGCTAAAATGAAATGGCTTAGCTTAGACTGACTGCACTTATCTATCTATGATTGCTACTCCTTGATTGACCCGAACGAATGACAGTTGCACAATGACACAACTGAATAATTGACTGGGAGCAGCCAACATTTTCACTGCATGCTTCAGAGGATCTCTTTAACGGTACAATAACAGCGCCGGCCACGTCCTTGCAGTCAGGTTGGGAGAGGGAAGGAATGTTAGTAGCATCATTTGTTGTGAAAGACCGTGTTTACCGCTGCGACTCCACCAAAGGCTGCAGGATGGAATACTTGTCAGTTGGGAAGGGATTCACGTTGGGTCTGGATTCACTTTGATAAGTAATATGACCTTTTGAAGTTGAATCGGGACATGCAAACTGCAGCGCTATTGCTCGCTTCACGCGGAAAGCAAGCAATCGACCACCCGCGTTCGGTAGTTGCTCAAAATTTACTATAATCGACGACCACCTGGCAACTGCCGACAGCTTCGTCGGGCCGCCATCAGCATGGTTGACTCTGAGCGACCGCGCAAAACACTACCCCGACGCATGAAAAAACTCACCCACACGACGAAACCCATCCAGCAATTGACGACGGCACGTCGAAGTTATCGTTCGACGGCCGCCATCAACATGGTTGAATTTGAGAACTAAAGCAACCACCGAACATGAAGATTTACATACCCTATTTTGAATAATTCCACCTTCACCCTTGGTGCTAACAATGACTCCAGATTTTCACCAGTGCTGCAAGTCTTCTTGATAAAGTGGTGTTCGGATTTATCCAGGGACTCTTCGCTGGATTACCTCAGAGTAGAGATGGGCAAAACAGTTCTTATAAGGGAACCATTCGCAATTGATCAGTTCCTTAGAAAGAACTAGTTCGTTAGAACCGTTCTTCCATTTAGTAGTTTTTTGTTCAGTAGTATGTGTCCACCCCAACTAACATTTATGCTGTATAAGAGCTTAATCAACCACTTTTACATAAGTGTTTGTTCCAGTCGAAGACAAAGTAATAATAATAATAAGCTCTAATGCAGCTACTTTTGTTAGTTGGGACATGAAAAAGCAAATCTCTCTCCGCCCAAATAGCAAAGATGTATATTGACACATTATTTATCAACTGGCATTTTTCGACCGGCTGCATGTCATCGGAGTACTATTTTGTGAGATAGTTGGGTAGATCATTTACGACATTCGATTTATAAGAATCAAATATTCTTTCATTGGAAAAACTGAAAGAACAGGTCTGCGAGACAATTAGTTTTCTCGATTTTGTAGAGAACGTTGAACTACAGTTCTTTTCAAATGGATGACAGTTCAGTCATTCTCTCCTAAGAACTAGTTCTTCGGAACCGGTCGCGAACGGTTCGCTTATCTCTACCTCAGAACGAGCTTCAGAGCATCCCCGGGATTTCTTCACCGATTTCACCCTGAGATCCCTTCACGTATTTTTTCCAGGCATTTTTTCCGGGATATCATCTACGATTTTCCCCAGGGATCCTTTCGAGATTGCTCCAATGGTGCTGAGTTTTATTTAAGGATTTCACCTGGGATTCTTTCAGGGATTCCACAAGTATTCTGTCAAAGATTCCTTCAGATTTTTATTCTTCCAGAAATCCCATAAGGAATTCCTCCCGGGATTCCGTTGGGGATTTGTTTCGGGTTTCCTTTAGGGTTATTTTCCGGCACTCCATTAGGGATTCCTTCATTCATTCCTCCGCAGATTCCTTTAGGAGGTATTTCCGGCGATACCCGGGTATATTTCCAAGATTCTATTAGGGTTTTTTTTTTTCGGGCTTCCTTTAGGGATTCCTGTACAAATACCTCCCGGGAATTATTAATTGATTTTTACCGTATCTAAAGCAAATACGTCCTAATCTAACAAATCAAGAGCGTCATACTCCGCAGGAGGTAATTTCTGTTCCTCTCTGTATCGCAACCCGCTGGCGTTGAATCAGACAGACCTCGAGATACACTAGGTATGCAACCTGACACTACAACTTGAGAGCTTTTCCGCAGAATAATGAACGACACACAAGAGTGAAGAGATGTGGAAATTTTTCGAGATCAGACGGTTCTGACTGGGCTGAGAATCGAACACACTCAGCTCACTCATGGGTCACGATTCGGTGGAAATACAGCCTATTTCCTGGAGTGCGGACAAATATCAAAAGTAACACACATAAAATTAATAAAGATTGAAAAATGACATCTTACCCCACCCTGCCCTGAATGCTGCTTTAAAAATAATCAAACTCGTATGAAAAAGTAGCAGAAAGTATTGGGATTCATAAGTACAAAAACGTAAATAAAAGTGCACGATTGTATCAAATCGAGTTGATATTGTGCATTTAGCAGCTACTTGTATTCCACCGGTCACTTAACTATGGCTTCCAAAGTAGTCGTTTCATTAAAAGTTGGACTTTAAAATAAGTATTGACATTTTTAGTCAATGCAAGATTCCTGGTTTGGGAGGAGATTTGGGAGGTGGAAGTATTATCGGAGGAGTGGATGGAAGGTATCGTGTGTCCCATCTACAAAAAAGGCGACAAGTTGGATTGCGGGAACTATCGCGCGATCACACTACTGAGTGCTCTTTACAAGGTACTTTCTCAAATTTTATGCCGCCGTCTATCACCGATTGCAAGAGAGTTCGTGAGGCAATATCAGGCTGGATTCATGAGTGAACGCGCTACAACGGATCAGATGTTTGCCATCCGCCAGGTGTTGCAGAAATGCCGCGAATACAACGTGCCCACACATCACTTGTTCATCGATTTCAAATCGGCGTATGATACAATCAATCGAGAACAGCTATGGCAGATTATGCACGAATACGGATTCCCGGATAAACTGATACGGTTGATCAAGGCGACGATGGATCGAGTGATGTGCGTAGTTCGAGTATCAGGGACACTCTCGAGTCCCTTCGAATCTCGCAGAGGGTTACGTCAAGGTGATGGTCTTTCGTGCTTGCTGTTCAACATTGCTTTGGAAGGTGTAATAAGAAGAGCGGGGATAAACACGAGTGGGACGATTTTCACGAAGTCCGTTCAGCCGCTTGGTTTCGCCGATGATATTGATATTATTGCACGTAAATTTGAGACGATGGCAGAAACGTACATCCGACTAAAGAGTGAAGCCAGGTGAATCGGATAAGTCATTAATGTGTCGAAGACAAAGTACATGACGGCAAAGGGCTCCAGGGAGGAATCACCGCGCCCGCCACCCCAATTAATATCGACGGTGATGAAATCGAGGCGTTGAAGAATTTGTGTACTCACTGGTGATCGCCGACAACGACACCAGCAGAGAAATTCTGAGGCGCATTGTGGCAGGAAGTCATGCTTACTTTGGACTCCGCAGAACTCTACGATCGAATAAATTTCGCCGTAACACGAAGTTAACTATCTACAAAACGCTGATTAGACCGGTACATCTCTATGGGCACGAAGCATGGACCCTACGGGCAGAGGACCAACGCGCCCTTAGAGATTTCGAACGGAAGGTGTTGCGTACCGTCTACGGCGGAGTGCAGATGGAAGACGGGACTTGGAGAAGACGAATGAACCACGGACTGCATGAGCTACTGAGAGAACCAACCATCGTCCATACTGCGAATATCGCGAGGCGGGTGGGCGGGTCGATCAAGTGGAGGACGATCTGCGGACCCTTCGCAAAGTGCGGAGAT
The DNA here is from genome assembly GCF_035046485.1 of Aedes albopictus. NCBI lineage: Eukaryota > Metazoa > Arthropoda > Insecta > Diptera > Culicidae > Aedes > Aedes albopictus. Next base: position 92,535,959 of record NC_085136.1, read on the forward strand.
ACAAAGCCATGGACCGGGTATAATAAAGACGGCTACTATGTACAGCAGAGGCCATTCAGGCCTCAGCCTGACCGGTAAGTAAGGTAAGTTAAAAACGTAGAAAGTTTAAAAAACTACAATTTAACTTTACCCTAAATGCAACTTAAAAAAAAATCAAACTCGTATGATTAAGTTCCAGAAAGTATTGCAAATAACGTTCACTACTGGACTGCGCACTCAGTCTTCATAAATGCGAAAACATAAATAAAAGTGCGCGATTGCATTAAATCGAGTTGGTGTTTAGTACACTTTTTATTCGAACTTTGCAGTTTGAGTTTTCTGAAAACACCGGATTGATTTGATGCAATCACGCACTTTTATTTACGTTTTCGCGCTTGTGAAAATCTCTGCGATGATGAACAAAATGCGCAATATTGAGATAAAACCAAATAAGAAAAAAATACATAACAAATATAACCCTTTTTACGGTATCAAAGAGGGACCTTACTTTTCTTTCAGCTGCACTCCTCATCCACTTAGCAAGGTAAAATTGTAGGTGGTAGTCGTAGCTCTCCCCACTTCCGTTGGTCCTTTGTGTTTTTCCTTTTTCCAGTTTGTCGTTACACAAAAAAATAAAACGCACACACTCACACGCACTTGAACAAAACAGAGCGGAAAAGCACTTCTTTTGGGTATGTAGGTACGTTTCCTGCGTTTTTCTTTTCACTTTGATCCACAGGTTGCGCGTCGTCACAATTCACGTATTCGGTTGCACGAGGTTGCGTCTTTCACGGTTCACTTCCAGGCAAAATCTGAATGGATTTGGCCCACTCCCTGTACACTATGGAAATCACACTTGATCCGAGTTCCCGAACGCAGCTCCCGATTGTTTACAGAAATAGTTGCGGGAAGAGAATTCACACCGCTGGCGATCGCCAAAACACGCGCACTTTGTATGTAGCTCCGAGCATAAACTGTGCTGGGATCGCACGCACTAAAACGTGATCTTTCCTCTAGAGGTGCACTTTTCTCCCCAGTATCTCTGATCTGACGAAGATCGCGGGTTAAAAATAGACGAATCCGAACGATCCGAATGGCGTTTGCCCACCCGCGCACTGGTCGTGTTGTCCACCCGGAATAGTGTTTTCCAGCATCCGCTAACGACGGTGGACGTTCCACTAAGGCAAGGTGCAGCTACTGCCACCCGACGCGATGCCAGTTGGAGCCCAACTGTAGTCGTCGGCCGATGGCCATGATATCAGCGAAGTCGTTTTCCATCGTTTCATCCCTTATCCGCCACCAAATGGGGCGATAGATAATACATATAGAATGCCCACCAGAAACCGCGCGAGATCACAATGTGCCACTATTTATCACACTAGCGCTCTTCTACTCACGAGGTCGGTCAGCTTAACGAGCCGCCAGCGGCAGCCACTTTACAATAGGCTGTGAAAATGCATCCGTCGTCGTTGCTCTGTGAAATAATGCAATCACCACAACCACCATCCACTTGGACGAATCTCGCACTTTTCCAACCGAACAGCTCCCTCAATGTTTACACTCTGCGCGCGCGTTCCGTCGTCGTTTTCTCCGTTTTCTCCGGCTACAGCGTCATCGTCATAACACTTGCTTGCTTGCTACTGAGAAGTCGTCCACAGACTGGTAGACTGACTATGTGATGAATATGATTCCTCTGCTGCACCCTCGGCAGCAGCATGTAGCTGTGTTTTCCCGAAAAATGCGCGCCCATAGAGCATCATCACCAACACACAGTCATCATCAGCAGCAGCATCATCATCATCGACGTCCGCCGTAATCGTCGTCAGCATCAATACACTATACTGAAAAAGCAACAAGCTTTAGGTGATGGGATGCCAAAGTGGCGTGTTTAGGTCCGAGGGAAGCTACGTGAAGCCACGTGTTGTTCTGTGAAGTTCTTTTTAATTTTCAAGTCAACTTGTTATACCATTTTCAGAATCTATGACAAAAGGTCTAAATACATAAGGTCGAAGGACAAACGGTCGTATAGGACAAAAGATTAAATATACAATAGACCAGACAAAAGGAAGACTTGAAAAAAATATTGTAATATAGGAAAGAGTCTACTAAAACTTGCAAAACATTAACACAACTTGAAAGAGCAGTATATAAACAAAAGAAGGAAAAAATGACTATAAAAATCTTAGTAGCTGAAATGTATATAATTTCTATAACAGCACTATAATATTTTTCTAAATAATCAACAACAAAAGCTCAAATATTTTTTCTTATAAGTGTCTTATATTGTCTACTAAAATTTTTGTGCATTCGACTTTTTGTCCCATTCGACCTTTTGTCCCGTTCGTCCTTTTGTTTCATTCGACCATTTTTCGCATTCGAACTTATGCCCTATTCGACCATTTGTCCTATTCGACCTTTTGTCCCATTCGGCCTTTTGTCCCAATCGACCTTTTGTACCATTTGACCTTTTGTCCCATTCGACCTTTTGTACCATTAGAACTTTTGTCCCATTCGACCTTTTGTCCCATTCTACCTTTTGTCCCATTCGACCTCTTGCCCTATTCGACCTTTTGTCATTTCAACTTTTTGTCCCATTAGACCTTTTGTCCCATTCGACATTTTGTCCCATTCGACCTTTTGTCCCATTCGACCTTTTGTCCCATTCGACCTTTTATCACATTTGACCTTTTGTCCCATTCGACCTTTTGCCCCATTCGACCATTTGTCCCATTCGATCTTTTGTCCCATTCGACCTTTTGTTTCATTCAACCTTTTGTACCATTTGAGCTTTTGTCCCATTCGACCTTTTGTCCCATTCGACCTTTTGTCCCATTCGATCTTTTGTCCCATTCGACCTTTTGTCCCATTCGACCTTTTGTCCCATTCGACCTTTTGTCCCATTCGACCTTTTGTCTCATTCGACCATTTGTTCTTCGACCTTCTGTCCTAAGGCCGTTTTAGGCGTCATGACTATGACAAGGAGACCAGAACAAATTTTTTCGACAATTTTACTGTGATCCGTTTTGTAATTCCTTATTATTTATTGTATTCATGCTTATTGCTGCCGAAAATTCTCTTGTAAATTCCATGAAATTTGGCTACATTGAAAATTTATTCGGCGATCCCTTTGTGAATTACTTCGGTGTTCAACACTTTCTTCGAAAATTATTTCGATTATTTGTTTGGAAAATCCTTCAGTCAGTGTACGCAGAATTAGCCCCCGCAAGCGAAAAATAGGCAACAAGGAAGGCACGGCAACAACGCTTTGTTTTTTCGTTAGCAGATAATGACAAAATCGCTCCCGAGTTTGTTCACAACAAAAACGGTAGGAATATTTGTCTCATTCTATTCACATCGTGATTTTCGCATTGTTTTACAAGTGAAACTCGATTCTGAGGTGTGCAAGAGTCTTAACTCGTCCAAATGCTTATAAATTTGATGATGTGGGTCAAACATTTCAGCAGAAAAGCCGGAATATCGTTACACGCACGGCAAGTGATGTTTGTTTTATTGCTCTCATCGCCTGACATGCGTTTGTTGCCGAGCACCTTTGTTACCAACATGCACCGCTTAGGACAAAGCATTTGTTTTTCGGCGTGATCCGTTTTTCGTACCCTGCCTTCAGTACTTCCTTTCAAATCCTCCTCGAAAATTGCATAGCAAGGTTTTCCAGCAAAACTTTTGGAAACTTCTTATGTGTGATACACAAATTATGTCACGCAAAAATCAACTCCCCCTCCCTCTAAAAGCGTGACGTAATTTGTGCCCTGTCTTTCAGGCAATTAATTTGGATTTTTTTTTCAGAAAATTATATTAAAAACATAATTTCACAATTCCTTCGGTGTACTCTTTGGGATTTCCATGGACTGTTTTTTTTTGTCAATTTCTTTGGCAATTCCTTTACAATTTCAGTGAATTTCAATGTGGTTTGCTCAAAGAACTTACAAAAAAAAAATCGATTTCCAGAAGAATAGCCGAAGAAATTTTATAATGGGATTGTTTATGCAGTCAATTTACTGAAGAATTCTCCAAAAGATCCTGAAGGAAAACCCGAAGAAATTCCCGAAATATTTCCCGACGAAATAAAAAAATACGGTTCTTATTATTTTGAATAAACTGCAAACCCACCCTGCATCACGATATTCTGAGACAGATCGATTTTTTTTTTTTTCATGGAATGGCTGTATAAGAGTTGCCAGAGGAATTCCATAAGAAATTATGAAAGATCGGATGAATTTGGCACTCTCAGTCTTGACAATCAAACGATTTATATTATTCTGTCCAACGTTTCGGCCATGGGCTGTGGCCTTTTTCAAAGGAAAAATTGGTCTATCGTTTTTGTCCAGACAATTTAGGAGTGCCAAATTCATCCGATCAACATAATTTCAGTTGTTTGCCAAGAACAAAAAAATAAAATAAAATTATGAAAGAAATTAGCCAAATCCAATTAAAAAAAACAAAAATGTCGGAATATATCCCAAAGGAGTTTTCAAAGAAATTTCCGCAAGTATTCACAAAAAAATTTTCAAAAGAATTCATTAAAACAATGTGCTAGAAGTTTCGAAAGGAATTTCAAAAAAAAAATGTTTGAGGAGCTTCCTTAGAAATAACCGAATGATGTTGCAAAGACCAGACCATGTTATCGAAATTTAAGAATTGTTGAAGAAAACGTAAAAAAAATTGAAGGAGATGTCGAAAAGGTCGAAAAGGCGAAGGAATTTTCAAGCAAATCCAAAGGAATGTACGAAAGAATTCTGCAATACTTTCAGAATTATTTCGAAGATTTGTTTCAACGACATTAAAAAAAAACTTGCTGATAGTATTTCCAGAGAAATTACTGAAGAATTTCACAAAGAAATAATCGAAGATATGTTAAATTTTATTATTTTTTTCATTTGCAGGAATTACTTAAATGAAAGCTGAATAAATCTCAAAGATCTTGTTCGAAGAATTCCCACAGGTATCATGCAAATGATTCATAGAATAATTGCCGGATGAGATTTCAAAGGCATTGCCGAAGGTATTCAGAATGGCATTGGTCAAAAAAAAAACCAACGTAAATTTGTAAAAAACCGAAGGCATTGCCGAAAACATTTCCAAATAAATTTGCGAGGAAACTTTCAGAATCATTGTCGAATGTATTACCAACGTAATTACCGAAGGAACTGCCAAATGAATTGCCGGAAGAGTTGTTGAAAAAAATAAAAAAAAAAAACAATTACAACAAGAATTGCGAGAGTTGAAGAGACTACTAAAACGATTGGCGAAGGAAGTAACGAAAAAAAGAAAAAAAAAATTGCCGCTGAAATAAAAAATCTCAATGAACTCCTAGAGCAATTGCTGGAAAAATTTCCACAGTAATTACTGATAAAAGTTTAAAAGGAAGTACCGGAAGGTGTTTTGTAAAAATCTTCAAACTTACCTATTACCAAAGAAATTCTCAAAAAAATACCGAAGGAGATCCAAATAAATTACGTATCTGTCAAAGGATGCAAATTCTTAGTGGAATTCAAAGGAACAGTATTTAACGCGATTTTCTTTTTTTTACAGATATTCCCCTAACAAGCCCAAGTTAATCATCATCAAAGAAATTTGCCAATTGCAAATGAATTACTGAGGAACTTCCAAAAGGAATCTTTAGGTGAATATATAACGAAGCCACATCTCAAATTTTCAAGAGCACAAATCTGAGAAACCAAAAGACGGATTGCGCTGAAAAGTTGATCGATTGGTGACCCGCTGGTGGTCACCAATCGATCAACTTTTCAGCGCAAATCAACCCTCTGTTCTTCAGATTTGTGCTTTTGAAAATTCGAAGTGTGGCTTCGTTATTTACTTATTCACCTTAATTGAAAAATAAATGACAAAACTATTCCTTTATAAATTTCCGAGAGTATTCTTTGAGAAATTGTCGGAGGAATGTACGGCTAAAACACATATTTCTTGTATTATTCGTACAGGCCACAGCCGAGCTTCGGAACCTCTCGGAACATATACCTTTCAGGAATTCCCTTAGGAATTTTCCTTGGAACTTCCACAGATTCTCAAGAAATTTCACAAGCAATTTATCTTGAAACTAGTTCACGGGTCTCCGAAGAAATTCCTTCCACAGTTCGTCATGAGATTCCCCAACGGATTCATTGGGAAATTCATTCGAGCATTACTACATGAGATAATGCTTGTGTTCCTGCATGCATTTCTTCAAACATCCCTTTACTCTCGAGCAATCGCGCTGTTGTATTTTGTACAACACGCTGAAAAAAGCTCGCTGAGTTTATACTCAGCAATAGTGTGGTGCTGGCGGTGGGTGCAAACTGCCGGAAGGGTCAACAATTTCTACATAATCAATGTCAGAATTTCTTTGGGGTTTCTTCATAAATTGTTCCAGGAAATTCACAAGAAATTCTTTTAGGACTATCTCATTAAACCCTTTAATGAATTTCTCTATGAACTTCTCAAATTTCAAATTCAATTCGAGAACTTTTTCACAAAAAAATCGGAGATCCTTTCATAAATTCTTAAAATATTATTTATTTAGTGCTTTCATTGGGCATTTATTTGGAAATTCCTCTAGAAAATTCTAAATAGATTCTTTAAGAAGTTCCTTCAGGGATGTCCAATACTTCTTTCGGGAATACCAGAACTTGACATTGCTTTGAATTTATTCAGACCTTCCTTCAAATATTTCTTTAGATTTTTTCCCCAAAGATGCTCTCAGCATTTTTCAAAAATTTTTCAAGAAATTTTCAATTTCCCTCTGCAGGTATTTGCAAAAGGTTTTCATGTTCTTCCAGTTTTAATTTCCAATATTTCTTTTTTTTTTTTTATTACTTCGGTGGTCTTCTACAGAATTCCTCCGTGTTTTTTTTTCGGTTTCTGCAGGATTTCCTTCGTGAATTACTCCAGGTAGTGATTTTGGGTTTTTGGTCTATAACCCATCATATACTGTATAAGATGTTTCTGAGAATTCCTACAGTGGTATATCCAGGAGCCTAGCTAGGATTTCTCCAAGGATATCCCAGAAGTTAATTGAAGAGTTTATTCAAGAATTCCTCCAGTAGCTTTGTCTGAAATTTCTTTAGACATTGTTTAACAGATACTTCAGAAATTCCTCTACGGATTTTTCCTGGAATCCCTCTAGAAATTTCATAAGAATTTTACCTGGGAATTACTTGTAGGGATATGGAAGCCTCTCATGTTTTTTTTTCTTCTTCTGAGAATCAGAGGGGTATCTTCAGATGCTTCTTTAGATATTCTTCCAGGCATTATGCTAGGCATTCATCCAGGATTTCCTCTGGACATAACTTCAGGATTGTTTCAGGAACTTTTACCCTGGAATCCCTTCAGAAAACTTCCTAAAATTTCTTCTATGAGTTTTGAACGGTATTTCCAAGTGTATTGTTAAGGAATTTCTTGAGACAATCCTCCAAGGATGGCTAAGAAATTCCTTCAGGGATTCCTTAATGAATCCTTCAGTATTTTTTTGTTTAATTTCTAGAAAAGCATCCAAAAAATCTCTGGAGGAATATCTGATCAAATTCAGCGGGAATTTCTAAGAACATCCCAGAAGATGTTTCCGATGAAACCGCGGGAACAATTTGTAACACTTGTTTACAGCATTTTTGAACTCGGTAAGCTGATGATCTTTTTTGGTGTAGAATCATGCCCTGAGTTCGAAAACGCGAAGGAAAAAAATTACAGTAGAGCGGAAATTTTTACGACTTTCCATACATGGTTGATGATTTGAAATCGATTTTTGTTCTATTTTTAAGCAAAGTCGCTCACTTCACACATCTCATTCTCCATAGCCAATGCTCCGATTGAACTGAATTTTTTACTGTAACTCGTCTACATATGATATGCCAAATAAACGTTGAGAATGAATTTTTAAATTGTTTTTTTTTCTTATTGAAAAAAATACATTTCTTCATATATTTTTGGAAAATTTGCTAAAATTTAAGGAGATCGTCCCCAAAATTCGCCAATATCTTGAATTTCATCAATCTGACGCAAAACCTGCATTCATGATCGAATTGTATTATATTCAGCTTTTAATTTATGGAACAGATTTAAATTTCGTTGAACAAAACACAATATATTTGAATTTTATTAAATTCTATATTTTAAAAAGTTGTAAAACTCAAAAACTGTTCTACTTTAAATATTTTGAAGCACGGTTTAGAAATCAGCGCTAAATTATGCTTCAAAAATTTTAGTCGTTGAAGCAAGTTCAAGACTTTCGTTTTATTTTGTAAACTATTGTAATCAAATTCTTAAAGAAATTTTTGCAGGAATTATCAAAGCATTTTTCAGAGATTTCTTGGAGAAACCTTGAAAAGAATTCCCATAAAAAAACCATTAGGACTTGTAAAAAAAATAATAACAATTACTGAAAAACTTTGTGAAGATTTCGAAGAAATCTTTTGCTGGAATTCCTAAAGAAATCCCTAAAATTCCGAAGATAAAAATAATAAAATATAAGTAATGTAATATAAAAATAAATAAAATATAAAATAAACAATAATAAAGGAGAATAAAATACCTCCTCGAGGAAATTTCAGAAGGAATCCCAGCAGGATTATCTTGATGAGATTCTTGAAGGAATTTTAAGAAATCCTAGAAAAAAAAAATCAAAGGAAGCACATTTGAATGACGCTCTGAAGAAATATCTGATGAAATCCCAGGGAAATTCGTGAAGAAATCTCAAGAGGAATTTCTTTAGAACTTCCTGGAGAAATACGTGGAAACATTTCTTAGGAAACCCTTGGTGTTACTGGTCCAAACTAAGAAAAAATTCAGCAAATCCTTTAATCAATATCTTGGATGATTTTCTGAAATTTTGGAGTATTTCTGAAGAAACGTTTGGACGAATTTCCGGAAAAAATCCTGCAGGAATACCTGAAAGAATACATGGATAAGTGTCTGCAAAGATCCCTTGAAAAAAATCTTGTGTAAATTCTAAAGGAATTTGAAATTCGTATGTTTTTTTTTTGAAATAAATTTCTTTAAGAATCCGGGGAGAAGTTATTGGAGAAGTTTTGGAGAAATGTCGGGTAAATGTCAAAGGAAATATGCAAAATTATTTGGAGGAAATCCTGGAGAAATTCCTCTATAAACTCCAGCATAAATCTCTGGAGAAATTCCTGTCTGAATCACTAAAACTAGTACAGTGGCGTTTCGGTTTTATCACTAGTCGTTTTAATCACTATTCGCCCAAATTCACGGTTTTCTATTCGATTTTATCACGATTTTCGTTTCGTTTTTATCACAATTGTTCTAAAACATTCCGAAATCAATATAAAACCAATACAGCTTTGCCCAGTCCATCAAAACTGCTAAAAAATGTGAACTACGACTCATATATTTTGCAGCTGAACGATTTTGAATAAAAAAATTACATTTTTTTCTCGTTTCACCAAATTCACGGTTTCGTTTATATCACGGTAATTTTTTTTTTGATCGTGATAAAACCGAACAACTACTGTAATGCAAGAATCTCCTGAGCAACTCGGCTAGATTTTCCGAGTGAATCTCACTTATTCTCTCCATTAGAAATCTACAGTTTCGAACAAAAAAAAAACCAAAGCCGTCTTCCCATTCAAACTAGTCAACTTTGGATTGCCATATCTCAGTTATTTCTCAACCGATTGTTTTCATTTTTCTGTGACGAACTACAAAACATTTCAATTTTTATTTTTTTTTTTAAAGTGAGGCAATAAGTATGATAATAAAAGTTTTGTATTTTTTTTTTGTCTTGGTGCATTTTAATTGGGAAAATTAAACCTATCTGTAACATTTATAACAATACTTATGGCCTCACTTTTTCAAAAGTTTTAAAAATTGAAATATTTTGTAGTTCGTCAAACAAAAATGAAAACAATCGGTTGAGAAATAACTGGGATATGGCAATCCATAGTTTACTAGGATGTACGGGAAAACGGTTTGGTGCATTTTTATTGTCCGATACTGTACCTCAAAGATTTTTTGGACAAATTTCCGGAAAATCACGAGAGGATACCTGAGGAAAGCCCTGGAGAAAATTCTGGAGAATTATATATTTTTTTCTTCATTAGTACAAGTATTCATTATGTACACATTTGTAAATAGTTTCCAAACATATTATATGTGATTACGATGAACAACACCGTGAACGTCTGTTAGGAGAAATATCCACAGATCAAGGCAAGCGCCAGGAGCGCTGTTTCCGAACCTGTTTACGGATATGCTTCTTGGCGTTGACAGGGTCCTTGGGCAAATTAATAGCGAAAGGATTACCCTATTAGGAAGTTTTGAAGGAATCTCCAGAGAAATTTCCGAATTAGTATGTGGAAATTGTTCTAAAGAAATCCTTGAAGAGATATCTGGATAAATCATTGATTTTCTCGCTGAAAGAATTTCTTAATCAGCCGTCATAGGCGCCATAGTTTTGCCCCTCCCCCAATATTTGGCGATTTTGACATTTTCCCATACAAAAAATCAGAAAAACCAGGCAAAAAAAGATTAGCACGATCGAAATGAAACCAATCTAGAGTGCGGTGCGGTTATGAGATTAACAGTTATCAAACAACCACAGCTTGGCAGAACAAAGTTTGCCGCGACAGCTAGTATCAAATAATTATTATATTATGGAACGTACTTTCCGATAAATATCCATCCCTATGTCCAGTGGTGATGTGATCCAAATCGTCGCGACGCGGGCAGAAGGGGCTCTTATCACTCTTATAAAAAGAAAATGTATATTATTGAAACTATACTCTAGGACAATGTCTCCCAAACTTTTAGGAGGTATCGCCCTCTTGGAGCTTTTAAAAAAACATTTCCGCCCCTCTAGGTGAGATTAAATAAAGCATGTATCCGCAATAATCGGGACACAGAAGTATGGCTGTATTTCTCGCAAAATTTCATCATCTTTTATCAATTGGTTTGAAAGCTACTGGTGTTGATAGGGGTGAGTGTAAGTGAACATTTTTCGTGTTATTCATGTGCGATGTTTGCCTATTCATAACTTTTGAATTTCTCTGCCAATTTTCATGAAATTTTCACAGAAGGTAGTTGATTATGATTATGCGTGAGAAATTTGATGATTATTGGTATAGTACTTTCAATAGTACAATCGAAACAATAAAGGGTGCTGACTATTTGCTGTCTAAGGGGCTAAATCACGTTCAGTCCCAATACATGTTTCGACTATCATATTGATGATAGTGCATCGATTTTATTGAAGTTTTTCCTATGCAAAAAATGTAGATTAAGAGGTTTTTGTTCAAAATTTCGGCCATTTACTTTGCCAAATTCAAAAGTTATAGCGCTGACAAGCAAAACAAGGGGCTATACAAAATTCAATGGCGCGCATTCCACTGTTTCATTGCTACAACAAAAAGTACTGCACCAATTCACATGAAATTTTGTAGGTGAAATGAACATATCTTAAGATGTTTTTAGGCCAAATTTGAGCAATTTCAATGTATAAATTGCAAAGTTGCAGCTGTATTTCTGTGTCCCGATTATTGTGGATACAAGCTTTATATCTATGGGTAAATCCAACGGAAGCTAACGATCCCTCCGCATCTGGTGGCAGGAATGAGGACCCTATGAAAAACGTGGCTCCGCCAAAATTTGCCATGGCGCAGCATAGGCAAAATGCACTTTTTTTCACTTTTTCGTATCGAATTCCGCATCGTAGAGAAACAAACGAGCACTTTTTTGAATAAAAAAAAATCATTCTCTTTCAGTTGCGCTTAGATCCGGTAGGTACTTACGAACAATTTATGTGATTAATTTGAGGAGCTCTTGCTATGCCTCCGGAGGGCGATCTTCCGGATTTTTTGTTAGCTGACCAATCCAAAGTCTGTCGGCGTGGGCAGCAAGAATGATGATCATGGAAGCCATTGCAAATGCAAAATAGCAACTTCTAGAGCAAAAAATGAGTAAAATTTGACGATAAAAAATTGACTTTTTTATGTAAACAAACGATTTTCTCCTTATCTCACCAAGCGCCTCTACAATTGGGGGTCATCTGGATTAGCCTATAGTAAAAGGCTGAAACTATGCCTAGCTGAAGCCCTCACACTCTGAACCATGGTTGAAATTTAAATGAAATTTTATTATGAGAAATTTCAAATACTTGCAATTTTTATGTCAAATTTTACATGAATCTTATATTGCAGACTACATCTCAAATTGGACTATCACACTTTTTTTGGTACGCCTAAAAAGTGTGATAAAAGTGCACATTTGCCTCGGATCGTCTCGACGTCTTCGGTGCACTTATTCCTCCATTTACAAGGAATAAGTGCACCGAAGACCTCAACTCGATCCGACGTGACTCTGCGTTGCAATCACACTTTGAAGGTATGAGCACACTATTGTGTCAGTCCAATTTGGGGTGCAGTCAGCAATACCCAATATTTATAAAATAAAGGCTGAAGTGTGCAGAAAAAAATGATCGAAATGTCTTGATAATGATCGGCATCCAGTGCTAGTGAAAATGGTCAAGCAGTCAACTGAGAGTTTCGATATTTTCCAGCTCTACCTTTATCCACCTTTAACATAACGTCGGTACGGTATATAAGCCATCAATAAGCTTCCAAATTCGATTATGCTTTTGATAAAATTCTTGCTTTTCTGAATAAGGCTGACACAAATTTCGATTTTCTTCTGTGTCAACCCCCTATTATCCTAGGAAAATTTTGGTCGGAATGGATCATTGAAGCCGACTTTTCTGCTACTCACCGCATCAAAACAAATGCGCCACCGTATATGGACGGTAACACAGTCGAGTTACGGCAAACACACAAGGCTACGGTGGCGCCATCTGTTTATTCCATAGAGGCCGTTTTAGTTATTTTAGTGATCCATTCAACATTTTGAGGAAAGGCACAAAAAAGAAATCAAAAAAATTTTAAATTTTAAGGTAAAATAAGAGTCTCCCAGAAAATTCTTTAAAAAATCCGATGAGTTCAGCCATTTTGCTGAATTGCTTGGGTATTTTTTCATAAAACACATTTATTATTTATCACCTCTCAACTGAAGAGTCAACGACCACTGTGACAAAAGAAGAAAATGAAATTTGTTTCGTTCTAGAGTGTTCTCAGGATTCAGCAACACTTCGGTTTACGTCGACGTAAAAATCTTGAGTACATATTCGACGAGAAAGGCACTATGTATCACCACTAGGTGGATTAATATGTTCTTTTTTCCTTTTTATCGTTTTTGGTAATTTCTGCTATCAAATTATTTCGTTTATTCTCATTTTTAGTACTTCGAGATTAACTTTTCAAAAGGGCGTAAAAACTTATTAATTTATACTAATTTAAAAATTTATTCGATCCGTTATTTAGTTTCCATACGGTGCCGGTGCCGGTGATTATTGAAAAAAGTGATACAGATTTTTTTTTAATCATGTGGCATCCCTGGTTACAATCCACCCACGTAACATTTAGTCTATGCAACCCTCTGGATGAAGACAGTGTAGTGTCTTTTTTAATTTTAAGAAGTGTTCTCAGAATTGTAGCCAAATAGGTACTCTTTGAAATTCGTGCAGCATCTGTGACGATAACCTGAATCTATCCACAAATGCAAGCAACGATATAAACTCATTTCTTTCAGAACATGTGATGAAAACAGATTTTTAAATATGTTTTGTAAAAGCTTCAGAGTTCTAGAAAATATTTCAAAACACAGACAGTAGTTTCAATATACTTAGATAGAACTACGATTATTATTCCAAAAACTTTGGTAGAAATAAGGAGTTACCTCATTCCTACAAATAATTTCAATAAATTCAATAGTATTTGTAAATTTCCAAAATGTTTATTAAAATAATTTGGCATAAGTTCAGTATGGCATACAGTATGTCCCATAAAAAAATGCGAAAATTTATTTTTTTCGTTTTCTAATAATTTTTGGTGCAATATTGATAACGAATCCGTCCTTTTAAAATAAAGCTACAATAAGGAGGTGGTTATCATACAGGATATGTCAAATTTGTTTCAAAATATTGATTGGTTACGTACATACGATGCCTCATAGTTGCCTACAATTTCTAAAATAAATCAATTTTTCCTCAAATTATTTGAGCTTAACGATTTTGGATGGAAGCTTTTCAATGCATAGGAATCACGCAGAAATAGGCACTCTTGAAAATGCCCATGTTTAGAAAACTGTTTGAAAACAATATCAGATGCTGAGGAACCAAATACTAAAAAATGGGCATATTTCAAAAGTCGTGTATTAGATTGATCAGCTTATAACTTCACACTGTTTGAAAATAAATGAAGATAATTTCTTGCTAATGAAGTTTCATAAACCTACGTTCATGATAGACTCAAACACGTAGTACTTGAAAACAGTTTGATGCATCATACATATTATTTTCTGAAAATTTTGATTTGTTGTACACTACAATTTTCTGTAAATGTCCTATAATTTAAAAGACAGAAAATTTTCTTATTTGTTCAAACCACCAACGGACGCCTAAATACTTTGTCAAGCTATGAAAGTGCTGTTATTGAAATAAAACTCAATTGAATGTGACTGAGAGCAATTTTAAGAAATTAACAGCCTTCAAAAACGGCCTCTGAGGCGTGGACGTTTTTGAGATACATATGTTCAACATTATTTTTTTCAAAGATTAATGATTAAAATTACTAAATGTTTCTATGTCATTGTTAAATCAGTGTCTAGACTATATAATCCAATAGATAAATGCATGGTTTATCGATTGGAAGCAGGTGAACCCAATGCAAAATGTGAATTTAGATAATAAAACACCCCTGTTTTAGACCTCCCTGAAGAAGGCCCAAACCAAGGGCCGAAACGTCGGATGTAATAGAATCACCCCGCTCATAATTTTCCGGACCGAAAAGCCAATTGTAGAGGGATAAATTCTGTCTTCTAAAACTTTCGCATTTTTTTTATGGGACATACTGTATATTACAATACAGCATACACTTTTGCGACCCACATAAAATCAGAGCACGACCCACCAGTGGGTCGTGAGTCGTGAGAAATGCTGCTTTTAGTTCTTTCATATTTTTGAAATTCTGTTAGAAATCCATTTGTTAACTAATCATAGGAAACGTCATGGAGCTCTCTCAAATTTGAAATATCTTTGATATGTACTTGTTTCTGGATTTTGTTTGAGAACCTCTCCCAGTGTGCTTAAGGGGTTCCTCTAGGTACCAATTCTTCTAGAAACTGCTCCGCCCACAGTATTCATAGTTTTATTAGAAATACGTTCTTTTATCTGGGAGCTCCTCCTGATATTCGCTTAATAAATACTGCAGCACTTTATGATTCCACCAATTCTTCTATGATTGCATTTCTGTGCACACCTGCGTATTTCCGAAGATCCAGAATGGAAACAACAACGCACTCGTGTGGCAGCTATTTATTCCTGTACGTAATGCTCCAACATATAAATCTCTCAATAGTGAGTGTCGGCCGTGTTGTTTTTGGACACACACAAATCGATGGTCATAAAGATGAGACTTCAGTAGACGTAAAGAGGGAAAGCGGGAAAACAATCATCACCACCATCATCAGTGCGCACAAGTGGGAAAAGCGTGCATCTATTCCAGTCAGCAAGTGATACAGAGAACCCCCCGACTCTAGGAGATGATGTGAGGGAAAACTCTGCCCCATTACCAATACCGAAGTGGCTGCGTTGATTGTTGTGCTACCAACACCAGCGAAGGATATTTTCATTTCAGTAGGTGCTGCACACAGTCTGAGTCGGCTCGCCCAAGGGGAAGTGGAAATTCGGTGAAAATCCAGCAGGGTAGGGTGACCGTTTTCATCATTCCATGCATTGCAAGAACCTTTCCAGTCGCCTGGTCACACTTATCGGGCGGATCAAGCAGGCAGTTTCCCGCTTCATTTCCTAAGAGCGTGAAGCATTAGCTCACGATGCGATGGTGGTGCTATGATACGGCCGAGGCAGCATGCTAAAATTGGACACAGAACAAAGGATCCTTTTGCAGGAGGAACCTATACATAACCCCGCAGACAATTGCGAAGTCATGCGTTTCGGTGCATTGACTGTACGGGAAGACGGTCGGTCGGGGTTAGGTATCCATCCACTTTTATGTGAATCCTGCTACCCGAATGTTTTGTATACTTGATGGCTGTCGAGGTTATACTTAGCGGAGCAACATCCAATCTGGAGAAGGACGATAATTCTTCACCGTGCCCCGAAGGGATGGTCTCATTATCGTTTGAGGGATACGTACTAAGCTCCCATTTAAGCATGGCTTGTCTCAGAGATTGAAAGTGCCTTTTGAACAATGGCATACTTGTTGTTGAATAAATGTTTGCTGTATTTATCCGTCGAAATATTGCACTGTTTTGATTTTGAATGGGATTTTGACAATCACTGATTATGTTGTTTTCAAGTTCTCAATAAGAATCCTGAACCTTCAGGAGTCTATTCGAGATTTTTTCAAATACCGTCAAGTCACCATTCACCGTGGATCTAAGAAATGTTGAGATGAATAAAGGCTGTAATTTTACACCAATGTTATAAACAATGTTGGTACCGCTGTTTATTGCCTTTATTATAGATTAGAATTAAAGTAATAATCACAAAAGTAGAAATTTTTTCGCAAAAATGGATGATATAGTACATTTAGTAGAGGATGGGAAGGTCGCCAGATTCCGTGGTAGTAGGTACCCATTCACCGTGTATCAGAAGATTTTAGTGTAGTCTCGTAGCCGTGCGATAAGGGTCACCATGCTTCTAATCGCAACATGCCGTGGGATGAGGGTCCGATTCCCGCTCAGGGCGATGAAACTTTTCACGAGTATAGTTTCTTCTCTGATAAAGTTATCCACTGGTGCATGCTCCTTTTTTGCATTGTCTAGTGTTAAGTTTTGTTTCAGTTACAGCCGCTGGCTAAAGACGGTGTCCGTGTCTTTTTTCTTTTTATTTTTTTCATTTTTTTTCTAAGCATTTCTTCGAAAAATTGTCTGAAATTAAGTTCAACATTTACTCGAGAAGTTCATTGAAAAAATACCCAAAATTTGCTTCAGGGATTCCTCAAAGATTCCTTTAGGAATATCTCAAGGAGTTCATTTGGTAATTCCTCCAGCAATGCCATTGGAAATGTTTCTAGGCATTGATTGTATGGGAAAGTCTTTCATTAGTTCCATTGGGAATTTATTGGAAAAATTATCTTCAAAAGTTCCAGGAGTTCCTTCAGGGTTACTTTCAGGAGTTTCTCAGAGAATTTCTCCAACACTTTTTTTTAAGTTTCTTCAATATTTCGGTAGTTACCTCATGCATTTCAAAAGTTTCCTCAGAAATTTCTCCATCGATTACTCCGGCATGTCCTTAACCCAAAAGCAGGGACATAATTTGAGCATTTTTGTATTTTTCTCGCTTGGGCAATACAAATTTTATATTTTTGGCTGATATTTAGGACTGTTTTGTAAATCTCAAAACGGTTTTTAGAGTCTTAAGCGTATTAGACACATTCTACGGGCCCCGTATCATCAATACCAATTTTTCAAAGTCGAGTTATGGCATATTTGACATTTTTATCACATTCTACATTACTTTTGTCATCCAAAAATGTATTCGACATGATATTAGTGTTACAATAAATATAAATTGAATGACGATTAAGATTAACATTAAAATTCGTGATTTTAAGTCTTTTAGGCACACTTTTCATCCAAACTATCGTATTTTAAACACCAACACACTGATTTTTCAAAATTCTTCCATCATTTTTAGATAAATGTATGTAGATTTTTTAGCATAAAAAGATTTTTAATCGGAAGACTTTACAACTCTGAAATATGGCTGATCATAGTATGGGTTTTTATTGCGTTGTAACGTCACGAAAAATCAACATTTTTAAATTTTATTCAAATATGGAAAACGTTACAAAAATTAAATTTTGTATGCTCTTTGTACTCGAAAAGATCTTTCAAATGAGACTAAAAAAAGAAAATCGGTTCACGGAAGCCTGAGTTTCACCTGGTTGAAGTTTGCGTTGTAACGTCACGAAAAAAAGTTCTGTGGAAAAGACCAAATCTTCCTGGCTTGGACGGCTTCTGAATTGGACAAACGTAGTTCTATATTCAAAACAGTTTCGTTGTCGTTGTGTATGAGCTCCTTTTCGAGATATCGTTTATAAATTGCGTACCATTGCCGGTTAATAAACTACGTATACTTTTGAAGGACGGGGGAAATGGTGTTTGGCCAAAATCTACGATGTAATTGTACTGCGATATTGTAAATTTTTATAATCGTAATCTAATACCACTCAAACCAAAAATTGCTGTGATATGAGTGGCCAACAGACACACTGACGAAATTACAAAGTTATTAAGTTGGTCAAAGACTTACAGTTGATGGATAGTTTGAGAGAGAACTTACAAATTTTAAATTTCATACATCTCAGGATCCCTTTTACATAGAAATACGATTTCTTCGGCAAAGTTGTTTGGTAAGTAATGGACTTGCAGTTGATTTACCAATAGCGAATAGATACGAGATTTTGCCACTAGAAGACGTTAGTTCCATTTTGCAAAAGCAGAGAATTAGGTCTATTTGTCTCTGGAATCACATAAATTGATGCCCCTAAGTGGTATGCAGATCCTCAGGTATGTCTTTGGTTCAATAACTGCCCGCACATCTTAAAGCGTTTTAAATTGAATCAATGACATTGCATAAATTATTGAGAAAATGTTTAATTCGACGGCATGATTAGTTTTATGCTGCAAAATCTAAATATCTGGCTGTGCGAAGTATTGAATATCAACGGTTTAGTCTTTGGGACAAAATTAGATGAATATGGGTGGTACTAGGCCGAAGATGGGTACCATTAACCTTCATGAAGGAGTTTTCATACTGCTGTTAGCAATAACTTGGCCCTCCGAGCCATTTATCACAAAACGGATTTTTAATAGAATAAAGTTGCTCTTGGAGCAGTCAAAATAATGCAATAATATATTCACAAATTCGGGCAATTTTGTCCGATTATTCTGATTAAAAAATGATGTGCATTTTCGTGACGTTACAACGCGAGCAGAACCTTGTTTGAAACTGAACGTGCGTTGTAAAGTCACGAAATGTAAAAGTCAATTATCCAAAAAACGAATCCGAAATGTAAATGTTTTATTTCACTGCATTGAAGAACAAACCAATAAATTTCAATGGTGGGAGAAAATTTCGAGCAAATTTTTCAAGATATTGGTTGCGCGGTAGAGGGGGTCGAATTCTAGCGCGTTGTAACGTCACGCTACAAATACGCATTTTAAACAAGTTTTTCTAATGAAAACTATATATTAAACAGGTCAAACATATCGGAAATTTTACAAGGAATCTGAATATGATAAAATATTTTGAGGTTTACAGTCGTTTTTATGAATTAAAGTACAAAATCTGGCTACGGATGCGTAGAAACGTTGTAACGTCACGGTAGAATGTGCCTTATCTCGACAGCTTGATGAGTTATATGCTGAAAAATTTAAATATCTGGCAGTGCAAAATAACGGATCTCAGCGCGCTAGTCTTTGGAACAAAACTAGAAGAATATGGGTGATACTAAACCAAAGATGAGTGCCGGTGTCATTAACCTTCATGAAGGAGTATTCATACTATTGATAGCAATAACTTGGCCCTCCGAGCCATTTATCACAAAACGGATTTTCAATAGAATAATGTTCCCATTGAAGCAGTGAAGATAATGCAATGATAAATTCACAAATTCGGGTAAATTTGGCTGATTATTCTGATTCTAACATGATGTGCATTTTCGTGACGTTACAACGCGAGCAGAACCCTGTTTGAAATTGAACGGACGTTGTAACGTAACGAAATGTAAAAGTCGATTATTCAAAAACAAATCCGAAATTTAAATGTTTTATTCCATTGAATTGAAGAACAAACCAATAAATTTCAATGGTGGAAAAAAAAATTCAGAATATCATAAAAATCCGAGCAGATTTTTAAAGATGTTGGTAGCGCGTTGGAGAGGGTCGGATTCTAGCGCGTTGTAACGTCACGCTACAAATACGCATTTTGAACACGTTTTTCTAATGAAAACTAAATGTTCAATAGGTCAAACATATCAGAAATTTTACAAGGAATCCGAATATGAAAAAATATTTCGCGGTTTACGCTCGTTTTCATGAGTTTATAGAGGAAAATCTGACCACGAATGCGTCAAAACGTTGTAACGTCACGGTAGAATGTGTCATAAACATTTTTTAAATCATTGAAAAAACAATGTTTTGGTCACCTTTCAGATGTTATCGTTTCTTCTGTATTGAATCGCAACAATTAACATTGTTGTTGACTACCGGACCGCGGGGGGAATTTCTTTCGCATAAATAACCTCCAGAGCAAGTTTTACTTTAACTCTATATTGGGAGATTATAAATTTCCTATATGGGACAATTTAAACGAAATAGATAGGTAAAGAGTGAATGTTAGCCAAGTTCCTTCTTGTAATGGTTAAGGTCTAATATCTTAGGTTTTTTGTCTTAGCAATCTACAGTCACTTACGTTTAACACCGCTTTTGGTAATCTGTCCCGCAGTCTTGTCAAGTCAAGTAATCGTGAGGTGAACAGAGGCGGCTGTAAATGTTTTAATTGGGAATCAGAAGACTTTTTAGATGTTTATTGCTAAGTTTTCCTGTAGCTTACCAAATAGCTTGCAACGCTTCTTTTTAATACAGGTTAGGCAAGCTACTGCTCTAAATAACCGTTGTACTAGGCAACCTAAAGTCATAAACAATGTAAATTCATTTAAGCCCGCTCATAATTTCACTTGCAAATGGGTTACCTATCAGTTTTTGGGCAATTCATACAGATAGGAGCCGAATAGAATAACTAATTTAGAATAATAACAATTTTAGGTAGAATAAACAATTTAGGAGTTAGAATTCACTTTCTGCGTTAACGCGATTGATCAGTGCTTTTTGGATTCTTTCGTCTTTTGTTTCAATATTGCTACTCGCGGTCGGTGACAGCGATAGCTATCAATCCAGTCCACAGTTGTCACAGGCTCGAGATGATTGACGTCGGAGAGTTTATAAAAGGCGCGTGCTGTCCATAAGGGGCAGCTTACAAACATATTCAAAAAAATTCCTCAATCACTCTATTAAGGCGAAACTGGAAGGATTTCCTCATTTTTTCGGTTTTTGATTTTTTATAAAATAACGAAGCAATATTTTCAAAATCGGTTTTCGTGCACATGAAGAGTATGGATCAAGGTATCTTCTAATTTTTTTTTTGTGGTGGAAAATGTTTTCCATTTTTGCAGAAACCATTTTTTTGTGTTATTTTGTTTAAAAATGGTTTCTGCAAAAACGAAAAACATTTTCCACCGGGAAAAAAATCAAGAGAAACCTTGATCCATACTCTATATGTGCACGAAAACCGATTTTGAAAATATTGCTTCGTTATTTTATAAAAAATCAAAAACCAAAAAGTGAGGAAATGGATCCAGTTTCGCCTTAAAGTAAAAGAGTTTAAGGTAGTTGAATACACACTAGAGTGGGTCAACGTTGTATGGAGAAACTTTAAATTTGATCGTATCAACCCGGAACAAAGGTTTTTCAATCTATATTAGCGTCCAAAACAACTGTGCATAATTTGGGAGCGATTGGTTGCGTCCCCGTATTCCGCATTGCGATTGAAATTTGTATGGAAGTTAGTATGGGAAAACGTACTTTTTTGCATTTTACTCATAAGTTGAATTCTTTTGTCTAATACCATATGACTAGGGACGTTAAAGTATAGCCTAGGATATGCCGAAAAACTATGCCGAAGACCACAAAGTGATCCAACGCTTGTTGAAAAAGTTATTCGCCTAGTTATTTAGGCAAAAAAATTGAGATTTTATTATTGATGATATTCCTTCACATGTTAAATGTTAAGCACCATCGGGCAATCTGTACGTTATAACTTTTTTCAGTATCGGATCACTTTGTGGTCTTCGGCAAAGTTTTTCAGCATATCCTAGGCTCTACTTTAACGTCATTAGTTAGATCGTTTGAGACGAAAAGTTTCAATTTATGAGAAAAATACTAAAAAGCACGTTTTCCCATACAAAATTGTATACAAATTTCATTCGCAATGCGGAATACGGGGAAGCAACCAATCGCTCCCAAATTTTGCACAGTTGCTTTGGACGCTAAAAGGAATCGAAAAAGCTTAGTTTCGAGAAACCGATTTTGTTGACCCAGTCTGATACACACTGTAATAATTTTCTCAAAAGTTAAACGGAAATTAAAAATTTTATTGAAAAGAAAATAAAAATAAAAATATTTCAACAATAATCATAAAATTTGAAATGTTTTCATCGGTATGACAAATAAGCTTACAAAAAAAAATAAAAGTGTATGGATATTCTAAAATAAAAATAAGAAAAATCAATAACCAAAATTCACAAAATCGAGAATTGAAAAGAATCACCTTACAAAACATGTTTAAATCGATTTTAGGTGTCAAAAAATGATATTTAGATCAAAACAAAAAAAAAATGGGTATAAGGGTTAAGAATTCCCTAAGTGTTCCTTCTGGAATTTCTTCAGTAGTTTCATCTGGAATTCATTCAGGAAATCTACTGGGAATTCGTGCAGGAGTGCCATTCGAAATTTCTCCAACAATTTCTCGACAATTTCGCAGGAGTTCTTCAGCGATTTCTTTAGAGAACGAAAATTTCTCCAACAGCTCTACACGACATTTCCATTCGGAGAAGTTTCCAAATAGAATTTCTGCAAGAAACCATCCAGGGGATTCTTCAAACATTGCTTTTGAAGTTTTTTTTTAAATCTTCCGAAAACTTCTCTACAGATTCCTAAAGGAATTTATCAATTCCTCCAGAGCTTTCCTAAGGATTTTTTTCAAGAGTTCATCAAAGCATTTCTAAAGAAATTTCTTTAGAAATCCTTCAGAATGTTCTTCAAATTTCCAGTTCAAGAACTCATTCAGAAATCGTTCCAGGAATTTCTTTGGAAATTTCTCCAAGAGCTCTTTCAGCTATTCTTTCAGAAATATCAAGATGTATTCCTCCAGAAATATATTCCGAAAGTTATCCAGAAACTCCTACAGAGATTTTCTGTGGAGAGCTTTAAAGATTGAATCCTTCAATGAATTACATAGCTTTTCAAGTGTTAATGGGTGGTTTCAGGGAGTTTCTGATGGCATGCAGTGTCTTTGGGGAGTACAGGGACTTTCAAGACCGCCTAACCCACTGAAAGAGCTTTAAAAGCATTTTAGCGGGTTTTAGGAAATTTCAAAAGCATTCAAATAAGGGTTTCAAAAAGTTTCACATTCGGGAGCGTTAGAAGGATTTCTAGGGATTTTAGAGCTCTTCGAAAGAGCTTCAGAGGGGCTTAAGAAGGTTTCAAGGCAAAAAAATGGGTTTTAGGAGATATCAAGACGTTTCGGGGGCTTCAGGAGTTGTCAGGGGGCTTCCGGAAGTTTCATGGGGTATTAAAGGGATTTCAAAGCGTTTCAGAGGGATTCGGGGGATTTTTGAGGCTTTGGGGAGTTTCCTAGGTTTCAGAGAAGATCCCGAGGGTTTCACTGGTATTCTGAAGGGGCTTCAGGGGCTTTCATAGAGTTTCACGGAGTTTTAGGATGCTTCAGAAGAGTATTCTGGAAATTTATGGGATTATAAGGGGGTTTCAGAGGGGTTTTGAAGTGCTACTAAGCGTTTAGATTGGATTAATGTGGTTTCAAGTACCTCCATGAGATTTCCAGGCGGTTTTTATGAAGTTACCAGTCAAGTGAAATTTTTGAGAGGTTTCAAGATATCTCGGAGGGTTTCATGGTGTTATGAGTTTTCAGAAAACTTTGAAATTGTTTGTGGGAAATGTACGAGGGTATGAGGATGTTTCGAAGGATCAAAGAGTGTTTCAGAAGATTTCAGGAGGTTGCCAACTGTTTCCAGGAGTAGGTGGGTGGGTGGTTATTTTTGATATTTTCAAGGCTTTTCAAGGGTGTTCAAGCAGGTTCAAAAGAGTTCAATAGTAGTTCACGGGTGTCTTAGGCGAATTTGAAAGAAATTTTAAAGTTCATCAGTGGATTTCAGCGAGTTTCAATAGCACATTCTCGGGGGTTAAGTGAAGTTCTTAAGGGTTCTATGGAAGGTTTAGAGGGGACTTGGGCATTTAAAAGGGTTCAATAGGTTTCAGAAGGGTGTTAAGAAATTGATGAAACATGTGTGCATGAGATTTGGGAGTTTATACCTTATCAGTAATACAGCGAGGGATCACAAGTTGTAAATTCGATGACCAATATTCGAGAAAGCTTTTAGATACTCTTCGATTGATTGATTTGTCTTTATATAAGAGACTTTCAGCCCTTGGCTGGTTCGTCTCTCGGATACTCTTCGACAGTTCAATGAGCTCGTTGTGCCTATTGGATTTATCTTAATTGCAATCCATTAATCATGTAGAATAGTAATTGTTATGATATACGATAGCTCCAGCCCTTGATGATTTGGAGGGTTAGAGTTTTCAGCAAAGTTTTTGGGTTGGTTAAGACCTTATAGATGACAAGTTGTTTAATTCGATATATTTACATTGAGTGGTGCTAGCAAGTATGCTAATGTTGTGCACTTATTATCTCAGATTCTTGACCAGGGATGCCATATATACAGATTTGTCTGTATTATACAGATTTTTAGGCACTAATACCGATTTCGTTTTATATGAAATACTATTTCTGAACTAGAGGAGCCATTTTATTTTTGTATGGGATACAGATTTTACTCCCAAAATTTGTATGGGATACAGATTTTTGAAAAGAGTGATACAGATTTTTCAAAAAATCATCCGGCATCCCTGGTCTTGCCAGCTTAGGAAAATGTGTTTCGAACGACGTTATTCAGTTTGATAAATACTTATAGATGATCAGCTTTAAATTAAAAGTTCTGCCAGTAGATGACGTTTGTAAGTATGAACATATTCATTAATTTCATATCACAGTATCCGGATGATTTAGAAGGTTTATCAACATGCACGGAAACTTCTCGATATCATTTAAAATTATAATAATATCTGAAGGCATCCATGAAAAATTCCGGGAATAAATACCGGGTGAAAATCCTATCAAGAAAGAGTCCCTGAAGGAATCCCAAGGACTTCAATCCTTGAACCAATCTTACGAGGAATGCCTGACAGCATCCTAGAAAACCCTCTGAAACAATCCCATGCAATAATCCTGAAAGAATCACGGAGGGAATCCCAGAAAGGATTCCTGAAGGAATCTATGGAGAAATTCCTAAAGGAACTTTGGAAAGACTTACTGAAGGAGCCCATACAAATCCATGAAGAAATCCTTGAAGGAATCCCTGGAAGAATCCCTGAAGAAATCCATGAAGATATCCCTGAAGGAACTCCTGAACGACCACGTAAAGCAATCCCTGGCAGAAGAGTACCGGAAGGTGTTGTGAAGTATTAGCTCTATATGAGGCTCGTATACGCTTTGCCCAGACGCCAACTTTTGCCAGATCAATTATGGAAAGTTCTTTGGCTTTGTTTGTCCCTATTAGCTTCTCGAGAGTGACAAATATTTGTCCCCCCCCCCTATGTCACACTTTTTGTATTGGAACTCATAATTTTTTGGATGAATCGTCACGTTCTGCAAAACTCCCCCTCTCCCATACGAGCGCGACGTTATTTACGTACCACGTACTTTACGTGGTCGTAGCAATCCCTGGCAGAAGAGTACCGGAAGGTGTTGTGAAGTATTAGCTCTATATGAGGCTCGTATACGCTTTGCCCAGACGCCAACTTTTGCCAGATCAATTATGGAAAGTTCTTTGGCTTTGTTTGTCCCTATTAGCTTCTCGAGAGTGACAAATATTTGTCCCCCCCCCCCTATGTCACACTTTTTGTATTGGAACTCATAATTTTTTGGATGAATCGTCACGTTCTGCAAAACTCCCCCTCTCCCATACGAGCGCGACGTTATTTGTGTACGGCTCCTAAAAAAATTAAAAAAAAACATTGCAGAGAGGAATCCCGGAAGAAATTCCGAGTGGAACTCCTGAAGAAACTCGTAGAATAACTCTTGAAGGAATCGCTGGAAGAATCCTGAGTGGAATGCTGGAAGGAATCCCAGCCCAGGTAACATTTTATAGTCAGAAAACCTAGAAGAGGTTGTTACAACCATCATAAAACCAAAATAAAAGGTACTAGGGTTTATGACGGTTTTCAAAACTTCTACAAGACTAATTAATCATCCAAATGTTACTTGGGAGGATAATTTTTTGGATGTATTCCTAGAGGACTTTTGGCAGGAAAGAGACGAACCAGCCAAGGGCTGAAAGTCTCTCAAATAAAGATAAATCAATCAATCAACTTTTGGCAGGAATGCTGAGATGAATCTTGGTGGAAAAAAATGAATGAACATTTTGTACCCTGATGACAGAATAAAAACTGCACGATTCTCAAAATAAAGGAGAAATGGAGGTTTCAGGAGTTCCTATGGAAAATCTAGGGTGGTCGAGGGAGCTTTAGCGGATTCCATGGATGTTCCATGGAGTGTCATGACCGTTCCTTGTGGTTTCAGGGGGTTTAAGGGGTCGTTGTCAAATCATGTTCAACATTTGGGGAGGGGAAGGGTCTCAAAAATGTGACAATACATGCATTAGGTAGGAAAATAGCATTCCAGGGATGTTTCAGGAGGTTTCAAAGGGTACCAGGGGGTTTCAGGAGAATTCCAGGGAGTTTCAAAGGTTTTCAGAGGCGTTTCAGGGAGTTTCATGAGCGTTTCAATGGTTTCATGGGCATGACATCGGATTTCAGGGGGTTTATGATGCGTCTTAGGCTGTTTCAGCGGGGTTCAGGAGTCTCAGGTCGTTCCAATTACATTACAGGGGATTTCAAGAGCGTTCCAAGGGGTTTCCCGTGGTTATAGAGACATTCCAGAGTTACCCATGGGGCTTCATATGGTTATAGTAACATTTCAGGGGGACCCTAAGAATTTCAGCGGTGTTCCAGGAGGTTTCAAGGACTTTAGGGGTGTTTTAAAAGGTTTCAGGGATATTCCAGGGAATTCCAGCCAGTTTAACGGCGTACCAGGGAGTTTCAGAAGTGTTCCAGAGGGTCACAAGGGGTCCCACCGCCGTTCCAGGGGTGTTAAAGTAGCGTTACATGGAGTTTCATAGTGTTTCATGGGCATTCCAGGATAATCCAGCGAGTTGCAGCAGTACTCCATGGGTTTTCATGGGTTATCAGAGACGTTCTAGGAAGTTTCAGGGCTGTTCCAGTGTGTTTTAAGGGTGTTTTATTGGATTTCGGGGACGTTCCAGAAGTTTTGAAGGGGTTCCAGAGGTGTTCTAGCGAATTTCAGTGTATTTCAGGGGATTTCAATGCCGTTTCATGGAATTTCAGAGCTTTTTAGGGGGTTTACATAGTATTTCATGGGTCTCAGGGGGTCCCAGCCCCAGGGGAGTTTCCAGAGGGCTTCAGGGATATTCCAGGGTGATCTACCGGTTTTAAGGGGGTTTCAAGAGCGATCCAGGGCTTTTCAAGGGGTTTTAGAAGCGTTCAATAGCAATCCCTCAAATTTTCAAGAGTATAAGTCACCAAATCTTCAGACATAACATGTATGATTGAATTAAATTTGTGCTAGCACAGCCCCCTGTAACTTTCTTCGGTCAAGTGGCGTGTTCAATGTTTGTTTAACCCTCGAGTGATCATGCTGTTGTATTTTGTAAATCGCATGGGGCTGGTGATAGTGGCCAACCGTGTGAAACTGACGGATGGTTAAGAATCTCTAAGAGCTCCATCGTGTATATGTTATTGGATCTACAAGCGTAATCAATCAGGAACGTCTTGAATCCCTTCTGAAACCACCTGAAACGTTCATGAAACATTTCAAATACCTCTCAAATCACACCTGAAGCTTACCTCAGAGCAGTGATCCAAAATGTATTTTCAAAATCTGTAGCCCCCCGTGAACCCCTTCAAAGCCTCCTGTAACGCCCATGAGACCCTCCGAAATACAAAATATGCCTATGAAATTTGCAGAAAAATCTCTGAAATTTCATGAAATGTCACTGAAAACTCCCTGAAATTTCTTCGGACTGCATGTACTGCTCTTGAGACCCTCTCCGAAACCCCCGCAAACGCTCTTGTAACGCCTCCGGAACCCCCTTAAAAATCCACTGAAATATCCTGATATCTTCGAAAACCTCCTCGGACTCCATGTAACGCCCCTGTAACGCCTCCGGTCATTTGAAATCTTCTGAAATGGCATCGAAAACCCGCTCAAACCCCCTCGAGCCCCATGTAACGCACCTCAGATCCCCGAAAATACCCGAAAATTCTCCAAAAATTCCTGAATATTTTGGAAACCAGCATGAAACCCCTTCGGACCCCATGTAACTTCTGAAACCATCTCAGACCATCTGTCCCGACTCATTACCTAAATGGATGATTGGGTGTAATTTTCATTAACACTTACCCAAATTAATTTCATGAATCCCTATTACACTTCTTTAAACATATTTGAAAATCCCAAAATTATTGCAAATCAGAGCCCCGTCCATTCACTAAACCTCAATCATGAGCTATAAGTATGTACACAGGCCCACACAGAACCGCCTCGGGGGCGATTGTCATCGCAGAAAAGCCCACAAAAGAATAACAAAGCTTAGACGTCATCAGCAGGCAGGCAGGTAAAAAGAACTGTCTCTTTGAGCGAAGCACCAATTCTTAACTTAAAGGGCGAATGAAACAAAACAGCGAGGAAATCCACCCTCCTACGCCCCACACATCCGGCAAGACGACGGACGGGACCAATGTGGGGATGGGATTTCCCGGAAGGAAGCGCAACAGGGAGCTCTAAAAGTGCTCTATTAATGTAATCGCGGCCGCTGAACTCGACAGGTGGATCAAGATATGCGAAGCAGGAGGATGGGAGTAGAAGCGAGAATCAACTGAAAGGTTAGGCCCAAACAGGACAGCGAGAGGGGGTGTAAGACAACAGTAGTGTTATGATAAGAGGCTGATGGTCAAAATAGAAGAAGTTGGTCATAACTTACGATTCGTCAACACGGGCTCGGACCGTTGATGTTTCTATGTAGAGTTGAGGGCAGTGTGGATGGGTTCGATAACACGTTTAACGCGCGATTGTGTAGAATTTATTGTAACGACGAATTTGGACGAGTTTTACTTCAACACGGGAAGAGCTTAACAATCTATAGATAAGAGACGAGAAGGTCCAAAAATGGATGTGCGTAACTAGGTTTTCAGGAACGTAAACTATCCTATCTGAATACAGTATCGGGTGGAATTTGGGCACACGTGAGCACCACAACAGTATAAGGACCGGTCTAAACAACAATCGACTAACGCTGGTGGTGCAAGTACGGAACGGAAAATCTTAACAACAAAACCGGATGCTGTTCCGAAGCTGGTCTCTGGTAAACTACGGCCCCAGTCGGTGGAGTGCTGAAGGACACCCTCTCACTTCAGCTGTGGGTCTCTTCTGGAACCCGAAAAACCGGAGGCTTGGCCCTTTTGCGGCGAGAGAAACTGCTGCTGCTGATAAGCCCGAGGTGGGTGAACTCAGAGTGTGGGTGATGTCCTCGGTGATGATAGTGCGAATGACCTAGTTTTCCTGGGAAAATTCAAGGGAACAGCTTGAAGGATGTCAACGTTCAAGGATCCCTATTAGAATGTAACCTGATGATTAAAAACATTGAATTCATATCAAAAAACCTTTTATTTCATACTTATAAAACCAAACTTCTGAAATTTTCTGATCACATGATGCACACCTGATCCGAACCTCTCTTTGTTTTCAAACAAGCCGAGCAAAAAAAAAATCAATCACATCGCAGTAAGCAGATTCCCACACGTAGTAGTAGTAGGTCACTCGTGAGCTTCGCCGTGAGTTACCATGGATACGCCTTTCCCTCCCTCAACATGGCCTACTCGAAGAGTCGAAAGAAAATATGGTTTCAAATCATTTCACCTTTTTCAGAATCGATTCCTATCCAGATCGGAAGTGGAGGAAATGTGGTGAAATTCCAGCATTTCCTTGATTTTGCAAACGTTAAGAAGCACACCCTTCAAAGCAAGGTGCGCCTCCCAAAGAATGGACGTGCTATCATCGGATCGGAATCAAAAATAAACAAGACGCAAATTTTCGTTGTTTAACAACAGCAGCGTCAAAAAAGGGGAAAGACCTGACTGCTGCTGTTGCTGCTTCTGCAGGGTGTATGCAAACAAAGAAAAATAAAGACGAACCAACTGATGACGACGAACCAGGTTTTCTAGGTGCGACGAAAGTGGGATACGTGTGGAATGCGAACAAGGATGAGGGGTATTGCGTTGCGAGGAAAGGAGGTTTTATGACGATTTTTCACGCTTTTGCGCAGTACGGTTGTCGGGGGTTACAAGGATACTCGACGAGGGGTGCGAGGATGGACTTGAAGTTTGGTTTTATAGATTGGCGAGGTCTATAGGTTCAGAGATTATACCTTTTGTTGTGATGAAAAGGGTGTGACAGACGTAAGGAAATTCAAAAAATCAAATTATTTAGAATAATTTTCTTTAATGCGATTTGCGAAGTTCATTTCATTTGATAAGCATTACATTACAATCATAATAAAACTGAATCAACAATTTTTCGCCACCATAACATTCGGTTCGTGGCTTCAGTCCTCCATCCTCGGCCGCATCCCTCATTTGCCAGATCGTTCTGCACCTGATCCGCCCACCTTGCACGCCACCCTCCAGGTCTTCTTGTACCATCCGGATGTCTTGCGACACCAGCTTTTCAGGGTTGTTTTCCAGCATTTTTCACAACATGCCCCGCCCAACGTATCCTTCCAGCATTTGCGACCTTCCGGATGCTAGGTTCGCCGTAGAGTACAAGGAGCTCGTGTTTCATTCTTCGCCGCCACACACCGTTCTCCTGAACATCGCCAATAACAGTAAGCACCCACCGTTCCAGAACTTCGAGTGCTTGCATGTCGTCCTCGAGCATAGTCCAGGTCTCGTGCCCGCAGAGAATCACGGGTCTTATCAGCGTTTCGTACTTGGTACATTTGGTGCGGGGGTGATCTTTTCCGACCGCAGATTCTTGTATCGTTAGTGATTCTGCCTGCTAGCATGTATTTCGTTTTCGACACGTTTACCGTGAGTCCGACCTGTGCTGCTTCACGTTTAAGGCGGGTGTACAGTTCTGCCACCGTTTCAAATGTTCTATCAATAATATCCATGTCATCCGCAAAACATACAAATTGGCCGGATTTCGTGATAATCGTACCTCGGCTGTTAAGCCCGGTTCGTCGCATAACACCTTCTAGAGCGATGTTGAACAGCATGCATGTGACAAGGCATCACCTTGTCACAGTCCCCAGCGGGGTTTAAACGAACTAGACAGACCTCCTGAAACCCTTACGCAGCTTCTTACACCGTCCATCGTCACTTTGATCGATACAAAGAGCTTCCCAGAGATGCCGTTATGGTCCATGATTTTCCATAGCTTCTCTGCGGTCGGTGAACAGGTGGTGCGTTGGGACCTGGTATTCGCGGCATTTTCGGAGGATTCAACTTCCCACAAACTCATTAACTTTAGGTGATAGACGACGGAAGATGATCTGGGATATCATTTTGTAGGCGACATTCAGAATTGTGATCACGCGGAAGTTCTCGCATTCCAACTTGTCACCTTTCTTGCAGATGTGGCAAATTACCTCTTCCTTCCACTCCTCCGGTAGCTGTTCGGTCTCCCAGATACGGACTTTAAGCCGATGCAGGCAGGTTTCCAAATTTTCCGAGCCCATCTTGATGAGTTCAGCTCCGATACCATCCTGCTGGATAGCATCCTTAACTTTCCTCAAAGTGGGTGTTGGCTCGTTGCTGCTCCCTGCTGTACTGACGTAGTCATTTATCCCGTTGCCTTTATCCTCCATGTCTGCGCTCTGCGCACCATTCAAGTGCTCGTCGAAGTGCTGCTTCCACCTTTCGATCAGCTCACGTTTGTCCGTCAAGAGGCTCCCGTCCGTATCCCTGCAGATTTCGGCTTGCGGCACGAAGCCTCTGCGGGGTCCGTTGAGCTTCTGGAAGAGGCAGCCTATTTATTGCACCTCTGAACAACTAGAAACGCTCCACATAAAATCAAAAATGCTCCATAATAAAATAGTAAGTATAGCGTCGGATTTTGCTCCATAGAAAAATCAAATTGCACCATAAAAAAATAAAATTGCACCATAGAAAATAGATAAATGCTCCACAAGTATTATCCAACTGCTCCATATAAAATATGGATTGCTCCATGAAAAATTGAAAATTCTCCATAGATAGCATTTTGTCGTAATTTAAATTCGGAAGTGCTGAATTGCTTTACATTGCACTGCTTTAGTGGTGCAGATGTTTAAAGTAATCGAGAATTTTGTTTTATTTATGGAGCAAATCATATTTTATGTGGTACAGGTTTATAATACTTATGGAGCATTTGTCTATTTTATATGGTGCAATTCCATTTTTTATGGTGCAATTTTATTTTTCTATGGAGCATAATCCGATTTAATATGGGTACAATTTAATTTTTTAATGGAGCATTTGTATTTTATTGTGGAGCATTTTAGTATTATTTATTGGTACAAAATTGCACTTTTGATGAGAAAAAAATATGTTTTACCGCTACATTTTCTATATGGAACGTTTTCAATTACACAGCGCAACATTTTTTGTCTCAAGAGCAAACTTATGTATCTCTGAAATATTTTGGCTCGCTGAATCCGAATCCGGGCTCAGATTTGCTCCAGCACGTCACAATTTTGAGCTATATCTCAATTTATATGGCAAAATATGCGATTTTGGGCTTTTTTGATCTAATTCAAAAATCTAATTTGAAAGATTTAAACATTTTATGTTAGTAAGTAAACTTGCATGCAACTTTTGGAGGGTGACTTGCATGGGAAATATTGTACCTAACATAAATCGCTCAAAACCATCAAATTCGATTTGGTAAAACGAAATATTTTGCATGAGTCGGTAATTTAGATGTTAATTAACCAATTTACCTTTTGATTACCTAAAAAAAATATTTCCATGCTTAATGGCTTACCGTAAAAAAAGCCCAAACCGCATATTTTGCCCTATAAATTGAGGTATAGTTCAAAATTGTGACGTGCTGGAACAAACCTGAGCCCGGATTTGGATTCAGCGGCCCAAAATATGCCAGAATCACATAAGTTTGCTCTTGAGACAGACCAAGAGCTAATTTTTGTTATGCTGTGTTATTTATGAGTATCATTGTACCTTTTCATGGAACATGTGTCTTTTCGTTATGGAGCTCTTTTTGATTTTCTTTGGAGCATTTGCAATTTGTTATGGTGGCAATAACCTTATGCCTCTTGAAGAATATACGTGTTTCTTGTGAACAGCACAGCAGTTCCATGATCTCGCACTCCGCTTCCTTCAGGTGGCGCTTTTTCTACCGGAAGATACGGGTCTGATGCTTCCGCTTCTGTCTGTATCGCTCCACATTCTGTCGCTACCGGATATTGTGCATTAGAAAATGTAATAATGACGATAACTATGGCAGCAGCGCCCAGGGGGCGTTTATAAGGGAAAGTAAAGGGAGGTTGCAGTGGCTTTTTAGGGGGTTCCAAGGGTGTTGGCGCACATATCAGCGTTCATGGAATGATCACTGTCGGGTCCGAAGGAATGGAGGAATAATCAAGAACTAGCACTGTGACCAAGACAACTGATTTACACACACGAAATTGTAGTTCAAATGGACTGTATTTTGAGGTAGTTAAATTCACAACACGACACGATTACTTAACTGAACTGGCGATAGTTTATTCTAACTACGGGACGGTACAAACTCGGTTTGGTCTAACTGCGCGCGCGTATATTTCATCCTGTGTATCGCTTAAACTAGGACTATTATGGACGACTAATGACTAATATAGACTATTCATGACTACTAACTGGATCATGGTTCTATGGCGGTTTTATAGGGATCATAGTCACAAACATTTTTGGAAGAACAAATATTGCAGTACTTTGGGACAATAAAGGACTGAGTACAAAGACTACCTACATATACAAACATAAATGTATGGTATTAGCTACACTGCATCGGAACTGCATCGATTATACCGACAATCGTTACAGAGATCGCTACCAACTACCACAGTGCAACTTCTCTATTGCGAACTTTGATTTACGCATAAACAAAGGGGTTTCAGTGAAGTACCAAAAAATCTCAGAAGCGTTTCCAGGAGGTTTCAGGAAAAGCTTAGATGTCTAAGGGGCGTTTCAGGTAGTTTTGAGGTCCTCTCGGGGGTTCCAGGGGTCTCAGGTGGTTTGAGAGGAATTTCGGTGGGTCTCAGTGGCGTTTCAGGTCCGATGAGAATTCATGCCAAGAGGTCCGAAACGGTTTAAGGGGGTTCTCGGAGATATTTAAGGAAGCTCCAAACCCGTGCCGTGGATTAACGGAGCCTGGTTACCCCCCACCGTATTTCGTCCCTTACTGTGTAAATGAGGACCTCTTTTCCCTTGCTACTCGACTACCACTTCTAATCTTCCTCAATATCAGTTATCCACTAGATATCCACTGGATAACTGACACTGAGGAAGATTACAAGTGGTAGTCGAAATACGCGTAAGGAGTGTATCGGAAAGTAGTTGAAAATGTTCAGAATGCTCTATCTTGAAGCTGGGTTGGTCTTTTCATTTCGGTTCTTCTATGAAATCTTCACAATATAGTTAAGTTTAGAACACCTTGGAAAAAATTGGAAAATGTTTAGTATTATTGAAAATATGGTTAAATGAATAAACCTCACAAAATAAAAATCTGCACAAAATGCAATTTTGTTAAGATTTTTCAACATTTCAAAAATCTGTAGCGAGTAAAATTTGCTCGATAAAAAATCTGGAAAATATTGATGCTTGTTAACAGTTATGTACACATAACATATCATTCAACACCGACTTTCAAAATTCATATTTTCGATAGAAAAACCTCCTATATCTACAAAATGATCCACTCAAAAAAACGTCTTTTTTTTATCAAACTTTGAAGTTCTGCTCTTAATATCTTTAAAGGTTATAAAATTCTATTTTTTGCTCTAACTTACTCGTTCATAAATTAAAAAACAAACCCTATTTAAAAAAAATGTGAGTTTTTCAATTTTTGTATTTTTAATTTGCGTAAACATGATTTGGAGGAGCATAGAAAAAAGGGGTTCCTCAAAAATGGCCTTTTTTCATTTTTAAGAATTGCGCTTAAATGCAGTGGAGATTTTTCTTGGAAAAAATAATTTGCCTATATCATGAGGATTCTGGAGCTTATTATATTTGCACAAAAAAGTTAACAATTTTCGAACATTATCGAACTTTTTTCGCAATTTGAATTTTTTAGAAGGTGTGCAAAATTTTAAAAACATGTGTTTAGTAATCTAGATTAAAAACCCAGTTAAAAGAACATTTTTAGAAAATCATAAAAGCCATTTCTTTTTTCAAGGGTTAGTACAGTATCTCCAAAAATAAAATTACTTAAAAGTTGTATTAAACTATTTTTGAGGTTATTGTAAACATTTTCAACTACTTTACGATACACTCCTTATCTGTCAAAGGATAAGCAACATAGGTCGGAATTAAAAGGTACGAAACTGATTACACTCATTCGAAGAGGGTATTCTGCTTAGAGGGTTCGAGAAGTCGGTACAAGTAGAGAAGGACTGCCCACTATCGAGGTGGCTGAGCAGCAGCTTGGCAAGATCATCGACTTTGCGTCCACGAAGTCCAACATTAGTAAGGACCTGAAAATGGCCCTGTTGCGAGAAGAAGAAGATAAAAAAGGTAAAGATAAAGCTCCAGGTCGAGGTAGCTAGGAACGTCAAACCATAGTGTAAAGGAGGAATCTATGACAAAGGGTCGAAAGACATAAGGTCGAAGGACAAAAGGTCGAATAGACAAAAGGTCGAAGGGACAAAAGGTCGAAGGGACAAAAGGTCGAATAGACAAAAGGTCGAATGGGACAAAAGGTCGAATAGGACTGGGAAGGGTGGGCCTGAAAAGGCTGGCCCGTCCAGGAAGGATGGGAACCAGGGGTTGTGACCGTTGTTAGGCCCTCTGCAACCACAGAGCAGGGCAAGCCAACGGAAGAAGAACAAGAAGAAGATAAAGCTCCAGGTCGAGGAAGTTAGGAACGTAATGTATATTAATGAAGTTGTTGCATAATTTTGGAATCACTGGTTCTATTATTTTTATCGGAATTTTAGTTATCGTTTTTGTGTCAAATTTTGATCACTCTTTCATGTCTTCAAATTTGTCTTTTGTCTATTTAACATTTTGTTCCATTGGACCTTTTGTCCCAGTCGACCTTTTGTCCCTTCGACCTTTTGTCACTTTGACCTTTTGTCATTCGAGCTTTTGTCCTTCGACCATTTGTCCTAAAGCCTAAAGGAGTAGGTGCCAAGCGCGAGAAATTCGATGCGTTCGTCATCAAGACCATACAGTCTAACTACTCGGACGTCTTTAAGGGTATGCAAAGCGATGCCAAGCACGTGGATCTGGGAGCCGACGTCCGCAGTATCAGACGTACTCGTACAGGAAAGATGATCCTGGAGCTGAAACGCAAAAAGAAACGCAAGGGCGCCGCCTATAAAAGTTTGGTGGAAGGTCCTTGGTGAAGGGGTAGAGTTAGGATGGTGCGTATGTCATCTGACATCCACGTGTCTGAATCCAGGACACAAGTCATGGAACTGCAAAGGCACTGACAGGAGCAAACTGTGTAGGAGATGCTGCCATATTATATTATGACCAGATGAAGGCCATAACAAACAAGGCTGCACGAGTCCACCCAATTGTCGGATTTGTACCAGGAAATCCGTGCACAACAGGCACCCAACGGGTTGTCCAAGATGCCCGGCTTTCAAGAAAGCCATAGTAAACAAATCTTAGTGCAAGTAACGTAGCTGAACCTGAACCACTACTGTGACGCAGCTCTGCATCTGCAACTGCTTTGTCAGGCGGTTTCTGAATGAGGGACGGATATCGCCATCATAGCGAACCCACACCATGGGGTGATACCCGGCAGGTACCCGCCGGTAATGGCAACTGGGTAGCGGATCCTATGAGGGCTTCGTAGTCGCCAAAGTAAGCAGGGTCTTGTTCTGTAGCTGTTATGCGTCTCCGCGGTGGCCGATCGAGCAGTTCACGCAGATTCTGGACTGTATAACGACCGTGCTAACAAAGCGAAGGCCGGTGATAATAGCAGGTGACTTTTATGCCTGGACTCTGAAATGGGGAAGCTGTTTCACAAACTAGCGGTGTCAGATCCTACTAGAGATTCTGGTCATACTACATGCCGAACTGGCTAATGTAGGTATCAAGAGTACTTTTAGTCGAAACGGTGCTGATTCGATCATTGACGTTACTTTTTGTAGTCCTGGCCTATCAAGTAGTTCGAACTGGAAAGTAGACGATAGCTACACTCGCAGCGATCACCTGGTGGTTAGCTACAGTATCGACTAGAACAATAGCAGGCAGTTTGTAGAGGAAGAGGCGGCTAGGCCAAAGCTAAGCCCTCGAAGGTGAAAGACATCAAACTTCGACGAAGGGGTATTTAGGGAGGCGCTCCGCCGTGAGCGAAACCTTCTTAGTTTAGGCCCCGAAGAGCTGGTAACGGTGCTTTCGCGTGCCTGCGCTGCGACCATGCCTAGGCGAGTTTACCCTAGAAATGGGAGACCACCGGCTTAGTGGTGGGCTCAAGCGATTGCGGACCTGCTCCGCGTCTGCAAACGGGCTAGACCGCGGATGCTGCGAGCACGATCTGAGGAAGAGCGGAATGAACGACGGGTGGTGTTATCCGCTGCTAAAGTCACACTGAAGACCGAGATAAGGGCAAGCAAAAGGCCTGCTTCGAAGTTCTCTGTCAGAAAGCCAATGCGAACTCGTGGGATGATGCCTACAGGCAGGCTTGATAATCCTCCTCGAAATCAAAAGAGTTTTGCAACATGCTCTAGAGCGGTGTTTTGCTTTTGCCTCGTCGCGAGGGAGCAAACGAAACCCAAACAGAGAGGCAATAAAAACTGAACGAGGAAGAGGGGAACGAAAAAAAGAGCCGATGATTATTTTGGGTTTTTGAGTGCGATTTTCGCCTCGAGAGTCTTTCTTTGTATGGGAGTGGAACTCGCGAGAGCTTTTTTAATGTGAGTGGACGTGAGAATCACAACAAGCAATTATGAGTGTTGCACGAACTCCTCGCTGCGCGGAAAGCTCGCGCTCGGGGCTGTTGAGGATTTGCGTTGTGATTTCTGTGTTTTATTTTCACTCCTCAGAAAATCGCCAAAATCGCTTTCTCATTTTCTCGCGAGGGAGTTTCTGTCAAGCCTGCCTACAGGATCGTGATGGCCAAGACGAGAGGTTGAATGGCTCCTAAAGAGCAATCTCTAGAGATGTTATAAGGGATCATCGAGGGGTTTTTGCTCGTCATAATCCTAGTCCTTGGCCTCCTTTCGTAGGACAGCCGGGGACTTGGGCTGGTGATGAGGAGAAGGTCACCGATGTGGAACTTGCGGGGATGGCAAAGTCCCTTAGCGTAGGTAAGGCTCCAGGCCTCAATTCCGAACCTTGGCTTTTTTACACTGTATGGTACAGGAATGGTTTTCACCAAATAACCTATGGTTAGTTTTCATCCGGGTGGCCTTGTGTGGCCTGTTTGCGGGGCTGTGCGTTTTGTCTGTCCGCGGTAACGGTTGTTGTTCTGTGGGTCGTCGTTGAAGAAGTCCGGTTGCCGTTTATCGTCGGTGTCGTCGTCGTTAGTGTGCCGTGTGTTGCGGGAAAGTGTTCTAGAAAAATAAGTTATAATACAAGTAATAACCGAGTCAAACCAATAATTAGTGTGTGGAGAAAAAGAAAATCCAGTGCCGTGACCGCTCGCGACCGCGGGTGCGTACACCTGTACAAGATTCTCCTAAGTTACTTCTAGAATCTAGTACTAGTTTCCGACACGGAGATGGGTCGGAAGTACTTTCACATAACATCAAGAGCCCCTCAAGGTTCCATCTTGGGTGCGGTGTTATGGAATTTCATGTACGACGAGGTGTTGAGGTTAGAGACTCTAACTCTAACTTAGAGTTCCCGGTAGAAGTGGAGATTGTTGGCTTTGCAGACATTACGCTCGAAGTCTACGGTGAGTTGATCGAAGAAGTGGAGTTGTCTACTACCCTCTCGATCATGGTTGTGAACGCGTGGATCGGGGCAGCAAGCGGTGATCAGTTTAGGCGTTGGACGTGATGATCGACAATAAACTTACCTTCGGTAGCCACGAGGATTACGCCTGTAAAAGAGTCTTCACTGCTATAGTAGCACTGTCGTGCAGCAATTTTGAAAGCATAACCCTTGTAGGATTTTTTGTGTGTTTTGGGAGGCAAAGTGGAAGCGCAGCTTTTTTCATTCGGGTTGGTCGCGTCGTCATCGATTTGAGTGTGCGCAGCGTCTTTTCTCTGGTGTAATCGGAGTGATTGAGTGTTATTTCGTAGACAAAGCCAGTTAGTGGAAGATGCTGCAGTGGACACTTGGACGGATATTTATCGGTGAGCTCTTTCCATTTTATTTTTATTATAATAGTCAATGCTGCTGTATAAAATTCACCATTATAATATAAAATTATGCTGTTTTTTTGTGCATTTACTTAACAAATATTGGAAAGTTCGTGACGCCATGTTTCGGAGCTAGTTCCCAGAGCACTTTTTATTGATAATAAATGTTTTTATTTCATTTTTTGCAGTCACATAATAATTTGAATGGTTCGTCATCTTCGGTGTCGACATTTGTAATATTTTAGTCAAAGTGAATAAATGTTGCATGAATCACATCACTTACCAAAGTGAATCCAAATCATGTGAGTCTCCCCTCCCCACTAACAAAAACTCCTTCTCGTGACAGTCGTGGAGAAGATGAGGTGATCTCGGTCTCTAGTAGCAACGTACATCACACTATCATTCTTTCCCTTCCTCGAGGATCGTAAGGACGTGGCCGGCGCCGTTATTGACTTAAAAATGCTTTGAATTCTCAAAAATGCACATTGAGAGCGGTAGCTACTTTCAAGCTCCGTTTGTTGGTTCCTTGTGCAACTTCGATTGTTCTGGTCAATCATGGAGCAGCAACTTCGAATTGTACGGTCATCTATGCTCATGCTCATGCTCATAACCCTTGTAGGATTTTTTTAAAGGAGCTCCCGACCAAATCTATGAAAGAATAAAAAATGCATTGTGAAATGTTTGAAGGAATCCCTGGAGCACTTTCTGTAGAAACCCCAGAAAAACACTCCTAAGGATTCTATGGCAGATACTTAGTCGAACTGTTGGAGGAATCCTTATTTTTTTCTTAAGAATTTTTTGCAAAAAAACAGCCCTAAAGTCTTTCTTGAAAAATTTCTGGACACATTTCTGTAGGATATTGTAAAGGATACCATGAAGGAACTTCTGAAGAATGAAGGGCTTGTTTAAAAGAATTCTTCGAGAAATTTCTGGTAGAATTATCCACCAAGAAATCACTGAAGGAACTCTGAAGCGATACGTGTTGAATACAATCACGGGGAAAGTTCTAAAATAATCTCTGAAGAATATTTCAGGATTTAACATAGGCTAAGATTTTCTGAAAACACTAAGAAGAGCTTCTGAAGAAATCAAACAGATATTTCTGAGTACAGCCAATAATGGAAAGTCAGAAGTAAACATTTCCTGATTTCAATGAAAATATCAATTTTTGGAAGTCTATGTCTTCGGTGTCTGTAGAACGACTGAGCTGAAAATTTCACACAACATTACCTGCATATTTGATTTTCATTGAGCTCATGCAATTTTAAAGGCGTCATGTACACTAGCTGTTGATTTCATTTTGGAAATTAAAAGGTAAACAATTATGATCTTAATAACTCAAAACACAGATGTTCAAAGAGAATGCCCTTGTGGCTCGTTTTTAGTTTTTGCAGCCCGATATTTAAGAGCCTTGAGATTATCTCACAATTAGTTTTAATTTTGAGTAACTTATATCATATCAATTTTTGTTTCCAATATTGAACCAACATAAATTCTAGATGCTGACAATGATATTTTTTCGACTCCATGAACATAATTGGAAATTTTAAGTTCTGTTAACAAACCGGATTCACAGACTTACAAAAATATATGAAAACCTGTTTCTTGAAAACAGCTCAACGGTTCCATTTCCTCGCACTCTGCTTCTTCCAGTTCAGGCCAAACATGTCTAAAGGTCCTATCTGCAGAAGAGAGGCTCTGTTCGGGAGTAACGTCACCCACTTACTACAATCCTGAGCTACTGCACAAAGATGCACACAAATGCTAGAAAAGGACCCCATTACAGACTCTCAATTATTGGGAGAGATTTTACGATGATCACTTGATCGACAGGCCTTAGGCTCATTAGGATAGGTTTATTTTTAGTACCCACTAGCCAACGGTCGGGGTTGGATGGATTAGGACAATTTTTAATATGTCAATTGTATATTCGTTTGTGTAATTAAATGTAAATTAACAGTACTTGTAACGTAAAATAAAATGTGGTTTGTATGGAATCGCGAGTGTCGTTATTTGTGCCAACGTGAAGAACCAATTTCCGAAGCAAATGGATTATCTATTGCGATGGACTTAGATACGCCCCCCCCCCTCCCTCTTTGGATTGATTCGTGTTGGGGTTTGGAACCACTTTTCCACTGCTCGGCTATCGAAGGATTCCCGGTGAAGGACCATTCCCCAACAGGCTCTCTTTGGTTTCCCTCTCTTTCGATAATATCTCAGTTGTTTATTAGTATTATGATTGTCTCCTTGCATTGAACGATGGTCAAAACAATCGTCTTTTGATTTCTCCTGCAAAAGTAGTTGAAAAGTGTACCATTACATTGCAATTATTGAAAGAGAAAGTGATCAAAGAGAGCCTCTCAAATGCAGATAGGACCTATTGAAATGTTTGGCCTGAGTTCTTCCATTTTCCCCTTTTTTGTATTGTTCCGCGTTCTGCCGGGTTCCGGGAACAAGCTTTTCCCACTGGTTTTGGTTACCCTGTGTGGGAAAATTATTGGTTGATTATTGTTAATTATTATTATTAATTGTGCATTATCCAGCCGTTACCGTGCAGCGCATTTAATCATTTTCGACAATCTTGGACCCCCCCCCCATTCTCTCACAGCCTATTTTAATACAAAATTTTCAAAATTTGTTTGAACGGTAGGCTTTTGCCAGACCCAGATACGTAGTTTGT
Source organism: Aedes albopictus (assembly GCF_035046485.1). Lineage (NCBI taxonomy): Eukaryota > Metazoa > Arthropoda > Insecta > Diptera > Culicidae > Aedes > Aedes albopictus. The sequence continues at coordinate 92,578,172 of NC_085136.1, forward strand.
GGACGGACCCCAAGACAGGCCCGTGTACAGAAAATGCTCGTGAGTAGGGGTTTTGATCATTTTCGGAAAACAAGGGGGCGCTTAGAGCATGACAATAGGGCAAAGGGAGGGATTAAACGGGCTAGCCCTAAGATAAATGATTTTAAATTTCTTTCTGAATAATAAAGCTCGTTTTGCTATAAGGTTGTATAAATATGCGTTTATTTACCAGTTTTTTTTTCTTTCCGATAGTATATTTTTATAATAATAACCTAATAAAAAGAGCATTTTCCATAATTTAAGCTTAAAATTTCTTTCCCTTCTCGATCGGTTAAAAACTTAGATCAATATCTGAAAACAAGCTACAAGGTAAAACTCGACTGGACCAAATACTATTCGACAAACATCCTCCGTTACTTACCGCTTACTAATCCCCTCGGAACGTGGGACCTTTCACATCTACACATGTACTTTTGTTTTTTGGCTTACTTATCTTAACAACGGCGCCCCTCTCGATATGACAACAAATTAAAGACGACTCTATCGTTAAAACATCAGGGAGTGGGGAGTAAGACAAAAATAGTTAGCGCGAAGCGTTCACGCACAAACGGATTGTTGGAAAAACTTAATGCGTTAGTAATGAGTGAGCTAAATCGATAATATTCTATGCTTTGTTTTTTTTTTTGGCAGCGATATAAATGCGATGAAAACGATCTAATATTTACATTCGTTTATGAGATTTTACCTTTTTGTATATCTGTCTGCGATAATGTAAAAATTTCTTCGAAAAATGCAATAAACGGTTCAATATATAGTTTTGATTACATGTCTTCTCTTCCTTTGTCTGTTTTTTTTTTTGCATTCGTATAAATGTGTTGCCAGTTAAAATGTGTTTTGATTTCGTTCGGGCGGCAGTTGTCGTCGGTTCAACAGGAACGGAACTTTTGTTTGTCGGAACAGATCGGAACAAACGGTGGAATGAAATGCGACGTTAACCTTTATAGGGTATTTTAACCAATAGTGGACCCCTTAGTAGCTGTAATTTGTTCTGATCGTAAAAATATTATGATATCCTAATTTAATTGGCTTTACCGATGGTTGCACAACAAGTTCTATATCTTTCCTGCATATTGCACACGAAAACCGAGCGGAAACACATTATATTTCTCATAAAATAATTATTTGGAATCTCGATCAAATTATCCTATAGTGGACCCCGCGGGGTCCACTATTGGATTGTTGGGGTCCACTATTGGGTAGATCGTATCCTCTTGCCATGTTAAATCGGTGACAATAGTGGACCCCCTTAGATTTAACCTATAGTGGACCCCCAGACTTGTTTACATTTACAAATTTGTTCAAATAACCAAATTATCGCTTTTCAGACTAGTTTCATCACATGGAACTGCTGTCTAGGGATATGAGCCATGGTCTCCCGGTGGAAGTTTACCGGTAGAAGCAGATTTGAGCGGGAAATTTGAGAATAATTGCCAGGGGTCCACTATAGGTTAAGGGTCCACTATTGGATAAAATACCCTATTCAGCCAATGTTCCCACAGTGTGTCATCGTCATTCGACTGACTCTTTTGTCAATAGGTCTGCCTAGCCTACACAACATACATATGTTTCGGTTTATATCGGTTCCGTTACGATACACGTTGGTGTTATTCGACCGTTCAACTCATACTCGGTGGTTTCGACTCTATGATTGAAATTCATGCTCTTTTGTGTTCAGTAATAGTATTATTCGACGATTGAACTTTGTAAGAATGTCGAGGTCTTTACTCTGGTTCGTCGAGATTAGTTATTTTGAATCGCGAAGCGTTTGCTGCTAACGCTTCTTGAACATTGATGAACGGCTACCGCGATCAGGGTGGTCTTGCGAGTGATCGATTTGTTTCTCACAGTTTCTCGTAGTCGACACATGTGGAGCACACTTCCGTTTCACTAACCACTACTGTCTCAACTTTAACTTGTTTCAAGATGACTAGAATTTCCGGATAAGCATCGCACCCGTTGGAATGTGTTTCAGTTTTGTTGAGGTTTTTTGAGAATCTGTGTAAAGTGCACCACTAGAAAAAAAATGGTTGGGTTTTGGAAGGAATTTCTGAAAAAAAAACAAGGAAGTTCTTCAGATATATTGGAAAAAAAGTTGAAGAAACTTAGAGAAGCAACTACACTTTTTCGGAAATTTCCAAGAATCTACCAAAACTTGTCCAAAAACTATGCAAAGTTACCAGGAGATGATTCTACACGTACTATAGTGGGAATTTCTGGAGAAATTTAAGAATAAATACAAAAACAGTATTATATTTTTATCACCATTTTTAATACAAACTATTTTTTTTTTCAACGCTTATGGAAAGTTAAACAAATGTTAAAAAAAATCATTTAAAAAAAAGTGCAATTTTTATTTTGATCATAAATTTTAAGCCAATGCTTTTTTTACACAAATAATTTTTTTTTCCTGGGTACGCAGAAATTGAATCGTAATTTCCGAAAAAAATCCAACAGATGTTGTTTTATTAGATAATTTTCTGATCAAATCAATAACAAATCTTGAAACAACTTTTTGATGAATCATCAAGGAGCATTTATAAACAAAACCCTGGAGAAAAGTACTCATAAGTGTTGGAAGCAATTTCTTGAAAAAAAAAATCCAATAAATATGTATCAGTATTAAAAAAAAACTCGAAAAGCTCATTGGAAAGCAATTGAAAGTGTTTCTAAACACAGTATGTGTGAAAACTATGAATAAATTCCGGGAGAAATATTAGAAAAAAAAATATACGAATAAGCTTGAAAAAAAATTTGGACTAGCATCAACAATAATTGGTGAGTTTTTGAAGAAAGTTATGCCTAGATAAATTCTTGAAAAAATCCATTAGATAGCTGCAGGCAGGCCCGTGCACAGATATGGCGCCAAGGGAGGTTCTTTTTTTCAATATCGGCAAAAGGCGGAGGGGCGCCTAGTGTATGAAGCGTAGGTAATGGGGGGGGGGTTAACACTCAACTCCCCCTCCCTTGTGCACAGGCTTGGCTTCAGGATTTATGGAATCAGTGTTACTAAAGAATATAGCTTGAGAACCCCGGATTTCATTTGTTATCAACAATCAGCATACATATTCTGAGACGTTTTCCTAATAAAACTTTGCAAGACTATTTGTTAACATTTCAACAAAACTTCTGCTCTGTTTTGTGAAGTAATTTTTGATGTTTTTCGTTCATAGAAATAATTATTGGAAAAGTATTGATTCGGTAGAAATAACTTAAAGTATTGTGAAAACATTATTAAAAGATATTTAAATATATATCAGCACGAACTTTACTTCTATGGGTTCCCGGAGGAAGTGTTCAATTTCGAAAACAAAAAAAACAATTGTGGACACTCTTATGAGAATTTAAAAAAAAAATAGATATTTTTTTAAGAATTGCCAATTTCAGGAAATTATTGAAAAAATCTTGGGAAAGGCGTTGAGCTTTCAGAGAAATTAAAGGTACTAGAGATATCAGAGAACTCTTTTTAAAAATTATTGCATGAAACACTGGGGAAACAATTTTTGTTAATTTTTGTATTTGATTATGCCTTAAAAATCATACCAAATTGATTGGCTATAATAATGATAACAAAATGCAGAAAAACAAAATAATATTGAAAATGAAGTTAAAATAAACAAATATAATAGGATAAAGAAACTGTACTCAATTTTTTAAAAGAAAACTTTGTTTTCAAAAATAATGCTGCAATTAGAAACCCTTTTCATGATACGTTGTCTAGCATCAATGTTTCAAAGAACGATGGAACTACAAAATCCCCATTCGCCCTGATTCTGTGAACTACGCACACTCATTTATGGCCATATTAAACTCTTCCTTACTGGTACACTCTTGCCCATACAAAATTTTCCAAATTAGCGTGGACCATACACTTTGATCAGACCCCCCCTCCCCCTGAGATTCTACGTAGTTTGGAATAGCGCATTTTTCTGCGTTCCTTGTATTTTTTAAAGGGAAGTCTAAATATTGTTCAGCTGAAAATTGTGTAAGAATTCGGAGAAGAAATCCACCAGGAGTTTCTAGTGAATATTTTAAGGATTTTTAAGAGAGTTTACTCAAGCACACTCAAAGATAAGAAATGTTTGAAGAAAAATGTAAAGAAGATTGCAGATTGTTTTTTATGAAATAAAATTGATTTTTTTAGGTGTTAGCAGCAATTTTTGGATTTTTTTGATATGTCTGCGGAAAGAAATATGAAGGTATTTGAAAGGAAAGTTTAGGAAAATATCTACATGAATTTTTATGGATCAGATGAAACTTCCAAAAAATCAGGTGGGAATTTCTAAAGAAAATTCTAAAGAATTGAATGAATAAAAAAAATGAAAAACTCTAAGGAAACCCTTATTAATTTTTTTGTAGGAATTTTAATGGGAACTACAAGAGGAATATCTGAAGAAACGTCGAAAGGAATATTGGCTTGATTTAACTTTATCTAGATTTTTTTTTACTTCTATCCAAAGTATCTGATAAAGTTTTATTTCATTTTCATTTTTTAAAAAAAGTATAAATGTTTTTTTTTATTATTTTTTTATTAAATGTTCGGTGAAATTGTTTGCGAGTTCTTCCAGAAGAAGACTACGGGATTACTGCAGAGAAAATAACGGAAGAAATACTAGTGAACTTTATGGTCAATTCTCAATGGTAGTTTTTTTTCGGAATTTCTCAAATAGATTGCCTATATTTTTATAAAAACATGAACTTTTGATTTTCAGACTTTTTTGAGTTAGTCTCAAAAAGTTCGTAGTAGAATCTTTGTAGGAATGCCGGGGAATCTCTTCCGAAGTTTTTAGAAGGTTAAAAAAAGGAATCCCGTAATATTATCAGTTGAAATTCCTGGAAAAGGAGAAGAGATATATAAAAAATAAAAAATAAAAAAAGTATCAGCTTGATTTTCCAAAAAAAGTTGAAGTAAAAATTTCATGGAAAATTTACAGAAAAATGCGGAGGGAAGCTTCGAAGTAACTTCCTTGTGACGTTGCTGAAGAAAAATTAGGGAAGCACGATAGTAAATTAAGAAAACATCTTGTGTAAAAAACAAGCAAATTCATAAAAAAAAAAACAAAAAAATATTTAAAAAAATTATGAGTAATTTGAGGAATCATTTCGAATTATTTGGTTGAACAATTCTTATTTCTGGGAAAATGAAGATGAACTTTGTCAGAAGTAAAAAAAAAAAAAAACAACATCTTGGAGAAGACGTTGAGATTATTGGAAGAATCAACGACACTAGAGAATCATTCAATCTTTTCAGAAATTATTGGAAGAACTGGGAAAAATTATTTTAGTAGCTTACGAAGAACTTTTTTTTTGCAGAATTTGAGAAAATATCTGAGGAGAGCATTCTTGAGAAGTTATTACATGATTTTCAAGAAAATATGTTTTAAGTTTCCGGAGACTTTTTTCTCAAAAGCTAAGTATACAATATTAAATAATGATAATTGGAAATTTTAGAGTAATTTCAAAAACTCTCGGTTGTAATTTTTATATTCCGTACAAGTTATTTGGTAGGAATTTCAGTAGGAGCTTCTAGATATGTTTCTGAAAAATACCACTCAAACTGGAAGTAAATATTAGGATTAGTCTTGTAAAAAATGGTGATGAACTCTCTGGAAATTTATGGAATAACCTTTGACGGAATGGCTGGAGAATATCTTGTTGTTGTCTAGGATTGTTTAGGGTTCCTTAGATTATTTTATAATCGTAATCTCCGTCCAAATAGTCTAAATCAAAAATTCAATAATTTTTGGTGACCAGGAATTATTTTTAAAATGTTTAAAAAAGTTTGTATGGGATTTTTTTTGTTCGGGCAAATTGTCATTTTGCCGATTCAATCCACGAAAATTTAAACTAGTTTGTAGTAAAATAAAGGAATTGGAACGCAATAAAATCACGATAAACTCAGAAAAATGAGCTTTATTGATCAGGCTATAGAAAATAGCAATATTTTATATTCACTAAACAACCCCTTTATCAAAAAGTTCAAAAATAAAGAACTCCCGAAGATTTTTTTGTGAAAATTTCTGAAAAAAGCGAGAAAATCGATCTTGAAAAGAAGAGGCATGCTGTTCTATGGAGTTTTAGTTGGATTTCTTGGTGGAGATTGTGATGAATAGTCAGGAAAAAGCAAGGTCTTGTACAACTACTTCAAGTGTTGAAGTATTTCCTAAGACAATTCTCATAGAAACTTCAGAATGCGTACCTGGAAAAAAATCGGAAGAAACTTTTGTGGGAATTCTATAAAGAGTTTTTGGGAAAATTTTTCATAACATTTGTGTTGAACTTACTAGAAATTTGAAGAGACAGTCTTGGGGAAGACGCTGAAATGTATGAGAAGTGAAAGACGCTGGAGACATTGAAGAAATAATCGGAGAAATGACTGCAGAAATCTCTTCAGTTTTTTTTTAAATCTTTTGAAGAAATTTGAAAAATGTGCATAAAAGTTATTCAGCATATTTAACTTGAGATAATTGCAAGAGAAAACCTGGAAGAGTTTCTTAAAAAATTGTTATAAGCAATCTTCTTAAACTCCGAAGAAATTCTATAAGGAATCTCTAAAGGAAGTGCTGGTGGAATTGTTGAAAAATTTCTATAATATTGTCAGAAGATATTTAACCCTCCTTGGGCAATAGGGCTATGTTTGACCCAAACCGTCAACAACATCAGCAAGCTGTTCCCAACTTGATGCATTAGGAGGGTTAAGGAGGATGTCTCGATGAAGTAATGCCTTAACCCTTTGAGAAAATTAAAAAAAAGCAAAATAAAACAAAAAAATAACAAAATAAAAAAAAACCAAAGTAAAAACTAAGTACCATTGGATCAGACAAAATTTCTGTTTGAAACTATCTCTAAATTTCTGATGAAAACATTTTTTTTTTGTAAAATGCTATCAGTGAGAAATTCTTGATATGCATTACAAATAGGGGTTTGAGCTTCCCCGTCGAATTCGAATTTTTCTTACTCAAGGCCAAAATCGTGACTATTTTTTGTGTTGTGCATTTTACCCCGTTCACCCTCACGTTTCCCACTTTGTTTACAAACCGAAATTGTCTGCCCGGCCCCATAGCCATGAGACTGGGTGATCCGAGTTTTGATTAGCCCCGTGAGCGCATTGTGGTAAAGTAAACAAATGTCAGCTTCAAAACATAGTCGGTATTTTGATGATACATGGTTACAGCTACGGAAACTGACCTACCTATTGCTGCCGGCCGAACAAACTGTGAGATGTATTTTATGGCGAGTGGCGCCATCATCGTCGCGATCCGATGATGGGAATTTGGTTAATGTGTTGGAATCAGGGCGTAAAATTTTCGAGCAGGCGAGCTAAAGTTCACCGTGCGGCAATTTTCATTCACTTGCCTGCATGTTCATATTCAGCTGCTCGATACTCGTTTGTCAACTGAATGAAAGTCAATGAATATTTGTAAACATCTTACAAAGTGTTAAATTGCTGATAAAATATTAACGTTTCGATTACATTTAACGGTGCATTACACAGATTTTTTTCCATTTGATTGTTGTGGAGTGTTTTTGGAAGCAATCGTAGCCATAAACGTAGGTAATTATGAAGATGTTTCTCGATCGGCTTTATATTCAATGACTACGAATTGACTGACTGTGTGAAGAGGGAGAGCGAAAATGAATTTGTTTGTTTTGAATATTCAGTGCAGAATCATTCAAATTCGTGCTGTTTTCAGTCAATGACTATGAACATTTTGCACCCTGGTTGGAATATTTGGATGGCTTCCGGAGCGTCGAAGTATCTCGCTCATGATCGTTATGGCACGGCGCAGTGCGTGGACATTGAGTATACAAATCGCGTGCGCTTGCGATACGGAGTTTCGAGTTTGGCATTGAATCCGAACCTGTGAGTTTTCCATGTGGGGCGCGTGCGTTGCCGGTTAGATTGTGAACCATATTTTTCATGTCGCTTTCCGTTGATGAGATGTTTCCGAAAAAGTGATTGTTAACTTTTGCGTTTCCGTACATTTGGAAGTTAGTTTTCGTTCGCGTTTTTTTGATTGTTTGTTTTGTTTGAACACCCGCTGTGAACACATGTACTCTATGAGATGGCGATATTGCTGTATTATGTCTCGTTGGAATCGCATTTGATGATAATGGTGTTGTTGTACACATTTGAAAATATTTCCTATTCTGACTCTACTATGATTGAACGGATGAAAGATGGATTCATTGAAAATGGTGACCTAGATTTTATACTTTGTTGCATTGCTAAGCATTCCTGAGTTGCTCATTGTAATACACTAGAATTTGTTGAATCGAATCTGGAGACTATAGGGGGTTTATCTTATTCCCGTGTATGAAAGTACCAACCAATAAATTATCGAATTTATTGTTGCGCCTAGCATGAGGCTTCATGGCTATTAAAAGGAACCGTGTACACTGAGTAATTATAATAATTCATGAGTTGTACAGTACAAGAATGACATAAGCCTTAAAGTTCTTCAAATAAAATGTAACAACATGGTCTATTAACACGATAGACGACAATAAATAAATAAATGTAAGAAATAAATATTAAAAATCGGGCACCCCAAACCAGGCGTTTTGATCCAGAGACTTTACAAAAAAAAATGCTTCAGGTACTCCATGCGGAATCAATCTCGTAAGTTTCAGGTTTCCCGGATTTTCTCTAGAATTTTCCAAAAGTTTCCGTAGAGATTTCTGCCTGGATCTTTTTGAATTTCAAGAGCAGTTTTTCTAAGTATTTTTTTCCTAGAGGATTGGCCGGAAGATTTCTGTAGGAGTTTCTTTTACACAGCTTCTGTCGGGATCCTTTCACATGATCTTTACGGTTCTTACGATTTTTTCCCGGAGTTTGTCACGAAATTTCATCGGGCGTTTTATTCGGATTTTTTTTTCCAGTGTATTGAAACAGCTTCTCAAGTGATTCAACTCTGGAATTGGTTTGCAAAGATCCTTTTCCGTTTTCTTTTAGTAAATAATATTCCAAAGTTGACTTATACTAAGGGAAATCGTTATGAATATTCCGAGAACATTCAAAGGAGAAATTTCCGAACTATTTAATCTGAGTGAAATCGCATTTGGAAATTTGGAAAAAAACGCAATAATTCTAGAAAAAAAAATGGAGATAAAAATTGCAAGGTATGCCGAGGAAAGTTATCGCAGAATTCTTCTGAGAATTGCCAAAGGGAATTCAACGTATCATCCTAGAAAGAACCAGAAGAATACCACGGATACTACGAATTTTTCCTAAAGGAACCCTTGCAAGTATTCGAATGTATTTTGGATAAAACTCCTGTTATAAAATTGAGGGAGAAAATCAGAAAAGAATATGATGGCATAAATTTAACGACAAACCACAGTAGAAGTTCTCAGAGTGATGTCACGTGGAAATGTACTGTAAAAATCGTTCCAGAATTTTTAGAAACATTCTTGAATCAATTTGCAGCTGTCACAAAAAGGCAACCTAATGCATCGATTTTCATATTCAGGGTGCATTCTGAAACGTCTCAAGTAAAACTATATGTAGCTGGATTTTTTTAGAGATAATCTCTCAGATATTCTACCACATTTTGGAAAATCTTTTAAAAACTCCTCAAAGAGATTTTATCGGAAATGTTTTCAACGAATGTTCCAGAAATTAATTGAAGACTCATTTTTAAATCATCCCAGGCTTCATTTAGAAATTTTCTTCAGGGATTGCTTTAAAATTTTTCCGAGTATTCCTTCAAACGTTTCACAAGGAAATCCTTTCGGAATTTCGTCAAAGAAATCCATTATAAAATTTAACATGGATTGTTACAGAAATTCCAACAGGATTTTTTTTTCAGATTTACAATCCAGGGATTTTTTTTTTTCAGAAATTCCTCTAGATACTCATCCAGAATTTTCTCCATTAATTCCAAAAAAAAAAATAGAAAACCCTTCTTAAAATTCTTCAGAAATTATGCTTTGTATTCTTAAAAAGTGTTTTTGAACAATTTTTCAGAAGATTCCCTCGGGAAATTTCTTCACATGTTCCTCTAGATCGTCACGGTTTCATTGAGCCAAACTACTTTTTCTGATTAATTTGGAGCTTTCCTTCAATGATTTTCTAATATTTTTTTAAAGATCTATCGTGAGAAATCTTCCATGGGTTGAGATTTTTCCCATGAATTTCTACAGAAATTCCTACAGAGATGTCTTCAGTACCCAAGTAACACACATGTTATATAAAAGTTATGAAAGCGCAAGTTTTGGTTGTATAAAAGTTTATTTTACGTAATTTCAACACAATGTTAGAATTACGTAAAATAAACTTCTATACAACCAAAACTTGCGCTGTCGTTACTCTATTATAACATGTGTGTTGCTTGGGTAATTCTTCTATAAATTCTTTCAGAATTTTTTCTTAAATTTCTTGAATTTCTTAAAAAAAACCTGCCTAAGATTTATTCGGAAACTTCTCGGTGAATTCCTTTGTAAAATCTCACAGTAATTAGTGTTAACCTTTCTTCAGAAATTCATTTGAGTATTGCATTAGAAAATCCTCCATGAAAACTTTTTTAATTTCCCAAAAGGATTCTTCCTTCAGAGGTTTAAAAAAAACTTTTCGGGATTCATTTGAAATTCCAACCGGAGTTCCTTAAGAAATTCCTAGGGTAGTTCTTTCAGAAATGTATCAAGCCATTCTTACAAAAATTCCTCAGATTTCTCTAGAGTTCTTCTAGAAATTCTACTAAAAAATCCCAAGCATTTCTTTTGAAAACTCTCCATAGATTTAGCTAGTTTTTTATCCGTTGATTTTTTTGGAAAATTCATCAGGGAGTCTTCAACATCCCCTCTGGGATTATTTTGGAAAACGTTCACCGGGTTCCATCAGAATCTCCCCACCTTATTCCTCTAAAAAAACCCTTCAAGGAATTCTTGAAAAAAATCTTCCAGGGACTCCCTAAGAAATTCTTTTAAGAATTTCATCAGAAATTCAACTTGAAAACTTTCATTGATTGTTAATGTTTCCTTCACATTTTGTTTCCTTCACATTTTGTTTCTCCATTTGAAATGTCCGGAAGACAATTGTTGGGAATTTCTCCAGAGATTTTTTTAATGGTCTAGCAGAAATTCCACTTGTTCTGCACAATTTAAAGCAGAGATTAACAATACATGAGTTTTCTGAGTAATAATGTTATTTTTCTCAGCATCTCCTAAAAGTTCTTCTCCAAGAATATCTGTTGGAATTTCATCACAGATTCTCATTCAGAAATAGTCCCAAGAATTTCTACAAGGATTTCCTGGAAATTTCTCAATAGATTTTTTCATGAATATATTGCAAAATATAAATAACCGGTTTTCAATTTTATTTGCCTGATGTACACCCCGAACTTACAGAAAAACGTCCAAGGAATTCATTTAAAAAGTGTTCAAGATTTTTTTAGAGGGTCTTCTCGAGGAACTTTTCTAAAATATTTCGAAATGTTTTATTTTTAATATTTCACCAGACGTTTCACAAAAAGTTTTTACAGGTATTCTTCCAGAAATATCCACGGGAAATCCTTCAGCAACTCATCTTGAATTCCTTGAGCTATTCCTCCAGAAATTACTTCAAGCATTCCTAATCAGATATGTACATGAAGTATTCTATAAATTTCATCAGAAAGTCTACCAGGGGACAACTTCTTAAGCTTTTCCAGACATTCTTCAGAAAAAAACCCGGAAACTCCTTCGATATTTCATTTTCATTAAGAATTTCGTTAATTTTTTTGACATTTTTTGGCATTCGAGCAAATGACCCGCAATCTTCTGAAATATCTGCTGAAATTCCTTCAGAGTTTCTTCTACAAATTTAATATGATCTTATTTTTATGTGTGTTTCATAACAACATTGCTTCAGAAATGTTTCTATAATTGACTATAAAATTTCATGTTGAGGATCTTCCCGAAATTTCTCCAAGAATTCCTTTTGAAAAATTGCAATGAGTTTCCTCAGCAATTTTTTTAAAAATTTGTTTAAAAAACCGTGCATGGAAGGAAAGCATCCACGCATTCTTTCAGAAATGCTTTCAATAATTCCTTATCAAAAAAAAGGTTTCCTCCAGAAATTTCTTCATGATTTTTTTGAAAATCTTCCAAGTACTCTTCTGGAAATTCATCCAAAGATTCCTACAAACAATTTTCCAGGAATTCTATTAGCGTCGAAATTCTTTAACAGATTCCTAAAAAAAAATGTCCAAGGATTCCCTCAAGAAATGTACTATGGAATCCTTCCAAAATTACTCAGTGAATTCCTTTAAAATTACTCCAGGACTTCAGTCTTATAATATACCAAGGTTTCAAATCAACTTTCATGGGTCAATTTCCATGGGTTTCTTCTGAAACCATGAGAGGGATTACTTTGGAGTTTTTTAGGGGTTTCTTCAGAATGTTTTGCTTCAGATTTTTTTCTCAAAGATTTGCTTCATAAATTCGCCCAGTGGTTTCTTCAGAAAATCTACCGGAGATTCATTCGGAAATTTCTACATGTATTTCTTCAAGATGCCCACCAGAGATTTATTGCGGAATTGCTCTAGAGGTTCCATTTCAAACTCCCACTGGAATGTGTCCAGGATTTTTTTTTTTGAAATTCCTCCTGAAAACCCAGCAGTAATTTCTTCAGAGATTATAGAATTATTACTTCCAAAGATTCAGGCAAAAATTCTTCCAGATAATTCTACAGGAGCTCATACAGAAAATTCCTCCGGATTTCTACCAGATATTCATTATTCTCCCATGTATTTCCCCAAAAATTTGTCCAGCATTTCCTCCAAGGATAATCTTTAAATTTCTCAGCGAATTTATTCTGAAATATTTTCTCAAGGAATTTCAACAGGATTTCCTTAAGAAATATCTCAAGAGTTGATTTTTTGTGGGGATCTTCACAGAAGCATATCTACGCGTTTGTCCAGGTATTCCTACAGTAATCCCTTTTAAAGTTTGTTCACAGATTACCTCAATGATAATTTCGGAAAATTGGCAAAGAATTTTGTTCGAGGATGTCTTTTGGATTTTTCTTAAAAATCCTCAGTGCCGAAGGTTTCCCGAGGAATTTTTCCCGGTATTTTTCCAGGAAGTTCGTCGGAAATTTCTCCTGGGATTCCTCCAAGAATATCCCTGGGATTTCTTAAGATAATCATTCAAGAATACTTCTTTAGGTTTATACAGGGATTCTTCAGAAATTTCTTTATGAATTCCTTCAGCCGTTCCTCGTCGGATTGCTTCTGGAATTCTTTGAATGATTATTTCAAAAACCCCTTGCTGATATTCCTGAGTGATTTATTCAGAAATATCAGTAAGAGATTTTTTCAAAGTTATTCCGTGTAGTTTTTCAAAAATTCCATTACATTTTCTCTAAAGATCCGACGGTGTTCTTCAGAGATTCTTGCAGAAACTCCCACAATAAATTTATTTAGATAATGCTCCTGCATTTCCGCCAGTACTATCTCCTGGGATTCCATAAAAAATACAGGAATTGCTTTATATATTCTAAGCACAATAATATTTTGTTTTTTTTTCCAAAAGTTTTTTTTAATAATTCCACAAGAATTTTGGAAAGAAATTCCTGGAGAATTGTTTGAAAGAGTCCCTTTAAAAACTTCTGGTAATATCTTTGAAGATTCCTTAAATATAAAACAAATGAAAAAAAAAATCTGACGAAATTCCTTAAGTTATCCCCGGAGGATTTTCTGGATAAATTTGTTGGAGAATATCCGAAAAAAACTTCTGCAGAAACTCTGGAAGTAATTCCGAGAAAAATTGCTTGAGAAATTTTTGGAAGGTTTCCTGGAGAAATCTGTAGAGGGATTGCTGAAGGAATCTCTTGAAAAATATCCGCAGAAATCCTGGTAGAAGTTGCAGAAAAAGTTGCTGAGGGAATTCTTTTAAAAATCACTCAAATCCTCCTAGAGATTACACCCCCCTGTTGGGGAAACAAGGCCACTGCGTCCAATAAGCTAAACTTTTGTGACAGAATAGAATTCTTCTGGAGGAATTCTTAGAATAGAGAAATTTATGAATAAAGTAGAATACAAAAACCCCTGAAGGTTGAAATTACTGAAGGAAATCTTGCACCAACAAAAAAAATATGGAGTAATTCTTCAGAGAACCACTGAAGAAATTTCTGAAAAAATAGGAATTTTTGGGAAAAAAATCCTGGAAGAACTGGAAACCCCTCTGCAGGCAATTATTGACGAATTTCTTGAAAAAATCTTTGAGTAATACCAAGGAAAAGGTTTTGTAGTAACTTCTGCAGGAGTTGCTGAGAGTTTCTTTGAAGAAATTCCTAAAGCACCACCAGTAAAATTTCAGAAAGAATCTCAGAGGAAACTTTTTCCAAAAATTTTTACTTTATTTCTCACAATTTTAATTGCGGAGAAAATCCATAAATTTATCGTTAAACTTTTTTGTAAAATTTCAAAAATATTTTTTTTATTTTTTTCTCAGCTATCCTTTTTTGAATTAGGATCAAACAATTAGTTGAAATCTCCTGCAGTACAGTTTCAAAATGTTCTTCATGGATATATGTAGGAATGCTTACACGATATCAGCAAGACAATATCACAAGGACTATAAATTTTAAAATATATCAAGGAATAAATTTCAAATTTATTCATTTTTTTTTGTCTTTATTTAAGAGATTTTCAGCTTTTGAGAATTCAAACATTTCTTCAGAAGAAAACCTACATTTTGACAAAATAGTTTTTAGAAGTTTTGCCCGACATGTACACAAGATAACAGTGGAATATTGATAAAAAAATATGGAAAGAATTTATCAAAAACAATTGCGAGGAATTTATCAAAGATTCTTCAAAGTTGCTGCTCATTACAAATATCAGTAATGCTGAACAAAAGTATTTTAAAGTGGTCATGCAAACGGTTTTTGCAAAATCAATGAACAATGTACTTCAGAATAACTAGGGATAACTCCTCATGCAAAGCATTTTAGTTATATTACAATCAATGGAACCATAGAGTATCTTATAAACAATTTCAAAATTCTCTGTGATAGTTCCATAGAACTTCTAGTTTTTTTTTCATTAAATAGAACTGTGACTACCCAACCCAAGTAATATTTTGATGACCAATTAGTCTTCAAGAAGTTTTGAGAACCAAAACAAAACCAAATATTTTTTATTTTGGTTTTATGATGGTTTTAAGAAACACTTGTAGTCTATTTTAAAATAAAATGTTACTTGGTAAGTAACATTTTTAAGTCATTTTGACTAGCAGAGGTTCTTGGACCAACATGAATCCAAAAGAAAAGTTATAAAATTTCATGACGGTTCTTAAAACCTGTACAAGACTAATTGGCCATCAAAATGTTACTTAGGAAACTTGTGAGCTCAACCCTTCGAGAACATTTAGCAATGCAACATACCCTTAAACTCCTTCTATAAAACCCGTCTATCTGTCTACGCTACATCTTCTACTACGGCTCTAAATACGAACTGCTTCCGATTAAAATTCCTATCAAAAAATTGTGTGATTGTAAAATTTGTCTGAACTCGTGTGGTCGATTGGTGAGTGCATTAGTAAAATTAGAGCTTCGAAAAAACCGGTTCCGGTGGGCTATTGTATGTGTGTTAAAAATTGGACTTTACCGTTTCCTATACGATTACACTTTGTTGTCCCGTTTTTGTTTTCTGATTTTGTTATTCGACGTTTGGCTAGTATCAATTACAAGGTACATATTTTCTTCTCTTTTTTTTCAAGGGGTATCGATATTCCTAGTTTTATCATATTTTCGTCGACAGATGCTTATTTTGTTTTGTTTCTTTAACATGGTCTACATATCTTTTCGTCTTCTTCTTCTTCTTCGAGTAAACATTGAGTTCTTCCATCAGGATATTTGAGGTTTTATGAGAAAATGGTACAAGAGTGAAAGAGATGCTAAGAAGGGGTATGCTTTTAGTATAGTTGAGCAGAGGTTCTCCTAACAGTTACAAGGTGAGGAAATGGATTGTGGAAACAGTTAATACATAATGACTATAACGAACAAGGTGGTTATGGATTTTCCCTTCCAGTCCCATTTTCGGTGCGCAGCACCACAGCTAATCACATTCAACGACGACCACCGACCACCACCACCGATGTGTCGGCGGGTACCTATCTAGACAGTCCGGCCGGGTTGGGGATCGGATTACATATAAGCCGGTTTCATTTTGTACGCTCGTTTCCAAATTTCACACAGACACACGGTGCTGTGGAACCGGTAGAAGATGGCCAGCGGCATGGAGACGTGCGTGATGATGGTCCACGCCCAGAGGCCGTAGAAGTGCAGCTGGATTGGGTGCGACTCGGCCCGGGACTTTTCCAGCGTGTTGATGGCCCACATGGCTAAATTGCTGACCAGCAGGAAGGTCACGATCTCCCGGCCGGGTTTCTTTCGTATGTGCTCCTGGGTGGCAGCCGATCGCCGGCTGGCGTCCAGAATGAACATGGTTTGGCAGGCGGTTTCCACCAGCGATGCCAGGGCAGTGATAAGGACTAGAACGGTGTCCCTTCGCATCATGAACTGGCCGCCGATGACGGTGAAGGTACTGTAGAGGAACGATCCGGTTTGACCTCCAACCAGCAGAATGTCATCCAGGCTGAAACTCCGGAATGCGTCGTACTGCATGTGTCGGACTTGGATCATCCCTATTAGGGTTGCGGCGGTCGTTGTACCATACAGGGTCAGCTCACAGATGTTCACCTCGGTGACGGCTAGATTGACGAACTCAGGCCTTGAAATCAGTACGAAGAACAGAATCAACGAGATGATGGTCAGAACCAGGATCAGAATCCCGATGAAAAGCCCCTTGTGAGCTCCGGCGCAATCAACCGAGTAGTGATGGGGTGATCTCTTTAGTGGATGCAGCTCTTGTCGCTGCGGTGGATCTGTCTGAGGTCGGCTGATGCTTCGCCACATCACGTACAGAATGGCCGCACAGATCAGTGAGTATTCGATTGTGCAGGGAAACAGGAATGGCGAGGCATCCTGCACGAGGGTTCCGATGATGTTGGACCGCCGACACTCAAAGATATTGTGCGGGCCTTTGAGCCCTCGAGCTACTCGGAGATGTGCCACGGTGTCGGCTGGGTGAGGGATCATTTTGTGACCTGAAAAAGTAACGAATAAGATTAGTTGTGTTACATTTTTTTCAATGTTTTTGTTTCAAGAAAAGGAGAATGCTATTCTACAACTGAAATTGAAAAATTGATATCTCAGAGAAAGATTTCGGAACGACATCCAAGAATTAGAACTGAATTCTACTACGTAGTTGTACAAAATTCAAACTCTTTCCTTCTCTTGGTAAAACGTCCAAATTGGGAAAGCATCTGCTTCTTAGTTAAGAGTTTCATGAACTATTTCCATAGGCATTTTTTGTCGATGGACCTTGCTTACATTCGTTCATTGGGTGTCCGGCCATTTGTCCGAATGTGTTTTGGCCGAACGTCATTTAGCCGAATGCCATCTGGCCGAATGGGTCGTTCGGCCGAATGGCGTTTGGCCAAATTATTGTCAAAAGAATTCAGAGTAAGTTTTTGATATTCCAACTGCTAATGTGATCCTCAGAAATATTTCTGATAATAAACTGCCAACATTTTATCAAAGATTGTTCCTTCTTTGAGTCATAGGCTGTTCTTTTGAGTTGTATGAACAGGGACATGGTCACTTAAGTTCATCATTCATTTTTCGGCTGAATGTTGTTCGGCCAAATAACCTGGAAACCGTTTATCGCATGGCCTAAGAAGTCGAACAAAACTACGAAAGTCTTAGAGTGTAGAACACTGTGACAGGGTGTGAGCTTGAGCTTGATTGAACACCCGTTAATGCTCTTCCAGTACATATTGCCAGCTACACTCACACAAGAGAACCGCTGCCGGGGACTAGCAGGCAATTTCTGCGTGTGAGTGTTAGTGATTTTCTTTTTGTAGGTGACAATGACGCCTGCCACGTCAGGTTGCACGATATTGTGAGGAAGAGGAAGAAAGTGATTGTTGAAATCGATGGTATCTACATCAGACCGCGAGTATAGCTCTACGTCTGTACAAATTCATGCGGATGCCGAAGTGTTGGTGAAATATGTTTGGCAGAGGGTTCACACTTTGGTACATAAATGCCAGGCGTAAGATGAAGAATTAGTATGTTTATTATTCTGAATCTGAAGGTTCGTTATCTACCAGATGGACACTGTGCTGTGAATGTTGGAAGGAAGGAAAACGGATTTTTTCAACCTATTTCTGGTTCTAGTGATGGCTATTGACAAGCATATGAATATACATGAGTTGCATATATTAGAGGAGGGAGAAAGTACATAGAAAGACACAAAGTAGGAGGAAATGGACGGGCCAGAGATTGAACCCAGGACCAGTCTTGTTAGAGATCACAGTCATTTGAACGTTTTAGTCGATATTCGGCCTCCTTTGTCTCCGACATTTTGCACAAAAAGTCAAACGAATGCGCTTCACCACGATAGCGTCTTCGGGAGACGGTTCGGTTTTTATTATTCCTGTGTTCTTCCATAATGAGAGCTGTGTTGGCCAAATGTGTGCGGTATTCAATGCAACATGCAAGAATAAACTAATACTAACATTCATAATCGGAATTGGCTGTAAATATATGCGAAAATCTAGAATTAGACAAATGTCATCGTGTCAGATGACAATGATTTGACGCTTTCTTATGTTTGTTGAACTTTGTTTTACCGCTCGTGTTGTGTGCAAGAGGTAAAGGTAGCGCACGAATGTAACAAAGCAAGCTGACACTCGACTGCGGCAACGAAATGAAGGTAGTGAAAAATGTCGAATGTTTACAAGACTGCCTAGGACCTTCTGCAAACGAATCGGAAGCGGCAGCCACCACAAAACATGTTTATAAAAGGATATAATTCAACGGAAGCCGAATAGATAAATCGAACTATTCAACATTTCTCCCACTTTGACCGGTGCTTATTTAAGTTATACACGCAATGTTGTTTTATCGTCAAAAAGAATAAATGAACACTTACCTACAAGGAAGATATTCCAATATACACAACTTGTTGCTCCTGAAGGAATCACAGCAGGAGCTCCTGGAAGAATCTTACCAGAAAGTCATAAATTAGCACACCTTTAAACCCGGAAGGGGTTCAACCGTGGCTGCACAAAGTAAGCATCGAGTTTCAAAAAAATACGTCCACAAAGAACCCGAGATGGCTGGAACGTTGACCCCTTCATCATCTTCAAATGTCCGAGAAGCACCTCCCGCTGCTTCGGTACCAGGTGCCGAACCTCTCACCATCTCAACCAAACCATCAAACAGCAGAGCACATGCCGGCCCACTCCGATCCAAGGTCGTCTATTCAACATTGTCTCGCAGCAGCCGCTCCTTGAGCGCTTCTCCTTCAGTTTGGGGAAATCCAGGACGCAGCACCCACTGGATGACGGCAATCGCTTTTCTACACCAGGGATTATGGGATTCACTCAGACCATCTTCGAATGGCAACTCTCCAGCCGTTCCTAGCGGGACTAAAGCAACGCCACTATCAATCCACATCGCCATAATAAAAAAAAACTCACCTCTAGCTTGAGCTATCCGATTCCATACCAGACTTCTGGATCGTAAGGTTGGACCGGTGTGACTTTGATGGAGGGGTAGTTGCCATCGACTTGCGGTCTAACATCAGCAGACACCTGCTGACGACCTCTCTGATAAACTTCGTCAGATCCTCACAAGCTCACTCTGTGTCAGAGGTAGTTCTAATATAGTCTTAGGCAAGATATCTTAGTGCAAGGAACGAAGCGTTGGGAAGCATTCTCTGCCACCAAAACGGAAGAATCCTTTAACAGGGGTCGGAGGGGGGTTCGGACGTTACCACTTGGTTGAGCCGATTTGAGGCCGACTCCATCCTCGACGTTTTCTTCACCAACAGGGTGTACCATATGAAAAAAATTTAATTCAAGCGTGAACTGTAATGTTTTTATTATTTTAGATAAATAAATCGAAAAAAAAAAAAAAACATAGCAAGCAGCATCTTCTAGCAGATTGTCTACCAGAATCTCAGCTCGAACCACTTACCGATGGTGGCCAAAGTTGGCTCCCTGGTCAACTGGCATTCGACCACTCACTCGTACCCTCAAGTCGACTGGGGGCAGTTGCAGCGGTATGTCAATCACTGCTCAAAGTATTCGTGCAGATGCCCTGAAATTCACCGTGCGTCTTTGCATATTTTTATGAAATCCATACCAACCCTAACGACGAAGAGCACTCGACACGCCTGAAGACATCAACTGGCAGCATCGAGGCGAATATCTCCTTGACCCGAGAACAGCATGTACTGAAGTCCCGTCCGGCGAGTAACACTTTCACCTTTGATAGACTTAACAAAAACCTCATTCGTTTGTGCAACACCACTTCGCTGGCACAGCGAACAAGAATAAGGTCCTCAGCTCGTTACCATGCAACTCCGATCCCTACCTCCAAGTTGGAACCGCCCGGGATACGAGCCACCTGAGGGAAGATCGTCTCCGGTGTTCCCACCGTTTGCAGGCAGGGACGAGGGTTATGCTTAGGCATTTTACTGGGTCCCTGCGGACAGTAAACCACATGGTGTAAGGCCATGCAAGCCGGCCTTAAAAAAACCCGCATCGAATAATCCACAAAAGCATACAAACCGAGACCCATGGCAACGCCCTGCGAACAAAAATTACTTGCGATAGGAAGCTTGATACGTGAAACTGCAGATCCCTTTATTTCATTGAGAGCACCTGCATACTTGCCGATATACTGAAGGACCGCGGGTTCGGAATTGTGGCGCTGCAGGAGGCGCGTTGGACAGGAGCTCAACGGTGCGAACGTTTAGAGGGAATCATACCATCTACCAGAGCTGTGGCAACAAATGCGAGCTGGGAACAGCTTTTATAGTTATGGGCGTAAAGACCTCACGTAAGACACGAAGCCCGGATGACCACTACCTAGTCATGGTCAAAATGCACCAAAAACTCTCCGTGATCATTAACCGACGACGGTCAACTCGATGTAATCTGGAGCGACTGAAGCCTCAAATACAATGACGACGGCAAAACGGCAAGAATGGAACGGCAAATTCCCAAATGTATGGAGTTCTGAACAGTTGCTTACAATGCATTGAAATATGACAGCGCAGCGATGGCAACGGCACTGTACTCAAACGCACTTTCATCCAAAAGTCTGGAAAAATGCAAAACGGTAGGAACGACAGAAACGAATCAAAATATTGGCTTCTTCTTTTTGTCATTTTATTTATGATAAGTGCGCTATGTTTTCATCAGTTGGAAGATAGAAGTTTCTGGTTGAATTTTAAATCAAAAATCTTCCAGGATTTCTACGGATATATCTCAAAGATTCCATTCAAGAATTTATCCGGAAATTGCCCCAAATTCATTCCGACCCTAAATCCATAAAGTGCTTCGAAAATCATATTGCCGAAGTATTCTTCATGAAATATTCAAAGAATCCCTCCAGTAGTTCTTTCCTGGGTTTCCTGTGGGGGGTTTTCAGAGATTTCACGTTTTATCCAGTAAATCCTGCCTGAATTTAACAAATAGTTTTTTTTATGTGGTTCCTCAAGGAGTTCCTTTCAGTATTTTTGCAGTTCTGCGCGGAAATCTTTGATGATTTTTTTTCCAAGATTTCTCCAGGAAGTTCTTCCTCTTTGGATTTTTTCAGGACGTCCTCTATGGATTTCTCGAGAAATTTGGAGGAACCTCGGGAAAATTTTCTGGAGGTATTCCAGGAAGAATCACTAGAGGAAAACCTGCAGTATTACCTAACGGGATTCCTGCAGCAATTCATACAGGAATTCTCAGACACATTTCCAAAAGAATTCCTGGAGGAATTTATACAGAAATTCCTATAGGAATTCCTGGAGGAATTCCTAGCTAAATTCCTGGAGGAATTCCTGGAAAAAATCTTAGAGGAATTGCTGGAGAAATTCCTACAGAAGTTCCTGAAGGTCCCAAAGGATTTTTGGAGGAATTCCAAGAGGAATCTCTGGAAAAAATCTTAGAGGAATCTGGTGGACTTCCTGGTGGAATCCCGGGGGAATTCTTGGAGGAATGCCGAGAAAAATTTCTGCTGGTATCCTGAGAGGGATTACTGGAGGAATCCAGGGATGATTTCCTGAAACATATACCGGAGTTTTTATATCAGATTCTGATTTATCGACCGTATTCTTATCATTTTATGGCTATATCGATCTTTTTCTACTCAGAGTGTAAGGGAGTAGAGATCAAAGTGGATAATGAAATGATAGATATAGCCATAAAATAATTGAGTTATAAATAGAATACGGTCAATAAATCAGAATCTGATATAAAAAGTTTGGCTTAAAAAGAAAAGTGTTCTATCCAATAAGATCGAATAAAACAAATTGGAAGAACACGCCGCGATATAGGCATACTCCTATGAACGGAGTGCGAATTCCGAAAAAGCTACCGATCGATAGAATTTGTGATGAAAACAGAACAATACATAGGCAGTCGGGTGCCTGAAACTTTTGCCAGTCTTGGTAAGGTGGTATGAACTACCAACCAAGCCGATCTGTTTAAAAGCACAGGTCGCACGGCAGAAGTTTCACGCATTCGATGTATTCGTTCAATACATGGCCTACTTGCCTAATTTCACCTTCTATAAAATTTTCACACTTGTTCGCTACCTAGCGAATTCTATGATATCTATCATTTCATTATCCACTTTGATCTCTACTCCCTTATACTTATGAGTAGAAAGAGGCCGATATAGCCACAAAACCATCAAGTTAATTATAGAATACGGTCGATAAATCAGTACATGACATGTATTTTTACATTCCAAATAACTTTGTAGAAGACGCAAAAAATCTAAAAAATCCCGTTAAAAAGGTATGATGAAATATATGATTTCTAGGGGTCATGCACATACAACGCAATATATCTCGTAAAGTATGAGATTCAGCATTATGGCGTCTTTGACAAAGTTGTTCAAAACTGCATTTTACACTACTTTGTTGAAGACATCAAACGTCTATCTGCATTTTTCGAAAAAAATATTTTTTCATCTCACTTATAGGTGGATTGATCATTCAACTCTTTATGTCAAAAGAAGCGCCTTGTCTAATGTAGAAACTTCTCCGAAGAAACTATATCGCAAAAATCATCGGTTGAAACGTTATTAAAAAAGCTCGCGAAATCGGCAAAATAAAACACTGCGGATTTTTCAGAAACTCCTACAGAAATTCCTTCAGAAAATTTTCCGGAGAGGCTTTCAGGAAGTTGTTTTAGATATTTGTTGCAAAATTTGCTAAAATATAATTCCTTAAATATTGCTACAAATATTAAAAAGGTTATTGATTTAAAACAAACTTAGTCTTTAGTAGATTCTTTAAAAATTTCCTCCGGTGATTATGACAGAAAATCTTCGTCGTGTTGCTGCAGAAACTCTTCTTAGATTTTGAATATAAATTTATGCTAAAACAATTTCATATTTTTTTTCAGAATATCTTTCAGAAACGTCTCCAGGTATTCAATCAAGATTTTCCAAAGAAAATATCCATAGATTATTTTGTCAAGTTCTTTAGGAATTTCCTCAGAAATCTCCTCACAAATTCATTTTAGAAATCTTTCACGAATTCCTTCAGTAATTTCTCTAGCGATTACCTGAAAAATCTTCCAGGGATTCTTCGAGAAACTCGTGTAGGAAATTATTAAGAAATTGTTCATGGTGTTCCTACACAACATCTTCCAAGGATTCCTTTAAAACCATTAATTCGTCGAGAAATTCATCTACAAATTCCTTCAGAAATTTCTCTAGAGGTTCCGCTGGGACTTTTTCCACAAACTCTCTTAGAAAATCTCTCATGGATTGTTTCCAAAATTTAAACATTTTTAGAAAATCGCCTAGAGTCATAAAAATCGTCATAAAATCTTCCACGGATTCATTTAAAAATGTCTTCTTGAATTCTCTATGATAATCTCACATGGATTTCTTTAAAAGTTTATTCGCAAATCTCGTTAAAACTTCTTCAGATTTTCCTTTTTAAATTTTTCTAGAGATTCTCTAGAAATTTCATTAAGTGTTCCGCCAGAAAAATTTCACAGATTCCTTCAGGATTTTTTTGTGGCGGTTCCTGACCTCGTTTAGGAATTTCCCCAATGCTTGCATATATGATCTTGCATGGATTCCTTTGAAAAAATTCAAAATCTTTGATTTGAAACTTCTGCAAAAATCTATCCAAAACTTTGTAACAGTTCATTCTGAAAATGCTTTTAAGATTTCCTAAGGATTTCCCCCAGAGAAAATGTTCCACGGATCAATTCTCCCAGGTTTTTTTTTAATAAAATACTCAAGCGATTCAGCCCGATATTACTTCAAGAACTTCTACAGATATTTATCTAAAGATTTTTTAAGAAAGTCTTCACAAAACTCCTTTTAAAAAATCTTCAGAGATGTGCTCAGAATATCTTGATTTTGAAATTCTTTTTAAAAAATCCCCAGTCATTTCTAAGGAAATTCGGCAGGGATTTCATAATGATTTTTTTTTCAAAAATTCTATCGAAAATTCCCATAGTAATACACTCTTAAAAAATTAGAAATTTACACGTGACGTAAACCATCAACGTACGTAAACATTTCATGACTGAATGGTAAATTTGACTCAACTTTACATCCATCATGTAAGTTCGAGTTGGTTGCACAAGATGTCAACAAACTCATCTGACCAGGTAGGTAGAAACAGTTTCACATTTATCGTTCAGCTCACAACTTGCTGATATGGCCGAGAGGTAAAGACTGTGCCTCTCAATCAGCGGACCAGTGTTCGAATCCAGTTCAGTATTTTACATTCATATGTTTTATCTGTCGATTCGGCTCTAGCGATTACTAGCTCGACTTTATTTGTGATAAAAGATGTAAATTTGCGTCAAACGGGCCGCTCCTTTTATGTGCATCCAAGTGAACTTAAATTTACATGAATTTTTCTAAGAGTGTATCTTTAAAAATCTTCTATGGATTCCTTTACGAACCTTCACGAAGTACTACAGGGACTCTATTTCTCCATAGGCTGTTGCATGATTTCTTGCAATTCATTCAGATATTTTCTCAGGAAGTCCTCCACATATTGCTCTCATTTGAAAGTTTTCCTCGGCTTTCTGACGGAATATATTCAGATATCTTCATAGAAACATTCTCGAAATTTCAGCGTAGAATATGATGAGCTTTTTATTGAGAGGTCATTATTTTCTTGTTTTTGCTCTAGAAATCATCACATACTTGTAAACCAGTATGAGATAAATTTTACGATCAATTAGTGTTAAGGAGTTTTTTATTCCAGCAGGAGTTCTTCTACAAAATTTATCAAGAATTTTTTAAGGAACGCTTCTGGACATTTCTACAGGAATTTTCTAGAAAACTTCCAACAGATTCTTCTGGAAGGTCTCCAAAATTTTTTTTTCATAAAATCAGTCATTTCACCAAAGAATCTCTCAGCAATTGTTTCAGAAATTACTATAAAAGATATTCATTGGATATTTTGAAAGATTTTTTTTATTAGAAATTTTAGTATTTTGCAGATGCTTTAGTCTGACACAAATTTCGATTTCTGTTTATGTCATCCCCCCCTCGGATTTTTTTTGTTGTCGAGAAAATTTCTCAACAAATCCGATATCAAACATGCCTAATTGTTTGGATAATTTTTCATCAAATACATTTTTCACCCCCCCCCCCCCTTTGACGAGTCAACGAGGAAAGTGACAAAAGAAGAAAATGAGATTTGTTCCGACCTTACAATGTATTTTTTGAAAGATGTTCAAAACATTTTTTTCAGAAATTTCTTCAGTGGTTCTCCAAAAAATTCACCAGCTTTTTTTTATTTCTATAGGATTTTTGTGTATTCAGAAGTTGTATACATTTTTTTTTTAAGAATTTCTCAAGAGATATACTTAAGATTTCTTGCAAGGATTTCATCCGCAAATTCTCCAAGAATTTCTTCAAGGGATTTCTTCAAGAGTTACACCAGTACATACCTTCGTCGGCGGATTCTGCTGACTTTTTTTCTGAGTTATTCCTCCCAAAATTCCTATACGGTTTTCTCCAAGAATTTTTTTTTCCAGAAATTTCTCAAGCAACTTTACTGATCGGGGATGAACCAGCCTCGGGCTGAAAATCCACATAATAAAGAGCCAATAATAATAATCAAGCAACTTTTGCATAGAACTTTTACATAGAACAACTTCTTGAGTTCATCTAGAAAACCGTGAAATTTTTTTTCTAAGAATCCTCAAAGATATTATCAGAAGCTTTCAAGGCAGTCATACAATTTTTTTTTTTCGAAGAATCTCCTTTAAGGATTCTTTTAAGAATGCTTACGGTTATATTTTGTATATATTTTTGGAAAAACGTTTGTTGGATTTAAACATGGAAGAATATTTCAAGCAATGCCTACTGGAATCCCAGGAGAAATTTCAGAATATAATCCTTGTAGAAATTTGTGCTGGATTCCCTGGAAGAATTTTTGGGGAACTTTTGGGAGAATTCAAAAAGGAATCATTGTAGGGTTTTTGTGGAAATTTTTGAGGAATTTATGAAAATCTCCATCTTTTCGCCATTCTAAAGAAATCCCTAAAATTCTGAAGAAGTTTCAGGAGATATATTTGAAGAAGTTTAAGAGCAATATAACTAGGATTATCTGAAAGTATTCCTGAACGATTTTCTGAAGATATCGTTACTAGAATCCCTGTAGAAATCTCAGGTAGAAGTTATGAATGAATCTCTAGAGCAATATCTGAAGAAATTTTAATGCTATTCATGTAGGAATCCCAGGATGAATTTTAGTTGAACTTTCTGGAGAAGCACCTGAAGAAACTTCTCGCAAAACCTTTAGGGAAATTGCGAAGTTCTATAACAAGTTTGCTTCAGGATTGTTTGAAAGTATTCCTTGAGCAATCTATGAAAGTATTTCTGAAGGATTTCTACATGGAGAAACGTTCAACTGTCAAAATATTGGGTAGCACTGTTGAATGCTCGGTATGCCTTTAAAATGCTGATATAGTGCTAAATTATTGCTTGTATGCATACTGCCTTATCAGCATGTTTAAATAATGCAATTCAAGGGCTTTTATGTATTGTGAATGCTGATGATAGCTTATTTGCAATGTTATTGCTGAATTAAAGCTTGAAAATACTACCAATGCTGATTCGAGACCAATTATAAATGTTTATGGTTACTTGGGAGTACTTTCTTTATAACGTGTTCTCTCAATAATACGAATTTATATTCAAGAAAAACTCAAATGCACCATTAAACAAAATAAATATATTATATTTGAATGATGGAGACATTACTTTGATGAGTGTAAGAAGGGTTCTGTTCATCATAGGTGGATTAAATCAGGTTTTTTTCAGACATTTTCTCAGTGGTTCTCTAAAGAATTCATCCAATTTTTTTTTGTATCAGCAGGATTTCTTTCGGGATTTTTATGTACTACTTCATTCAGAAGTTGAATAGAAAATTCTTCTAAGAATTGCTTCAGAGGTACCCCCAGGGAGCGTCCATAAATGACGTAGCGTTTTAGGGGGTAGTCTAGGACTGTGTGACGAGCCATGTTTTAAATATGGGAAAACATGCAACGAGAGGGGAGGGGGTGTAAAAAATGGCCATAAAACGGACGCTTCCTCAGGAGTTCTTCCAAGGATTCCTCCAGAAAGTTCTCCAGGAAACCCTCAGAAATTTATTGAGGGATTTTTTTTCTAGAATTCCTCCAGTATCTTAGTCTTCCAATTCTGTTCTTTTTACGGTTCCTTTACGGTTTCCTTCATTAAATTCTCAAGAAGTTTTAGAAATACTTCTAGAGTTCTTCTAAGGAGTTTGTTTTAGTATTTTCCAGGCATTCAATCAAGAATTACTCCAGAAAACTTTAACAGTTGCTGTAGGATTTTTTCCAGGAATTCCTCCAGAAAACTTTTATGAATTTCTTCTAGGAATTCTGAAAGGTTTCACCAAAATTTAACGGGATTCCTTCAGACAATTTTTAAGCAGGGATGCGAACACTCACTTGCAAAGAGTTACACTCACTTACTGTTTTCTCAGCTCTGAAGCGTGCAATCAAGAAACGATGTATAGACAACTTCTGCCTTGTGGTTTTGTCTAAAAGTTTGCCGAATAGAGTAGGGGTCATACACGCATACCAAAGTCGTGACAGAGCTGTGAAAGTGACTCTCCACAAGGTGAGTGTAATTTACATTCACCTCGTGAAGAGTTGGCTTCGCAGCTTCCTCACGACTTCGGAGTGCGTATGCGACTCCTACTCTATTGGGCAAACTTTTAGAAAAAACCACAAGGCAGAAGTCGTCCATACATCGTTTCTTAATTACACACTTCAGAGCTGAGAAAACAGCGAGTGAGTGTAACTCTTTGCAAGTGAGTGTTCCCATCCTTGTTTTAAAGGGATTTTTTTAGAAATCCCTTCAGGGATTGTTTCATAAATTCTTCAGAATTTTTTTTGTAGAATTTCTGGAGCATTATTTTTCAATTGAGGAATGGAGGAATATCTGAAACTTTTCTTCTAGGAATCTCTCAATCTCAGAAGATTCATATTTTTAAATGTATAAATTTTATCACGAATAGCTGGAAAAACTCTTGGAGGAACCCTTGAAAGAATTTGAAATTTTTCAAAGAATTGTTTTAATAAATTTCTAAAAAAAAATCCGTTGAGGAATTGTTTGGAATCCTCAAAGTTTCGATAAAGGCTCTAGAGAAACTTTTGAAGGGTTTTGAGAAGCGTTCTTACCAGGAATTTCTGGAATAAACCCTGAACTAATTTCTAATTAAATCGTTATAAGAATCCCCGTAGAAATCTAAGGAAGAACTCATGAATAAATCTCCGGAGGAATATTTGAAGAAATCCCAAGATAAATTTCTAATGAAATTTTACGTGAAATACCTGAAGAAACTTTTCGGTGAATATTTGGGGGAAGGTGAAAGAAACCTTGTACGATTATAAGACCAAATTCCTAAAAAACTCTGACCGAATCTTTGGAAAAAAAATCTAAATGAGTCTGTGATAGATCTTCCAAAAATCCTGGGAGAAATTTTCTGTTTTTATTTAGTTTTATTTTCTGTTTTTCTTTTATTCTGCTCTGGAAAATCATTGCAGCTTTTCTAAAACAAAATCTTGGAGAAATTGTTGGCGGATCCTCAAGAGGAAATTATGAAAAAATAATCTGAGGGAAACAATTTTTGCTTATCTTCTTCCTTTGAAGAATTCCTGAAGTTTCGCAGGATTCTCTTTATTTTTTTATGGAATCATTAAATTATTAATTAAGACGTTCATGGAGTAATTTTTGTTGTAGCATTCCATGCAAGAGTTTCTGGAATAATATTTTGAGAAACGTCAGAGAAATGGACAGTAAAATATCTCAAAAGTAATTTCTGAAATCTCGTAAAAAGTTTCCGAACAAATATTTGAGAGATTTTTTGAATAGCCCGAAGAGAAATGTCTAGTTCTTGAAAAAAAAATATTTCTTTTTCAGGGACAAAATGAAGTTCCCTAAGTTTTCCTAGTTTTTTAAGGGGGTGATTTGAAAATTATAAACTCGAATTTAATTCAGTGATTTGGCGGAATTTTAAATAATAATTCCGAGAAATTTGTAGAACTAATCTCAGGAGGATCACTGCGAAAAATTATGTAAATAACTGGAAATGGCTGGAAAAAACTCGGGACCACGGGACTCCATGGGAAATGTCAGCAATAGATCCTGCAGA
The DNA here is from genome assembly GCF_035046485.1 of Aedes albopictus. Lineage (NCBI taxonomy): Eukaryota > Metazoa > Arthropoda > Insecta > Diptera > Culicidae > Aedes > Aedes albopictus. The sequence continues at coordinate 92,607,940 of NC_085136.1, forward strand.
AACCCTTAAAGGAAAACGGAGAGAATCTCAGAAGAGAGTCCAGAAAAACTTTGAGAGACCTCTCAGGACGACACCGAAAGCAATCTTCTGCGAGAATAGGGGAAAACTTCGAGAGAAATCCCGCGAGAACCTTAAGGAAATATCCCAACTGAAACTCCTATAGAAATTCCGGGAGAAACCTTAGAACAAATCTCACGAAAATTTTGGAAATTTCTTCCTGGCTTCCTGTAAAGAACCCTCATTATAACGGTAAAATATTTGTATTGACAGTTCTTATTACAAACATGTAGTAAAAGCTAACGTCCGAGAGAAGTAAACACTACATATTCAAGAGCTTCTGTATTCATACCAACAATTTAGTTAACTCCATGAGCATTTCTATTGAGAAGATATACACCTAGTAAAGCTAATTGTGGAAACAACTGATTTATTGACAAAAGTATCTCTCTTCGGTTGTCTTCTCACTACGGGGTGATATGTAATAGTATCACCGACGTTTCAACCTACTTCAGGCTTGGGCCTTATTCAGGGACGTTATAGGAATACCAACATTCTAAAAACAGGAGCGCAGTAGGCGTAGCCGCGTGCAGACGTGTTTTGTTTTGCTCGTCGCGTTTCTTTCGCGTTCGCCAATTTTTTTTGTGATTCTGCCGACGGTTTGGCCGGTGCTACGCCATCCGGATAGATTGTATGTGTTTGAATGCCGCTGCTAAAGTAGTTCGGGTTCGGAAACGGTGCTGAAATTCGTTTCGAGAGTGTAGGAATGTGCCGTCTATTACGCGTTTTCACGTAGAGCGGTCAATGGCGCTACGCCTTCCGGTAGTTTTTCATTCCCTATGACTGCAGTTTTATTCCGTGTTTTTTTTTTTTACGTATGTGGTCATTAAACTACCACCATGCCAGCAATGGTTCGCGAGGGATTAGAGAATCATCCAGTGTGGCTCAGCATTCATATTTTCGTGGGAGCTAAAGTGACGTGTGTTCATATGATGACTCACTGCAAGCGCAACGGTGGCGAGACGAAGAGGAAGCCAAGGGGGAGTCGCTGAGCACATCTTTACTAGCGCCAATTATTTTCAGTGTGCCACCGGGTATTGAATTGTGCCTCAGTGTGCCCTGAAGTGCCACTGCTTGATGATTCAGATTTTGCTTGGCAACTACCAAGGAAACCAACTGTTTGTTTTCATTTTGCAGGTCAAATGCACATGGTTGCCTTGTTTTTTCACCCAAACTCAAGTGTCAAAATTGTGCCTCAGAGTGCCTCGGTGTGCCACACAGCGTATAGGACGGTGGTCTTGGCACCTCTTGGCACAATGTTCCAAGCGACTAGCCCCTTGGAGGAAGCCTGACTGCACAATAAAGACGTTGCCTTGGTGATGGCAGCGCTACCTTGGATTGGATGGATTCCGGTGAGAATGTTCCGATTACTTTTACTGAAACAAAATGAACTAAATACGCGCCAGATTCAAAGATTCTCTTTGAATCAGGAAGTGTGTTTGCATTATCATTATCCAAATGATAACGGTAATGTACACATGCGGGGCTTATTGTAAGTGAAAGTGACTTCTGAATGGACGTGTCTCTCCAGCCATTCTGAAATTGGTCTCTGAATCTGCAATAGAGCTATCACATTCTAACTCCCGGACTAAAGCTTTTTGCAAAAGCATCAAAATGATATTGCAGAAAACTTTCTTCCATAATACCACTGCCGGACAGTGGGGGTTAGTTGGATCACACACACACACACACACCAACATTCTAAAAACAATACTCACACTCAGTCTTGTTAGAGATCACAGTAATTGACATTTTCTTGCCGATATTCGGCTACCTTTGTCTCCGACATTCGCAATACAAGCAATCCATCTACCGTACGAAACAAAAATGTCAAACGAATGCACTTGACCACGATTGCGCCTTCGGGAGACGGTTCGGCTTTTGTTATTCATGTCTTCTTCCACAATGAGAGCTGTATTGGCTACATGTGTGTCGTATTTAATTCAACAAGCATTCATAATCGGAATCAGCTGAAATCCATGCCAAAAGCTTGAATTAGACAAATGTCATCGTGCCAGACGACATTGATTTGTCTCTTGTTTATTGATCTTCGTCCTACCGCTCGTGTTGCGTTGTGTCAAGAAAGCATGAAGCACAGAGGACACGATGGACGGACCAGGTGGAGCGTTATTTGGAGATCATTGGGCGTTGCCGAGGATAGAGAGAACCAGCTGCTATCCGAGTATTGTGTCTTTATATTGTTGATTATGTTATGTGTTCTCTTAATCATGATGAACACTAAATAAAAGTGTGTTTGTAGATTACCCTAGTGCTAAAATTCAACGAAAAATCATCAAAATGTCTTCAAAGAATCTCTAAAAAAAACTCTGAATGGAATAACACAAGCATTTGCAACAATCAATCACTCACCCAATCGATGCGATATCCGCAGCGTGCGATTCTCCGGATTGTAGAACGTCAAAATCTCGTGTTTGGTTTCCTGAATCAGCACCGAGAACCACACCGACAGATTGGTCCCGATCATGTGCATCAGTCCGAAGCGAGCCAAAATCTTGTGCCGGTAGACTTTGATTTGCTGCAAAACACGAATCAAACCCGGATCGTTAATCATCGTCGCATTTCTGTGAATCACGGAGTAGCAAAATCAAAGGAGAACGGCGAGACGGGACCGCTCATCTCACAAAAATTCCAACCTTACCTCATTGTTGAGGAATATGAAATACATTTGGATGAAGATGAATGCCATCCGGGTGGCCGGGGTAAGCGCGAGCAGCACGTTGTGGCATTTGGTGTCCCGTTCTAGCTCGAAGTACTGCCCAAACTCCAGGCCCGAGTAGATCATGCTGCCGATGCCGAATGCTGAAAACAAGAGAAAAGCGTTGCTCGTTGGTAAATAATGATCGTGTATCGTTCTTTCGCAACAACGCCACGTACCAACGGCGCCCATCCGCAGGTAGAAGCTGCCGAAGTGCTGGATCCGGGAGGCGGCTGACGACGACAGGGACATTCGTCGCACCGGAATCATGACCTTGGGCTCGGAGCTGACCGTGTCGTCTTCGCTGTCCGATCGTTCGCCGCTGTCGGTGGAACAGGTGGTGCTGGCGCGGTGGATGATCTTCGCTTTGGTGGGAGTCTGGTGGGAGTCTGGAATGTGGAATGTGGGTTTTCATTTTCATGGATGGTCGATTGTGCTGGTGCGGGTGACACGTGATCGAGAGAATGGGGACTTACTTTTCACTGGAGATACGAGGGGCGTTTTTGGGCGGCCCCACAGAAGCGTTGTGTACATGAATAACAGGAATACCATACTGCCTATGTAGAGATATAAATAAAAGCCCTGTGGAGAACGAAATGAGCAGAAAATTTCAATTAGGAATGTGGAATGATGAACTTAGCGAATCCAATTTTCTTTTGGCAAAAGTCTACTATAAACAAATTATTGTTTCTCAATCAATAGTTAGTGGGATTTCGGCTTTCAATCAAAGAACAGCGTTTATTTTCTTATTACATATCATCGCAATTTGCGAAGAAGTTTCTTGTCAATTCAACCCAAAATTCCGAGAATATCTTATTTATTGAATTCTTCCTCGTACCTTCCTGTAATTGTCCTGGAAACACTATGCTACTTCCCTGAAACCAATCAAAGTTCACCTGAAACTCCTCCAAATTCCCTAAGATTCTCTAAAATCGCATGAAAGCCCTTCCCTCACCCAAAATCTACTCTGGAAGTCTCATGCATACCAGAAATACTTCAAAAAATTCCTGAATCTCTCCTGAAACACCGCTACCGTCAACCTTCAAGAAAGCCCTTAACCCTCTGTGTACTCATAGAGGTCATCGAGTCACATTTCCAGAACACATCTCCAGAACTCCACAAACTCCAGAATTCATGAGACCCCCCTTTGTTTCACCCCCTATTTTTGGCTGGTTTATTACTACTTCCCTCCCCACCACTCTCTTCTACCAAGTGTCTTCAAACCCGCTCCCGTCCCACCACTCTTCAACCCATGGCTTTTTGTCTCCTTGTTGGGTCATCTGGGACCACTCATTGCTCCATATGAAATTTCTTCCTCAGAACCTTCTCTTCATTAATCCTTCCTGAGGCTTTTGGTCAAATTTTCGTGTTCTGGGACGTGTTTCCATGGAGCATCGTGGGTTGTTGTTTGGATTTCGCTTACCATATTGGCCATGGAAGATTTTCCAGTGGTATGATGGGGTCTTCAACCATTACGATGGAGCTCGACCAAAAGTGTACGGCGTCGAATTCCAATTCCAGTACTTGAGTGACTTTGGTGTATGAGCGAGCGGCGAGTTGTGCGGCGCACAGTTCAAGTCTGAGGATGTTGCGTCGTTTCAAGGGAGTGACCTGGGATTTTGCTGATATTAGTTGAACCTTCACCGTACCATGTCCAACCACAGTGGGTGCGTGCAACAACCATATGTTACCATGGACGCGTCTGCGGAGCAATGCAACTGCGCCTATACTGCATTTGGTAGAAATATGAATCGATTGACCTTGTAAGCTGCCAATTCGTTGATTTGAAAATGGAACTACTGCCACCGTTCTTGGAGATCCTTGGGTACTTCGTCGTCCCATCCGATCCCTATGAACCAGATACGTTGCATGATGACCTTTGCAATGATGATAACCGAAGAAATGAGTCCTAGGGGGTCGTAGAATTTTGATATGCCCGACTGGATTTTCTTCTTCGTCAGTGGGTCGTGAGTTTCCGTGATGCCAATGTCTAACTTCACGCATTCGAATTCTAGTTCCCAGGTGATGCCCAGCATTTCAACGATTTCGTTCGGATCGAAATTGATGAAGGATTGTGTCTTAATTTGATCTTCAGGAAGTCTTTGGAGAACCTCCAGACGATTATATGTCCATTTCCGTAAGGGAAGTTCGCCTTTGGTCATCAGATCACTCATCTCATTTCGCAAAGTAATAGCTGCTTACACTTTTGTCTTCCTCACCCAAGTAACATTTTGATGACCAATTAATTATGAAGAGGTTTTGAAAACCCCCTTAAAACCAAATATATTTATTTTGGTTTTATGATGGCTGTAAGAACCTCTTCCAGTCTATTTGACTGAAAAATGTTACTTGGGCAATGAAATCATCGACGTAGTAACATGTCGAAATTAGTAGTGCTGCCTTCAGGTAATGTTGTTCTTCGTCCTTGGCGAGTTTCAGGAGTGTTTTGGTTGCCAGATACGATGATGATACCAGTCCATAGGTATACGAAATTGGAAGGTACGAATGGGTTCAGATGTGTTGATCTACACAAGATTTGTTGAAGAGATCTGTCCCGATGGTGTACCGTCTTCTGACGATACATTTTTTTCCATGTCTCCAACCAAAGCCTCAGCATACCTCCGGATATGAAATGCAATGTGTAGAAACTACGACAGAGCCTGCAAGCAGTGCCTCATTTAGTAAGCACCTAAAGTTATCGCCGATCTGTCGAAGACAACCCTTAATTTTAAAGTTGTGCTGGAAGCCTTCAGAACAGGATGATAAGGCAAGTAGAAGCTTCATATGGGTTGTTGTTCTGAATGAAGAACTAACTCCACATGTTACAAGTCAAGGTACTCTTGCAGGAATTTGTGATGAGCCGTTCGATGTTCCTCGTTCCTTTCGAGACTTTTCTTTGAAACGATGTAGGGCCGACGCCTTACATTCTCCCAACATTTGATCGATCATCGGTTTCTTCGGCATTCTGACGACGTATCGCTCGCGTCGTTGTTGCATTGTGGAGCTCCTTGCAACCCTTCTCTTCGATAGAAAGTTGTTTCGAAATCGGTCAGCTCCTTAACTTCCCAGAAGCGTTCTATATAACGACCCAATGCAATGGTTCAGCTGAGGCACAGTTAGAAATGGTGATCCCAGAATGTGATTGATGCGCTTCCGGCTATGACCCACCCAGGGGGAGGTTGGGTTGCAGCAGAGAAGAGAAGGGCATCTCAGAACAAACCTAACACACGAAAAGTGATAAATTTTAAGCGTGAAAAATCGACTCGATTTATTTTGTTTCTACCCATTTCGTTTTCATCGTGTATAAACGTCAAAACAACTGCATGGCTCAAAGTGTATTGATTATTTCAGGTATAATCAAAATTAATTAACAGATGACGTCATATCGATGATTAATTATCTTATTCTTCGAAATTTTGTTTCATTGAGAGCATATCAATTGTTGTTTCGACCACTATTGCAATAATATGGTGCACGTACCAAAGATGTTTTTTTGCAATTGCAGGCTGTTATAAAGCATAATAATGGTGTTTTAACAATTTTTCTTGATTATCATAACGGTTTCATACATATTCCCATCACTATTGTATCGAGTACCCTATTTACGGTTTTAAGAGATAAACAACTTTGACTGTGTCCCCGAAATACATTCTAGTTAAACACATTTTTTTTGCGAATCAGTTTTTGAGTTGGTGTACCTGCCTCCGAAATGCTTTGCTTTTTCGTGTCAACACGGTTGAAATTTTCCGTGTAAAAAGTGTGGCTTCAACCGCTAGGTGTCGCGACCAACAGCATGAAATATTTATCAATTTCTGACTCGGGAGATGGCCTTCTCTTCTCTGGTTGCAGGCACAAATGTCTCAAATGGAGGATAACGTGGCTCTGGAGGCGGTCTTTCGGGTCTCAGACAAATCGAAGGCAGGCAAATAAAAATCCCAGTTTTTATGTAAATGGCGGCCTGGTTTCAGCGAAAATTACCCAGTTATGACCAAGTCTGTCTTACCATACAAATATCCAGCTCACTACTTTCAATCTAGTGCTTGACTGATTGTTTCCTACTGTTTAACATTACTCAAATGTTTAACAGTTTCTGAAAATCGTATCATAAATCACGCTTAAGTAATTCTTGCCAGAAGGCCTGATATTGAGTGTTCCAGGTTAATTTATAAAGTTCCAGTGTGTTTCATGGGGTTTCAGGAGGTTTCAAGGACGTTCTAGTATTGTTCCAGGGGTCTTAGAGTGTTTAAGGGGTCTCCAGTTAGCCTTGTGGATAAAGCTTCGGACCGTCAGTCCAGAGACGGCGGCTTCGATCCCCGTTCGGGTCGGGAACTCTTCTCGACTTCCCTGGGCATAGTGTATAATTATTCTGGCCTCACAATATACAAATTCATGCATTGGCAGGCAAAGAAAGCCTACTATGGAAGTGCTCAAAGAACACAAAGTTGAAGATAAGGCAGGCCAAGTTCTAGTAGTAACGTGGAGCCACAAAGAAGAAGAAGAAGGGTATTTAATGGGCGCTCCGGGGGGTTTCAGGAGGTTGAAGTGGATTTCACGCGCGTTCCGAGAGAAGTTCCAGGGGTGTTCGATGGGGCTTTAGAGACATTTCAGCGGTATTTCAACGAATTGCAGGATGCAGGAGCACTCAAGAGGGTATTTTGGGGTGCTCAGTGGATAAGAATGGGTATGAGCGAGTGGGCGAGTGGGTGTTCCATTCAGTTTCAAATGAACTCCATGGAGTATCAAGGGGTGCCAAGGAATTTCAGTTAGATTTTGAGTTAGATACTTACTTTTCTGAGGCGTTCCAGGATTTTTCTACGGAGGGTTTCAGAAGTTTCCTTGAAATGCCTTGAAACCACTTTGAAAATCTCCTGAAACGTTTTGAACTACCTTCAAATCTCAACGATACATCCCTGGAACTTTCCTGAGAGTATCCTGCAACCTTTTTAAATAACTTCAAAATCCTTCTGAAACAGCACGAAACACGCCTTAAACTCTTCTGAAAGCCTTCTCAAACATTCATGAAAGCCCTCCTGAAGCCTCTTGATACCCCATGGCCATGACAAGCCTTGATACGCCTTGAAACTTCCTAAAACATCAATGAAACACTCTTAGAATCCTGGGAACTTCTCCATAACCCTTCTAAAACTCCCATAAAACTTGAAAGTGCAAATCGGACAAGTTTGTAGCAGATTAATCTAAAATTTTCACAATCACTGTAAACGAACAAACAATTGGAAAGCATCGGTGGACATAAGGTTGATCTGACTTAACCTTTTGGAGCAGTATTATTTTGCCGCTTTGAAAATGAGTGTTATGCTCGATTTCATCGCCGGGATCATATACACTACCCGCCATAAATATGGAATTGAATATTGCAGCACCCTAAAAAGTTTTGCATCACCCTTATCTAAATGTGATTATTTCAGGTTCTTGAGGCACAAATCACTTATGACCCCTTTAATTCTCTTTGAAAATGCAACTCGTACCCACAAACTAATTGGTTCTATGTTTACTCCATCCATTTCTCCTCCTTATTTTGGGTGATGTAAAACTTTTTGAATGTTGCAATACTGAGTATTGCAACGATTCCATATAATTAGCGAGTAGTATATAATCACTTTGGCCCAAAGGGTTAAGGATGCACAAACCTCAAGAAATTGATGGTTCAGGATGCGTTCACCATTTGGATTCTCGACTACCGGTAACGAATGTGTTAATATCTCTTAGGAAACTCAATTAAGAGTGCTTCGCTTCTACCGTGGTGCATAATACCAATTTAAAAATGTGCATCTAGGCAATGCTGGAACCTAAAATGGGTAAAAACGCCATTTCCCTTCCTTCTTATATACCACCGCACAGTGTCTATCTATCACATAACGCCTATAGATTATACAATTTCATAAATAATTTTGATTTGAAATTATTATTGGAAATTTGGTTGAGTTTTTGGGTAGATTTCTTCCCGAATTTATGGCATAGTACCCGCAGAAATTCAAGGAATTCTTGAGGGAATGGCATAAGAATTAGATGAAGAATTTGAAATAGATCTTGAAGGACTTCAAATAGTGTTACTAAAAAGATTTGTTTTTTTTTTATTCTTAATCACTTAAGGTATCTTGATGCATCACTAGGCTTTCAAACAAATCATTGACTTTTTGCATTTCAATGATTGTTTGCCTCGCGTTTTTTGAAGTGATAAAAAACTTGTAATTCTGCAGCAGCGCAGCAGAAAAAGTATCATCGCAATCACTGCGAGTGAGCAAATAGGATGCTACTTTTTCATATGAATATTCGCTTTGGTGGCAGAGAATTATCACTTTGAAATTTCGAGCCACATATCCAACATGGCTGCCGGTGCTGATGATGCCGTAAAAAGCCGTAACCTAATTTACAGCTCTTTTGTCCACTAGGGCACTACGTGAGCGATTCCGATTGGACGCTGCACTTACACATTGTACAGCGCCTAAATGTATGCTTTTCTAATTCAACTATATCGAACTGGTGCCTTTGCGCTGCTTTCACTTTTCTACCCTGTCCATAGTAGAATGATGAGCACGATGATGCTGATGTGTGGCTGCTCTTCCTTTTCCAGTCCAATTGGGGGTCGTCCATTATGAGTTGCGGTTCGCCGATATCTAAAATTCCGAGTACGTTAGAGCTATATGCTCTGAAGAGGGTCAGGTGTCAGCTGCTCTCGGGGGGAAGAGCAACTGACAAAAAATTGCAAGTGCCGGGGCTGGGATCGAACCCATGACCATCCGCTTATAAAGCGAACGTGTGGACCACTGCGCCACGGGCCCCGACTAGATTTGTTTTGTTCGACCGAAAATTTCCGTCAAAAACATTCTATCGAGTAGTGTTTTCAATAAATCTTTTCGGGTCTCCCTTGAGTAAACAGCATAGAATAAGCGAGAGTTAGGGTTATGAATATGGACAGACTCTGGTCTCTATGTTCTATCATATCTCAAGTTCCATGATTTAAAAGGAGTATCCGAGAACCTTCTGGAGTTTAGTGCCATCTGATCTACAAATAAAATCAGTGATCTGTTGGAACATTATGGAAGAAATTTATGCTCACATAACCTCATGTAACTATGTGCTGTCAAGTGGTGAATTCATTGTCAGTTTGAGGATCTCCAAGAACTTCCTTGAGTATAGGACATCGGATCTACTAAGGGGCTGTTCATAAACCACGTAGACTTTGGGGGGGGGGGGGGGGTTGTCTGACCAAAGTCTACGCTCCATACAAATTTCAAATTGTTTGTATGGACAAAGTCTACGAGGGGGGAGGGGGAGGTCTGAGATGGCCAAATTTTGATCTACGTAGTTTATGAGCAACCCCTAACGTATTTGGATGTCTCAAATAGCTTTAGAACTAAGGTTCATACTCACACAGCTTTATTTAAACATTGGTAGTAGCGCTTACCAAAGTAGTGTAAAGTATGTAATATGCTTTAAACACCCGTGAAATTCACCTGAGATCCTCTGAAGCGCCCTATAACCCCTCTGGAATATGCTGAAACGCCTTGAAACGCTCTAAAACGCCTCTAAAACCCCCATGAAACCTCCGTGAGCCCCATAAATTCCCACTGAAACCTCCTCCAGCGCCCAGAAACACATTGAAACTCCTTAAAATGCTATGGAACGATAAGAAATGTCCATGAAACCTCTGTGAAACTAGCCTGAGCACCTCCAAAGTATCCTAAAACATCTCTCAAACGTCCCCTCAAACGTATGCGTTTTAGATTGAAATGCTATAAACGTCTCAGAAATCATCGTGGTGCTCACCTGAAAATCTATAAAGCCCTCGAAGCCACCTGAAACAACTTGAAACGCTTTGGAATATATGAAACGTGTTGCAGTACCTCTGAAACCTACGAGAAGTTCACCTGAGAGCCTATGAAGCCTTCTAAAAGCCCTCTGAAGCCTCCTGAAGCGCCTTAAAACGCTTCCTACCCCCACAATTAAAACTTCCTTGAAAGGATGGTCACAGGCTTCCTTCTTTACATCTGCTAGTCACTTGCCCTGACCAATCTTCTTTGCAGAGCGCTTCAGATGCCTTTCAAATCGGGTTATGGAGTGGTTCCTGGGGGTCTTAGGGGGCTACACAGGCTTTCCGGTGACCTTTAGGAAAGTTTCCTGAACCCCAGGTATCCCTTTTAGGATTAATAATGAGTTCCCGGGGACTTTGAAGGGCATTACGGGCTTTCAGGTGGGCTTCGGAGTTGTTTCATGTGAGTTTCAAAAGCGTTTCAAGGGTTTCACAGGGGTTCCCGAGGATTTCAAGGGCTGCACAAGCTAAATGGTGAGCTTCGGGGTGTGGAGGGGGTGTCAATGTGATTTCAAGGCGTTTCAAGGCTATTGAGGGAGATTAACAAAAGTTCCCGGGGGTTTTAGTAAACTTTACAGGCTTTCAGGAGAGCTTCAAGAGCGTATAAGAATGAAGCTCTTAGAAATAACTAGTTGCATTTGCAGATCCGGTGACCTATACCTAAGGGAGTTTTTGGAGATCATTGAACAGTCATTCAACTACCCACTTGACAGCACACCCGAGCAAAGCTTGACAGCAAATTGAAAACTAATTTTGATGTTGTGATATTGCAAATTATGATAACTCAGGTTGTTGTCATTTTGGTCGTTTTAACGGTTAAAACATCAAAGATGAAAGCAGAAAAATGTTCCGGTAACAGCAAGTTGAAAACAATTCCTGCCATCAGTGATATCAAATTGATAACTATTTTTGCTATCAGAGCGAAAAAATGGAAAAATCGTTAAATGTATAGTTTTTCGAATGATATGAAAACTTAAACGCAATATGTTAATTGCACTGATGGTATAGCATTAGTTGTATTATACAAGGTCGCCTAGAAGTTTTAAAATTACTTAAAAACTTTTATATATATTATAAATTGAAGTGACAGCAATACGAAATCAAAATTTGAAAACAAATTGAATCAAGACAATCTGATATCAAAATGTGATATCAATTTGCTACTGATTGCAAATCGTGTTATCGATTTGCTATCATTTTGTTATTAGACTTTGCTCGGGCAACGCTTCATGGGGCTTTGAAGATCCAATAGCTCTTATTCCAAAAAAAAGATCAGATCAGATCAGAAGATCAGATAGATGTGCATGACTCACCGCATGGTATAGCCAACCATTGCAGCCATTGCAAAATGTATTGGGCTTTGTGATCAAAATTGCGACCCATAGCAGGTCAGGTGTTCTGAACAGTGAACACACCCTTGACACACCCAGTTTTGAAAGATATTTGTTGAAAATCGGCGTGAGAGAGAATTCGATTGCCGTGAGAATAAATGAGAGTTGCGAATACTAGGAGTATGATATGATCAGAAACGCAGTTGCTGAGGATGACCTGGTCGGTTCAGGAAGTTTTCATAGTGGATATATTCTTGACTTCCTTGGGCATAAAGTATCTTCGAGCCTGCCACACGATATTATAACTTTGGAAGTGCTCATAGAACACTAGCTGAGAAGCAGGTTTTGTCCCAGCAGGGACGGTACGCCAAGAAGAAATCGAAATAGAAGATTTTTGAATCGAATCCGGCTGATAGCGGCTAACAGACCTGAATGAAGATCTTCCATCAAGGCTTTGTGCATCGGCGAAATCATTTTTGTGTTTTCAATAAAAAAATCCCGAAAAGCATATACACGCCAAGGTAATTTATTCTATTTTTATTTTTATGATCCAGCTCAACCAGCTCAAGTTCGTCCTCCCTGTCAAACCTGACCGGAAATCTCCAATTGTCCAAGGTCACTGCCGCCACTTTACCCACTAAACAAATCTCGTTATTAACAAATTCACGCCTCTCAACCACCACACATCACTCGAAATAATCCGTCAGTCGATTTTGTTCATCATCACCACTACCCGACCAGAGCACTTACCTCATAAAACGAAGGCGGAATGTAGGTGGAGATAACCTCGGCCATCGGGAAGGCAATCCCCATCACGACCAGCAGCTTCCCGTAGAGCGCCGACAGCGTCGTCGCCAGTGCTTCACCCCTGTCGTGGAGAAAGCGGGAAATATTATGTACCAGATTAAATTAGGGTCGTTAATGGTTAGGGGCTATCGGATGAACTCACGGTTTAACCTCCCGCTGCTGCTGCTGTTGGTGGTAGTAGATCGGTTCGGGGAGTCGCGAAGGTCGTCGGGTGGTGTTCAGGATCGGGTGCAGATGATGGTGGTGGGAATGGTAGAGCACGGCCAGGTGCTGAGTAGTGGTGGAACCGGTCGCGGTGGGTTGTCGCTGCAGGGCTCCGGGGGATGGTTGGGGAGGAGTTGGTGTTGACGAGCCCGGGATGATGACCACGGGATTCGTTTTGACGCTGAGGGTTGGCGTGTGAACTCGCTGGAAGGCCGACGAGGTTGAGGACGAGCCGAGATGCGTTTTGCTTTGGGTTTCCAGCGAGGAGCCGACGCGGGATTCTTCGCTTTGGAGGGGGAAGTCCTGCTGGTGGGGCTGAACGTCGTGGATGAGTTGATGAGCCTGTGGGAATGCTGGAGGTGTTGGTGTGGCGACTCCTGCCAAGTGCTGTGATGATTGACCTGGCGAGGAGTGATTGCTGAATGTTTCCGGCGAGACGATAGCATTCTGAGGCACCGATGGGGATGGCATCAACGGTTGCAGGGGAAGGTCGATGTCCCTGAAATGGAGGAGAAGAATAGTAGGATTAGAAGGTTTGTTGGACACTTTTGAAGTTCTAGATTGATTCGAACCCATTAAACACAATTTGTGGAATGGTACCATTCCGTCTTAACGATTTGATCAGCATAGTCTCCAGAAATCGTCGTCAACAACAGTCAGAAGCTCAAAGTCAACTGACCCAGTCGATTCCGGACTACGAGGACAGTTGCTCCATCTTTGTCATGCCCAGATTACGATCATAAACCAAAACGGAAGAGTCAGTGGATGAATATCATCTCTCTTTTATCGCCCGAGAGCAACAATTGTGTCTACATTAAAAATTGCCATCCCATGGAGACGCTTCATCTTTTTTGTACCAGCAACAGTAGTCTTTGCCCCGCGAGTAATCCAGTCGTCGATTGTCGTAAAATTATGCGAGACATATTTCGTGTATCGACGACCGTATACTTCCACTGTGATGCCCCCGACCTTGCTTCAGGTCAACACTGTTCAGACAAACTACGATTTGCACGCAAATGACCGGCCATCAGCTGTGTAGATGTCCAGCAACACTAGACGTATATACTCGACGATGATGGGCATTTGATGGGGATGGTTTACTTTCATTGGTAGTGTTCATCTCACTTTCCGTTGCCGGCGGCGTCTCGCAATTTTGTAGCCGGATGAAAATTGTCAGCTTCGTAATCATGCATAACTGTATCAAAGTCGCGGATTAAAGAGGAGCGTCGATGAACGAGATAGTCACGTGAATCGGAAATGATCAGAGAAGCTCAGTTAAATCCGAAATACAGATGAACAAACTCACTAACTCATTTTACAATGATTTATTACAAAACTTTTTATATTAAGAAATTTAAAGAGGAATAAGTAAAGCCATTCTTGCCAGAATCCCGATGAAAACTCCATCAAAAATTCCTCCAGGAATATCCATAGGGATTCCTGGAGAAATTTTCGGAGAAATTCCTGGAGGAGTTTCCGGAGGAATTCCTGGAGGAATTTCCGGAGGAATTCCTGGAGGAATTTTCGGAGGAATTCCTGGAGGAATTTCCGGAGGAATTCCTGGAGGAATTTCCGGAGGAATTCCTGGAGGAATTTCCGGAGGAATTCCTGGAGGAATTTCCGGAGGAATTCCTGGAGGAATTTCCGGAGGAATTCCTGGAGGAATTTCCGGAGGAATTCCTGGAGGAATTTCCGGAGGAATTCCTGGAGGAATTTCCGGAGGAATTCCTGGAGGAATTTCCGGAGGAATTCCTGGAGGAATTTCCGGAGGAATTCCTGGAGGAATTTCCGGAGGAATTCCTGGAGGAATTTCCGGAGGAATTCCTGGAGGAATTTCCGGAGGAATTCCTGGAGGAATTTCCGGAGGAATTCCTGGAGGAATTTCCGGAGGAATTCCTGGAGGAATTTCCGGAGGAATTCCTGGAGGAATTTCCGGAGGAATTCCTGGAGGAATTTCCGGAGGAATTCCTGGAGGAATTTCCGGAGGAATTCCTGGAGGAATTTCCGGAGGAATTCCTGGAGGAATTTCCGGAGGAATTCCTGGAGGAATTTCCGGAGGAATTCCTGGAGGAATTTCCGGAGGAATTCCTGGAGGAATTTCCGGAGGAATTCCTGGAGGAATTTCCGGAGGAATTCTTGGAGAAATTTCCGGAGAAATTCCTGGAGGAATTTCCGGAGAAATTCCTGGAGGAATTTCCAGAGAAATTCCTGGAGGAATTTCCGGAGGAATTCCTGGAGGAATTTCCGGAGGAATTCCTGGAGGAATTTCCGGAGGAATTCCTGGAGGAATTTCCGGAGGAATTCCTGGAGGAATTTCCGGAGGAATTCCTGGAGGAATTTCCGGAGGAATTCCTGGAGGAATTTCCGGAGGAATTCCTGGAGGAATTTCCGGAGGAATTCCTGGAGGAATTTCCGGAGGAATTCCTGGAGGAATTTCCGGAGGAATTCCTGGAGGAATTTCCGGAGGAATTCCTGGAGGAATTTCCGGAGGAATTCCTGGAGGAATTTCCGGAGGAATTCCTGGAGGAATTTCCGGAGGAATTCCTGGAGGAATTTCCGGAGGAATTCCTGGAGGAATTTCCGGAGGAATTCCTGGAGGAATTTCCGGAGGAATTCCTGGAGGAATTTCCGGAGGAATTCCTGGAGGAATTTCCGGAGGAATTCCTGGAGGAATTTCCGGAGGAATTCCTGGAGGAATTTCCGGAGGAATTCCTGGAGGAATTTCCGGAGGAATTCCTGGAGGAATTTCCGGAGGAATTCCTGGAGGAATTTCCGAGGGAATTCGTTTAGGAATTTTCGGAGGAATTTTCGAAGAAATTCCAGGAGGAATTTACGGAGGAATTCCTGGAAGAATTTACGGAAAAAAATCCTTGAGGAATTTTCGGGGGAATTCCTGGAGGAATCCCTGGAGGAATTCCTGGAGGAATTTCCGGAGGAATTCCTGGAGGAATTTCCAGAGGAATTCCTGGAGGAATTTCCGGAGGAATTAATGGAGGAATTTCCGGAGGAATTCCTGGAGGAATTTCCGGAGGAATTCCTGGAGGAATTTCCGGAGAAATTCCTGGAGGAATTTCCGGAGGAATTCCTGGAGGAATTTCCGGAGGAATTCCTGGAGGAATTTCCGGAGGAATTCCTGGAGGAATTTCCGGAGGAATTCCTGGAGGAATTTCCGGAGGAATTCCTGGTGGAATTTCTGGAGGAATTCTTAGGGGAATTTCCGGAGGAATTCCTGGAGGAATTTCCGGAGGAATTCCTGGAGAAATTTCCGTATGAATTCCTGGAGGAATTTCCGGAGAAATTGATTGAGGAATTTCCCAAGGAATTTCTGCAGGTATTTCTCAAGAAATTCCTGCAGGATTTTCTCAAAGAATTCCTGCAGGAATTTTTCAAAGAACTCCTGCAGAAATTTCTCAAGGAATTCCTGGAGGAATTTCCCAAAAAAAAAAAAAATCCTGGACAAATTTCTCAAGGAATTTCAGGGGGAATATCCCAAGGAATTCCTGAAGCTGTTTCATAAGAAATTCACAGAGGAATTTCCCGAAGAAATTCCTGAAGAATTTTTTGGATTCCTCCAGGAATCCCTCTGGGAATTCCTCCTGGAATCCCTTTGGGAATTCCTCCAGGAATCCCTCTAGGGATTCCTCCAGGAATCTGTCTGGGAATTCCTCCAGGAATCCCTCTGGGAATTCCTGCAAAAAATTCTCAAGGAATTCCTCCAGGAATACCTCTGGAAATTCCTCCAGGAATTCCTCCAGGGATCCCTCTGGGAATTCCTCCAGGGATCCCTCTGGGAATTCCTCCAGGAATCCCTCTGGGAATTCGTCCTGGAATCCCTCTGGGAATTCCTCCAGGAATCCCTCTGGGAATTCCTCCAGGAATCCCTCTGGGAATTCCTCCAGGAATCCCTCTGGGAATTCCTCCAGGAATCCCTCTGGGAATTCCTCCAGGAATCCCTCTGGGAATTCCTCCAGGAATCCCTCTGGGAATTCCTCCAGGAATCCCTCTGGGAATTCCTCCAGGAATCCCTCTGGGAATTCCTCCAGGAATCCCTCTGGGAATTCCTCCAGGAATCCCTCTGGGAATTCCTCCAGGAATCCCTCTGGGAATTCCTCCAGGAATCCCTCTGGGAATTCCTCCAGGAATCCCTCTGGGAATTCCTCCAGGAATCCCTCTGGGAATTCCTCCAGGAATCCCTCTGGGAATTCCTCCAGGAATCCCTCTGGGAATTCCTCCAGGAATCCCTCTGGGAATTCCTCCAGGAATCCCTCTGGGAATTCCTCCAGGAATCCCTCTGGGAATTCCTCCAGGAATCCCTCTGGGAATTCCTCCAGGAATCCCTCTGGGAATTCCTCCAGGAATCCCTCTGGGAATTCCTCCAGGAATCCCTCTGGGAATTCCTCCAGGAATCCCTCTGGGAATTCCTCCAGGAATCCCTCTGGGAATTCCTCCAGGAATCCCTCTGGGAATTCCTCCAGGAATCCCTCTGGGAATTCCTCCAGGAATCCCTCTGGGAATTCCTCCAGGAATCCCTCTGGGAATTCCTCCAGGAATCCCTCTGGGAATTCCTCCAGGAATCCCTCTGGGAATTCCTCCAGGAATCCCTCTGGGAATTCCTCCAGAAATCCCTCTAGGAATTCCTGCAAAAAATTCTCAAGGAATTCCTCCAGGAATACCTCTGGGAATTCCTCCAGGAATTCCTCTGGGAATTCTTCCAGGAATTACTCCAGGGATCCCTCTGGGAATTCCTCCAGGGATCCCTCTGGGAATTCCTCCAGGAATCCCTCTGGGAATTCCTCCAGGAATCCCTCTGGGAATTCCTCCAGGAATCCCTCTGGGAATTCCTCCAGGAATCCCTCTATGAATTCCTCCAGGAATCCCTCTGGGAATTCCTCTAGGAATCCCTCTGGGAATTCCTCCAGGAATCCCTCTGGGAATTCCTCCAGGAATCCCTCAGGGAATTCCTCCAGGAATCCCTCTGGGAATTCCTCCAGGAATCCCTCTGGAAATTCCTCCAGGAATGCCTCTGGGAATTCCTCCAGGAATGCCTCTGGGAATTCCTCCAGGAATCCCTCTGAAAATTCTTCCAGGAATTCCTCTGGGAATTCCTCCAGGAATCCCTCTGGGAATTCCTCCAGGAATCCCTCATGGAAATCATCCAGGAATCCCTCTGGGAATTCCTCCAGGAATCCCTCTGGGAATTCCTCCAGGAATCCCTCTGGGAATTCCTCCAGGAATCCCTCTGGGAATTCCTCCACGAATTCCTCTGGGAATTCCTCCAGGAATCCCTCTGGAAATTCCTCCAGGAATCCCTCTGGGAATTCCTCCAGGAATCCCTCTGGGAATTCCTCCAGGAATCCCTCTGGGAATTCCTCCAGGAATCCCTCTGGGAATTCCTCCAGGAATCCCTCTGGGAATACCTCCAGGAATCCCTCTGGGAATACCTCCAGGAATCCCTCTGGGAATTCCTCCAGGAATCCCACTGGGAATTCCTCCAGGAATCCCACTGGGAATTCCTCCAGGAATCCCTCTGGGAATTCCTCCAGGAATCCCTCTGGGAATTCCTCCAGGAATCCCTCTGGGAATTCCTCCAGGAATCCCTCTGGGAATTCCTCCAGGAATCCCTCTGGGAATTCCTCCAGGAATCCCTCTGGGAATTCCTCCAGGAATCCCTCTGGGAATTCCTCCAGGAATCCCTCTGGGAATTCCTCCAGGAATCCCTCTGGGAATTCCTCCAGGAATCCCTCTGGGAATTCCTCCAGGAATCCCTCTGGGAATTCTTCCAGGAATCCCTCTGGAAATTCCTCCAGGAATCCCTCTGGCAATTCCTCCAGGAATCCCTCTGGGAATTCCTCCAGGAATCCCTCTGGGAATTCCTCCAGGAATGCCTCTGGGAATTCCTCCAGGAATGCCTCTGGGAATTCCTCCAGGAATCCCTCTGAGAATTCTTCCAGGAATTCCTCTGGGAATTCCTCCAGGAATCCCTCTGGGAATTCCTCCAGGAATCCCTCATGGAAATCATCCAGGAATCCCTCTGGGAATTCCTCCAGGAATCCCTCTGGGAATTCCTCCAGGGATCCCTATGGGAATTCCTCCAGCGATCCCTCTGGGAATTCTTCCAGGAATCCCTCTGGGAATTCCTCCAGGAATCCCTCTGGGAATTCCTCCAGGAATCCCTCTGGGAATTCCTCCAGGAATCCCTCTGGGAATTCCTCCAGGAATCCCTCTGGGAATTCCTCCAGGAATCCTTCTGGGAATTCCTCCAGGAATCTTTCTGGGAATTCGTCCAGGAATCCCTCTGGGAATTCCTCCAGGAATCCCTCTGGGAATTCCTCCAGGAATCCCTCTGGGAATTCCTCCAGGAATCCCTCTGGGAATTCCTCCAGGAATCCCTCTGGGAATTCTTCCAGGAATCCCTCTGGGAATTCCTCCAGGAATCCCTCTGGGAATTCCTCCAGGAATCCCTCTGGGAATTCCTCCAGGAATCCCTCTGGGAATTCCTCCAGGAATCCCTCTGGGAATTCCTCCAGGAATCCCTCTGGGAATTCCTCCAGGAATCCCTCTGGGAATTCCTCCAGGAATCCCTCTGGGAATTCCTCCAGGAATCCCTCTGGGAATTCCTCCAGGAATCCCTCTGGGAATTCCTCCAGGAATCCCTCTGGGAATTCCTCCAGGAATCCCTCTGGGAATTCCTCCAGGAATCCCTCTGGGAATTCCTCCAGGAATCCCTCTGGGAATTCCTCCAGGAATCCCTCTGGGAATTCCTCCAGGAATCCCTCTGGGAATTCCTCCAGGAATCCCTCTGGGAATTCCTCCAGGAATCCTTCTGGGAATTCCTCCAGGAATCCCTCTGGGAATTCCTCCAGGAATCCCTCTGGGAATTCCTCCAGGAATCCCTCTGGGAATTCCTCCAGGAATCCCTCTGGGAATTCCTCCAGGAATCCCTCTGGGAATTCCTCCAGGAATCCTTCTGGGAATTCCTCCAGGAATCTTTCTGGGAATTCGTCCAGGAATCCCTCTGGGAATTCCTCCAGGAATCCCTCTGGGAATGCCTCCAGCCCTCTGGGAATTCCTCCAGGAATCCCTCTGGGAATTCCTCCAGGAATTCCTCGGGGAATTCCTTCATGAATTCATTGGGGAATTCCTCTAAGAAATCCTCTAGGAATTCCTCTGGCAATTAGTCCAGGAATTCTTCTGGCAATTCCTCCGGGAAATCCTATGGGAATTTCACCAGGAATCCCTCTGGGAATTCCTCCAGGAATCCCTCTGGGAATTACTCCAGGAATTCCTCTGGGAATTCCTTCATGATTTCATTGAGGAATTCCTCTAAGAACTCCTCTGGGAAATCCTCCAGGAACTCCTCTGGGAATTCCTCCAGGAATTCCTTTGGGGATTCCTCTTGGAATTTATCTGAGAATTCCTCCAGGAATTCTACTGAAAATTCCTTCAGGAATTTCTATGGGAATTCCTCCAGGAATTCCTCTGGGAATTCCTCCAGGAATTCGTCTGGGAATTCCTGCAGGAATTCCTCTGGGAATTCCTGCAGGAATTCCTCTGGGAATTCCTCCAGGATTCCTCTAGGATCTCCTCCAGGAATTTATTCAGGTTTTCCTCTAGGAATTCCTCCAGGAAATCTCGTAGGGAATATCTATAGAAATTATTCTGGGAATTCCAGTAATTCATCTGGAAACTCCTCCAGATAATTTTCCTGAGAATTCCTTTAGCAATTCCTCTGGGAATTCCTCCAAAAATTCCTCTGGAAATTCCTCCAGGAATTCCTCTGGCAATTCCTCCAGGAATTCCTCTGGCAATTCCTCCAGGAATTCTTCTCTCAATTCCTCCAGGAATTCCTCTGGCAATTCCTCCAGGAATTCCTCTGGCAATTCCTCCAGGAATTCCTTTGGGAATTCTTCCTGGAATTCCTCTGGGAATTCCCCCTTGAATTTATCTGGGCATTCCTCTTGGAATTCCTCCTGGAATTCCTCCTGGAATCCCTTCTGGAATTCCTCTGGGAATTCCTCCTGGAATTCCTCTAGGAATTCTCCTGGAATTCCTCTGGGAATTCTTCCAGGGTTTCCTCTGGAAATTTCTCCAGGATTTCCTCTGGGAATTTCTCCAGGATTTCCTCTGGGAATTCCTCCAGGAATTCCTTCAGGTTTTCCTCTTGGAATTCCTCCAGGAAATCTCGTTGGGAATATCTCTAGAAATTATTCTGGGAATTCCAGCAATTCATCTGGAAACTCCTCCAGATAATTTTCCTGAGAATTCCTTTAGTAATTCCTCTGGGAATTCCTCCAGGAACTACTCTGGGAATTCCTCCAGGAACTCCTCTGGGAATTCCTCCAGGTATTCCTCTTGGAATTCCTCCTGGAATTCCTCTGGAAATTCATCCTGAATTCCTCAGGGAATTCGTCCTGGAATGCCTCTGGGAATTCCTCCTGGAATTCCTCTGGGAATTCCTCCAGGAATTCCTCTGGCAATTCCTCCAGGAATCCCTCTGGGAATTTCTCCAGGAGTTCCTCCAGGAATTCTTCTGGGAATTCCTCCAGGATTTCCTTTGGGAATTTCTCCAGGATTTCCTTTGGGAACACCTCCACGAATTCCTCTGGGAATTCTTCCAGGAACTCCTCTGGGAATTCCTCCAGGAATTCCTCTGGGTATTCCTCCAGGAATTCCTCTGGAAATTCCTGCAAGATTTCCTTTGGCAATTCTTTCAGGAATTCCTCTAGCAATTAATCCAGGAATTCCTCTGGCAATTCCGCCAGGAATTCTTCTTGCAATTCCTCCAGCAATTCCTCTGGGAATTTCTCCAGGAATCCCTCTGGGAATTCCTCCAGGAATCCCTCTGGGAATCACTCCAGGAATCCCTCTGGGAATTCTTCCAAGAATTCCTCTGGGAATTCCTCCATGAATCCATTGGGGAATTCCTGTAAGAATTCCTCTGGGAATTCCTCTGAGAATTCCTCCAGGAATTCCTTTGGGAATTCCTCTGAGAATTCCTCCAGGAATTCCTCTGGGAATTCCTCTTGGAATTCCTCTGGGAATTCCTTCAGGAATTTCTGTGGAAATTCCTTCAGGAATTTCTATGGAAATTCTTCCAGGAATTAATCTGGAAATTCCTCCAGGAATTCCTCTGGGAATTCCTCCAGGATTCCTCTAGGAATTCCTCCAGGAATTCCTCTAGGAATTCCTCCAGGAAATCTATTCTGAATATCTCTAGAAATTATTCTGGGAATTCCAGGAATTCATCTGGAAACTCCTCCAGATAATTTTCCTGAGAATTCCTTTAGTAATTTCTCTGGGAATTCCTCTGGCATTTCCTCCAGGAATTCCTCTGGGAATTTCTCCAGGAGTTCCTCCAAGAATTCCTCTGGAAATTCCTCCAGGATTTCCTTTGGGAATTTCTCCAGGATTTCCTCTGGGAACACCTCCAGGAATTCCTCTGGGAATTCTTCCAGGAACTCCTTTGGGAATTACTCCAGGAATTCCTCTGGGAATTCCTCCAGGAATTCCTTTGAAAATTCCTTTGGCAATTCTTTCAGGAATTCCTCTTGGAATTCCTCCAGGAATTCCTCTAGCAATTCATCCAGGAATTCCTCTGGCAATTCCGCCAGGAATTCTTCTTGCAATTCCTCCAGGAATTCCTCTGGGAATTCCTCTTGGAATTCCTCTGGGAATTCTTCCAGGAATTCCACTGGGAATTCCTTCAGGAATTTCTATGGGAATTCCTTCAGGAATTTCTATGGGAATTCCTCCAGGAATTCCTCTGGGAATTCCTCTTGGAATTCCTCCAGGAATTCCTCTGGGAATTCCTCCAGGATTCCTCTAGGAATTCCTCCAGGAATTCCTCTAGGAATTCCTCCAGGAAATCTCTTTGGGAATATCTCTAGAAATTATTCTGGGAATTCCAGGAATTCATTTGGAAACTCCTCCAGATAATTTTCCTGAGAATTCCTTTAGTAATTCCTCTGGGAATTCCTCCAGGAATTCCTCTGAGAATTCCTCCAGAAATTCCTCTGGGAATTCCTCTAGGAATTCCTCTGGCAATTCCTCCAGGGAATTCCTCTGGGAATTCCTCCTGGAATTCCTATAGGAATTCCTCCTGGAAATGCTCTAGGAATTCCACCAGGAATTCCTCTGAGAATTCTTCCTGGAATTCCTCTGGGAATCTCTTCTGGAATTCCTCTGGAAGTTCCTTCTGGAATTTCTCCTGGATTTCCTCTAGGAATTCTTCCAGGACAAGCTCTAGGAATTCCTCATGGAATTCCTCCTTCCTGAATTTGTTAAAGAATTCTTCTGGACATTCTTATTTTCTTCGCTGAATTTCTGGTGAGATGGATAAATTCATTCCTAGTACTAACATATTTCCGAAGAAAACCTCAAACTTCTTGTTGTTATTATCATTACTGTCATTGGAATCAAATTCGATTCGGTTCAATTTCAAATGAAATCAATTTCTGTTTGTCTTCTCTGGTTGCGAAAACATTCAATTTCCAGAAAGTCCTCTTATTCAGCAATTCTGACGCTGATCAAATGACCATCCTGAATCAACGGTTTTTGGTCAACAAAATCGGATTATGTTTGCAGATATTTTTCCGCATATCTTCCACGTTTTCTCACTCACTCACCACCACCCTCCAATCATTACCTCGTTATAGTCGGAAGGACAAACAACAAGTCCTTCTTCCAAATCAAGCACTGTGTGTGTCGTTCGTTCGGTTGTTGGTGTAACATTCCGATGATGATAATTTTGTTTTTCTTTTTGGCTACCGACCCAATTTCCCATTTCTCAAGAATTGGATTTTCTTTTGGCATATTGCGAAGTTTATCGGTGACGACGTTGGCGGTGCGATGGAAGAGGATGCCGGAAAATCAAATAACAAAACAAGCTGAAGGCGTTCGGTGACAGTCCTGGCGTATCGATATGTGTGATTTTTTGGAAGGGTGCCATTTCTTGACCCAGAACCATGTCATGTCATACCAAACGATGTTTAATGAAAGTTTTCTTTGTGGGTTTTAAATTTAACTGTGGCTTTGCTTAAAAACAGATTAGAATACCTCATTTTATACAAGTTACATCTATCCAACATATAATTTTGATTGACAACGTTATTTACTGGTAACACATACTTACCTTCAGCTTTAAAAGATGCGATATGTGAAGTGGGCCGCCTAGCATTGAGTAATTTCGCGAATGAAGAGCACCAATCTATTCATCCATGCCCATTTTCGCAGATTTTTTCTCTCGGGCAGACGAACTAAATGTTCATTTCCGGCTTCCTGCCCCCATTTGCAATTCAATTTTCCACTTCGGTTCAAAGTCATCTGGTCCGACAAAGCTGTCTACCACTGTGTCGCTTTTCATCTGTAAGCTTCCACTGTGACTGCTGGGGTCAATGGCTTTCATCACATTCATTCAAACCAGACGCTTTCATTTCGTACACGTGGAAAACGTTATCCCAGCTTAGGAATCAATCGTTTCGAAATGACTGCGAGGCACTTATATTGGCAATAGCAATCCTCCCCACCCACCATCAAAGTCAAACCTCACAAAGTCAAGTGCACATCCTCCCCCCGATCACCGACCGACCAGTGGTGGGAAAAGTACCAATAGAAAAAGCTCGGGTAATTACAGTTTTCTTTCAGCCGCTTTCGAAAGCCACTTCTGGGCAACACCTCAAAGGCCACGGCTGCTGTGTGGCGGCGCTTCAGGCATCGAATGATTTCAATGGCATAATCCAAAACATAATCGCCACCACCCGACGTGGCGGTGCGCCGGGAAGGATGAAAAGCGCTGCTACAACCACGACGATGACGACTCACTGTGATGGCGATGAATGGAACGACCACATTAGAGCAGCGTGGGGTAAAGCGTTCAGTGGAGAAATGTTCACGAACATGAGGAACTCGTAAGTCACTGCGACCAGCATATGGAAATGGTAAAAAGAGTTTTGTAAGAAATTATGTGAAAGTTTATGATCCCTGGAACAACTCCGGGGGGAATCACTTGAAAAGTCCTTTGAAAAATCGCATGAGTAGTTCCTGGAGGAATCCCTAGTGCCTTTTAGAATCCTTAAATGAATCCTTCGAGGAATCCCTAAAGTAATTCCTGAAGAAATTCTTGTAGGAATCCCTGGAGGTATCCCTGGAAGAATCACAGGAAGAATCCCTGAAGAGTCACTGGAAGAATCGCTTGAGCAAACTCTGGAGTAATTCCTGGAAGAATACCTGCGGAGGAATCCTTGGAAGAATCTCTGGAGGAATTCCTGGAGATATCTCTGGAAGAAAACCAGGAGATATCACTGGAGGTATTACTGGAAGAATCCCTGGAAGAATCACTCGAGCAATCCCTGGAGGAATTCCCAGAGAAATCCCTGAAGGAATCCTTGGAGGAACCTCTGAAGGAATCAATCTTCGGAGCAATCCCTGAAGAAATCCCTGATGAAATCCCGGGATGAAGCATAGGAAGAATCCGTGGAAGAATGGCTTGTGCAATCTCTAGAGGAATCATGAAAGGAAACCTTGGATGAATATCTGAAGGAATCCCAGAAAGAATCCCTAAAGCAATCTCTGAAGAAATTCCTGGAATAACTTGTAACCGTTTGGTTACAAATTGTTGATTTTTGTTTTGTATTATATGTTGAATGTCGGACCCTTCACGTTTCTTGTGTAAGAACAATAGAAGTACCACAGAAGCGTTAGGGTCCTGTGCCGCTGTAACTGTGTAAGTTCGCTACCAAAAATCAAACATAAACAGTTGGAGCGAAATATTGCATACTATGATGGTAGAAAACGTAGAATGACGGAATGAGGGAATAATTCAACAGAACGGCCATTACTCAAATTAGGCCACTGTTAACCAGGCGTCTGTGTGCTAAAGGACAAGTTTTGTGCAGTAGTGAGTGAACGAAACCAACCCCTCCCCCTTTCCCTTTGCAAGAGCTGAGTGGGTATTTGGGATTATTACACGTTCAGGTAATTAAAACTCTCTGCACATATAGGCGGTAAATTAATACCATTTGGTTCCAATAGGACCTCTTTTGTTTGGACTTCAAAAAGGTCTACCGTCCAGCACACGGCTCGGCCCGTGGAACCGGGAACGGTTCCCGCGCCTAACCGTCAAGGAACATCAGTCCTCATAGGAGGACGTACAGCTCGGGCCGAAGGCCCTAATTACCAAGGAGCTTTCCCCTCTCGACTTCCCAAGGTGGCCATGCCACGGTCGGTCGATTGCGCCTACGAGGGAAGACGCCAGTGACCCCCCCCCCCCCCCCCCCCCAGCAACGCCCGCTGGTCCCGTCGGCCGAGTACCGGCCTAGACACCGCTCGCCCCGCCATCCGGCGAGTTTTCCGGCCGCACAGCTCGACAGGAGTCGCTGTGTCGGCCATCGAACCCACCATCAACACAGCAGCGGTATGTACCGGTACCACCGAACATAGAATAGGTCACACTTTAACAAATTAACACAGAATTATACACAGAACAACACGCACACGCCACAAATATAGGGTTTTAATAAATTATATGAGAAATGTGAAAGTTCTTGGTGTAGTGTTTTTGTATCGCGAAAGTGCCCTTGATTACCCAGTAGCTAGCCGACCCTGGGATTGCCGGAGAGTCTCTTGCGTCTTGAGTCGGCCCGGCACTGAAGATTGTCGATTAGTTTCAAACCCTGGAGGATTCACTTGAGAAATCCTAGAAGGAATCCCTGAAATGATCCATTGAAGAATAGCTTGAACCATCTCTAGAGGAATACTTGGAGGAGTCCCTGGAGGAATCCTTGGAAGTACCTCTGAAGGGATCCCTGGAGAAATTTCGGGACGAATCACTTTAAAAAAATCCTTGGTAGAATTGCTTGAGCAGTTCCTAGTGGAGTCCCTAAATCTCTGGAAGAATCCTTGGAAAAACTCCTGGAGAAACTTCTGGAGGAATTCCCGAAGGAAACCCTGAAGGCATTCTTGGAGGAATCCCTTGAGAAATCCCGGGTGGAAATACTGAATGAATTTCTTGAAAAATGCTTGAGCAAACTATGAAGGAATCGCTTTGCTGTTGGAAGTTTTCGAAGAATCTCTGGAGCTATCGCTTGAGCATTCACTCCAGAAATCCCTGGAAGAATCCGTGGGAATCTTTGGATAAATCTTTGGAGGAATCCCTGAAGGAATCCCTGAAGGAATCCTTGAAAGAATCCCTCGAGAAATTTCGGGAGGAATCACTGAAAAATCCCTGAAAATCGCTTAGACAGTTCCGAAAGGATGTCTGGTGGAATCCCTGGCGGAAACCTTAGAAAAATACCTGGAGAAACCTCTGGAGGAATAACTAGAGGAATCCCTGAAGAGATCCCCAGATGAAAAATCCCTGAAGGAAACCACGGTGGAATGGCTGGAGAAATCCCTTGAGGAATCCGGGGTGATCCAAATGTGACATCCATCATTTTTCGTGAAAATTAGACTCCCCCTCCCCCATGTTTCACGCTTTTTCGAGTACCTGATACATGGAGTGTCACACTTTCTAAGAACCCGCCCCCCCCTTCTTTCCCACCATAAACGGTGGACGTCATATTTTCATGACCCATCCTTGGGGGAACATATGGAGCAAACTCTGGGGGAATCCCTGAAGAAATCCTTGGAGCAATCCTTCGAGACATCTCTGAAAAATCCCTGAAGGAATCTCTGGAGAATTCGCTTGAGGAATCCCTAGAGATATCCCAGAAGGAATCCTTGGAAGAATCCGAGGAGGAATCTGTGGAGGAGTATCTGAATCTACTCTTGTATCTCTTTACTTTATCGATGTAATGTTTTCACGATTATTTCTGCTGTATCTCATTATATTTTGAGTATTTCTTTGTGTGTAATGTTCATCCAATGAAATACAAATGATCCGAGAATACCTCTACGAGTTCCTAGGGAATGCCTCCAGGACTTCCCATGAAATCCTTCACGAGTTTTCCGGTAGTTTCTCGGAAATTTCTTCAGGAGCTGTGCTGGAATTCCTCCAGAAGTTCCTTAGGAGTGACTTCAAGAACCTTTCGAAAAATCCTGCAGGTGTTCCACGGGAATTTCTCCGGAAGTTTCTTGGGCATTTCTCCGGAAGTTCCCCGAGGATTCCACGAGAGTCCCCCAATAGTTTATCCAGGAGTTCCCAGAAAGCTTCTCCAGGTAGCTTTTCCAGAAATTTTTCTCCTTAGATTCCTCCAGGAATTTTCCTAGGGATTTCTCCAGGGATTTCTCCAGCGAATTCTCCAGCTGCTAATTTGTCTAGGAATACATCAAGGGATTCCTTCGAAATCTCCAACACAGTGTCCTACAGAAATTCTTCAGGAATTCCTCTACTAATACATCCCGGAAATTCTCCAGCAATTTCACCTGGGGTTCTTCTAGAAATTCCTTCTGAAATTCTTCCAGGAATGTCATCAGTCATTCCTGAAGAAATGCCTCCAGGGATTCCCCAGGAATTCTTTTTGGACCAACTCCAGGATATATTCCAGAAATTTCTCCAACATATTCTCCACGAATTCCTTCAGGAATAACTTCAGGAATTCCTCCAGGAATTACTCTACGAATTCCTCCTGCAATTACTACAGGAAATCCTCTTGGAATTGTTCTGGAAATTACTCCAGGAATTCCCACAAGAAACATTCCAAGAATTCCTTCAAGAGTTATTCCACGAATTCTTCCTGGAGCAACTGCAGGAATTCCTTAAGGAATAGCTGTAGGGATTACTACAGAAATTTTTCCAGAAATCCTCCAGGAATTCCTCCAATAATTTCTCCTGAAACTCCTCCAGGAATTCCTCCAGAAATTCCTCCAGGAAATGTTTCAGAAATTGTTCCAGGAATTCCTCCAATAATGTTTCCTGGAAATCCTCGAGGAATTACTTCAAGAATTATTGCAGGAAATACTTTAGGAATTCCGCACGTGAATTCCCTCAGGAATTATTTAAGGAGTTCGTCCCAGGAATTACTCCATGAATTCTTACTGGATATACTCCAGGAAATCCTTCAGGAATTCCTTCATAAAATGAAAATTGAAAAATAACATTCCTCTAGCAGTTTCTCCAGGAACTCCTCAAGGAAATCCTTCAGGAATTCCTCTAAGAATTCCCTCAGTGACTTTCTGTTGCAATGATTGATGTTGAGATACTTTTTCCATTGATATAATTACCGTCTTCCCCAGTTGGTTTGGACGACTGCACATGCAATATGCAAACCAACGGAGTTCATTTTTAATTTGAACTTCCAGTATCCTTGTAACCTTGTTTGCTGTTTTGTTTTGATTTGCATTTCGTTTCATGAGCAGAATGACGTTTGAACCATTTTAAGTTTGATCGATGTACAGATTAGCGGGTGTCGAATAAAAAAGTATTCAGATTAGTTGCGATCAAACCAACGGGGGTAGACGGTATAAAATTGGTTAGCTTTTTTGTAACTTGTTGGAGCTTACTACGAGTGAAACGGTTGATGAACCTGAGATTTTTTTTCTCTTGTTGCGAGTAATATTTTCGGTGAATTCCTTCCTTGTTTTCTGGCCGATTCATAAGGAAATCTAAACGAAATACAAAACTAAAATCGAAATTCAAAACCACCATATACGAAAAGCAAAGGAAAATTGTGAGAGATTCTTGGAAGCTGCTTCCTATTACATGTCCTACGAGAATTCGTAGCAATACAGGTTGAATTGAAATTGAGATTTTTAGCGAAGTTATTGAAGATGCACTACAGATTCCTTTTAAATCAAATGCCTGGAAGGATTCTGGTTAATCGAGGGTAATCGAAACTAACCCTCTGCAAGAACCTTGGAAATTTATATAGCGATGTCAAAATTTTGCGATGCACCAAGTGCAACATGGTGCACGATCTGTAAACCCCCGTCTTGGAGGAATTCCTGGAGGAATTCTTGAAGCATTTTTTGAAGGTACTTCTGGAGGAATTCCTGTCAGTAATCCTGTAGGCATTTTTGGAGGAATTCCTGAAATAATTTATTGAAAATTCCTTGAGGAATTTATAAAGGAATCCCAGGTCAAATTCCTCAAAAGATTTTTTTACAGAAGTATTGGAGTTAGTCTTGGAGAAATGCTTTTTAAAGGTCCTGTCGAATTTCTTGTAAGAATTTCTGGTGAAATTCCTGAACAGATTTTTGTAAGTTCTTAGCAGAAGCTTTGGAGGAATGTCTGGAGAAATTCTTGGACAAATTGCTTCGAGAAATTTTTGGAGGAATTCTTGGAGGAAGTCTCGGAGCAGTTCCTGGAGAATTCCCTGAAAAACTTCTCAAAGAAATCCCTGCAGTTATTTCAGAAGTATTTTCTTAAGGAATTTGTGGAGGTTTCCTGAAGAATCTTAGAGGTATTCGTGGCGAAATTTCTGGTGTATTTAAGGTATTAATTCATGAAGGAATTTCTTGAAAAAATCCCTGGAGGGTATTTCTGGTGAAATTCCTGAATTTCTTGGCAGAAGTTTTAAAATATCCCTGGTGAATTTCTTGGAGAGGGTCCTGTAGGATTGTTTGGAGGAATTCCTGGAGGGGTTCTTAGAAAAATGTAAAAAATATGACTTAGAGGAGCTTCTGGATGAATTCTTGGAGAAATTCCATGAGGAATTTTTGCTGAAGAAATTCTGAACGGAATTTCTGAAGATATTATAAGAGGATAAGGGCCCATATAGCCGAGGCGGTAAACGCACGGGTATTCAGCATGACCATGCTGAGGGTGACGGGTTCGATTCCCGGTCGGTCCAGGCTCTTTTCGTAAAGGAAATTTCCTTGACTTCCTTGGGCATAGAGTATCTTCGTGCCTGCCACACGATATACGCATGCAAAAAGGTCATTGGCAGAAGAAGCTCTCAGTTAATAACTGTGGAAGTGCTCATAGAACACTAAGCTGAGAAGCAGGCTTTGTTCCAATGAGGACGTTACGCCAAGAAGAGAGAGAGATTATAAGAGGATTCCTGGAGGACTTCCTGAAAGAATTTCCGGAATCATTTCTGCGGGAATTTCTGGAGGAGTTCCTGGAGTAAGTTCGGGAGGAATTTTCGGTGTAATTCCTTAGGATTTTTTAGAGGAATTTCTGAGTAAATCACTGAAGAAATTCTCGGACGAATTCTTAGAGCAATCCCAGGAGTATTTTGTTGAGGAATTTCTAAATGTTCCTGAAGGATACTGAAGGTATTCATGGAAGAATTTCTGGAGAAATTCTTGAAAAAAAAAATCTTTAAAAATCCCTGGGGAAATTCCTTGATGGATTCTTCTTCGAATTCCTGAATAAGTTTCCGGAGGATTTCTTGAAGTAATTTCTGTAGAAATTCCTTGAAAAAATTCTTCACAAATACCTTGAGGGATTTCTGGAGAAATGCCTGAAAGTAATCTTGAATGAACCCACGGAATAATTTTTGAAAGAATATCTGGAGGATTTCCTGCAGGTTTCTGGAGTAATTCTTTGAGGATTTTTTTGAGAAATTCCTAGAGGGAAAATTACCAAGAGGAATTCTTGGAGGAATTCCTGGAGAAATTCTTGGAATAATTCCAGGAGGAATGCTTGAGATTTTTCTGGCAGAGGTCTTGGAGGAATTTCTGGAGAATTTTTTGGAGGAATGCCTAGCTAAAGAGATTTTTTGAATAATTCTTGGAAGAATTTTTATAGGAAAATCTGGTGAAATTCTTGAAGAAATTCCTATGGGGATTTTTGTAGGAATTTTTGATAGCATTCTTGGAGGAACTTTTGAAAGAATTGTCGAGGAATTTCTTGAAAAAATCCTCTTGAAGGAATTATTTTCAGAACTTCTTGGAGGATTTTCTGAATGATTTTTTGGAGGGACTACACCGATAAAGGAAAGTGATGCATGAGTAGAGCTTCAAGGTCTTAAAAGCAGAATAGTATTGATGACAACACCAAAAGAATGGATAACTGGATAACTGACACTGAGGAAGATTACAAGTGGTAGTCGAAATACGCGTATCTGTCAAAGGATAAGCAACATGGGGCGGAATTAAAAGGTACGAAACTGATTACACTCATTCGAAGAGGGTATTCTGCTGAGAGAGTTCGAAAAGTCGGTACAAGACCAAAAGAATGTTGCTATGTTTTCAGAATTGCACTACGAGCATATGCTACAATGAAAATATCCTAAGATTTACAGATATTGCGACCCATACTTCAAAATAAATTGGGGCAATTTGTGTGCCAAATATATAGCTTATAATTTGGTTATACCTAGGCGTGTATTTTTGGGTAATGTAACCTATTTTCGAACGCAATTTCACTCGAATGGATCGTTTTTCAACAATTGTCACACTCACCATGTATACACCCTGATTGGCACCGGAAAATGTCAACAAACCCACTCCAGCAGATACCTAGAAGCAGTATCATATTTATCATTTACCTTCTAACTCGGTGGAATAGCCGAGATGTAATAGATATGGCTCACAATTAAGTATATGAATCCATGTCAATGTTTTACTTTTATATAATTTATCTACCGTTCCGGTTCTAGCGATTGCAAGACCCACTTGCTAGACCCACAGCTGCGACAGGTTGATTTACTGCGTGGAAAGGATGTTATTAGTACATCGCCTTTACGACGCGACTAATATGCAGCGAAAATGATGTGATATCACATTTTTTTTTGCTGTGCAACAACACATTGAAATACTCGTAAGATAATGAGGTGCAACAGACACAATCGAGAAAGAATTATGTCGATAGAGTGAAAAGAAACGATACTAGAGATTGTAGACCTTGCAGGTCACAATTCCAGAATAGTTTGGAAAGCCTGGAATATCCCATGAATGCACCAAAAGCATTAAAGCTGTGCACTGAGACTTCATCAACAGTATAGACTACACTTGAGACTACATTCCACGAATATGTTTTACAAATAAAACATGATACAGAATGTAGATTTCGTAACCCTAACTTAAAACTGTATTGGAGGCCATTTGTATTTGACGGAATGTCCAACTACCACAATATCGAGTTGCTCGAAGCATTGCGAGGTCTAATGAACATCGACGTGACTAAATTTCTTGAACAAAGTGAACACTAAAGATGCCAGATGTTGTGGATCTTTGGAAATTGATTCCAGAACAGTTTGGATGCGTAGATCACCCAATTCATGTACCATTCATTTTCTAGGGGTGCTTTTAAGCTTTTTGAGTACCGTAGACTATGTTCTGTGATCATTCATCGCGTATACATATAATTTGGTTTAGAATGTTGGATTTATGACACAAACTTCGGAGTACTTAGAATAGCTCTGGGATCGTAACTTCAACAGACTATGATGCCCGTTTGAGCATGTGCCCCGCGTTTTGTGTTTTTTTCGTAGCGCAACTGGGAATTGAACTCATGACCATCCTCATATACAGTGAACGTGTGATCTTCGCGACTAAGAGGCCATGGTTTTTAAATAGTTTGTCTTCAAGATGGAAGAGATTATTTATTTTTTTGGTCCCACTTGCCTCGGGATACCTTATCCATAGATACAGCTTTTTTAAATTCTTCAATCACGTTACCTAATTTACAGCTCTTTTTGTCCACTAGGGCACTGAGTGAGAGATTCCAATTGGAAGCAGTACTTACACTTTGTACAGCACCTGAATGTATTCTATTTTAGTTCTACTATATTGAACCGGTTGCCGTTGCACTGCTTACACTTTCTACACTATCATGGTGGAATGATGAGCACGAGGATGTGTGGCTGTTGGTTGTTTATTTTTTCCAGTGCGATTGGGGGTCCATTATGAGTTGCCGTTCGCGGATGTTCATGTATCCGGATCCGTTTGATCCATGGGCTCAGAAGAGGGTCAGTGGCAACTGCTCTCAGGGGGAAAGAGCAACTGACGAAAGTGCCGGGGCTGGAATCGAACCCATGACCAGCTGATTATGAAGCAAACGTGTGACCAATTGCGCCACAGGTGCCGGCAGAGATGCAGCTTAATATTCTATTAAAATTTAAGAAAATCAGTTCCTGAAAATCCCACTTTTTCCAAATTTTTATGTTTAATGTTTTAATAACTCTCCAAGCATTAATTCGGAAGTTTGTGTAACATTGATATTTAAACCAAAATGCTAACTTCCTGTGAAAAAATATCCAAGGTACATGAAATGATCGATAAAAATGAAAAATTTTGACACCATGTCCCCCATGACGAAAAGAACGAACCTGCCGAAAATAGAATTCTTGAAACCGTAACAGATTTTTAAGGAGAAGAATTTCACAACAGAATTTGCATGACATGTTTATTTTTCCCATAATAGTTCTTTTATCTGCTGTACTCATTTAAATCAAATTTATTAAACAAGATAGAAATGATTATTATACTTAGTTGATAGTATTGCCGTAGTTACATTTCATGCAAATGTCAGAGAGATCTGTTGTTAAATTTCTGGAGTCAATTTCAGAAAATGCTCGGAGTATCTGAACTTTAGAAAATTTCTGGCAAAGTTCCTTAAGGCAAAACTGGATGCATGTCCTCTTTTTTTCATCGAATAATGGGGCAATATTTTCGAAATCAGTTTCCAAACACATTCAGAAATAGGATCAAGGTTTTTCCCGATTTTGTCGTTCCTATCTGATTAGCCATTGGCAAATGTAAGTTAGATTTTTTGAAATTATCGGATATTTTCCGTCTGATATGACGAACCCGATTCTTACCCTAGAAAAATACAAAGTAGGAGCATAGGGGCGAACCAGGGTTCGAGGCCCGGGACCTTTTGTATATGAATCAGAAGCAGTAGCCACTAGATCACCAAGCCCGTTTATAGTTTCTATAGTTTCTGTGATCCAGTATGAGGTAAACTGTAACGTTTTATTTTGGAATCATTATTCAATTCAATTCAATTTATCATTAAATATGTGTTGGTGTGGAATGCGACAAATTTATCGAAATCGTACTGAGATCGGTTATGGTTCATACATTTTTCCTTAAATAACCATTTGCGAGATGCCGAACAGAAATAATTTTCAATGCTGAACCATTACACGACTAAAACTTGTCATATCCTGCTGGAACAGTGTGGTGGACGATAACTAGGATCAGCATCCACACAACTAAAAGTAACCGAACATATATTTTTGGACAGGTATTAGCGAGTAAGTAAAATCTCAAATCGACCACGTTCTGATTGACGGACGGCACTTCTGCGACATTATCGACGTCAGGACCTATCGCCAACATCGACGCCGACCACTATCTGGTGATGGTCAAACTGCGCCCAAAACTCTCCGTCATCAACAATGTACGGTACCGGTGACTGCCACGATACAACCTAGATCGACTGAAACAACCGGAGGTCGCCTCAGCATACGCGCATAATCTCGAGGCTGCGTTTCCAGACGAGGGCGAGCTCGATGAGGCCCCTCTAGAGGACTGCTGGAGAACAGTGAAAGCAGAAATCAACGACGCAGCCGAGAGCACCATCGGATACGTGGAACGGAATCGACGGAACGAATGGTTCGACGGAATGAATGATTCGCAAGGTGGAAGCAGCACTTCGATCAGCACCTTAATGGCGTGGAGAACGTAGGCATGGTAGACCACGGCAACGGAGGAAACGACGACGCCAGTGCAGCGGAGAACGGAAATGAACCAACTCCCACGTTGAGGGAAGTTATGGATGCCATTCGCCAGCACAAAACCAACAAAGCAGCTGGTAAAGTTGGTATCGTAGCTCAACTCATCAAAATGGGCCCAGAATAGTTGACCACCTGTCTGCATCGGCTGATAGTCAGGATCTGAAAAATCGAACAGCTACTGGATGAGTGGAAGGAAGAAATAATCTGCCCCATACACAAGAAAGGCGACCATTTGGAATGTGAGAACTTCAGGGCGATCACTATCTTGAATGCTGCCTACAAAGTGCTATCCCAGATCATCTTCCGTCATCTGTCACCTAAAACGAATGAGTTCGTGGGAAGTTATCAAGCCGGTTTCATCGACGGCCGGTCGACAACGGACCAGATCTTCACCGTACGGCAAATCCTCCAGAAATACCGTGAATATCAGGTCCCAACGCATCACCTGTTTATCGACTTCAAAGCGGCATACAACAGTATCGACCGCGCAGAGCTATGGAGAATCATGGACGAAAACGGCTTTCCTGGGAAGCTGACTAGACTGATTAAAGCAACGATGGACGGTGTGCAAAACTGCGTAAGGGTTTCGGGTGAACAATCCAGTTCATTCGAATCTCGCCGGGGACTACGACAAGGTGATGGGCTCTCATGCCTACTCTTCAACATCGCGCTGGAAGGTGTGATGCGACGAGCCGGGCTCAACAGCCGGGGAACGATTTTCACAAAATCCGGACAATTTGTGTGCTTTGCGGACGACATGTACATTATTGTCAGAACATTTGGAACGGTGGCAGAGTTGTACCCGCCTGAAACGCGAAGCAGCAAAGGTCGGACTGGTGGTGAATGTCTCAAAAACAAAGTACATGCTGGTAGGCTGAACCGAACACGACCGGATCCGTCTAGGTAGTAATGTTACGATAGACGGGGATACTTTCGAGCTGGTGGAGGAATTCGTCTACCTCGGATCCTTACTGACGGCTGACAACAACGTGAGCCGTGAAATTCGGAGGCGCATCATCAGCGGAAGTCGGGCCCACTACGGGCTCCAGAACAAACTGCGGTCGAAAAAGATTCACCCACGCACCAAATGCACCATGTACAAAACGTTAATAAGACCGGTGGTCTTCTACGGACACGAGACATGGGCCATGCTCGAGGAGGACCTGCTAGTACTCGGAGTTTTCGAGCGACGCGTGCTAAGGACGATCTAAGGCACAAGAAGGCGTGGAGCGCAGAGAGCACGATGGACTGACAAAGTGGAGCGTGACCTGGCGAGCATTGGGCGCGACCGAGGATGGAGAGCGGCAGCCACAAACCGAGTATTGTGGCGTACTATTGTTGATTCTGTCTTGTCTTAAATGTGATGTTGAACAAATAAATGTATGTAAGTATTAGCGAAAGATAAAATCAATTAAGGTTTTAGTTCTGCGCAGGGTATCATTTTATAACGCCTAAAATTGGGTGATCGCAACATACCCACAAGAAGACGTGTAACGTAGTAGTCACGATGGACGGGCTAGATAAAACCGGAGAATTACTAGTTTTTGCCCCACCATACTCTACGTTTATTTTCATTTCAGTGTGAACTGCATGAAGGCGAAAGCAAATGCGGAAACTCCTTCCACTTTCGCGCTACTAACCATATTCTCTCACCGGTATAGCCATTTTTCACCACCATTGCAGAACGAAGCCAACGACGACAGGACGTTGATCCATTTGCTCCACTACTACCTGTTGTACTGTGGAGTGGGAAACGGGCGTCAGCAATTTCCTTTTTCCTTTTCAGTTACAGAAGAAAAAAATAGATTTCTCTTGGTTGCTCAGGTAGGTCTGTCCTACACTAGGACAGACTGATGGAGCTTTGCTAATAACTCCTGTGGGAACGGATGCCATCAGCGTTGCAAAGGCAAGTTGTAACGGAAATGGTAGCCATTTAAAAGCGGAGCCTCCGTGAATGAGTCGATTGATCTTTGTTCTTTTACATGCTGGTATAAAAGTTCAATTCATATACCATCAGTCTCATCCTCTGATCTTTTGATTGAACAAGGTAGACCCAAAACATGATCAAATCAAAACGATACAAATCGTTACCAATTGTTTCCCAACGTCAGCTATCGCGTACCCAACTCAATCAATCCGACTGACAAACTTCGTTCTTAAAGGTCGCCAGCACGTGCCATCCACCGTTTGAACTTTGTAACTGAAAAGGTCCGCCAACCGGTGCGGTGTCAGCCAAAATTGATTATCCCTTCTACCGTTTCGTCGACAAATTAGATTCGTTTGCTTCTAGCTCGAAGAAAAGTCCAGTTCTGTTAGTCTAGTCTAGTCGGATGGGTTGGGTATTCCATGTCGCACCTTTAGCGAAAATTTATATCGTCCGTCTAGTCCGATTACCATCGGTCGTCGATCGCCGGTTGTCATCCATCCTCCCGTGTGTATATTCTTAGCTAATGAGAGTGTATGCCGGGAAGCGACGATGGGTACAACGACGTGACAATGCTGCGATAATGGAAAAACTTTTGGGACATCTCCCGGCGGGAGTTTGATATCCGATAGCCACCAAGCCAGACACACAAGATTAATTAATTCTAGATTGAGGTTGGGTGGGGTTCAAGTTCTGTATACCGAGGAAAAAACTCGTGACTCGTGGTCTTCCTGGAAGTGACGGGAAACGTTACTTGTCACTTGTCTGGTCTGGTCATTGTCATCAAAAACAACCAATAAAAGTAATGATTACTATTTTTGAAAATCACATAATAAATATAAAAAACTGCTTTAATGTGATATAACTTAAGGCGAAACTGGAAGCATTTTTTCATTTTTTTGGTTTTGATTTTTCATTCAATAACGAAGCAATATTTTCAAAATCGGTTTTCGTACACATGTAGAGTATGGATCAGGGTATCTTCTGATTTTTTTTGTGGTGGAAAATGTTTTCCATTTTTGCAGAAGCCATTTTTTTGTCAAATTTTGTTCAAAAATGGTTTCTGCAAAAACGAAAAAGATTTTCCACAACAAAAAAAAATCAGAAGATACCCTGATCCATACTCTACATGTGTACGAAAAACGATTTTGAAGATATTGCATCGTTATTTATTAAAAAATCAAAAACCAAAAAGTGAGGAAATGCTTTCAGTTTCGCCTTAACCCTTTGAAGCCGGAATTTTTCCAAGCGTTCTTCTGGAGTTTTTTCTACGGTTTTCTGTAGTATTCAATAGTATAACAACGGTAGAATATTATGCGGAATATTTTTTCTGGACATCCTAGGTCATCCAAACTATTCTTGAGTTTAGATCCTAAATTCTGCGGGTGTAACGGTAACTAATTTCATTATACAAAGCTGCGATTTGTAATCTATCATGACCA
This sequence comes from Aedes albopictus, assembly GCF_035046485.1. NCBI lineage: Eukaryota > Metazoa > Arthropoda > Insecta > Diptera > Culicidae > Aedes > Aedes albopictus. The sequence continues at coordinate 92,646,817 of NC_085136.1, forward strand.
GTGTACCTTCTGAAAATTCTGAAGTCTATGGGTGTAACGGTAACTGATTTCATTATACAAAGCTGCGATTTGTAATCTATCATGTCCAGCAAGTCTTCTGAAAGGTAAATAGACAATATCAGATCAGTCGGGATATCCTAGGTCATCTAACGGTAACTGATTTCATTATACAAAGCTGCGATTTGTAATCTATCATGTCCAGTAAGTCTTCTGAAAACTCAATAGACAGTATCAGATCATTCGGGATATCCTGGGTCATCCAAACTGTTCTTGAGTTTAGATCCATGAGTCTACGGGTGTAACGGTAACTTTTTTCATTATGCAAAGCTACGATTTGTAATCTATCATGTCCAGTGAGTCTTCTGAAAATTCAATAAACAGTATCAGATCATTCGGGATATATTAGGTCATCCAAACTATTCTAGAGTTTAGATCCTAAAGTCTATGGGTGTAACGGTAACTGATTTCATTATACAAAGCTGCGATTTGTAATCTAAGGACCGTATCGGAAATTAACTATAAACATTCAAAATGCTCTATCTCGACGCACGGTTGGTCTTTTCATTCCAGTTCTTCTATGAAATCTTCACAATATAGTTAAATTTAGAACAGCTTGAAGAAATTTGGAAAATGTTTAGTATTATTGAAAATATGGTTCTATGAGTATACCACACAAAATAACAATCTGTACAAACTGCATGTTTTTCAAATTTTTTTAACGTTTCAAACATTTGTAGCGAAAAAAATTTGTACGAGGAAAAATCTGGAAAATAATGATTATTACTAGCAGTTATGTACACATAACATATCACTCAAAACCGACTTTTAAAATTCTTATTTAGGATAGAAAAACCTCCAACATTAAGGATATGGTCAATCTCAAAAAACACCTAATTTGTGGTCGAACTTTGACGCTCTGTTTTGTATATCTTCAGAGGTTATAAAATTCCGTTCTCTGGTAAAACTACCTCTTCAATAGGTTTAAATACATATCCAATGGAAAAAAATGCAAATTTTTAACTTTATGTATTTTTTATTTGCGTAATCGTTCTTTGAAGACGCATAAAAAAAGAGTTCCTCGAAAAATGGCTTTTTTTCATTTTTAAGAGTTGCCCTAAGTTGCGGAGGGAATTTTTCTTGATAAAAATAATTTTCCTATATCATGAGCATTCTGGAAAAGAATATATTTGCGCAAAAATGAAAGAAAAAATTGAATATTTTCCCACAGTTTTTGCAATTTTAAAATTTTTGGAGGTGTCCAAAATTTTAAAAACATATGTGCAATCTATGAGATAAAAGTCCAAGTTAAATGATTATTTTTTGAAAATCAGAACTGCCATTCTTTATTTGAGACATTTATATAGTATCTCCAAAAATAAAGTTATGTTTATTTCGAACAGATTATTTTTCAGGCAATTGTGAACGTTTATCGTTAATTTCCGATACAGTCCTTATCATGTCCAGCAAGTCTTCTGAAAGGTAAATAGACAAAATCAGATCAGTCGGGATATCCTAGGTCATCCAAACTATTCTTGAGTTTAGATCCTAAAGTCCGCGGGTGTAACGGTAACTGATTTCATTATACAAAGATGCGATTTGTAATATATCATGTCCAGTATGTCTAGTGGATGGTAAATAGACAGTACCAGATCAGTCGGGATATCCTAGGTCATCCAAACTGTTCTTTAGTTTAGATCCATAAGTCTACGGGTGTAACGGTAACTATTTTCATTATGCAAAGCTACGATTTGTAATCTATCATGTTCAACAAGTCTTCTGATAGTTACAGTGCTTGTTTTTATCAACTAAACTTCTAATGAACCACTGACATCAATGGTTCGAACGTTTACGTTAGTAGAGAGCATTTTTGACTTTGGAGAGACATTAGGGCGTTTCAAAAATAAAATACGTCGTTCTTCTATTTTATAACTTGTTTTTGTTGTGTGAATCTTAGGATTTTATTTATTAAGACTATGTAGTCAGATGGATTAAATTAAATAAATAAATAAAAAAATAATAGTAAGGAGCCCATAATATCCCAAAAATATACAACAACGCGTATTGTTCCTCTAACTGCTTTGGTAAGTACAGTGGATTATGTAACACCTTAACGTAGTGCAAAAGCTATTATCACAAGTGTAGACCTGAAGCTATGGTCTCCGGAGTAGTGATGTTGATCTGGAAAAACTCAAAACTATCATTACAAATTTTTCGTCTAAAGTTCATTGTGAGACCAACTACTGTTACTATCAAGAGCTAAACTTCAGGATAGTTTGGACGGCCCTCAATGTCCCAAAGGTTCATAAAAATATATAGTAGACTTTAGGTTGATCCAGTCATCGCTATTGATTATGCAGCGTTACTCAGTATAACAGATATGGATACAGCTACGAGTGTAGACCTGAAGCCCTGAACTCCAAGGAAGTTTGGCTGACCTGGAATATCCCTGTAGTAACTCTAAATGACATTTGGAATCTCAAGAGCTTCACGGATCTCAGCAGACTATGCTATGCTATTATTTATGGTGAAAACACATAATATTTTTCTTGTAGATTTGAAGGATTTCATTATAGAACAGTTTGGACGACCGTGAATGTCCCAAAGGGTTATAATAAAAAAGTAGACTTCAGATTGCTTCATTAACTGCTGTAGATTATGCAGCGTTACTCAGTATAACAGATATGGATACTGTTACGAGTATAGACCTGAAGTCCTGAACTCCAAGGAAGTTTGGCTGACCTGGAATGCCCCTGTAGTGTCTCTAAATGTCATTTCAGATTTCAAGAGCTTCGCGAATCCCAGCAGGTTATGCAATACTATTATTTATGGCGAAAACACATAAAGTTATTCTTGTAGATTCTTGTAGAACCTGAATGTCCCAAAAGTTTATAATCAAAAAATAGACTTCAAATTGGTCCAGTAACTGCGGATGATTATGTAGCGTTTCTCAGTATAACAGATATGGATACTGTTACGAGTGTAGACCTGAAGTCCTGAACTCCAAGGTAATTTGGCTGACCTGGAATATCCCTGAAATGTCTGTGAATGTCATTTGAGATTTCAAAAGCTTCGCAGACCCCAATAGATTATACAATACTATTACATATGGTGAAAACACATAAAAGTATTCTTGTAGATTTGAAGGACTTTATTATAGAACAGTTTGGACGACCCTAGATGTCCCAAAGGTTTATAATAAGCTCTTAGACTTCAGATTGCTCCAGAATCTGCGATTAATTATGTAGCGTTTCTCAGTTTAACAGATATGGATACTGTTACGAGTGTAGACCTGAAGTCCTGAACTCTAAGGTAGTTTGGCTGACCTGGAATATCCCTATACTGTCTATAAATGACATTGTAGATGTCATGAGCTTCACGAATCCCAGTAGTTCATGCAATGCTATTATTTGTGGCGAAAATACATAAAATATTATTCTTGTAGATTTGAAGGACTTCACTACAGGACAGTTTTGAACATCTAGAACATCCCAGAATATAAAACACCTTTTGATATTCTTGACGAAGGCTTAATGAATACATAAAAACCTAACCCACATCCAAGTTCAGCTTTTAGAACAACTGGTATGTCAATTATTTCGTTTTTTTTTTTTCAAATTTCATGTTGTTCAGGATGTTCTAGGTTATCAATGAAGTCCCAAATACAAATATTCCTATATTTCCCTAATAGAGGACTCAATTTGCAACAACTTTTCCGAAGACAGTATTCTGTTTTATGGAATGAGTGAATTTATGCAGCCGTTTCTCTGTTGGGGTCATATATGACCCCTCCGACTCCAAAGGGTTAACCAAAGGTCTGCACGGGCTTTCCGAAGAGCTTCAGGGGAGGTTTCAATGCCTTACAAGGCTTTACAAAGCGTTTCAGGACTTTTCAGAAGGTTTCATGGGGATCCAATGAGTTGCAGGATGTTTCAGAAGCTTTTGAAGAAGTCTTAGGTGGGCTGTGCAGATTCTCAGGTGAACTTAACGGGGGTTAAGGGGGTTTCAGGAGGTGTTTTAAGGCGTTATAATGCGTTTTAGGGCATTTCGGTGCATTTCCGGAAGTTTCGGAGAAGGCTTTAGGTGACTTTTGAGGCGTTTCAAGAGATTTCAGAGGGGTTTCTTGGCGCTTCGAAGGCTTTCGGAGTGGCTTTAGGGGAAGTTTTAAAGCGATTCATGGGCGGTTTTTGGGCGTTTTAGGCGGTTCCAGAAGAGTCCTAAAACAATCCAGACAGATTGTACTTGTAGATCCGATGACCTAATAGCATGAATTTCATTCAAACACACAAGTTATGCATGATTCAAGATTGTGTTTAGTGAGCCTTGAAAAGTCAATAGTCACAAAGGGATTTTCAAGAGATTTCAAGAGGGGGAGTTACTGGATGTTTCTTTGGATTTTCAGTGGTGTTTCATGGACAGTACTATGTGTTAGGGGTATTTCTGGAACATTACAGAGGGCTTGAAAGGATTTCAAGAAGTTTTCGAAAACATTTCAGGGGATTTAGATGGGAGTTAGAGGCGGATTTAAGGTCGTTTCAAAGGGTTGCAGGGTATTTCCTGAATTTCTCCCAAAATACTCTATATTTGCATCTCAGGAGCATTCACCTGAAACCTCCTGGAAAACCCCTGCTACACCCCTGCAACCCTCTGAAACTTACAACACTCCCCTAAATCCTGCTGAAACCTCCTACGATCCTTATCTGCTGAAAATTCTCTGAAACTCATCTAAATAGCACTAAAAATCCTCTGAAATCTTCTAAACTGTGGAGCCTCGTAGACATGCGGTAAGAGTCACCATGGGGTGAGGGTTTGATTCCCGCTCTAGGCAATGAAACTTTTTGCGGGACTAGTTTCTCCTCCATATTCACGTGCCCGTTGTCTAGTGATGAGTTTCCCTTGGCTGAAGATGGTGTCCGTATATTTTTTGAAACTTTCTAAAACGCCTCCAGAACCTCCTGAGGCCAACTTAAATACCCTGAAACTCCTGTACAGCCCCTGACACCTTCTTGTAACGCCTCTGGACCCTCGTGAAAGAACCTGTAATACCCCTGAAATTCCCCGGAATCATCAAAACCGCCTCTTGCACACCCTCTAAACCCCTGGAACCCTGAACAACATATTGTTTTCAGATATTATTAAGAGGGTTTCAGAAACATTTCTCAGGAATTCACGGGGTTTCAGAGGACCCTAAACCCCTTGAAACGTCTTTGAAACCCCATGAATCTGTTTGTCACCATCCAGAAGCGAAAATAACAAACCTGTTTGTAAACGCCGCCAGAAAGAAGCGGGGTGTGAGGAAATGTTCATCGACTTAAAGGCTGAAAGAAGGCTGAATAGTGCAGACATTTTATGGAATTTCATGGGGTTTCGAGGGGTTTCGGGGGTCTCAAAGGATCTCAGAGGCTTTCAGGGGTGTTTCAGCATATGAGTGGAACGCTTTAGAGCAGTGATACTTAGGCCCATTTTTTCAACTGCTCGTATTGAAATACCTGGGTCGATTTGCGAAACACTCAACACGTTATTCTTGATTACTTCTGAAGTAGAACAGCTTTCATAAGAAACATGGCAAGGAATTCTATGGCAACATAGAGAACTGGACATCACGTGCGGCCCGCGGGTTGCACTATGGTGGCCGCGGTTTTAGAGGATTCCAAGGTGTTTTTGTTGAATTCAGTGACTTTTTGGGGGAAACGGCGGTCTCCAGGGGTACCCAGGGGCATTTCTGAAGGTATCAGGGGGCGTTTCATGGGGTCTTTGGGAGCCTAAGGGCAATTCAGGGTATTTTCAGGGGTGGCAGGAGTGGATTCAGGGAATTTTGGACCGTTGCAGGGACGTCTCAGGACGTCAAAGCGATCTTGACGGTTTTCAAAGGCGTTTCATGACGATTTATGGACAAGTCAAGATCAGGCATCAAGGATTTTCAAAGGTACCCAGTGTCATTTTTGGGGTTCTCAGGGGGGTAGAGAGAACATTCAGAAGCATTTCATGGGATCTCAGGGGAGTTCAGCGGTGTTTCAGAGGTTCCAGTAGAGGATGATTGGCGCTTAAGAGCGTTTCAAAGCAATTCAGGGGGTTTCAGGGAGTGTGAAGATGTTTTACGGACGTTTTGAGAGGTCTGAATTGCATTCAGTGGGGTATCAGGAGTGCTTATGGGGATTGAGGGGGTCTCAAAGCTAGCTATTTAGGGGATTCTGGTGGCTTCAGAGGGATTTCAGGGGCGTTTCAAATAGTATCTGGAAGATTAGGCTTATAGGAATGGTTCATAGCGTTTCTCGAAATTCAGAATGTTTTGGTGCATTTATGGGGTGATTCAGAGGATTTCCCAGGAGCGTGCTTGTGGAGATTTCAGGATATTTCCAGGAGCTTCAGAGTTTATCAGAAATCTTCTGGTGGTGTCAGGGACTTGTCTGTGGTATTTCAGGGGTTTTTCAGGGAGCCTCACTGAAACGGCATTTAACTATTTAGAGCCGGATAGGTCATATATGACCCCGGCGATGAAACTGGTCATAATAAACGTGTTCCAGACCAGCGCTGTTGCGGTAGCGGCGGCCAAATAATGGAGCTCCTATAAATGGTTCACCCTCTTGAAACGCCTCTGAAAGAGCTTCAAACTGCTTTTGGCCTGTGATGTATAAAATCTGAAATCAAACATTTGGGCACCAGTAATTGGCTTCTTTAGCGGTGTTGAGATAGTTCCATTTTCTGAATCTGCATTCCAAATGGAGCCGAAATCCAAATTTTCATAAATTTTGGTGTTCGGAAACCTATTTAAAAATCGATTTGAAGTGTGTATGGGAGCGATTTGTCGAATCATCCCTCATCGCATTTTGTACTGGGCGGAGCTGTCAAACAGTTGCCCAGCTGTCAAAAGGTGATTTCAAAAAATCTCTTTGTAATTGAATTTAGGTATCAAAATAAAGTTCTAAAAATCTGAAAAAATCATGCTGGCTTAGAAAAAGGTGCTTTTTCGTATAAAATCAAAAAATCAATACATTGTTCTAAATTTAAAAACCCAATTGAAAAGGCGTAACTATCCCTCTCTCTCTCTCTCTCTCTCTCTCTCTCTCTCTCTTCTTGGCGTAACGTCCTCATTGGGACAAAGCCTGCATCTCAGCTTAGTGTTCTATGAGCACTTCCACAGTTATTAACTGAGAGCTTCCTCTGCCAATGACCATTTTGCATGCGTACATCGTGTGGCAGGCACGAACATACTTTATGCCCAAGGAAGTCAAGAAAATTTCCTTTACGAAAAGATCCTGGACCGACCGGGAATCGAACCCGTCACCCTCAGCATGGTCATGCTCAATACCCGTGCGTTTACCGCCTCGGCTATATGGGCCCTAACTGGCGTAACTATCCCTATGTATTCTATATACAGGCTACCAGATACGGAAAATGCTCCTTTTTACCTTTTCAAAGAATGTAGTATTTTCAAAAACAGTCTCGCTTTTGAAAAATGTTGGATCCGATTTGCTTATGCTCATTTTTAACTTATTTGAGAACTCCTTATAGCTAGGAATTCAGATATTAACATGCACACTTTTGGAATACACTTTCTATCACTATACCGAGTCTCCTTCTCTTGAATGTCAGAAAACCCTTAAACATCGTCGAATCACTTATGCATTTTCTGGTGCACAAATCGGAACCAAATGACAACATAAAATCAGCCACATGCAAAGCAATGAGTGCCATCATCTCATTAAAAATCAACTTGACTGAGTCTCTTCTACGCCAGATTCAGCTATGTATACATACACAAAACCAGCTGCTTCAGCTTCCGATGATTCTGTTGTAGGTAGGTAGCTGATGCTGCTGTCGCTGTCACAGCCCTACTACTCTCGTTAAAGTGATAGCGTGCTCGGAATAAATTATGTCAAGTGATTTAAATAATTTTGCTCACGCTTGTTGTTTGGCAGCTCGAAAATTTGCGCCCTCACCCGTGGATTTGTTTGCCCCGTAAAAAGTTGCGCCGCATCGTGTCGCGCCGGAGGGTTGGGTTGAAGCTGAACACTACTGGCTGGCTAGCGCTGGCTGGCTTTGTTGTCGCTTGTTTTACCATCCCCAAGAGATTTTGTCACAGTCTACGCGAATATCGTTGATTGTGGGTGGGAAGAAGATAATAAATTTTCCTATCGACTCTCCCATTATTTACTTTGGAAAGTTGGTGTCTGCGTGAGTTAATAAAGTGCACTGAACTTGGCAGAATTTTGGAACAGCTCCTGCTTGACAGCAAAACGAACAGCGGTGCACAGGAAATTTTAATCAAGTACTGTCTTGGGTAGAGCTGAATTCAGCAATTCTTCAACACTTAGGACAAACGAGCGGTATGCAAAATGTACTTCAATCCGTAATTTGCCTCTACAAAACATATGTTCTTATAGAGGTTTTATCTAATTCCCGTCTAGCAGCACCTACCAATAATGCAGTTTATTCGACATCACAGTGCAATGAAAAAGTATCTCTCTGTTATTGTGAATTACGATGTTTCGTATGCAGAAAATCCACGCACACATTTGCTAGCATCCTCCCTAGACGAAGACAACAATAAACAAATTTTTTACCGACCGGAAAAAGCTATTGTTTTGTTTAGCTGAACAGCTTTTGCTGCATTCTGCAGCAGTGAAATCCAACTTTGAAGTGCCACAGAGCTTTAGTGTAAATCGCTCGGTTGGATCATCAAATGAATCTGACAATTATGGGTCACACACAATTATTAGTCACTTTCCACTTTAATAGATTAATTCTAATTAATTACAAGCTTTTGTTAGCCATTATCATTTTTCGTTGATGAGTTGATTTGTTTTGTGTCACTATACGTATCGCACACGGGCTTATACGTCGAAACATACATATTTTCAGTAATTTTTTGTTCGGCATAAAACTATCTGTCAAAGTAACGCTTCGATTGTGAACATCAGAAAGTGAGTGCGCTGATTTCGTAAGCTCTGTAAAGGCGAGCTTTAGTGATTTTCAAGTGCGAAATGGTATCGTCACCAGAACAAAAGTATAATTTACGTTCTAAATGTAAAAAATCATGTGACTGCTGCTAATTAAAGCTTATTTCAGGCAAAATTTAAATGACTCATTATTGTGACAAGGAACACCGAAAATCACACAATTATGGGTCACTTTTTGTGCAGCATAATATTGACAGTTCAGCGTACATGGGCATTGCATACTTTTAGGCGTTTATCAGTGGTTGGGGGCTGTCCATAAACCACGTGGTGATGGGGGGGGTTCGGCCAATGACCATTTTGTATGGACAAATAAAAAAATTTGTATGGACAAATGACCACGCGGGGGGGGCTAAAAATTCCCAAAAAAATGACCACGTGGTTTATGGACAGCCCCTTGTGTTGGAGATTTTGTCCCAATTTTGAAAAATTGATTCCAAATCGTGAAAAAACGCTTCGTTAAGAGGTTTGAGACCAGTTTTAGATTCTACTATAGTTGATCTATCTAGAATAAGTGACCATTCATTGAAAAAATAGACAAAACATTATTGTTCAGCCGATTCCTCTTGAGTGACCCATAATAGGCAACAAATTGACCCATAATTGTTACACAGCCAATTTTGACCCATGATTGTGGTTTTCATTATTCACCAACATTTCAGTAATATTCACCGCCTAAAGTGAATTTTACAAGCAGATTTTTATATAAAACAATAAAAAGGAGTTTCAATGAAGAGAATATAAAATAAAAATAATGAAAGTGTTATTTTTGTATGAAAAACGATTCATATTATGAAATGATTGTTCCTTGAGTGACCCATAATTGTGCAATGAGTGTAAGTGAAGTGAAATTGGAGTGTGAAATTTCGCATAATTGTGCGATTTCCAGTCAAATGTCATAATCAAGTATAATTTTCCACCATCCTTCAGGTGTGTTGGTGCATGTTCCAAAGAAAGTGTTTTGAAGATATGCAAAGTTTCATTCATAGCCAAAGAACTCTCTCTCTCTTCACAAGCCAGTATGTTGACAGTAACTCTCCAATGAAAAGAAAACTCGCAATTAATAATTCTTAGCAATTAACAATCCTTCCCCTGGGTTACCTCGCTATTAAGGTTATAGGTACTCAGGGTCAAATATTTGACAAGGAATGAACTGAAGGGCCAAAATATGTTTGGCACTAATGAAAATCTGATCAAGTCAAACAAATGCTTGAGCATTAGTTTGCTTTGTCCAACATTCGACCCTGTGTACTAAGGACTGTATCGTTAACTATAAACGTTCACCACTGCCTAAAAATATTCTACATATTCGAAATAAACATTATCTTATTTTTGGAGATACTATACAAATAGGTGCGTGAAGAATTAACCAAAGTAAAATTCACCAATAACAAAAAAAAATATTATTTAAATCTTTAAAACAAAGAATGGCAGTCCTGATTTTAAAAAAATAATCATTCAACTTGGACTTTTAGCTCAAAGATTGCATACATGTTTTTAAAAATTTGGACACCACCTAAAAATTTGAAATAGCGAAAACTGTGGAAAAATATTTAATTTTTTTTTCTCTTTTTTTTTGCGCAAATATATTCTTTTCCAATTTCTCTGCTTAAAATAATGTAAACGTTTAAATTAAAAAAAAAATGCATTTTGTAAAGATTGTAATTTTGTGTGGTGTACTCATAGAACCATATTTTCAATAATACTTAACATTTTCCAAATTTCTTCAAGCTAACTATATTGTGAAGATCTCATAGAAGAATCGGAATACAAATACCAACCGTGCTTCGAGATAAATCATTTTGAACGTTTATAGTTAATTTTCGATACACTCCTTAGCATGTTAATCTTCTTCTGGCATTAAGAAAAAGTTGAATGGGCTTATTATGACCCAGCAATTCAAACTCTCATAGAAAGATGGACAGTTCACCGATTCTCGTTGTCAATGCCGTATTTAAAAGATAATTCTGTTAATAACAGTGGTTCTGGGAACATTGCCACCAAGATTCTGCCACATGGGGAGCCATGACGGACATGTAATATAGCATTATAATGTGACAGTAGGTGTGAAATATCTTGCGTTCTTCAGAAACATACTGCCTTCCGCCAAGTTGCGCAGAAGACTACGAGATTTCGCATCGAAAACAATTCAGTTCATGATTCACTCACAGCGCTAGTGTGCTTAGGAGCTTCCAGTTTAGTCTTATCGTCGTACATCTCGCGTTCCCTAAGTGGTCCATTAGCAGGATACTGTCTTCGGCAATGTTGCTCAGAAGGAAACACAGGAAACAGTTCAGATCGAAATTTACTCATTACGCGGCGCTACTGGTGAAAAAAAGCTATCAGTTTGGTTCTGGACGAATAAGAAGAATACTGTGTTTGACAAAGTTGCTCAGAAGTATGAAAACTTTCATCTAGAAAAGAATTTAGTTTGAAATTCGCCCACTACGTGGCGCTTATGTTCTTAGGAGCTGCCAGTTTGGCGTACAGGGTGCGTCATTAGGGTTTTTGTAAGAATATCTAATTGTATTTTTACTGGAAATCCTTTGAAAATTTCTGTTGAAATTATTTCTGGAAGCTACTGTGATTTCTCCAGGTATTCGTGGTGGAAATCCACGGAGAAATCTAGCTGGATTTTTTAATGCAGTTCCTGCTAGAATTCCTTAAGGGATTTTTTAACGACTCTTTGAAGCTATAACTGCAGAAATACCATACCATACCAAAAATGCTTGAAAAAATCCTGGTAGGACTTCATGAATTAATCCTAGACACAATTTCTGGAGGTTCTTCAAATCCTTCAATAAATGACTGGAGCAATTTCTGGGAAAAAACCCTTGGAGTAATCCCAGCAGTATTTTTTAACAGAATCCCACCAGACGTTTCTTGAGGAATTCCAAGAGCATTTCTCAAAAAAAAAAAATCTTCCAGCATTTTCTCCTGGGATTTCTCAAGAGGATCCTCTTGAAGTTCTTCCAGAAAATGCTACTATGAGTCCTTTAGAGATGCTTCAAGAATTCCTCTATAGGAATTGCTCTTTGTATTCCAGTGATTTCTACTGAGATTCCTTGAAAAGTTCCAACTGAAATTTCTCCAGGAATTCTTGCTGAGATTTATTAGGCATTTTAGGCAGGAATATCTCCGTTTACTACTCGTAATTGTATTCCAGGAATTCCTGGATGATTAGCTGCAGGCTGAAAACCCAGGAAATATCCTAGACCATTCTTGCCATATATATCTAAAGGGATCTCGGAAGCAGTTCAGGAGCAATCCCAGTAGTAGTTGTTAGAATAATCTAAAGATGATCCCTAGTAGAAGGAATTGTTGCACAAAACGGTAAAAAGTTATTGCAACCATAACAAATTTCAAATGCTCCATAGAAAACCAAAAAGCGATCCATAAAGAATGAACATATGTTCCATGAAAATGTGCAGTGTTACCCATAAATAATTGAAAAGGTTCCATAATTTATAAAAAATGTACCGGTAAAGCATAAAATTTTCTCATTAAAAGTGAAACTTTGCACCAATAAATAATACTGAAATGCTCCATAATAAAACACAAATGCTGCATAGAAAAATGCAAACGCTCCATGAAAATTAAAATTGTACCCATAGAAAATTGAATATTGTTCCATAGAAAAATGAAATTGCACCATAAAAAATTGAAATTGCACTATAAAAAAGAGACAAATGCTCCATAAGTATTATCAAACTGCACCACATAAAATACAATTTGCTCCATAAAAAATTGAAAATTCTCCATAACTTAAAATATTTGCACCACCAAAGCAGTGCAATGTCAAGCAATTTAGCCCTGTCGAATTAAATTATGAGAATATGCTATCTATGGAGGATTTTCAATTTTTCTTGGAGCAATTAATATTTTCTATGGTGCAGTTTGATAATATTTTTGGTGAATTTATCTATTTTCTATGGTGCAATTTCAATTTTTAATGGTGCAATTTAATTTTTCTATGGAGCAATATTCAATTTTCTATGGGTACAATTTTAATTATTTATGGAGCGTTTGCATTTGTATATAGAGCATTTGTTTTTTATTATGGAGCATTTCAGTATTATTTATTGGTGCAAAATTTCACTTTTAATGAGAAAGTTTTATGTTTTACCGTTACATTTTTTTAAAGTATGGAACGTGTTTAATTATTTATGGGTAACACTGCACATTTTTATGGAACATATGTTCAATCTTTATGCAGCGCTTTTTGATTATCTATGAAGCGATTCTATTTGTTTATGAGTGCAATAAATAGGCTGCCGCACAAAACTGTGAAGGAACCAAGAAAGCAATTCTTGAAGGAATAATTGAAAAATCTCTGAAGGAACCACAGGTTGAATTTCTGGAGATTTTTCGAGAACAATATCAAAGTAAATATTGGAGGATGTATTGAGGAGTTTTTGGAAAATCCCTGGAGGAGTTCATGAAGATATTCTAGAAGAAATCTCTGGACAAATCACAGGAGGAATTCCTGCAAGAACTTCAAGTGGACTCCCTGGAGAATTCCTTGAAGTTATTTCTCAGCTGGAATTTCTACATAAATCAATCAGGCATTTCAAGAAAAATATTTGAAAAAAATGTCTCTGAATTATTCCAAAAATACCTGATGAGGCTTTCTTCTAAATATTTTTGTTATAATTGTTCCAAAGGTTGAGAGCTCTCACCAAGATTACATTTTAGTTTTAAAATCGCTTACTATGCGTTGCCACTGCACTTACTAGCCAATAAATTAATTAGTTGTTGTATATCTCGAGTTACGGAACACTGCCTCTGGGAAAAAAGTTGCTCAGAATAATACAAACTATTGCATAGAAAGAAAAAATAATTCAAAATCCGCTCACAACGTAGCGTCTGTGTTACGTAGAGTTATCACTTTGATCTAAGTTACATACATACATATCTTCTCTGTAGTTGCTTTTGCATTTTTTTTTAGAAATTAATGTAGAAGTTCGAGCAGCACATCTTTTGGGGATATCTTCAAAACTTTCTTTTCTTCGCCATTCTTCGCCAATCACACTAGAATTTTTTTTTTTGAGAATTACTTTGCGAAGAGAATGTGTCAGCGATTGTTTCTAAAATTGATTTCGAAAAATCTTCGGTAAAAAAAATCAAGTTTTCTTTAAGAGTTTCCTTAGAAATTTCTTTGTGCATTTGTGCATGTTCAAAAAATCACTGCCATCTTGGATATTCTGGTCGCCATTTTTGGACTCCATACCGTACATTTTCTACACATTAAATATACCCATATTTCATGGTTTTAGAGATTAAACTACCGTGAATCGCAAGTCGGTCCGATATGTAAAAAGTAGGCATTGGGGAAATGGACTCTGAAGATTTCAAATTCAGTTTATATATGAAACTTTAAAAAATCGCCACGAAATGAAAACTTTTAATTATGGGACAATCTGATTTTGTGTTGTTTTTAGATTTTTCTGAACAAACTATATGCTTTTACTCACGCAGCTGAAAGATCATCCAAAGAAAGATAGAAAACTGCTATAAACTCAATTTTGCCCAAAATGCAGATGGGACCCATATTGCAAAGTTTTAGAGCCTAAAACACCATGAGGCACCGACGTCTAAAATTTGGAGTCGCCATCTTGGATTTCAGGCCACCATCTTGGATATTCTGGTCGCCATTTTTGGATTCCGGACATCTTCCTCATACGAAATATGCCTCATATTGTACGGTTTTAGAGCCAAAAACTTTATTAAACAGCCGCCATCTTTAATATTAAGCTGCCATCTTGAATTTTGGGCCGACATCGTGAAACTTCCCGTCTCCAGAGTTGATTTTCCCACAAAATTCATCAACCATCAAAGGTTACCAAAATATTCGCAGTTTGATGTGTCGGATGATAGGGCTTGGTTCAATTTTATTCACAACCAGTTCTACCGGAGCTTGTCCGGATCACTAAGTTGGCCATAACTTCGGAACGCCTTGACCGATTCGGACCATTTGTAATAGCAAACAATGCGGTAAAATTCCGGTTCTATTCGAGCTATAATCCGAATAATCGGCCAATGGGAAGTATCTTAAAAGTGAGTGAACGGTTTTTGCGCACAAACATACATACATACATACACACATATAGACATCATCTCAATTCGTCGAACTGAGTTGATTAGTATATGTGACTTGGCCCTCCGAGCTTACTATCGAAAATTCGTTTTTTGAGTGAACATATAGCCAATCAGTTCACTTAGGTAAACGAGAAAGGCAAAAAACTGGTAATGTCTTTGGAATAATATTTGGCGAAATTTGCTCTATAATTCATTGGAAATGCTTTCAGTTGTTTGTATTGGAATCGATACAATTACTTTGGAATCGTTTTGATGAATTATTGGGCATTTTTTTAAGATTATTGTGTTTGGCAACTCTTTTGCAAACTTCCTCGGCAATTATTTTCGAGATTGATTAGGGTAAATGTTCTTTATTTATTCAGCAATTTTTTTTATTTGAAATTCATTTGACAAATACTTTGAAATTGCCATGGTCACTACGTTTCTATTTTTTTTTGGTTTAATGATTCGATAAAAACTTCTTATAATTACAAATAGACTTTAATGTTTAAGATTTGGAATCAATTTTTTTCCGACTTACATTTAGTTCATTTCTTGTTCTTCCTAGAACTTATTCTTCCTGCTTCTAATTCGCACTTATTTTCTAAAAATTTCGCTTCTTCTACCTGATGTGCGGTTATTCCTAGAATCTTTTAATTATTTGTTGGCTTTAGTTCATAGGAAAGAAATACATTTTATAGAACTTACCGGAGTATTTTGGTATTATATTTAAGGTAGAATTTCCAATTATTTAATTCAATCAAACCTAGCAAAATTAAGGATAGTTCGTGGAATTTAAATTCACACATTTTAAGGCCAATATTAACGTAACCTTTTAGTCAAATATACCGTGTCAAGGGCTAATTCAGTTTAAGGTTGATAAGTAGCGTAATAAGGGTGAAATTCGGCTAAATTTTATAAACATCAAATTCAATGTAACTATAGCTATCGTTTGCTCGTATGTAGGATATAAGAATTATTGCTAGTCATTCCGTGCCTCATTGACGTACCTGTCACGGTCCACATGACAATGATGGGTTATTTTTTATATGATGTTGTCTCGGTGAGTGCGCCGACCAAGCAGTCGTGACACCTAGTGTTCAATAGAAAACATTAAAAAATCATCATTTCGTGAAAGTTCCGTTTCTCGAGAATGGCTTGACGGATCTTCGTTTATTTCACATCCCCTAAAACTCCATGGTACACCTTTTCTTTGTATTTGATTTCGTACATTTTGCCGATATTTCGAAGTGAAGAAATCAAGCACTGTGTTTCATAATAAAGCTTAGTTTCTTGTTGCCAAGTAGAGCGCTCAAGTAAAATTCCACCTTTTTCCACAAGTAATTTTGACAACTGATTCAGTATGGAGAGAAACGTTACTTTTCCTTACGGAATAATAGCGCGGACTATTTATCCGCAAGGAAAAGTGACAGCTCCATTTGATTCGCACGGAAGGCGTTACGAGTGTTACACTTTTTTCCTTGCTTGCCATCTGCGAACTGCACAAGTAATTTTGAAGCGGAATCAATACTTGACCATTACTTGTCCTATCTTTTTGCACAGTACGTACGCAGTGGAAACTAGCCATAAACAAAAAGTGCCAGTAAAAAAAACAAAAAAAAACAAATAAAAAATACATGAAAAAATTTAGAATTTTTTTCACTTTTCATGTATTGTCAATGTCTTGGCCACATTCTTTCAAATAATGTTATCACAAATTTTGGGCAAACATATAAATATTTTGTCTCACAGTAGCATTTCAAATTACAAACATGTGAGTGAGCTTACGAAGTGTTAAATACATGGTTTAACAAATTGGCGTTATAACTCATAGCGGTGATTATACCTCTTCACTTACTATATCAGTTTAACTCGCATTAGTGTATACATTAAGTCAAAAATACACAAGTGCAAAAATAAACTTGTTTAAAAATATACCTCGCCATTTTCCATAATATTGAACGGTCGGCGATGGTCAATAGCTCAACCAGCAATAAATTGGAATCGATTTTCCTGTCCGTTACCACTTATCCACATGCTAGTATCCTTTCCCTCAAGGAATTTCCATTCAATCCACGTACACCTCGTATCCCAGAGAAAAAATAAAATATATGCCAGTATTTCAATTCAATTGGCTGCCTTTTTCCGCCCTCATCCTTCATTGGATCCTTCCAGACGAAACGGAATGCCAATCAATAAAAAGTAAGTGATATTACCGCCAAGTCGCCCCTTTGTCTGTTCGATCCTTCCAGTCAGTAGGACACGTACGGTGATAAATCCCACACGAGAATTTGCTTTTGAGCGATTCCAAGCAACAGCATCAAAATTAAGGAAATTTTTTAATTCATGATTTTCTATTGAACTGAAACTTTGCACAGTTTTTAAGTTCCATCTAAATCGTCATTTTCCGATATCAAATTTTTATTTTGAATCACGACTAACTTTTCAAAAGGGTGTATGTGAAAATGGTTCAAAAATATTCAAAAATCTGCACAGCCAAAATGGTTCGTTCGATTGCAATAAATTTTTCAGCAAAGTTAGATAACTAAATGGTGATTCCTAAGAAAATATACACTGTGAAAAAACATCTTTTTTAACATTAAAAAATATCATTTTTGTCACAAAAACTCAAATAACTCAAAACCCTATCTTTTTACCAACGTATTTTTTTAGGGAAGACGGTCCATTGTATTAGCAATCTACCATAAAAATTTGGTGATGGTAAACTAATAAACAAAAAAGTTATAACATTTCAAACATTTCACAATTTTCACATTTGGTAAATATTTTTTTCTGTGTAAATTATTTCGATCAGAAATCGCAGTTAGATGCAGATTTTATTGTTCAGCAAAGTAAGATAACTAAATGGTGATTCCTAAGAAAATGTACACTGTGAAAAAAAAATCTTTTTTTAACATTAAAAAATATCATTTTTGTCACAAAAACTCAAATATCTCAAAACCCTATCTTTTTACCAATGTAATTTTTTGGGGAAAACGGTCCATTGTATTAGCAATCTACCATAAAAAATTGGTGATGATAAACTAATAAACAAAAAAGTTATGACAATTCAAACATTCCACAATTTTCACATTTAGTAATATTTTTTTTTTAGTGTAAATTATTTCGGCCGGAAAGCGCAGTTTGATGCTGATTTTATTGTTAATGGCCTTGCGTAAGTAAAACAATCTGTTTTTATTATGTATTATGTATATTATATGTACAGTACTGTTCCGATTTTATCACGCCCTCCGCGCATTAGTCGTTTATTGATTAATTTGCTGTTACATTTGAGGACAAGTGTTTTCCCTCTTCTTCAAGATGAATGTTGAAAGCGTGTTTTGCAACGTTAAAAATATTGAAATGGGTATAAATGTTGAAGTATATTTCAAAGCATTTTTGAAAAGAGGCGTGATTAAATTGTTTAAACAGATGTCGCTGATGGTACGGTGGCATGACTCTCTGCACTTAGCACTTCTGGCAATTTCTCAGTTGTTGTCGTTTTCGAACTTCCTGCGCCCTGCTTTACCGATGATATACAGATGGCTCGTTTGTCAAAGTCTAGACGGCAGGACGTGCAAATGCGTAAATTTGTATTCAATTTGGGCATAACCAGTCTCTTTCAGTTTATCTATGAGATTTCGTAACTCTTTTGAACATTTTTTTTCACAAGCGGTCTACAAGAGAGCGTTGAGTTGAAGACCTTTGAGAAAGCGACTGTTCATGTTGTTCGTTAGATTATAATAAACAAAATCACTTATTAGTTTTAACTGACTAGTTTGGTGTTGTTTGCTTGGACGAAGAAAAAATTTACTATAAAATTTTTAATATCCATAGCGGTAGTATTTTTTTGCTTTTTCGTGAGCATTTTCATGGTATGTATACACTATACACACAAACAAACGTAACACTGACGAAATTTTCATTGACCACGCCTTTAACGATCATTTTGAATCTTGGTTGTGGCTTTCATAACCAGAAGAGTGCCCATCGTTTTTCTTTGCGTTTGACGTTTCACACTAGCGCCTTCTGATGACGATATTGCACAACGCAGTGTTTCGTGAAACATTTCCACCAGGTGGTGGTAGTGTGAACTGGGCGATGGATTTTCACGAAAATTGTTCTTGGCGTTTTGTCTGTTTGTCTGTGGTATGTACCTCTCATGCATTTGTTGTTGTTGAAGTTACTCGCATTTTTCCGATCATAAAGTCTGTTCTCTAAGGGCCGATTTCTTCACCTCGGCTTAACCCGTAAGCCAGGCTTACCCATATAGTTAAACCTGGCTTAACGCCTAAGCCAGGGTGAAGAAATCGACCCTAAGAGGTATTTTTTTGCAGATCAACTAGACGTATACGCGTATATATAAAACTTTTATTATGCAGCTTTCGTCTTCAAAATAAGTTTAATTCCATTTTTCTTATGATCAACAGCTTTTCAACACTATCAAGGGATTTTTTCACCAGTCACGTACAATAAAAAGTATGACAATCTCAATATTTTTGATCACAACACTGGATCGCGTGTAAGGTTCAAATAGATACTATAGTAATTATAAATAATCAAACAAAAATACCATGAAAACAACTTGTTTAATTCATGCGGTAGCCTTTACAATAAAATCAGCATCAAAATATAGTTCTCGAAATAATTTACACAGAAAAATTTTTTTTTTTTTGTTACTAAATGTAAAAATTGTGAAATGTTTGAAATGTTATAACTTTTTTGTTTATCAGTTTACCATCACCAAAATTTTATGGTAGATAGCTGTTATAATGGGCCATTTTCCCTAAAAAATTGACGTTGGTAAAAAGATAGGGTTCTGAGATATTTGAGTTTTTGTGACAAAGATCATATTTTTTTATAGTAAAAAAAGAAATTTTTTACAGTGTATATTTTCTAAGGAATCATCATTTAGTTATCTAACTTTGCTGAAAAATTCATAACAATCGAACAATCCGTTTTTGCTGTACAGCTTTTAGAATATTTTTGAACTATTTTCGCATACACCCTTTTGAAAAGTTAGTCGTGAGTGAATATGAAGGTTTGATATCGAAAAATGGCGATTTAGATGAAATTGAAAAACTGTGCAAAGTTTCAGATATTTTTGAAATGGTCGCTCAGGATCGACTGACATGACTCCGTGGAATTCCTCTTTTATTTCAGCTTCTTATCATTTAATACGATCATTCATAACGCACCCACATTCGAGCAAATGTTTGGTTGGAATGTTGCAGCTAGGGACAGAGGAAAAAATATGGGTCAAATAATGCACTTGTTCGTTTAATGCTCCCCTCCGCGTGTGGCTGGCTAAATTGGTCGATTACTGTTGGGGCAGAGGTTCTCAAACGTTTGATGCGCAGCACGGTGCCAAACAGTTTGAAAGAACAGAAGCTCTGGAAGGTCTAAACCATCTGCCCTTGACCATTTGAAACAATTGCGTTCGCTGTGTCGCGATGATTTTTATTGGAAGAGAGTGGGGTGCGTTTACTAACCTGTCGTCTATGTCCAGCGTCGGCAGCGGAGGCAACGGCATATCCATCCCGGCGGCGACCGAAGGAATCGGGTGATCGCCCAGCTCCGGCATCGGTGGTGGTACCGGTTCCATCTCCTCCATGTCATCATCTAAATCTTCGGGATCTTCAGGAATCACAACGGTTCCCGAATGACTAGTACCGCAAGCGGACATAACCGTAACGTCCGGTATACTGGCGGTGGTGCTGCTCGTGGTGATGGGGACCAAGGTGCTCGGAGTCGTGACGGTCCCCACCGGTGTTTGGCAACTGTTGGGTGCACCACCCGAAGCTTGGGTCACGACATCTTCGATATCCGAGTCGATACCCTGGGCAAAGTCCATGTAGAATGAGTCGCGGGAGTCGCTCGATCCGCGACGGAGCTTTAACGATAAATCCGGTGAACTATCCATTTTTGGTTTGTGTTTGCACTATTCCGAGACAGAACGAACTATTGCACTTTCACTTCACTCGACTCCGGTCGAGGGTGGTCTGGTGAGAGTAATATACGGTTGTACGCTCGCAGATCCGGTGAATGAAACGAGCCACAGATGGAATGGAAGGACCAGCACTGTGTACGAGATATTTGATTGTGGTAGAAAGCGGTAATTGTGAAGTGGACTACATCGTAGTTTTGTAAACAATCAATTTTCTTGTGAGATGGTAACTTTGGGTTTTCTCTTTTTTCAGGACTATGTTCAGCTCAAAGGAAGATTACTGCATGCATGTTTAATTTAAGGGTTCTCTGTAAGGATTTCGTAAACAAAACGGCTAAAATACCTCTATCTTTTCTTATTTCAACAACATTTCGTTTTGAAGTGGTTTCTGGAGGGTGTCCGGCCATTTGGCCGAATGCCATTTGGCCGAAAGGGTCGTTTGGCCGAATGCCGTTTGGCCGAATTTTTATCCAAAGGATTTGGAGGCGTGTTCAAACTCTAAATAACATTCTAGCTGCCAACATGATCATCAGAAATATTTCCTTCTTTTAGTCATAGGCTATTCTTTCTAGTTTTACCATCAAGGGATTAGTTGGCGTTTGAACTGAGAATATTTTTGTCGGAGATTTTTCCTTCTTTGAATCTAGGCTATTCTTTCGAGTTATACTGATATAGGAAACAGTGGCATGATCACTTAAGTTCATCATACCTTTTTCGGCCAAACGGCATTCGGCCAAACGGCATTCGGCCAAATGGCGTTCGGCCAAATGACCCGGAACCTTCTGGAGAAACTTTCGAGTTATAACGAAAGTTTGAATGAGCCAACAATTGACCGAAGGGTCCGCAAACATGGTTGTGGGTCTAACTAACGGGAGTTCCATAAATTTGATTAACCAAATGCATTTCCTTACTGTTTTGGGGAGAATTTTCAGAAAATCGACACCTCAAACATTTTTGAAGAAATGGTGTAAATAGAGGGACGGTCTCAGTGAGAGCTACCCAATAAAGCTCCTGGAACTCCCTGAAACGCTTTGAAACACCTCTTCTTCTTCTTCTTCTTCTTCTTCGTAACGTCCTCACTGGGACAAAGCCTACTTCTCAGCTTAGTGTTCAATGAGCACTTCCACAGTTATTAACTGAGAGCTGCCTTTGCCAATGACCATTTTGCATGTGTATATCGTGTGGCAGGCACGAAGATACTCTAAAGCCTGTATCCGCAATAATCTGGACACAGAAGTACATCTGTAGCTCTGTAATGAATCGGTAAAATTAGCCAAATAATTGACTGAGAACCCTTTGGTGTATGTTTATTATTTGTGCCAAATTTCATAAAAATCGATACATTACTTTTAACTGTGGATGAAAAACAAGCAGACGTGGTTTTAAGCATTTTGTACAATCATGACCAATTTTCATTCGCATAGTAGATGGTTCTTTTACGCTACAGTTAATAGTTCTGTGATGATAATTATGAAATTTTGTTAGCAGTTATGATACTTATAGAGACACTTTCTTGCAAAATTTCATCAACTTTTATCCATTGGTTTGAATGCTACTGGTGTTGATAGGGGTGAGTTTTGAAGAAAAAATTTCGTGTTTTTCATGTATGATGTTTGCCTATTCATAACTTTTGAATTTCTTTGCCAATTTTCATGAAATTTTCACAGAAGGTAGTTGATTATTTGTATATTATATCTGCAAAATTTGATGATTATTGGTATAGTACTTTCAATAGTACAATCGAAACAATAAAGGGTGCTGACTAATTGCTGTCTGAGGGGTTAAAATCACGTTCACTCCCAATACATGTTTCGAATATAAAATTGTTGATAGTGCATCGATTTTTTTGAAATTTTTCCTATGCAACGAACATAGATTGAGAGGTTTGTGTTTAAAATGTCAGCCTTTTTCTTCGCCGAATTCAAAAGTTACAGCGCTGACAAGCAAAACAAGGGGCTATACAAAATTCAATGGCGCACATTCTACTCTTTAATTGCTACAACAAAAAGTACGGCACCGATTCACATGAAATTTTGTAGGTGAAATGAACACATCTTAAGATGTTATTTAACCAAATTTGAGCAACTTTAATGTATCTATTGAAGAGTTACAGCTGTGTTTCTGTGTCCCGATTATTGCGGATACAGGCTTTATACCCAAGGAAGTCAAGAAAATTTCCTTTACGAAAAGATCCTGGACCGATCCTGAAACACCTCTAAAACCCCCATGTGGCCGCAGGAAAGGAAAACTAGTCAAGATCTCTTCAGCGAACAGTTTTATTCCTATCGATGTTGCTTTTAAGCTAGAAATTATCGTAAGTTATCAATAGATCAACAAATTTGGGGTACAATTCGACTTACAGTTTCGTTGACTATTTATGTTTTGTCCCTTCTCGACTTCCACTTATGATTACCACTTCGAATTCACTATATGATCTGCTTTGTAGGAAATATTCTGATAATTAATAATGCAATTTGACATAGTCTTACTTACATACAATCCAGAGGAGAGTAAAACGTTATTTCCTCCGTACTATAACGTTACTCTTCCGTACTCTTAGTTAGCTATAGGAACAAATTATGGCTTAGAAATTATTACGAAATAATTCAATTTTCATCGTACTTACATTAGGAATCAAATTACACAATAATTAGAAATTATTTCCTCGAAATTATCGAACCACAAAACTACGTATGCAAAATATTTTTTGTCTGTTGAATTCTGCAACTCATTTCATCTGACGTTTACTTTAATGATCTTTCGTTACCCTACCTAAACACGCATCTACGATCTACGGATGATCTCGGCCGTCACTGGGTTCCGCACACATCGTCGAATGATCGGCCGTGTTGCCAGGGCTAACATCCCCCGACCCGTAAAGTTGCCCGGTTCCGTCAGCTTTACTGGCTTCTATCACGTCTAAAACGGCTAGCTTTGCTACGGCTCGTCGGAGTATTCCCCCTCCAGCAATCTGGACATCAGCTTGTCTTATTCGCCCATCGACTCCTGGAATCAGCTTAACTACTTTGCCTCGTACCCAGCTATTTCGCTGCTTGTCATTTACTATAAATACCAAAGCACCTTCTGACAACGGCTGAACATCTTCGAACCATTTCGTCCTGCGAGTGATGGTGGGCAGGTACTCGCGGATCCACCTAGTCCAGAATCGGTCAAGCAACAGTTGACACTGATCCCAATCACTTCGTAGTCCCATTCTGTCGTCTGTCGGTGTCTTAACGGCTTGCTTTACTCCTGACGAACTTAGAAGCAAAAAATGATTGGGAGTCAAGGCTTCCTGATCACAGGTTTCTAATGGTATATATGTCAACGGCCTGCAGTTCATCATCGATTCCGCTTCAGTACACAAGGTCTGAAATACCTCCTCCGTAGGGGACCGCAGATGACGTAGACCTTCCATCGCTGCCTTGATTGAACGTACCAAGCGTTCCCACACGCCTCCCATGTGTGGAGAAGCTGGGGGGATAAAGATCCACTTTGTTTGTGCGTCGGTGAAAGTTTCGGCTAATCCCTCGTTTACGCTCGCAAGTTGTTCAGCCAATTCCCGACACGTTCCTTGAAAATTGGTCCCGTTATCTGTATATATCTCAGTAGGGGCACCTCTACGATCGATGAACCGCCTGAAAGCAAGCTTACATGATACTGTAGACAACGACGCAACCACCTCGAGATGCACGGCTCGTGTGACCAAGCAGGTAAACAATGCCACCCACCTCTTAACATTGCTTCTTTTGACTTTGATCGCAAACGGGCCACAGTAATCGACTCCTACTTTCGAGAACGGCCGTTCAAATGGAGTCACTCGTACCGTGGGGAGAGGAGCCATTCTGGGCACCCTTGGCTCTGCCTTGCGTACTAAGCAGAGCTTACATCGTTTTGTTACGCTGCGCACCAAAACTCGCAGATGGGATACGTGAAATTTTTGTCTTATTTCATTTACAACAGATTCGTTGAAACCATGCCCAAAACGCCGATGATACCATTCAACCAGAAGTTCAGTTACATAGTGCACCCTTGGGAGAATAATTGGATATTTCGCATCAAAGGACGCGAAAGGAGACGCTTCAATTCGCCCTTCCATCCTTATCACTCCAAATTCATCAAGGAATGGCGAAAGCTTACGAATCTTGCTGGACTTATCGAAGTGTAGCTGTCGTCTTCCCGTTCCCTTCGATTGTTTCTTCAACTCTACCAGTTCATCTGCATATTCATCTGTCTGCGCCAGTTTCCAAAGTGTCCGCTCCGCTCGTTCGAAATCTGTTTGATCCAGCAGACTTTTTCTCTCCTCCTTTTGTGCTCGACAGCAATCGATAAAATGAAATACATATGCCACACTCCGTAAAAGGCGTTCCCATTTTGAGAAACGTGAAATATCGATGACTGCACGACATACTATTTCCTGGTGAGTGTTACTCGATCGCATCTCCACTGTGGTGTCTGATGGTAGACACTTCTGTCGAGGCCAGTGTTCTTCCGGTTGATACAAAAATTCTGGACCTTTGAACCATCTACTGTCTGGTTCTAATGCCGGTCCGTTGCACCACTTCGTTGCTTCATCGGCCACATTCAGCTTGCTTGGCACCCAACGCCACTCGGAAACTTCACTTGTTTCCAGAATCTCTCCTACGCGCACTGCCACGTACTGTCGATACTTGCGGGTGTCTGATCTGATCCACGACAGTAGCGTACTAGAATCACTGTGGTAAACAGTACGCCTTATTGGAAATGTGTGATTATCCTTGATCGCCTTGGCTAGTCGGCTGCCTATAACACCCGCTTGAAGCTCCAAACGCGGGATTGACAAAGATTTAAGCGGAGCAACTTTGGCTTTGGAAGACACGAATGCGCATCGTGGTACACCCCGCTCAATGATGCGAAAATAGGCGACACATGCATATGCCGACTCACTTGCATCAACAAATACATGAAGCTCAAGAGCTTGCAGATCTTGTACGTTATATGAAGGGAAATAGCATCGTGGAACACGGACATTTTGAAGAGTTGAAAGTTGATTGACCCAACGGTTCCAGCGAACAGAAATCTCTTGCGGAATCGCTTCGTCCCAGGTTACTCCGCTGCGCCAAAGATCTTGTAGTACAATTTTGCCATGTATGAGGAAGTTGGATATCAAACCATGGGGGTCGAACAAAGTCATCAGCAATCGTAGAGCGCCTCGTTTAGTTACCTTCCCTGCTCCGAAGGCCATTTGTTGCAGATCGTCTGGTAGAACAACGGAAAACGTGAACGTGTCATCAGTCGGCATCCAGGTCATCCCTAAAACTCGCTCGGTTTGGCTTGATTTGTCTCCACCGATTATCTTCTCTGTAGTTGCCGATTCCTCCCCGATTCGTCGCAAAATTTCTTCCGAGTTAGAACGCCAGTTTCTTAGTTCGAAGCCAGCCTTGGAGTGTACCACTCGGACGTCAATTGCCAAGTTCGCCATCTCTTCCTCCGTGTCTCGACTATCCAAATAATCATCCACGTAGTGGTTTTCTATTATCGCGGATGCTGCTTCAGGGTAGAGTTCTTTCCATTCGATAGCGTTGACATTCTTAACATGTTGTGCTGAGCATGGAGAGCACGTAGAGCCAAACGTTGCCACATCCATTATGTAGGTCTCTAGTTCTTGTGATGGATCAGATCGATACAAAAATCGTTGAGATGTACGGTCAGCTGGGCGGATTTTGACTTGATGGTACATCTCTTTAATATCGGCCGTGATACAAAATTTGCGTTCACGGAATCGGAAAAGAACCGATGGTAATGAGGTTAGCATATCCGGCCCTTTTAAGAGCATTGAATTGAAGGACACACCATTAACCTTTGCGGCCGCGTCCCAAATGATCCGGACTTTTCCGGGCTTTTTTGGGTTGGTCACTAGACCCAGTGGCAAATACCAAGCGCGTTTTGTATCAGCATCTTCCAATTCTCGGCTGCTGGCTTTATGTGCATAGCCTTTCGATTGGTACTCGATGATCTGCTTATCCAGATTGTCTCGCAACTCCGGATGTGCTCGAAGTCGGCGCTCCAAGCAGTAAAACCTTCTGGCAGCCATGTCATAACTTGGTGGAAACTCGAACTCATCGTAGCGCCAAAGCAAACCGGTTTCGTAATGCCCGTCGTTGCCCTTCCTTGTGGTTTCTAGTAGAATAGCTTTGGCGCGAGCATCTTCAACGCCTTCTGGCAAAGGTCCGCTTACTATTCCTACGTTTTCAGCTGCAAAGAAGTCCTTTACCAAGTTGTGTAGCTTTTCATCGGTTGTGCACTCACATATATGGAATGAGTGAGACGCGTTAGATTCGGCCATGTTGCCGAATACTGTCCAGCCCAGTCTAGTCTTGGTCGCTACAGGCTGATTACCACGACCTACACGACATTTCAACGGAACCGCAAGTTGCAGATTGCTCAGTCCGATTAACAACCTCGGAGTTGCGTTCTCGTAGCTACAGATAGGCAATTTCTGCAAATGGGGAAAGCTTTCTGCCAACCGAACGTAATCCAATGTTTGAAGGGGCAAGTCTAAACGTCCAACAGTACGCACGTTCATTAAAGGAAATCGTTTGCCACCCCCGGCTCCACTTATTTCCAGATTGATCTGTCTAGAGTTTGCCTCTTCTCTAGTGACGTTCGAAGTCCACTTCAAACATAGATTTCTTTGTTCACCTTTGTTCACTCCCAGCAGATCGGCGATTTCTTCGTCGATTAGCGTTAAATCCGATCCTTCATCTAGGAAGGCAAATGTCTCCAGTTGCGTTGTTTTGCCGTACAAAACAACAGGGATGATCCTGAAAATCGTTACGCTTTTCGGTTGACGGTGTACGGATACTACGGCGACATCGGATGATTCGGGAACTCCAGGATGTAGAAGCGAATGATGATTGTCGATACACCCGCTAACGTCGCAAGATCTTGATGTCCGGCATGGCCACTTACCGTGAGGTACGAGACATTTTGGGCAAAGTTGGTGTGTTTTCACAGTTTTCCAGCGGTCACTCAAGGAAAGTGATTTGAACTCGAAGCATTCCTTTACTCTATGTCCTGTTCTCTGACAAACGAAACAAGGCTTTACCGTACCCGCAGTTTTGCTGCTACTATCGCTACCGCGTTGACCTAGCGGTTTGTAATCGTTTGTTGAGCTGTGGGCGTTCAGGAACGACTTCTCCTTTGAGTTCTGCTTCTCGTTTCTAGATGATTGTTGAATATCGAGATCACTGAAATGCGTAACGTCGCTTGCTGCTGAAATGATCGCCGACATATAGTTGCTGAAGGTTTCCAGGTCGGCAGTAACCATGCGCTTCTTGTAGAGTGCCCAATCCAGTCGGATATTCGCAGGAAGTTTACTAACCAAATCGTGCAGCAACGAAGGATTTGTAAGATGAACTTGTTGATTGGCCGCCTTCAGATGTCCAACTAAGTTTTGAACAACAATCCCGAAGTTTATCAGCGTTTCTAGCCTGTCCGACTTTGGAGCCGGAGTGTTTCGCACTCTAGTTAGTAAGGACTGAATAAGCCGTTCTGGATTGCCGAAAAGTGTCTCTAATGTATCCAAGACTTGCGGAACCGAAGATGGCAGCAGCAGATTGCTTCGTACTACCTCCAATGCATTCCCACGCAAACATTTTTGGAGTCGCATCAAATTCTCGGCCTCCGTGTAGCCGCACATCACTGTCGAATTACGATAGCTGCTAATGAATATAGGCCAGTCTTCTGGGTTTCCCGTGAAGACTGGGAGTTCCCTTGGGACTACCTGTCTCGCTGCCATCTGCTGCTGGTATTGACCTAGAAAAGGTTCCGATGCTCCGTTGTATGCTCCATTTGCCAGTAGTGAACGGGATTGGCATGCATATGGCAAAGGTGGCTGCCAGGATGGCAAGTGCTGTGCTGGCGCGTAAACCGGATGACGTTGTAGCTGAGGTGGTTCATTTAAAAACCGTTGATCTGCTACTGTTGGTAACGCTGAATCTACTCTCGCTACTGGGGGCTCCATCCAAGTCGGAGCTGATGGTGGAAGCATAGTCGGGAAAGCAGCTGGGGCATCGTTAATGTGGACACGCGAGGAAAAGGATTGGTGTAGCGCTGAATCAGGCGCGGCCAATCGTGCCGCTGTCGAGTTAGCAGATAATTTCGGCGGCGCATTCCCACACGACACTGACGGTTGAATAGTAATCGGTGCGGACGATGATACTGTGTGCGCGGCAGCATTCGAAGGTATCAACAACGAACTGTTTTCTGCAATCGTCGGTAGCACCTTCGTTCCTCCATACTGACCTCTTTGTTCCGCCCCTACTGTACTATCACTCTTCGAAGAAAGTTCTTGTACCGGAAGTAAGGGGTACATATTTGGCCTTTGTTCTGCTTCCCCAGTATTCTGCTTTGATTCGCCGGTACTGACCACCTTAACTCCGAGTGAGCTCAACGGAGTTCCGTGTAGAAGGTTGTTCTGGATCCCAGTTACCGGCGGCTGTGGTAAACTCACTATCGAATCTCCTAATGCCGTATCTTCTGCGGAATTTTCTCGCTGCCCTGCATCCATCCATGTGCTAACCTTATCCAGACTTCTCTGACGACTTCCTCGGCTTCTCACGCTACTGGCCCCATCCTCTAATGTCTCCGACATCAGTAAAGCGTATTTTTCGTCGATATATTTCTCTGCTAAGTCCTCCTTCTCCTTTTGGATACGTTCTTCTCGTAGCCGCTCCCGTTCCTGCCGTTCGAGCATATGCTTCTCCTTAGCCTTCTGAAGTTCTTCCAATCGCATCAGTTCCAGTCGCATTCTGGTCGATCGAGTACTGCTCGTAGATATAATCGATTTTGCCGTCCCACTTATGGATAGAGTGCACGCTACGCATGACCAACTGCCATCTTCGATCTCCCCAGTTCGACCCGCACAAGCATCGTGATACCAGCGCCGACATTGGTAACAAACGACCGTCGCCCCGCCGTCGGAATTGGGTTTATTGCAACCAGGACAGCTCTGCTGGATACATGGTTGAGATCCTAATGCTGTTGCCATTGCTTGCCGTGCACCTGCTAACAGCTGGTAGTTGAAACTCTTAAAAGATTGTGGCCGCAGGAAAGGAAAACTAGTCAAGATCTCTTCAGCGAACAGTTTTATTCCTATCGATGTTGCTTTTAAGCTAGAAATTATCGTAAGTTATCAATAGATCAACAAATTTGGGGTACAATTCGACTTACAGTTTCGTTGACTATTTATGTTTTGTCCCTTCTCGACTTCCACTTATGATTACCACTTCGAATTCACTATATGATCTGCTTTGTAGGAAATATTCTGATAATTAATAATGCAATTTGACATAGTCTTACTTACATACAATCCAGAGGAGAGTAAAACGTTATTTCCTCCGTACTATAACGTTACTCTTCCGTACTCTTAGTTAGCTATAGGAACAAATTATGGCTTAGAAATTATTACGAAATATTCAATTTTCATCGTACTTACATTAGGAATCAAATTACACAATAATTAGAAATTATTTCCTCGAAATTATCGAACCACAAAACTACGTATGCAAAATATTTTTTGTCTGTTGAATTCTGCAACTCATTTCATCTGACGTTTACTTTAATGATCTTTCGTTACCCTACCTAAACACGCATCTACGATCTACGGATGATCTCGGCCGTCACTGGGTTCCGCACACATCGTCGAATGATCGGCCGTGTTGCCAGGGCTAACACCCCATAAAACCTCCATAGAATTCACTTGCGAACCTCTGAAGACCCCTTAAGCGTCTCTGAAACGCGCTAAAATGCATTAAAACGCTTTTAAACGTGTTGAAATGCCTATGAAACCTCCGTGAAATTGCCCTGAAAGCCCAATCAATCCTCTGAAATCTCCAGAGGCACCCTATAATGCATTGAAACGCTTTAAAATACCTCTGAAACCACCCCAAAATCATCGTGAAATTCACCAGTAAGCCTCTGATTTCCACTTAAACTCCCCTGAAATCTCTTGAAACGCCCTTAAGTGCCTTGAAACGCAGTAGATCGCCTCTACACCTCCGTGAAATTCTCTTGAGAGCTTCTGAAGCCCCCTAAAATCCCTCTGAAACTTTCTCAAATGCTATGGAACGCATTAAAACGCCTGAAAACGCTTTGGACGCTTTTTAAACCCCCATGAAACATCTGTGAAACTAGTTTGAGAACCTCCAAAGCTTCCTAAAATACTCTTTAAACGTCCTGGAATGCTTTAAAATGTCCCTGAAACCGCTCAGAAAGCATCTTGAAATTCACTTGAGAGCCAATACAGCTCGCAACAACGCCTCTGAAACCTACTAAAACACCTTGAAACGCCTCTGAAACTCACGTGAAGTTCACGTGATAGTCTGTGAAACCTCCGACGAGCACTGAAATGCTTTGAAATCTGAAAGCCTTGACCTCTCTGCACTTTTCATCTGTTAGCTTTTTTCCCTTCTCAAACTTCTTTGCAACCTTGAAATGCGTTTACACTACCCGTCATAAGTATGAACTCACAAAGAGTATTGCAACAATATTGCATCCCACACCTCAATATCTCCAAAACCTGAGGACTTACAAAGATGCTGTCTTCAGCAAAGTTATCCAGAAACCTTAAATCAACAACTTTTCTGAAGGCGGCATTTTATAGGTATTCTGATTTTCGAGATATCTAGGTGAGTCAGGGTAATACACTATTGTTGCAATACTTGTTCTGTTTTTCCTTTGAGGTTTTCAGATCGTGCATCGCGGTGCACTTCTGCACCATAAAGCTTTACCAAGAGCACCGCGAAGTTGGAAAGTTGGAGTTACAAATGTGATAAAAAATAATGTTTGTAGTTAATTTACTATCAACGTGAGCATCTGATAACAATGTTACATGAAAATAGTATATGAAGTATGAGATTTTGAAAACCTTCATGAGAACAAGTTTTGAAATATTGCAGCGAATAAATAGTAAAGTTCATAATGATTTTCCAAACTATTACGGGAAAAATCGACCAGAAGACTACATAAATAAGAAACGAATTCTAATAAATCCTTCAAAAATATCCCCGATACTAAAAATCTTCCATTTCAAGTATTTTTCAAGTTATTTACCAAGCATCTTATTGAAAGTTTCTTGTGACTTTTTTAAACTTTCCTTTCTTGAAACAATTTTGTTTGGCTTTAGGCCATACCAAAAATCATAGCAGTAATCCAGTAATAAAAGCTTTCAAAACAAGCTTCAATTTTTTTTGAAAGTGTGCTCCACTTAGCATTTTATTTCCAAAAAATGCCCAGCGAGAATTGTTTAAGCACGAGCATCGAATCGCTATGCGGTCTTCGACTAAGTTTTTCGGTACACTCATGGTTATATTTGAACATGTAACGTTTACATAGTTTAATAGATACTCTCAAACTCTGCTCACTGAAACCTCCAGAAACCACACGAAACCTGATGAAACGCATCAAAACTCCGCTAAATTTATCTGATATCAAGGAAATTTCTTTTATGCAATTCAGTATCATAATTTATATTTTATCTAACTCATTTTGGTATCATAATGACCATTTTTTCCGAACTGGTTCATTATGCAACTGAAATGAGTTGCATAATGAAAAATAATTGTATAAAGTTCATAATGCAACTCATTTCAGTTGCATTATGAACATTATGCAACTCTAATGAGTTGCATTATGAAAAAATCATTGCATAAAATTTTGTATGGAACTCGTTGCAAAATTCGATTTTTTTCAGCACTCTTCGTATTAATCCAACTCGGCAAGCCTCGTTGGATAAATGTACGACTCGTGCTGAAAAAATCAACTTTTTGCAACTTGTTACATAAATAACTATTAAACCATTGAAAACTCCTCTAAAACTACTTAAAATTTCGTGAAACCCCCTAAATTGCCTTGAAACCCTTCTGGAGCTTTTCAGACTCACCCGCAGTTCGCTGCAAACCTTCTGATGCACCCTTGAACCCCCTGAAATCCAATGGACCACCTTGAAGCCCACCTAAAAGTCCTCTGAATCACTCGGAAACTTCTCGGAATTACCAGGAGCATCTCTAAAACTTCTGGAAACCCCCTGAATTGTTTTAAAACCTATCTTGAACTTCCCTGAATTCCCTTGAAACCTCATGGTACCTTTTAACACATCTTGAAAGACAAGAAAACCTCCCAAATATCCTCCTGAGAGCCTCACAAATTTCTTTTAATTCCTTGGGGAGTCCGCTGAAGCCTCCGGGAAATCCTATGAAGCTCTTTTGAGGCTCTTTAAGCATCTAGAAACTCTCCTGCAATCCCTGCAACGCATTGAAACGCATTGAAACTTAAAGAAACTCCCTCTGACTCCCTTGGTAACTCCCCTGAATCCCCTTAAGCTATCTGAAACCCCCTAACACCATCTGATACGCTGTGAGACCCGTTACACCACTTAGAAATCCCTCCGAAGCTATCTTAAATCTTTACTGAGAGTCTCTGAATCCTTAAACTCCCTTGAGCCTTTTGAAACCAGCAAAGCATTAACATTTTCTAGATTTCTACTAGAGTGGGTCAACGTTGTATGGAGAAACTTCAAATTTGATCGTATCAACCCGGAACAAAGCTTTTTCAATCTATATTAGCGTTCAAAGCAACTGTGCAAAATTTGGGAGCGATTGGTTGCTTCCCCGTATTCCGCATTGCGATTGAAATTTGTATGGAATTTTGTATGGGAAAACGTGCTTTTTTGCATTTTTTCTCGTAAATTTAAATTTGTCGTCTAAAACGATCTAACTAATGACGTTAAAGTATAGCCTAGGATATGCTGAAAAACTTTTCCGAAGACCGCAAAGATATCCGACGCATGTGAAAAAAGTTATTCGCCTGGTAACTTAGGAAAAAAATTGAGATTTTATTATTGATGTTATTCCTTTACATGTTAAATGTTAAGCACCACCGGGCAATCTGTACGTTATAACTTTCTTCACAAGTGTCGGATCACTTTGCAGTCTTCGGCAAAGTTTTTCGGCATATCCTGGGCTATATTTTAACGTCATTTGTTAGAAAGTTTTAGACGAAAAATTTCAATTTATAAGAAAAATGCAAAAAAAGCATGTTTTCCCATACTAAATTCCATACAAATTTCAATCGCAATGCGGAATACGGGGAAGCAACCAATCGCTCCCACATTTTGCACAGTTGCTTTGGACGCTAAAATGAACCGAAAAAGCTTTGTTACGAAAAATCGACTTTGTTGACCCAGTCTATTCTATATTAGCGTGGTTCAAAAAATCGTTTTTGCTCCACACCATTTATTCGATTTATAACCAGATTCTATGCCTTTTTCCAAAATTTGAGCTGAATTGATTGAAAATTGAGAGTGCACAAGCCCTTCAAAGTTTGTATGGGAATTACTATGGGAAAAGGACGTTTTTCATTCAATTGACCGTAGCATTTCCCCAAGTACCCTAGAGTGTTAGTTGACCTTTGGTACTCCTAGGATACTCTATCAGCTACAACTTTGTCGAAGACCACGTTGAAATCGGAGTCCTCATTAATTAGTTACCGATTTCTATCCAACTGGAGAAACTTTAGCAGTGATCATTCAGCTTCCCAGCAGGCAACATTGCTGCACATGGCGCCAAAGATAGCATACATAAATCATGGCTACTATGCTTCAAGGCAAATTGCAGTGATGCCCATCGAAAAGTGTAATCATCATGATCAAAGATTTTCATTCTGGATAAAAATCAATAATTAATTAATGAGGCGTCCGATTTGAAAGTGGTCTTCAGCAAAGTTGTAGCTGATACAGTATCCTAGGAGCATAAAAGGTCAACTAACACTCTAGGGCACTTGGGGAAATGCTACGGTCAATTGAATGAAAAACGTCCTTTTCTCATAGAAATTCCCATACAAACTTTGAAGGGCTTGTGCACTCTCAATTTTCAACCAAATCAGCTCATTTTTTGGAAGAAGGCTTAGAATCTGGTAACGAATCGAATAAGCGGTGTGGAGCAAAAATGATTTTTTGAACCACGCTATTCTATATATTTATGAAAATAGAATCCCAAGATTGTTCGGGCTACTATGGTCACAGCTGTAAAGGCGCGGGTATTCAGCATAACCATGCTGAGAGTGACGGGTTCAATTCCCGGTCGGTCCAGCAACTTTTTATAAAGGAATTTTCCTTTACTTCCTTGGGAAGAGGGTATCTTCGAGCCTGCCATTTTCTCACGATGCACACTTCAACGAACTATAAAGATGGCCTATCACTGATATCCACACAGCATCCCAGTCAACACTGTTCTGACAGAAAATGGAAAGTGTCAGTGGTGCCACAGAGCGTACGCTCACTTGGATCACAGTATGCCTATCAAAATCAGCGATTTGATTACCATTGACGTTGATAGGGTGCAGCACTGCTTCTTAGTAGATAACTGTGAAAGCGCCCATAGAACAATAAACTGAGAAGCAGGCGTTGTTACATTGGAAACTTTATGTCAAAAAATAGAAGAAAAATGTTGTTTCTATATGTAAAGCAACTTTCTCAAATCAGAAGTTAATTTGTTGTGAAAGGAGAAAACTGAATAAAACATTGACTGTCCTACCAGAATGAAGTAAGATAAGACAAATCTACAAACTCTCCTAATTTATGGAAACATCTTGGAAGCACCACATTGATTTTATTCCTATATCATAAGGGGCTGTTCATAAACCACGTAGACTTTTTGTGGGAAGGGGAGGGGGAGGGGCGTGTTCTGGCCTACCCTCCATACAAATTTCAAAATTTTTGTATGAACAAAAGTCTACGAGGGGGGAGGGGGAGGGTCTGAGATGGCCAAATTTTTGGTCTACGTGGTTTATGAACAGCCCCTAAGCCCCGAGCTTAAACTTGTGTAAAGCTGAATGCTTCATACACTCCCGTGCAAAAGTTTGGGGTCACCCCCTCAAAAACATGGAAATGTTTTTTGGTCATATCTCAGTCATCTTTCACTTAATCCACTCGTTCTTAGACTTTATCGAAAGATAAAGAGTAAGATTTGATTCGTAGGTACTTTTTACAAATTTCATATGAAACTTTTAGTATAAAAAGTTCACCTAAACTTACATGTTTTTCCTAAATCTGTACGAAAAATTGTTTTCCGTGTAATTCAAAATTTGGTCGACCAAATTTTAAAATTAAAGTTGCATTAGGACCCTATTTCTATCCTCTTTGAAAGCCATTCATTAAATTTAAGCGGAAAAAATCATAACATAATTTAAATTATCGAGTTAAGTTTACAAGTCACCGTGCAAAAGTTTGGGGTCACCCCTTAGTATGCTGCATCGTGCAAAAGTTTGGGGTCACCTTTGAAATGAAGTCGGAGTCGAATTTTTATTCAAATCGTCATTTTTTTGGTAAACACCAATTCCTTCTATGATAGTTGAATAGCAAGACACAGAAATGGTTATGAAATGTTCATAAACTGAGTTCTAGACTAAGTTAAGTTAGAAAATGGTACAAAAATCCATACTGAAACAGCTAAGTTCGTTATATAAAGTGCGAAAGAGGATAGACGTGAGATAAAAATGACTAATTTGTCAATTCTAACCTATATAGCTGTAAGTGTTAATACCACAAATACACCATTATTCCAAAAACCATTACAACGAATGTCATTTCTCCGAATGTACTATTACATTCGAGATTTTGGGTTTTGGTGCAAAGCAAAGGGATAACTTTTTGATGAAAATTTCATTTAAATTAAATTATGTAACATTCCTGAAACTTATGGATTTTGGGGTAATGGTATGTTTGTGGTTATAACACTTACAGTTATATAGGGTAGAATTCACGAATCAGTCTTTTTTATTTCAGTTCCATCCTCTTTTGCACTTTATATAACGTACTTTGCTGATTTAGTATTGATTTTATATAACATTTTCTACCTTAACATAGTCAAAAGCTTATTATGAACATTTCATAACCATTTCTGTGTCTGGCTATTAACCTTTTGGAGCCGATTTGTTTTGCCGCTGTCGACGCAACCTCGCTGGTGTCGAACACGTTTGTTATGCTCAGTTTCATCGCCGGGGTCATATATGACCCCTCCGGCTCCAAAGGGTTAAACTATCAAAGCAAGAATTGGAGTTGCGCCAAAAAAAATGACGATTTGAACAAAAATCCGATTCAGACTTCATTTGGAAGGTGACCCCAAACTTTTGCACGATGCAGCATACTAAGGGGTGACCCCAAACTTTTGCACGGTGACTTGTAAACCTAACTTGACAATTTAAATTATGTTATGAATTTTTCCGCTAAAATCTAATGAATGGCTTTCAAAGAGGATAGAAATAGGGTTCTAGTGCAACTTTTATTTTAAAATTTGGTCGACCAAATTTTTAATTACACGGAAAATAATTTTTCGTACAGATTTAGGAAAAACATGTAAGTTTAGGTAAACTTTTCATACTAAAAATTTCATATAAAATTTGTGAAAGGTACCTACGAATCAAATCTAACTCTTCATCTTTCGATAGAGTCTAAGAACGATTGGATTAAATGAAAGATGACTGAGATATGACCGAAAAACATTTCCATGTATTTGAGGGGGTGACCCCAAACTTTTGCACGGGAGTGTATATGAATATCTTTGATTAGCCCGTTAACTACCAAAGTACACCAAAACCTCCATTTAGGTAACGAGTCGGGACTGCCTAAATTGAATTTTTAACTAAATGGATTCATTACCAAAATGGATTCAGTTCATTACCTAAAGGGATTTGAAGATTGCAAAGAAGTTTAAGAAGAGCGAGTGACCTGGAGATTTAAAGGGCGTGGTTTCAGAGGTATTTCATGGGAGTTTCAGGAGAGGAGGGGGTGGTATTGCTAGAGACGTTGCACTGGGGGGGGGGGGGGGGGCTTCAGGGGTACTTTCGGGGAGTTTCGGAGGGTCTCAGGTACGTTAAATAAGGTTCGAGGGCGTTTTAAGAAGCTTCAGTGGATTTTTGACGGGTTTCAGACGCTTAAGTAAGCTACAGGGAGATTTCAGCGGCGCTGTGTAAGCATGACTTTTATTTAATCATTTTAGAACACAAGATATGCATGTAGATTCGATGATTTATGCTCAAGAAAGTTCTTAGAAAATCTTAAACAGTCCCAAATCAATCCCATCCCCCTAATTGCTCCTCCTGAGCACGCCCAGAACTCTCCTTAACTCCACTTGCAACTTAATCCCCTCAAACCAACCTTATTCATAATCTAAAACACTCCAACAGATCTGCACACAATTAGATTCCATTTAGGAAACGTAACCGTCAATCAACCACATCTGCATCAGCCGAAAATGGAGACGGAGCCTTCTTGATGTGCGGAACAAACGTAGCGCCGACATTGCGCATTGCGTCTGACCATCATCTCCTAATCGGCGAGATCCGACTGCGCATTGCTAGGATCCATCGAGAAGAGGAGAAAATCGGGCTCCGGTTGAACACACGCCGACTGGAAGACGCTGCGGTGAAAAGGTCCTTCGTCGAGGAGCTAAAGAACCGTGTTGCGAATAAGTATCCCAGAAGGTGGAAGCGTAGAAGATCAATGGATCGCCATCAAGAATGCCTTCATCGCCACCGGCGAGAATAGTTTGGGTAAGCTACGCACCCGGAGAAAGCAGTGGATCACAGATAGTACCTGGAGGAAGATAGAGGAGCGAAAGAACGCCCCAAGCCGCGATAGAGCGAGCGAAAACACGAGGAGCCAAAGTCGTAGCCCGTCAGCGCTATTCGGCTCTCGAGATGGAAGTGAAACACTCATGTAGACGGGACAAAAGAGCGTGGGCGAACTTCCTAGCCTACGAAAGCGAGAAAGCCGCAAACACCAGCGACATCCGTCTCCTCTACGATGTCTCACGTCGTCTTAGTGAGACCAAGATGAATGCTACGATGCCCGTGAAAGACACGTCTGGACAGTTACTGACCGACCCGGCTGACCAGTTGAAACGCTGGTTCGAGCACTTTGGAAACCTTTTTCAAGTGTCGGCCACGCCAGCAACACCTCAGCATGATCTGTCAAGGGTTCGACGCATTAGCCGTGTCAACACCGAAGCTCTATCAGTGCAAGGGAAAGAAACAACCATCCGTAGCATGAAATCGAACAGGGTCCCATTCGATTGCATAGCAGCTGAGATGCTCTAAGCTGACCCCGTAGTAACCGCACACTACTGCATCAATTATTCCGCAACATAGGGTCAAGTGGGGTAAGATGCCATTTTTCAAACTTCCATCGTTTTCAATGATAATTAGCCTCATTTGTTAGGCTTTCAAAGTGGTAACAGCAACTAGACAATATTTGATCGATACTTCAGCAAAACTATTCACTAAACTATTGCATTTTCATTGATTTTCAGCGATTTTAAAAACTGATTCGTAAAACGGAAGTGGTGCAAAACGACCGTCTGCCATGGGGTAAGATGCCACTTCATGAAAACATTCAAAAATTACGTCCATCAGTTTTCGGGCATTTCCGACTCCTTTTCCCCCCTCTGTCCCGCTTTTTTCGTAAACTCAATAAATGGAGTGTTACCCCCCTCCCCACAAAATGATGATCGTAATATTTGAATGACCCCTAACATGGAAAGCGTAGACATCAACAACCATGCGTTTCCATGTGTGCCTCAATCTCGTTGGAAACACTTGGCTGGTAATAAAATCACCAGAAAACCATAATTGCAAGCACGACAAACCGGAAGTTGCCAATTTTCATTGGGAAATCAAAAGATTGTCCGTGGGTTTGGTGGCCTAGCTTCTAAAATAATGTTCGATGCAAACATATATTGACGCCATTCACCTACAGTAATGATCAAGTCCCATACAGGAATGATTTTATGAGTTGGGCCATTTTACCCCATCTTGGCATTTTGGGCTCTGTTCCCCTACAGGGGATACTCAAAATAACTGGGATAGGTAAAATTTTCACTTTTCAAAAAATGTTCAACTCGCTGTAACTTTTCGAAAAGGGCATCAAATATTCTTAAATTTTTACTGTAAGTTCATCAACTAGTTGTGTATCAGTGGTCAAAATTTGGAAAAGATCGAGCCATTCTACACGAAGTTATAAAGGTTCCAGAAAAAGGTATAATTATCCGATAGCCAACTTTGAGCTGTTATATCTCTGGATTCAATGAACCGAATGCAATGAAATTTTGATCATTTATGACTTATATAATGAGCTATCAAAAACTTTTGACTAAACTTAAAATTCTTCACAAGGAAGAAAATAATTACGATTGGATTATTTTTTCTAATATGCCACCAATTTATCCAAAACTTCATCATCGCTTCAAAATTCGAGATAGTAATTATAGTTCATTTAAATTCCCTCTAATTTAATTCAATATGAATATGTTTTGGAAGGAAGTAACAAAATAACCGGTATTAAATTGAAAAAGCCGACATTGCGTCTGACCATCATCTCCTAATCGTCGAGATCTGACTGCGCATTGCTGGGATCCATCGAGAAGAGGTGGAAATCGGACTCCGGTAATGGGATGCATATGAAAAATAGATAAATTTACTAAAAAACATAGAATAAATGAAACCGCCACAACTTTTTTTCTTATTAATAATTCAAATTAAGTAAACTGTTTTTCAAAGCTCATTATATTAGTCACAAATGATCAAAATTTCATTGCATTCGGTCAATAGAATCCGGAGATATAACAGCTCAAAGTTGACTATTGGATAATTATACCTTTTTCTAGAATCTTTATAACTTCGCGTAGAATGGCCCGATTTTTCACAAATTTGAACCACTGATACACAACTAGTTGATGAACTTACAGTAAAAATATGAGCATATTTGATGCCCTTTTCGAAAAGTTACAGCGAGTTGAACATTTTTTGAAAAGTGAAAATTTTACCTGTCCCAGTTGAGTATCCCCTGTATGGGAAACGGCTTCATTTCCGGTCGACTGGATGCAAGGCGTCTTAGTAAAAGTACCCAAAAAGGGTGACCTGACTGTATGCGATAATTGGCAGGGCATCATGTTAGAGAGTATCGTTCTCAAAGTCCTCTGCAAAGTGATCCTTAACCGGATACAGGAGAAGATTGACGCAACTCTCCGACGACAGCAAGCAGGATTCCATGCCGGACAATCCTGTGTGGACCATATTATCACGCTTCGTATCATCCTGGAGCAAATCAATGAATTCCAAGAGTTTCTCTATCTGATGTTCATTGATTACTAAAAAGCTTTCGACCGTCTCAACCACGGAAACATGTGGGAAGCCCTCAGGCCCTGAGAAAATTATCGGCCTCATTGAAGCACCGTACAGGGCATTTTCATGCACAACGGTGTTTTGTCCGATCCCATCCGGGTCGTTGCTGGAGTGAGGTAAGGATGTATACTATCACCGCTACTGTCCCTCATCGTAATCGACGAGATCCTGGTTGGTGCGATTGACAGTGAATTAAATCGTGGATTGCTGTGGCAGCCCATTACCATGGAGCACCTAAATGACTCCGGAATGGCGGATGACGCTGCTCTCCTAGCTCAACGGCGTGCTGATATGCAGAGCAAGCTCGATGATCTTGTCAATCGCTCCTCAGTGGCAGGTCTTACCATCAACGTCAACAAGACTAAATCATTGGATGTAAACACGGTAAACCCTTCCAGCTTTACGGTAGCTGGGCAATCAATGGAGAATTTTGAAAGCTTCCAATATCTTGGTAGTCAAATGGCAGCCGATGCCGTCACCAAGATCGACATAGGTGCACGGATCAAGAAGGCGAGTACTGCCCTTGCGAGTTCGAGAAATATATGGAAAAACAATCACATCAGTCGACGCACCAAAATCCGAATTTTTAACTCGAATGTGAAATATGTGCTGCTATACGCTAGTGAAACCTGGTATGTATCAGTGGAGAACACGCAAAGGCTGCAGGGCTTCATCAATAGATGCCTGTGGTATACACCGTGTCCAATAAGTTCTCATACAAAATACAAATTTAGAAATTATAATTTTATTTCACATCTGTTATTCATATTTTTAAAATGAATGCATGTATTGAAGGGCCACACATAACTGATTCAATAAAGCATATGGTTTAGAATAACGATATTTTTTGTTTGTTTTTAGAAGCCTAGCAGTACACTTCCGTTTTCTGAAATCCGTTTGCTCCGGCACGCAAGAAAAATGTTCGAAAAGTTCTTCATTCTACGGTAGCTAAATAGAGTTCATAATGTTAAATTTTGAGTTTTTATCCCCAGTATTGTTCCAAATGGATATACTAAGGTTAAATTTAAGCAATTTTATTGATTATATTTTAAGAAATTTACAAGTAAGCTCAACTTGGGCTGATTTCCTTGAAAATGACCGTTATATTAAAGATAAACATCATAAAACGTAAATTTTAAACCAAATTTACCACAATAGGGACACAAGCATATTTTAGAAGTGAGAATAATGTGAATCAACAAGATAATATGCAGCCATGCTTCTTTAACACAACAAATTTCATTAAAACAGGTAAATGGACATTTTTGTTTAATTTACGTTTTATTTTGTACAACATAAAACGGCTTCGTACTTCACCAATACAGAAAGTTATATTTTTTTCTCTTCTGAACATAGTTGCTACTAACAATGGTGAGGACAGGAACCTAATTTGTTTCAACCTAAAACCTTTACCTGTTAAAATGAGATGAAATTCCAATGAAATGGCATGCGTGCCAGCTAAAATCGACTTACGACACATAAGCGATCAGCAAAGAAGGATAAAGGACAGTTAATTCCAAAACATATGCTGTATTTGATCAATGTTAGTTGTTCTTTTAATAAATAAACTTACTTTGAAAATCCTAATTACAGATGAGAAATGAATTCAATTTGATTTTGTATGAGAACTTATTGGACACGGTGTATAATTCGTGCATGGTGGCCTCACAATTGGATCTCCAACGTGGAGTTCCATCGTCGATGTCATCAAAAGCCGATAGCAACAGAAATTCGGGAGCGAAATTACTGTAGGAATATCGAAGACAAATACTGCAAAAAATCTATTGAAGGATTTCAGGAGAAATCAATGAAAAAATCTCAGAGGGAGTCTCTAAAGGAATGCTGTGATGATTCTCTGAAGAAAATCTATGAGGAAAACCTAGAAGAAATGTCCAATTATTCTTCTTCTCGCGAGAAATCAGTGAAGGAAGCCAGTAAGAATCCTCAAAAGATGTTCAATGAATAACTGAATGAACTAATCCCGAGTTAAATCCCTAAGGGTATCCCTGGAGAAATTCCTGATGTAATCTCAGGAATATCAATGTAATCAATGAAGGAATTCCGGAAGGATCCAGGAATGCCGGAAAATGCCGGGAATCAACGGATTACCGGGAGGGTTCAAACAAAGAACTCCAGGAGGGATTCCCATTGGAGTTCCAAAAAAAAACCTGGAGGAATTCTTGTCGGAACCTCTAAAGTAATCAAAGGAGAACCTGAAGGAAATCCGAAACGGACCATTGGAGAAATCCAGGAAAGAATATTAAAAGTAAAATAGGCTTCGAAGTTAAGCCAAATAACTCGCTGATTTTGAATTGGAATCCGGGGGAAACTCCGGCTCATGAATAAACTAGGGATGCCACTCCGATGCATCCTCTGCTTAGATAACACAAAAATACATATAAATGATGTTTTTGAGTAAGACAAACAGAATATTTAGTTTTACAAAAGAGTCACCATCTCACAAAAGAAAATCTTCTTTAACACAAAGCAAATGCATCAACATCTTACTTCGAACATAGCGCGCGTCCGAGATGTCCTTACGCACCCACACTTGTGTGAGTCTTCACACTTTTCCTGTTATCACTGACGTCACAAACACATTGCTCTCTCACACTTGATTAACTGTTGTTCAGCTTTCACTTCCTAGCTGCTTCGCCTGTGTTCCGCCTTAGCTAGCTTATCTGTGTGTGCTTATCGCACTGCAAATCCGGAGAAAGTCGTCGTCATCGTCCTCGTATCATCGAATAACTCCGATAGACACTACCGCTTCCAAGCAGAGTGGGAGCGATATCCGCCGAGTTCCCAGACTCCGACGTTTTCACTACATCCGTCTGTAGTACTATCGTAGTACACTCCTTGGGCCACCGCCCTCTCTTCACCTTCAGCTAGTTATCCTTCCTCTCCCCTTTGGGGCACTTTCACTAGATTTTCTTCCTACGAGGACAAAATTTTCATCTGCTGCTTCACCACCGCAATCCAATTTTCAAAATATGAACTCACATGCACCGTATCTACACAAAATTCCACCACAGCCGCCAACAACTTTCCCATATCCGGATGGCGGAGAAAACTCAATTATGCACAGCCGACAATTGCATTTTCCACAACCCGACACCCCCAACAGTGCCCTAGGGGGCTTCCGGCCCCAACCGAACTGCTTCCCTCCAAATCAATCCAAATCCGACCCGAACGACCTCGGCAGTAAATTCACTTTTATGCTTCCACCCTCAACTTGGCCAACTTGGAGGATCCTTGACTGGAACTGAACTAAATCTCTGTGGGCAACACACTCCACACACTCGACACTGGCACTTCAAAGGACCGAATCACCCAAACGACCCCTCTGCTACATGCTCTAATCTGAAATAGTGGCAGACAGAACCGACAGAAGAAAAAAAAAATCGTCAGCCACACTAACTCGAACTAGGTTTGAAGCAGAGATGCTGCCAATGCTACTCGGAGCAGAACCACGACGATACTGACTGACCCGTTTTCCAGACTCTGCTGCTGGCTAGTGTGGATT
Source organism: Aedes albopictus (assembly GCF_035046485.1). Lineage (NCBI taxonomy): Eukaryota > Metazoa > Arthropoda > Insecta > Diptera > Culicidae > Aedes > Aedes albopictus. The sequence continues at coordinate 92,691,536 of NC_085136.1, forward strand.
ATCGGAACGACACTGACTGAGCCAACCTAGACACTACTGTGACTATGTCGGTCCAAACGCATAATGACGAAACGGGACGACGACACGGGGGGATGAGCAACACTCTCCAAAACTCTCTCAGCCTCTCACATTCAGAAAAAATAGGAAAATTGTGGCGAGAAGCGTGCGATGGGGATCCGTTGTTGTGGCTCTCCGAAGGATTTCCATTCTCCGCGCGGAAATTTTGCAACCCTGCGCGCGGAAAAAAAATTGGCGAACAGTGAGAGATGTCCTTTTTGGTGCTCTGGAGAGCGACGAGCTCTCTCAATTTCCAATTCAAAAAGGCGAAATTTTCAAAACATTTTCACACAGCCACAGTAGTCTGAGAAGAAAGTGTGACGAAAATGGGGGATAGCGATGAGTTGTGTTCGTTCTCTGCCTTTTAGTACGTCGGTATCTGGTAGCTACTACGGTGCCCTATCCAGTTCCTATCCATCTGTATGCTGGATGGAATTGACGATGACGATGACAATTTTTGTGTGTGAATGAACGGCGGCGAGCGAGGGTCGAGAAAGGGAAACACCAACAACTGTGTATGCGCGCGCGTTCGATGAAAGAGCACAAACTTGGCCATTTCTGATGGTTTATTGCGTCCAAATTTTATGACTCATGTGGTGGAAGATGACACAGAAGGGACAATATTTGGTCAATGTTTCTATTGAAGCCGATGTTGTGTTTCTGGGAAGAGTTAAGATATGATACATGGATTACTGATGGGTTTTCTCGGAAGTTAATCTCTTCTTTTTACTACAGTACACTATTGTAGACCTCAGTGTGATTCGTGGTACCGATGCCAGCCAGAAGCAAGATGCCGCTTTTGTCTGTGTCGATCAGGAGCGCATAATCACTGGATAGTTACATGAATATTCGTCGGGGAGCTCATTCCATATTATTTAAATAGTTAACAGTATTCTAAATTGATACTTGAAGGGCAACAACTCGTATCGGTGAGTCTAAGCCGAATGAATAATCCGTCTTTACTGGACTCGTTCCTGGGCCAATCGTTTCCAGTCACCCTGAACGTTTGAAGTCATCAGTAGATCGGCTCCAGAGGCACGTTCTTCGTTCTCCGTTCACGTATCAAACACCAACTTTGCAGGGTTGTTATCCAGCATTCTTGCATCTTTGGTTCGTATTTATCCGTATGCACACCGTTCTCCTGCACACCGCCAAAAATCGTCCTTAGCACGCGTCGCTCGAAAACTCCGAGTGCTTGCAGGTCCTCCTCGAGCATGGTCAATGACTCGTATCCGTAGAGGACCACCGGTCTTATTAACGTTTTGTACATAGTATATTTGATTCGTGGGCGTATCTTTTTAGACCGCAGCTTCTTCTGGAGCCCGTAGTAGACACGACTTCCACTGATGATGCGCCCTCGAATATCACGATTGACATTGATGTCAGCCGTCAGTAAGGATCAGAGGTAGACAAATTCCTTCACCACCTCGAAGGTTCTCCCCTGCTACCTAGACAGACCCGGTCGTGCTCGGTTCCACCTACCAGCATGTACTTTGTTTTTGAGGCATTCACTACCAGTCCGACCTTTGCTGCTTCGCGTTTCAGGCGGGTGTACAGCTCAGCCACCGTTCGAAATGTTCTGGCAATAATGTCCATGTCGTCCGTAAGGCACACAAATTGACCGGACTTTGTGAAAATCGTTCACCGGCTGTTGAGCCCGGCACGTCGCATCACACCTTCCAGAGTGATTTTGAAGAGTAGGCATGAGAGTCCATCACCTTGTCGCAGTCCCCGGCGAGATTCGAATGAACTTGATAGTTCACCCAAAGCCCTTACGCAGTTTTGCACACCGTTGCTTTAATCAGTCTAGTCAGCTTCCCAGGAAAGCCGCGGTCGATGCCGCTTTGAAGTCGGTGATGCGTTGGGACCTGGTATTCACGGAATTTCTGGAGATTTTGCCGTACGCCGAAGATCTGATCCGTTGTCGATCGGCCGTCGATGAAGCCGGCTTGATAACTTCTAACAAACTTATTAACTTTGGGTGAAAGACTACGAAAGATGATCTGAGATGTCACTCTGTAGACGGCATTCAAAAAAGTGATCGCTCTGAAGTTCTCACATTCCAAATGGTTGCCTTTCTTGTGAATGGGGCAGATTACCCCTTCCTTCGACTCCTCCGGTAGCTGTTCGGTTTTCCAGATCCTGACTATCAGCCGGTGCAGACAGGTGGCCAACTTTTCTGGGCCCATCTTAATGAGTTCAGCTGCGATACCATTCTTACAAGCTACTTTTTTGGTTTTGAGCTGGCATCCTTAACCCTCCTCAACGTGGGAGTTGGTTCATTTCCGTCCTCCGCTGCGTTAGCGTCGTCGTTTCCTCCGTTGTCGTAGCCCCGACGAACCGACGTGACAGTAGTGGTGTTTCAAAACTGTCCCCTCTCAATTTAACGGTCGGCCAGCAAAGCGAGCGAACCTTTCTGTCAAATCAGCGCAGACGCGAACCTCTTCCTATATGAATACACGGGGGTTTGGGGTAAAGCTAGTAGGGTAAACGCTCCCTTAGTGGTGCTAGTACCAATAGTGGTTGCAATGCAATATAACACATGATATTCCGAAAATTACCTATACTAACACCATTTCATTGAATAAAAATTATTCATTACTTTAGTACGCAACGATTGAGTGATAAATTTACGTGTTTTGTCCCTTAACATGTTAGAAATGTGATATTTAAAAGTTGTAGATAATTTGCGGTGAATTTCTTAAGTTTTTCTAAGTAATGACCTCATTTACTTAAGCGTAAAACACGCCATTTAGGCAGTTACTTCTAATGTCATTGATTCCAATATGTCAAAACTTGATGAAATTCTTGAAATTCAGTGGATTTCAGCAATTACATTTCTTATTTTGTGATTTTTTCCCGTTGTTCCATTATGGGCACAAGAAATATGCATGTTCCCATAGTGGTAGTATTCCATTGTTTACATGTGAGAGTCAACCGAAAATAATAACAGTGAACATTTTTTGCAGTTTTCTGGTGTAACAACAGGTAAATATAATAAATTACAGCTGGTAACATTACATTCAGACTATTAAATTCATTACAGAATGGATTCGTCGACGAAGGCCGCTTCAAAATACGACGAAGCGGCAATTTCTCGCTGCATGGAGCTGGTGACTGTAGTGTCTTATCCCTTACTACTTCATAAAGAAATGCAGAAGTGTTATTTGTCTAGTGTAGAGAGAGATGCAGGGGGGCAGAGAAGAAGCAGGGATTGCAAGTGAGTGAGTACGTCGATAGCGCGGTGGTGTTTTTGCTTCGCAATATAAAGTTACTAAAGCCGACCGATTATCGAGGAATCATTTCCAACGACGTATCCGAACCCCACAAAGTGGCGACGAGGATTGAGGATTACAGGTGAGAAATGAATTTCCGCGAAAAATTGATTCGAAATGGTTACTTAGGGGAAATTTTCTGCTGGCATTGCGCTGGAAGATGGCGTCAGATTTTTGCGCAAGATATTTACTGATACGTAATAGTATGTGTGTAGTGACAAACTATGAAACCAAAGAGATGTGAGAGGGAATGTTGAAAAAAAAGAGAAAGAGGTGGCAGTGTGATGACAACGAGGACAACCTATCAGATACCGAAAAAATGCGTTGTTTACAGTGGGTGGTAATGAAGAAATCTGTAAATTTTCTAGTGCGTACCTGTTGAGAGAACAGGAGGGGATCACAAAATTGATTCCGGGTCACAGTGAAGTTGTTTGTACCTGTAACTGTACAGGAGGTGAATGTTCATTCACGGGTACCGTTTGATGCAATGTTTGAATGTACCTGCTTGAAAAGCAGGAGGGAAGTATTGGGTTATGCTTCCGGGCTCTACTGTTTATATTTTAGTGGGTATCAGCTTGGTGAAATACTAAACGTACCTGTTTGGAAAACTGGAGGGGGGGGCATTTAGATATGTTTCTGGGATGTAAATACTATACACGGTTACAGAAGTTACACAGATTTGTGTACTACTAGATCAGCCTCACCGCTGTGTCAAATGTACACAGATACTTTTCCGGCTCCAGCGGTGGCATGAAAACAAAATTAACAATTATTTTTGCACTGATCGATTCCTGATAATGCATGTCATCGTTCAGAGAAAATTAGTTCTGAACTTTGCTCCCATACCAGCGCTAGAGCCAGAAAAGTGACTGTGTACATTTGACACAGGGGTGGAGGCTGATCTAGTAGTACACAAATCTGTGTACATTGTACACAAGCCTGTGTACATTGTACACAAGCCTGTGTTGTTTCATTTTAGGGTGTATGCATTTGGTACGTGCCTGTTCGACAAACAGGAGGTGAAACAATATTTCACGGGTGCGAATAAAAGATCTTCAGATAAGCCTGGTCCGACGTTTCATGATGTTCGAAATAAAATAAATATAATATGATTTTTGATAAATTTCGTGTTCACTGTGTTTTATTATTATTGTTAGTAGGCACAATAAAGAAAATATGGTTTAGGATTTCCGATATTGTGCTATAATTGCAGATGGAAGACTCACGACCGCTCCCACAATTTCGTTGTGACGAAATTGAAAAGCAGAAGCTATTCAAGGAGTGGAAGACATGGAAGGGTGCTCTAGAGTGCTATTTTGATGCCTACGGGATATGTGATCAGAAGCAAAGAAGAGCAAAGCTGCTACATCTAGGAGGTCCGCAGTTGCAGCGTGTATTCCAGAACTTGCCAGACAGAGAGAATTTCCCACTAGTTTCTCTGCAGAAGCAATGGTACGATGTCGCGATCAATGCGTTGGATGCATTCTTCCAACCATATCGTCAGGACTGCTTAGAAAGGTACAAGCTGCGGCAGATAAAGCAGAAGGAAGGAGAACGATTCGCTGATTTCATCCTACGTTTGCGGCAGCAGATCTCAGATTGCGGATTCGACAAATATGCGGAAGAAGTAAGAGAGGTACTGAGCGAAATATTCCTCATTGATACCATTATCAAGGGTTGTCAGTCTCAAGAACTGCGGCGTAGAATACTGCAACAGGACAGATCCTTGGCGGAGATTGAATCATTGGGCGTGACACTGGAAGGTTTAGATCATCAGGTGAAGGGATTTAACAGGAAATGCGAACAAACTGATTTCGGCCAGCAGGTTTTGAGAATCGGGAACGAGCCTACTCCACTGCAGAAGAAATTTCGGTCTAATCCAACAGGCTTTAGGGCCAAGTTTAGCGGAAAGGACGGCTATGCCTGCTACAACTGTGGTCGTCGCGATCATATTTCCACTTCAGAAACCTGTCCCGCTAAAGGAAAAGTATGCCACGCCTGTAAAAGAGTTGATCACTTCGAATCGACCTGCCGATCTCGCAAGAGAAAACTACCTTCGCAGACGAAAACCGTGCGAGCTGTAGAGCGATCTGGACCTGAACCTGAAATCAAAGAAACGGAATCCTCTAAAACCTACTATACGTTCCATTCCGGCAACGAAACCAACGTTCTGCCTTGCGAAGTCGGGGGGATACAGTTAGATCTACTGGTAGACTCTGGCTCTGATGTGAACCTTGTACCTGACGAAGTATGGGAAAATCTCAAGCAGTCTCGTCTTGTGGTACAAGAGTGTGTGAAAGGCAGCAGTAAGATTCTCAAGGGATATGCAAACGACAACCCTTTACCTATACTTGGAACCTTTGTCACTGATGTGAAGGTTGGTGAAAAAACCGTCCGTGCTGAGTTTTTTGTCATCAAAGGTGGACAAAGGAGTATTTTGGGGGACAAAACGGCCAAGCAGTTGGGAATTCTTCAAGTGGGCTTGCACATCAATAGCATTGCTCCCCAGGTCGAGCCGTTTCCGAAAATCAAAGACGTACAGGTACACATCCACACAGACCCCGAAATCAAGCCTGTGTTTCAGCCGGTACGGCGTATCCCGATTCCTCTCGAGGCTGCAGTCGACAAGAAACTGAATCAACTCTTAGTAACGGATATTATCGAAGTTAAGCACGGTCCTGCAACGTGGGTTTCCCCTCTCGTAGTTGTAGGAAAAAGTAATGGCGAACCGAGAATTTGCCTGGATCTGCGACGAGTTAACAAAGCCGTACTGCGAGAACGTCATCCGATGCCTGTGGTTGATGAGTACCTGGCTCGCCTGGGTAGAGGAAGAATCTGGAGCAAGTTGGACATCAAAGACGCTTTCCTTCAGGTAGGTATTTGAATAAAACTGAATAAAGATTTACCATTTAGTTATAACGTGTTTGTTAGGTTGAATTAGCGCCCGAGTCGAGAGATGTAACTACATTTATCACGAACAAGGGACTTTTTCGGTTTAAAAGGCTTCCTTTTGGACTGGTTTGTGCACCAGAGTTATTCCAAAAGGTTATGGATCAGATATTGGCGGGTTGTGCTGGGACGTGTTGGTATCTGGATGACGTGATGGTCGAAGGAAAGGATCTACAAGAGCATGACGAAAGGCTGAACGAGGTGCTGAGACGTTTCAAGGATCGGTCAGTCCAACTTAACTGGGACAAATGCGTATTCCGTGCAGATAAAATTGATTTTGTAGGTTACACAATTTCCGCCGAAGGTATATATCCATGCAGTTCCAAGATTGATGCTATTCTATTGTTTCGTCGACCTGCTACCGAATCGGAGGTTCGAAGTTTCTTGGGGTTGGCGAATTATTTAAACAAATTCATTCCTGACTTGGCTACTCTCGACGAACCTCTGCGCCAGTTAACAAGAAAAGGTTGTGCTTTCGTATGGACTGACAAACATCAACGATCGTTTGATCAAATCAAGGCTGCTATGGCAAGTGCCCGGTCATTGGGTTTCTTCAATATTGAGGACCGCACAGCTGTGATGGCTGACGCTAGTCCTACGGGACTTGGGGCTCTACTCTTGCAAACAGATAGAGCAGGATGCACCCGAGTTGTCAGCTGTGCTTCCAAGTCGTTAACAGAAACGGAGACAAAGTACTGCCAAACTGAGAAGGAAGCATTGGCGGTTGTTTGGAGTGTTGAACGTTTTTATACATACCTGTACGGAAGTGAGTTCGACATTTTGACAGATTGCAAGGCCTTGGAGTTTCTGTTCACCGTACGCTCGAGACCTTGCGCTAGAATCGAGCGATGGGTATTGAGACTTCAAGCATTCGATTACAAGGTGGTCTACATACCTGGAGAAAAAAACTTAGCAGATGTTTTATCTCGGCTTGGGACGCATGAACCGATACCTTTCGATCCATCGGAAGAACTCGCGATTAGACAGGTTGCATTATCGGCGGCAACAACAGCTGCGTTAGGCTGGAATGAAATAGCTAGAGCATCGCAGGAAGATCCGGAGATTTGCCGTGTGCTGGAGTGCATAGATCAAGATAAGGATGACGACCTTCCGTTATCTTTCCGTATTGTTGCCAATGAACTTTGCCGATGTGAGGATGTTCTTCTACGAACTGACAGGATTGTTGTACCTGCTGTGTTACGTAGTCGGGTTTTGTGTGTTGCTCACGAGGGACATGTCGGAATACGAATGATGAAGTCTCACTTACGGTGTGCTGTATGGTGGCCTAAAATGGATTCCGATGTAGAGGATTTTGTAAAGAAGTGTCGTGCGTGTACTTTGGTTTCTGCACCTGATCCACCTTTACCGATGGTTCGAAAGGACATGCCTTATGGACCTTGGGAGGACATTGCGGTAGACTTTTTGGGACCATTACCGGAGGGACAGACACTGTTTGTTGTCGTAGACTTCTACAGTCGCTTCATTGAGGTTTGTGAGATGACACAGATCACAGCGAACGCAACTATCTTGCAACTATCCAAAATCTTTTGCCGTTATGGTGTGCCCATAACTCTACGCGCCGATAATGGGCCTCAGCTGAGCACTTCTTGCGATGAATTCAGGTCGTTCTGTGAAGAGATGGGTATCCGTCTAGTGAACACCATACCATACTGGCCACAGCAAAATGGGGAAGTAGAGCGACAGAACCGATCCATATTAAAGAGATTGAAGATTGCTCAGGAGTTAGGCCAAGACTGGAGAAAAGCGTTGGACCAATACATTCTATCCTATCATTCCACTCCTCATCCTACAACGGGACGTTCTCCGTTCGATTTGATGTTCGGAAGGAAAATCCGTAACAAATTACCCCAAATTCCTCGCGAGGTACCCGTTGATGAAGGAGCTAGCGACCACGATCGTCTGCAAAAGGAAAAGGGGAAGGCTTATGCTGATCAAAAGCGACGAGCTTGTCAAAGCAGTATTGAGGTCGGGGACAAGGTGTTGGTCAAAAGGTTCCGTAAAGAAAACAAACTTAGTACAGACTTCTCCCCTGAAGAACATACCGTCATTCGCCGAAGTGGAGCCGATGTGACCGTGAAGTCGTCGACAACTGGCAAAGAGTGTCGCCGAAATATTGCCCACCTCAAAAAGTTGCTAGGCGCAAGTGGAAATGAAGCAGTTTCACCGAATGAAGAAGCAGGGATGAGTCAAGAAGCTGAAAGCTCGAGCAGAAACATGGAAGTTCAAACAGGAACATCAGATGCTGGGGAACCAAGTGATCAACGATTACATTTGCAGCGGAAGCGGAAAGAGCCTGTTAAATTTGCAGATTATTTGCCACACTAAAGAAACTTAAGGGGGGGTTGTAGTGTCTTATCCCTTACTACTTCATAAAGAAATGCAGAAGTGTTATTTGTCTAGTGTAGAGAGAGATGCAGGGGGACAGAGAAGAAGCAGGGATTGCAAGTGAGTGAGTACGTCGATAGCGCGGTGGTGTTTTTGCTTCGCAATATAAAGTTACTAAAGCCGACCGATTATCGAGGAATCATTTCCAACGACGTATCCGAACCCCACAGTGACCTCCAAACAAAAAACGTTGTACGCTGCGTGCAAAGCCTATGGCATTCCTCAGTCTACCGTTCGCTACCGGCTTAGCGGCAAATGGACCACCAAAGTAAGAAAAGGTCCGCAAACGGTTCTTACTACAGCCGAAGAACACAAACTTGTGCAATACGTCATCAGTATGCAGAGAAAAGGTTACCCGGTGGTGAAAGAATTGCTGCTGCACAAGGTGAAAACCTTCTTCGAAGCTTGTCCTCGTCCAAATCCTTTCACAAACAACAAACCTGGTAAGTTTCTACTTTCCATACACTTGATTAGTTCTCTCATATTTGTTCTTTATTACAGGACAAAAATGGCTAAAGGGTTTTCTTCGCAGACATGGTTTGCGGCAATCACGTCCTACATGGAGGAGAATGACCTTATGGCAGCTGCTTTGGACCCAACCCGAGTCTATAATGGCTATGAGACATCATTCTTCTTACATCCGAAGACAAAGGCTGTACTTGCTTGTCGCGGAAGCCAAAATGTCTTCGAAGTCGAACATGCTGACAGTCATAAAAACATCACCGTAATGTTTATATTCGGACCAGATGGATCTGCTGTAGAACCGGGAGTTGTTCTTCCAATGCAGCGTTTGTCTGCAGAGCTTCTACGCATGTTTCCTGGAGATTGGGGAATTGGCAAAAGCTCTAAAGGATGGATGGACACTACCAATTTCATGCTGTACATCCGAAACGTTTTCCTCAAACATCTTCAAAAGGGAAAGGTTAAGCTTCCGGTGCTGTATTTCGTTGACGGTCATTCCTCCCACACAGCTGCAGAAGTGGCCGAATTATGCTTGGATTTGGGTATCGTACTTATTGCGTTGTACCCGAACACCACTCGCATCACCCAGTCTGCAGACGTTGCCATATTCAAACCCCTCAAAACTGCGTGGAAGAATGCTGTAACTGACTGACAGGATGATCACAGAGGAGAAACTCTCACCCTGGGTCACTTTCCCGCGGTATTGCAAGAAGCAATGAAGACTGGAATAAAAAAAAACAGTATCATTAGCGGATTTAAAGTGTGCGGTCTTTTTCCTTTCGGACCGGATGGTGTTGACTATGAAAAGTGCATTGCTAAATCAGTAGTCCGGAGTACAACGGTCCCTGCCGTATCTGACGTCAACGGAATCGAGGTGGCTGAAACTGACGCAGTGTCACCTGCCACGGTTGAGATACCTCCCGAAATGAATATACAGCTTGATGCCCAAGACGTGATTTTGGAGGATTCAGTCATCATACCAACGTCAACGATCCAAGCCGCGATTAATTGCATTGGCAGGCAGCGCATCATTGGGTTCAGCGAAGGGTCTATCATCTCGGAAGAAGGCAAAGTTATCAAGGATCTGTATGACTTGTTACTTGTGCCATTTGATACGTTCAGCGTGGAAGCGAATTGCGAACCACTGGAAGTATGTTCCATGATATCCAACCTTGAAGAGGATTCACCTTTTCTCGATGATGGGGATGATGTAACGTTCCATGAGATGGAAAGGGGAACTCTTACGAATTTCACGACATGGATGACGGAACATTGTCTGAGGCGGAATGGGAAGACGAAACTTCTCCCAGGATACTGAAAGAAAGAACTGATGACAACTTTGCAGGTCGTAAAATGAGTATTTCCGAACTACTTCAGATGCCACCAACTCCACACAGAAGCAGTATTCACAGGAATTACAAAAGGAAGTACTATCCAGTTTTGACGGCATCGGAACGGCTCGACGAAATTCGTCGCATTGGACAAGGAAAATGAAGTAGTGAGAAAGAAAGCCAAAGTCGAGGAGAGAAAACTTGCGAAAATACGAAATGAACAGCTTAAACTTGAAAAGCGGAAATCAAGAAGAAGAAACGAGAGGAAGCCGAGAAACTGAAAAACGATAAAGCTGAACTTCGAAAACAAAAACAGGAACAAACTGAAGAACGGAAGAAGAAGAAAGAGAAAGACAAGCAAAGCAAGGCTGTAAAAGCTTGTAACCAAAAACGGGATAAGCTGAAATTGTTGGAGGCGTTGAAGCTTTCCTGGAAGGAGTGACTAATGACTGTAAATCGCACTTTTGAACATGAAATTGATTTTTATTTGTATTGTTTTATCACGAAAGACAAAACCATGATTTGCCTTCGAAGTAACTGTGAATTGAATAATAAACGTTGATGAATAATTTTCTTTTTTTTATATAAATGTCTGAAATAGAAATGTACACAAAGGGTTTTCTTGGGAGAGGGCATTAAATTGGAAATGAGGCTACGTGGTTAATGAACAACCACAAATCTAACACCTAAATAATTAAGTAAGGTTCTTTCGTCTATCAACTTATTTTATAATACGATTTGCGAATATCGTCCAGTGAAAACTATACAATAATTGAAAAAATAAACTCAAGTTGAGCAGGGTTTCAGAAATGCTTGCTACTGCCTCACGTATATAGCGCATATAACCGAAGTGGTAAGCACGCAGGTATACAGCAAGACCATGCTGAGGGTGGCGGGTTCAATTTCAGGTAATTTTCTTGATATAAAATACAAGATAAAACATCTTCGTGTCAGCCAAACGAGATACAAATGCCAAATGCTCTTTGGCATTGGAACCTCTCAGTTAATAACTGTGTTACTGCTTGAGAAAGCTAAGCCAAAAAGCAGGCTTTGTCTCAGTTGTGACATTAAGCTTAGAAGGAGCTTTGCGAAAACAGAATTTCATCAAAACTCATTCAATTTTCTTAATTACCACCACTATAGGAACACGTTGCCACCATTAGGGGCCGTCCATATACCACGTGGACAGCTTGGAGGGGGGAGGGGGTTATCGAAAAGTCCATGCTTGTCCATGGAGAGGGGGGTGGGGGTTCGTCAAATGTCCACGTGGACAACATTGACATATAAATTAGGAAACAAGAATATTCAAACGAAAAAAATTATGGCGCATTTATTGATGAGATTCTCTTCAACAGTTCTTTCATACATTTTATTTTATTATAAGGACTGTTCAATTTATAAAACGGACAACTTGTTTGTGCGATATCTTTTTTATTTTTCAATAAAATCATTATCAGTTTTATGCATAACTTTCTATAGCTATTCTCAAATGTAGGAAAAATATAACAATAAGCCAAATGTGCTTTATTGTGTAACTGAAGCGGTTTTCGTAAAACATCAATAAAAACCCATTTCTCAAAATTCGACATAACTTTCCACATACTAAACATGCATATTTTCATAAAGTTTTCAATGTATTGGAACCTTATACTATTCTACTAAATGTAAATCTCAATAGTTGAAAAGTAATAATGAACCAAGCAGTCTCCAGCTTAATATAGTAAGTTATCTTGTTTACAAAGAAATTATTAAAACATATTTATTTAAGTCCTGTGATGCAATAGCACAACGGATTCGGCTGAAAATTTGTCCAGAGTAGAAGAATATTGCTTTCTGAATGACGCAGAAGAAAAAAATACTTTAATCGCATTCTTCATCAAAAAATCAATCCATAAAGATGGTCATAGTAAAAAAAACCCATACTTTTTGCTCCATTTATGCAGATTTTCGACTGTAAAATTTGCATTAGGTTGCATTGTTATTTGGAAGAACCTTCAAAGAACGAAACTGTTTTGATTACTGTGCCTGTAATGGCACACAGTAACCAAACCAGCAATGCTATAAGGAAGCAGTTTTCCGCATTTGAAACCACATTATTCCTACTTTCGACTGGATGTATAAAAAAATGTTTATTGAATATGTTCATGCCCTTTTTGCTTTACAATTGAATTTTATTCAAAAAATCGAATCACACTTGAGACTTTAATATTTCAACAACTAATTTTCCAATTGAGTTGAAACTTCGCCAGAATATTTATTACTCATGCTGCTGCAGCATGGCACATACTTTTCTGATATTGAAAACGATATACCATATGTGAACAGTAATTTTATATTTATTTCCAATTTTCAGTAATCGTAAAATTCACCTCATTTGACACCTGGCCGATTTTCTATGAAATAAAACTATTTTTATTCGATTCAAAAATCATTACTTTAATGAAAGATGATGTACTGAACAACGAAGCAAGGGTGGTTAAATTTGAACTACGCGTCTTCTTTTTATAGCCTTGTAAAGTTGTCCGTTTTATAAATTGAACAGTCCTTACATTGTCTTTTATTTAGTTGTAAGTTACTTCTTCAAGGATCATGGTATTGATTCACAGACTAATTTATTTTAAATTATCAGATTTTCTTATTACTTATTATTTTATTTTATTTTATCTGTATTAACGAGATTTTTAGCCCTGGGCTAGTTCATATCGGGACCCACGCTTTACTTCCCTTCCGAAGGAAGAACTTACGTTTTGGGTTTTGCTAGTTTGTCGGAAGTGGGATTCGATCCCTGGTCCTCGGCGTGACAATCAAGTGTTCTAACCATCACACCAGGTCCGCTCCCCTTTCTTATTACTTAGTTTTCTTCATTGAGGAATATTCTGGAGATTTGAAATGGAGTGTAGACCATGCAAATGTTGGTGTTTCAGTCAGGAAATTTTCATTGAAGGTCTGTATGGATTTTTCGAAGTTTCATATCAAATTTTTAAACTACTTCAAAGTTTCAAAACACATGCAGGGATTTGCAGGCTTAGCTCAAAAACTTTTTTTTGTAGGTTCTTTTAAAATTTAAGATTTTTTTCAATGGATATTGAAGTCTAAACCACAGCAATACAATTTAATCTTGTTTTTTTTTGTAAGAATCTAAGAAATATAATCTTATCTCAACAAAAATCTAAGATTCAAAATAACCTTATCTCAACAAAACAAACAGGCAATCATAGATTGAACAAACATTCTAAACAACACCGTATTCAACCAGAGGCTGTACAGATTAAGCATTGAACAATCACTAACATTAGGCGATGGACATTACACGAAAAACACCCAATGAAGAATTTTTCGTTTGACGAACATTTTTCACCAACTGGAGCAAGAATCGAACCCACACTCTCACAAGCATTAAGCTAATTTAAAAACAATGTTGAACACTTGTAGGTACTTATTTTGTGCTACTTGTTTGTATTCTATGTAAAGCTATAGAGTATTTGTATTTTATAAAGTTTTCTATTATATTTAAGACATTGTTTACGGAGAAAAAAAAAACAATATAAAACAAATACTTTTCAAAATCACTTTTTCCATTTTAGAAATTTGAAAAAAAAACTTTTTTTCGGATGTCCACGTGGACATTGGGGGAGGGGGGTAGGGGTCAATGAAAAGTCCACGCTTGTCCACGGGGAGGGGGGAGGGGGTCAAAAACCATGAATTTTCTGTCCACGTGGTATATGGACGGCCCCTTATAGGTACCATACAACCACTATAGGTACAATTGGTTACCGTGGAAAAAATGAGTTTGTCTTGGTATTTTACGGTATTAATGGACAAAATGCGTGTTTTTCAAACATATCTACCACATTTTAACAAATAGTGTGAACGGTTCTGAATATTTACGTTTTTTAGAAAGATTTTGACTTAAAACTTCATACACCTTGACAAAATGTGCCACTATTGGTACATTTACCCTAAATCATCGCGAACCGTTATTGAAGTGGCGACAGTGTTCGGCTATTTTTCATCATGGCGTCACGGATAACGAATTTTAAATTTGTTTGTTCTAGCTGTCACGTCGGTTTGTCGGTGGTCGTAGCCTCCCATGCCTAAGTTCTCCACTCCATTCAGGTGCTGATCGAAGTGCTGCTCCCACCGTCCGTCAAGAGACCTCCGTCTTTATCCCTGCATATTTCGGCTCGCGGCACGAAGCCGTTGCGGGATGCGTTGAGCTTCTGATAGAACTTCTTCACACTCCGCTTCTTCCAGGCGGCGCTTTTTCTCCCGAAAGAGGCGGGTCTGCTGTTTCCGTTTCTGTTTGTAACGTTCCACGTTCTGTCAAGTCCCTTGCTGCAGCATTACCGCCCTCGCTGCGTTCTTCTCCTCCAGAACCATTCGGCACTCTTCGTTGAATTACGTTCCTCGTACCCGATGGTGCTCTCGGCTGCGTCGTTGATGGCTGCTTTCACTGTGCTCCAGCAGTCCTCTAAAGGAGCCTCATCGAGCTCGCACTCGTCTGGCAACGCGGCCTAGAGATTCTGCGCATATGCTGAGGCGACATCCGGTTGCTTCAGTCGCTCGGGGTTGTACCGTGGCGGTCGCCGGTACCGTACATTGTTGATGACGAAGAGTTTTGGGCGCAGTTTGACCATCACCAAATAGTGGTCGGAGTCGATGTTGGCGCCACGATAGGTCCTGACGTCGATAATGTCGGAGAAGTGCCGTCCGTCAATCAGAACGTGGTCGATTTGAGATTCCATCTGCTATGGTGATCTCCAGGTGTAACGATTTTTTTTTATTCCTGTTCGGGTTTGTCACTGCGACCAGTTTTTAGATCTATTGTGACATTACCCGTATCCTTAGTGTAGTGCAGTGGTCACAAAACTGCGGCCCGCGGGCCGCATGCGGCCCTCGAGAAGGTTTAGTGCGGCCCGCGATCTGATTTTGAAATATATTTGAAAGATTTCCAAAACTAAAAGCAAACATTTTTATCAAAGCCCTTTTGAGAAGTAAAGAATTAATTCCCAAGCGAAAGAACAAGTAAACAAAAAGCTAATTTAATTCAGTATAGTTAACTTTAAAAATCATTTTCATCTGCAACATAATTATATGCCCAAAAAAATATGACTTTTTTAAAATTTTGACTCTGAAACATTATTCTGTAGAATATAAAGCATGACTCGTATATCCAAGTTAAATCCTGAAACTCTATTAAAATTTTATCAACATAAATTCTTAAATGCCTTGCGGCCCGTATCCTTCTTGTAAAATTCAATTGTGGCCCACGTAGACAGTAAGCCTGAGGACCACTGGTGTAGTGCATGTCGCATTACTCAATTGCCATTGAGGGGCAATAAAGTATCGATTTTGATACAGTTTTTGTTTTGTTTTCTTAGAAAACAAAACAAGAGTACTGATATTGGCCATGCATCGGAAACCTAGCATCACCCTTGTTTTACTGCTAAATTCTCGCCAGTAGGAAGTTTAGGACCCGGGTTTTAACATTAGCAGCAATATAATTCCAATAATGGAACATGTGTTCAGTAGTAAGGATTCTAGTATGTTCCTTGCGTACTAGCACTTTCCAGTCTTCGAAGAGTTAGTACATACATGGATCCCTAACCCAATTTGATTTCCTTTGCATTGAGTTTAGCCTCAGATGGTGAGGTTTTTAACTATATGTAAAGTAAAGTTGGTAAACTCAGTTTAATTCAAAAACTGGAAGTCTCCAAAACACCAGTAGTAAGGACTAAATACTATGATTCCTTGAATTATCAGAACACATATTCCAAAATTGAAAAGTTGGACTAGATTTTGGTTTGGTAGATCTATTACCGTAACGCAACCCAAAAGGCGATACACCCACGCTACGGGCTCCGTTAAAGATTGAGCATCTTTTAAACCCCCTCAACCATTCATCCCTCAGCACGGGTCGCCTGACACCTTGGATTGGGGTTACCTGTTTGGTGGACTTTTACCCCCGGAACAGGTGGTCCGTAGTGCTATTCTAAGCCGGCAGCTACACGGGCAGGGTGTAACGATACGGGAGGCTGTGTTGGAAAAAGGTGCTACGTGTGGCCATATTTTTGGAGGCGGCGAAATCAATGAGTCGTAGGACCGTTTTCAGCTGGTGGGCGCTGCACTTACCAATCGTTGGTCTGAATTCCTCCTCCTGGCCTACCGGAGCGTTCAAATCTCCTATGATGATCTTGACGTCGTGGCTTGGGCAGCGATCGTACTCGTGTTCGAATGCGTGTTCGCGTAAAATGCGTTTTTGTCATCATCAGTACTTCCGGAGTGTGGGCTGTGCACGTTTATTATGCTGAAGTTGAAGAATCGGCCCTTGATCCTCAACTTGCACATTCTTTCGTCGATCGGCCACCTACCGATCACGCGCCTCTGCATGTCGCCCATCACTATAAAAGCTGTTCCCAGCTCACGTGTGTTGCCGCAGCTCTGGTAGATGATATGATTACCTCTAAACGTTCGCACCATGGATCCCGTCCAACACACCTCCTGCAGCGCTACGATGCCGAACCCGCGGTCCTTCAGTAGATCGGCGAGTATGCGGGTGCTCCCAATGAAGATGAGAGATCGGCAGTTCCACGTACCGAGTTTAGAATCGCAAGTCTTTTTTGTTCGCTGGGGTCGTTGCCGTTGGTCTCGGTTCGTATTATTCTGTTGCTGATTTTCCGTTACAATGGTTTTTTACGACTGGCTCGTAGGGCCTGACACCAACCCCCTACTTTCCGGAGGACCATAGCGCACAGTTGAGCTTAGAAAAAGACACTATACCGTCTTCAGCCAGAGGCTGCACAGACTGAGCATTACGATATGGGTATGTGTTAGGATGTGGTGAGGGCAAGGTGGTTTTGATTCTGTTGATGGACTTATGAACTCATCCACCGATGAACGGAATTCGCTCTGCCCGGGAATTTTGATACTGGAGCGGGGTTATTTCCAAACATAATTGGACGATTTTAATTGGGGGCCAGCTCTAGTGTCGGAATTCTAGGACCGAGTAAGTTCGGTTCACCGGTGGATGAATCCATACTGCGCAGCGGTGAACTGAGTTCATTCGGTTTGCGGTTTTGGTGCAAAAGTGGGGCAGTTTCTAACCAGAATCTTGATATTCTTATTGGGGGTGGCCCTGCTGAGATGTCGGGGTTTTCGTGCTGGGTGGCTTTAATTCGCCGGTGGAACCGTTCATTATAATAGTGTCCCGACAGCTTTAACTTTTATGTGTGATGTGGATCGCTAGGGTAGCGGGACCATCTGGGTGAAATTTATGTTGCGGACACTTTTTCGATGTAGCGCGATACGTGGTAAGATACGCCTTGTTCAGGGACTATTGTCGGTTGGTTTGGAGTTTCGGCCTAATATCTGAAAGAGGCCTGTCTGCTTTTGAGGCGCGTTTCTTTCTATGTGAGGCCCATCTGCGTCCGCCTACGCATGTCAGAACAACTATCAGAAAGAGTAAGTTATCTGTTAAGTGTGTTGACGTGTTTGGTGGGTGGATGCGGGTGAGCCCTGCAGAGGCGGAGACGTGTTTGTTTTTAAAAGGCAGTTAGGCCCTTTTCTTAATTACATGCATTGTTAAAATAATACTGTATTCCTGACCATTCCTGTACCAAAATCCTATTTCCTCTCTATTTTCGAGGGCGTCGGTGAGTCGCTGTCACTTCGATGAATAGTTATCGCTTCCCTACTATCCCTTCCCATCCACATAACGTGTTTCTTATCGTTTCAGAGAGCGATCAATGGCGCTTAAGCCTAGGCTTGTTAGCCAGGACACAGTGTAAAAGCCTGTGCCCCATCCCGGACTAAAAAAAACCCATGGAGTGACAAAATTTCTTAGCTATGTCACTCCCAACGTTGGTGTTTAAATATACTAAACCACTTTCACTCACTCCAACACAACTACATGATTAACTCAAATACCCTTACAATACAATCTTGTCGCATCACTCGCTTATAGTGATTCCCAAATCATCCCATTCCAAATATCCAACTCCTAGACACCTATGGGAGTGTCGGTGAGTCGCTGACCTCTTGTAAAGTAGGTGTCATATCATCACATCCGTTCCTATCCTCGTAACGGAGAAGATGGGCGTGGCCGGCAATGGAAGTTCTCATGTCTTTTTTACTTCAACCTCTAGTTGGATAGCTGTTCCTTCCCAAATAGCATTCCATAAGCAATTAGAAAAGGGGTATTAAGGTGACTTGGTGCATCACAGAATTTTCATAGGAATCATCTTGGGAATCATTGACTTTTTAATTTTCAATGATTGTTTGCCTCGCGTTTTTGAAGTGATAAAAAACGGGAAATTTTGCAGTCACGCAGTAGAAAAAGTATTATCACACTCACCACGAGTGAGCATATGGGATGATAGATTTTCATCCGAATTTGCGCTTTGGTAACTTTGAAATTTCGAGCGAGATTTCAATGATGCTGATGACGCACTACGCGTCGTTAAAGTTTTAACATGACAACTTTCAGTATGCAATCTACGAATTACTCTGTTACCACGCAACGCAACGCAACTAAAAGGATAAACATCGTACATTACGAGTTTAGAGACTTTTAAGCCTTGCATTGCGATTTTCGAACGGTAATTTCGAGTCGGTAAACACTGCAACTCTGCTGAGGAATTCCACGGAGTCATGTCAGTCGATCCTGAGCGACCATTTCAAAAATATCTGAAATTTTGCACAGTTTATCAATTTCATATAAATCGCCATTTTTTGATATTAAACCTTCATATTCACTCACGACTAACTTTTCAAAAGGGTGTATGCGAAAATAGTTCTAAAATATTCTAAAAGCTGTACAGCAAAAACGGATTGTTCGATTGTTATAAATTTTTCAGCAAAGTTAGATAACTAAATGATGATTCCTTAGAAAATATACACTGTAAAAAATTTCTTTTTCTACTTTGAAAAAATATGATATTTGTCACAAAAACTCAAATATCTCAAAACCCTATCTTTTTACCAACTTCAATTTTTTAGGGGAAATGGCCCATTATATCAGCTATCTACCATAAAATTTTGGTGATGGTAAACTGATAAACAAAAAAGTTATGACATTTCAAACATTTCACAATTTTTACATTTAGTAACAAAAAAAAATTTTTTTCTGTGTAAATTATTTCGAGAATTATATTTTGATGCTGATTTTATTGTAAAGGCTACCGCCTGAATTAAACAAGTTGTTTTCATGATACTTTAGTTTGATTATTCGTAATTACTATAGTATCTATTTGAAACTTAGACGCGATCCAGTGTTGTGATCAAAAATATTGAGATTGTCATACTTTTTATTGTACGTGACTGGTGAAAAAATCCCTTGATAGTGTTGAAAAGCTGTTGATTATAAGAAAAATGGAATTGAATTTATTTTTAAGACAAAAGCTGTATAATAAAAGTTTTTTTTATACGCGTATACGTCTAGTTTATCCGCAAAAAAAATCCCTCTTACACACTTATTTCTGAATTGCCTGTTCGGTACTTTTTTGACGAGATTATAACAGCAGTACGATCTCGGTAGTTTCGGTAATCGATTTTACTGAGGCTCAGTAAAACAACTGTCAAAATCGTATGGAAAAGGTAAACAATGCATTTTTGCTGAACGAGTTCGGTGCTCAGCAGTTTTAATCTCGTCAAAAAATTACCGAACTCGGTAATCAAAATTAAGTGTGTAGAGAACAGACTTTATGATCGGAAGAATGCGAGTAACTTCAACAACAACAAATGCATAAGAGATACATACCACAGACAAACAGACGAAACGCCTAGAACAATTTTAGTGCAAATTCATCGCCCAGTTCACACTATCACCACCTGGTGGAAATGTTTCACGAAACACTGCGTTGTGCAATATCGTCATCAGAAGGCGCTAGTGTGAAACGTCAAACGCAAAGAAAAACGATGGGCGCTCTTCTTGTTATGAAAGCCACAACCAAGATTCAAAATGATCGTTGAAGGCGTGGTCAATGAAAATTTCGCCAGTGTTACGTTTGTTTGTCTGTATACATACCTGACAATGCTCACGAAAAAAACAAAAAAATACTACCGCTATGAATATTAAAAATTGTATAGTATTTTTTTTCTTCAGCCACCAACACCAAACAAGTAAGTTAAAATTAATAAGTGATTTTGTTTATTATAATCTAACGAACAAGATGAACAGTCGCTTTCTCAAAGGTCTTCAACTCAACGCTCTCTTGTAGACCGTTTGATGAAAAAAAATGTTCAAAAGAGTTACGAAATCTCACCGAAAGCACCATAGATAAACTGAAAGAGACTGGTTATGTCCAAATGTCCACATTGTGTACAAAATTACGCATTTGCACGTCCTGCCGTCTAGAATTTGACAAACGAGCCATCTGTATATCATCGGTAAAGCAGGGCGCAGGAAGTTCGGAAACGACAACAACTGAGAAATTGCCATCAGCGACATCTGTTTAAACAATTTAATTACGCCCCTTTTCAAAAATGCCCTGTAATATTCTTCAACATCTATACCCATTTCAATATTTTTAACGTTGCAAAACACGCTTTCAACATTAATCTTGAAGAAGAGGGAAAACACTTGTCCTCAAATGTAACAGCAAATTAATGAATAAACGACTAATGCGCGGAGGGCGTGATAAAATCGGAACATTACGGTACATAGTATATTATATTATATGTATATATAATATATAATAAAAACAACTTGTTTTACTCACGCAAGGCCATTAACAATAAAATCAGCATCAAACTTCAATTTCCGGCCGAAATAATTTACACTAAAAAAAATTATTACTAAATGTGAAAATTGTGAAATGTTTGAGTTGTCATAACTTTTTTGTTTATTTTCATGGTAGATTGCTAATACAATGGACCGTTTTCTCTAAAAAATTACGTTGGTAAAAAGATAGGGTTTTGAGATATTTGAGTTTTTGTGACAAAAATGATATTTTTTAATGTTAAAAAAGATTTTTTTCACAGTGTATATTTTCTTAGGAATCGCCATTTAGTTATCTAACTTTGCTGAACAATAAAATCAGCATCAAATCGCGATTCCCGGCCGAAATAATTTACACAGAAATTTTTTTTTTACTAAATGTAAAAATTGTGAAATTTTTGAAATGTTATAACTTTTTTGTTTATTAGTTTACCATCACCAAATTTTTATGGTAGATTGCTAATACAATGGACCGTTTTCCCTAAAAAAATCAAGTTGGTAAAAAGATAGGGTTTTGAGATATTTGAGTTTTTGTGACAAAAATGATGTTTTTCAATGATAAAATAGATTTTGTTTCACAGTGTATATTTTCTTAGAAATCACCATTTAGCTATCTAACTTTGCTGAAAAATTCATAACAATCGAACAATCCGTTTTTGCTGTGCATATTTTTGAATATTTTTGAACCATTTTCACATACACCCTTTTGAAAAGTTAGTCGTGGCTCTAAATAAAAATTTGATATCGAAAAATGGCGATTTAGATGGAACTGAAAAACTGTGCAAAGTTTCAGTTCAATAGAAAATCATGAATTAAAAATTTTCCTTAATTTTGATGCTGTTGCTTGGAATCGCTCTGCTGAAGATTTATCATCAAACAGATTCGACTTTGGGTCAGTAATAATTGATTATTCACGAGTTGAAAAGTACGCAACATATTCAGCTTTCATTTTGTCTGCAATAAACATTTTCGAGATCATGTCATTATCTGTTACCAGTAGGGAAAAGAGCAATCGTCGCGCCTTCTTTATTGCATGTTTTGTGCCTCTTTTGTCTGACAATTTTCTTCACTGTACACGAGACAACGAACAACACACATAACACCCAGGCCCAATGGAGAATTTTTCGTTTGACGAAAAGTTTTCTCCGACTGAAGCGGGAATCGAACCCGCACTCCGAGGCTTATGAAACGCCTAGACGACTGACGCCGCCAACCGCATGGCCACGAAGCCCACAGCTTAGAGTACTTTCCTGGCACTCGGAGGTTGATCAGCCGCCCCTAACATGTGGATCAGTTGATGTTGTGAGCCGCTCCTCCTGGAGAACAGACGCTCAGGTTTGCCGAAGCAAACCCCCTTCCATGTCAGCCTACGACCAAAGTTCCCACCGGGGTTGTTTACCCGATCTTCCCTAAGGTTGCTCATAGTTTCCGGCCGGTACCATGAGGAGGTAGGGATAGGAGTTGCTGGCCAGAGGCTAGTGGATCACAATGGGATCTGAATTGCGTAGCATACCCAGTCTTTACCGTGCTTTTTTTTTATTTTCTACTAATCAAGTCTGATCGATAGCTAACCATTTTCCAATGTTTTTGAAACAGCTTTGCCGTTAAATAGCATATATCTGGAGTTTTGTCCGCCATTTTGAATTCCCATACACATATATCCATTTCCACAACCTAAGGAATGTGCATGTCAAAATTTGGCTGAAATGGGTTGCGTCATTCTATAGTTATGCCGAAATAGACATACATACATACAAATATGTAAACACACAAATGGACAAACATACAAAGACATAAACATTTAGACATACAAACATACCTCATACTTCCACTGATGATGCACCTTTGAATTGCACGACATCCGGTAGGTTCAGTTGATATACAGTAGGGTCTCCTATTAGACGCTGCCACCCACTTTACGCTCACCACGTTTTCCAGGCTATCTTCTTAGCAATTTATTTACATTGTTTTGTATGTGATGAGTCTATAGTAAGGACTAACTTCGCTGAAAAAATCAGATAGATTGGATGCAAGACAGCTAAGAAATTGCGGTGGGCGTAAAGTGGGTGGCAGCGTCTAATAGAAGACCCGACTGTAGGTCACACCGTGGCGGTCGCTGGTACCGTAAATCGTTGATGACAACTGATATAATTGCAAGCAAAGTGCGAAAAATGATGATTTTTGCCACATTTGAAAGGATCATTGAAACGCCCGGAATTGAAGAGATTGAACACCTCTTTTACTTTCCATTGCTGTTAGTTATGGATAGTTAGATGGATCCCCTACATATATTTCAAACAAAAGCGAAAAATGTATACATTGAAACCTAATGTCGGTTATTTTTATGTACTTTTGCACCTTTTTTTAATTAAATGAAAAGACACTACACCGTCTTCAACCAGAGATTGAACAGACTGAAAGATCACTAACATGAGAGAACCCGACAACCCACGAAACACCCAGTGGTCCAGTGGAGAATTTTTCGTTTGACGAAAAGTTTTCACCGACTGAAACGGGATTCGAACCCACACTCCGAGGGATTCGAAACCGCTAGATGGCTGACGCCGCTAATCACACAGCCACGAAGCCCTATTCAGAACCGGTATTGGTCGGTGACTATGGCATAGCGAGGGGATGTTGCAGGGGCGTTTCAAAGGGTCCCACGGGGTTTATGCGGGAAACCAGAAGATTTCAGGGGCGTTTCCATGGGTTCCAGGGAATACCAGAAGGTCTCCGGGGTGTTCAAGAGCGTCTAAGAGACCGGTCGGCAGGCTTCAGGGGTTCCAGGGGGTCTCAGGGGAGTTTCAGAGTATCTCAGAAGGGTTCCAGGGGACCTTGGAGTACCAGAGGAGATCTCAGGGGCGTTTAGAAGGTACCAGGAGGTCTCAAGACTTAAAAAGGTCTCAATGGAGTTCCATGGGAACTCACGAACGTTCAAGTGGACCTCAGGGGCGTTATAAATGACCTCAGGGCCGTTTCAGGGAATCCAAAGGGTTTCAGGGGGTAAGTGTAGGTCTCAAGAGAATTTCAGGGGGTTCCAAAGGATCCATAGAATCCCAGGAGCGTTCCAGGTAGTCTCAGGGGCGTTTTAAAGAATTTCAGGGGCGCTTCAGGGGGTCCAAGGTTTTTTTTTTGAGGATTTCGGAGGCATACCAGACAGTTTTCGAGTAATTTTAGTGGTTTTTAGAGGAATAACAGATGCGTTTCGGGGTTTTCGGAGGATCTCAAGTGTGTTTCAGGGATGTGAAGTAGCTTCAGGTGGACCTGGAGATCGACAGAGGATTTTTGATGGTTTTATAAAGCGTAATAGGTGCGTTGTCAGTGATTTCGAAGGGTCTCAGGTGCGTTACATGAAGTCTGAGTAGATTTTAAGGGAATTTCGGAGACATTTAAGGATTATTTAGAGAATTTTCGGTGGGATTTAGAAGCGTTACGCCGGCGTTTTTGGGGGATTCGCAGGGTCTTAGGTGCGTTACATGGGGTTTAAGGGAGATTTCAGCGGCATTTCAGGAAGTTCCAGAGGATTTTCAGCGGTTCCAGAAGTGTTACATTGGGTTTCAGGGAGATTTTCGACAGTTCCAGACGGTCTCAAGTGCCTAACTGTCTGCCCCTTAACCGCCCTGAAATCCCCAAGCAATCCTATTTTCTGGAAATCTTTATAATACGAAGGTTATCAATCATCTTCACAAACCGGAGATCTCCATCTTTGATTAAAAAATGGTGTAGGATATCGGATTCCCACATCATCAACCAGGTCTGAGCATATTCATTTGTCATTAGAATTCTTGAATGACTAGACGTGGGCCGTAACTACACACCACTGTGATTTCATTGGTTGACAAGATTTGCCCATCTACTTCATTTTTTTTGCCTTGTTCAAAAAATGTCATCGTCAGCCATGAATATTTCTTCAGGTCATAAGTCATGTACATACATGATAGATCTTACATCATACACCAATCATGATTATCGTGTAAACTAATGTTTTTGACAGTACATTTTGCATCACTGTCTGCAGGAGAGATTTAGGAGTATGAGAGGTGTGTTAGGAGGTCCCAGTGGGTCTCAGGGGCTGCCAGAATGTCTCAGGGGCGTTAAAAGACGTTTCAAATGAACTTCAGCGGGTCTAAGGGCCATTTCATGTAATCTCAGGAGGTTTCAGAGCGTCTCATTGGATTTCAAGGCAGTTCCAGAGGGTCTCCGGATGCTTCATGTTCATATTCTTGGAACGCCCTGGAATCCCCGTAATCTTTTTAAAGTACAGTCTGGGACCATTTGGGCAGGTGGACCTATTTTGGGCACTTGCAGCTTTAACTCAGCTTATTTTGAAACGATTGACTTGATTTTTGGGACACGTTCAGGTGCGTTCAAAAATTAAAGTCAACCGGTCTGAATTTGACTAAGTTAAAGCAACAAGTACCCAAAATAGGTCCTCCTACACAAATGTTCCCAGAACCTACCCCGATTCTTCACTCCTGAGACCCCTTCACCAAAAATATAACAAGGGATTATTTTTCAAACAACTTGAAACGCCCCTGAAATATCTTGAAACGTTCCTTAAATTTCCATAATCCCATTTAAATTCCCTTAAAATCCACGTAATCCATTTGAAATGCACTTGAAACCACTTAGATTTAAGGTTATCTTTCAGGAACCCCAGAAACGATTCTGCCCTGAAGTGCCTCGAAACGCTCGAAACGCCCGAGAAACCCCCATAATCTCTTGGAAGGAGCTTGAAATCATCATAATCAATTTGAAGTATCCCTGAATCCCTTGGAACGCCTTTAACCCTTCTGAGATGTTAGGTTTCTCGCACCACGATGGTAAAGTGTGCGTTCAGCATGCCCATCTGGGTCATATTGGCCCAAACATCCTACTAGGGTTGAAGGACTTCAGAAACCCCAGAAAATGCACCTGAAAACCCCTGAAACACCCCTGAAATGCTATCGAACCTCCTAAAACCTCTCGGAATGCCCTCGGAAAATCTCTCGGAATGCCCTCAGAACCGTTCCTGGAAACCTCTGAAACTCTCTGGAATGCCTTGAAACGCCTTAAAAGGCTCCTGAGACTACCCCTAAGAATCGCACTTTAAGCCTCTTGGAACGTCCCTGAAACCCCCTTAGGGGCTGTCTATTAATTACGTAAGGGAGTTTTCGCGATTTTCTGACACCCACCCCCCCCCCTTGTAAGATTTTTTGTATGAGAACCCAAAAATTTTTGTATGGCGCGTAAGATTTCTCAAAAACCCCCACCCCCCCCAGAAACCCTTACGTAATTAATGGACAGCCCCTTAATCCGATTAAAACGGCAACATAACCTGACGGAACCCCATTGAAGGCTCCTGAAATCCCCTGAAGCCCCTTCGAATCCCCTTTTCTAGGTTCTCTTGGAACTTTCTGGAAACCCCTAGATGTTGACAAATTTGGACGAATTGTGTCAGAAACAGATTTCTTTTATCATGTCGCACCATTCGGAACACTTTTCTACGCCTTGAACTGAACAACGGATAGATAATGAAGCATTCGTATGCACAACAGCAATAAACTATAAGACCAATGTTTCCCGGGAGAGTTGCCGATTCCCGAATTACTACGAGGGAACCAAGTCAGTGGAACGCTCTCTTCGCCATAGTTGTTAAACTGTGAGCGTGACTCTGTTTTCCTAGACAGAAGAGAGACATTTTCATTCCTTCACTGTATGGTTGGAAAAGCCATGTTCCTGTATTGTTTACATGTTTCCGCATGCTCTCGCTCAGCTCTCTCGCTCGTAGTTCAGTTTTCCTCCCTCGGAGGAAAGTGAACAACTTCTCAAATTGGGTGTGTTACTTCAGACTCGTTTTCATCGTCAGCGTCGTCGTCCTCGTCGTCCTCATCATCACCATCTCCTCCGGCACCGAAACTTGTGACTTGTGTTGTGTTCGGGAGGATGGTTGTTTATCATATCATGTCGTCATCATCAAGCCACCCAGCGGAGAAGATGCAATCGGTGAGCTCACTTAGTCACGCGCCACTTGAACTCTGTGCACCACGTCGTTGATGACGGTGATGACGACGACGACGGCGACGGCAATCCGCCGCGCCGCGTCGTTGGTGAAGAGTTGAAGAGAGATTATACACGGGTCGTGTTGAGTCGAGATGGATTTTCCGGGGGACGTTTCAACACTCGTCTTTTAACTGGGGCCAGAAGGACATGCATCCCCTTTTCTTTGCATGGGGAAAATATGAATTCACCTGCATGGATGGATTGCAATTTTGGCTCGAATGAGTGCGTTCAGTTCCGGTTGTATGTCGCACAGTGGAGCACCTAGTACATCAAAACTGATCAAAATTATTTTGACGCATTTTCACAACCCAAATTAGTAATGAAACGTATTTCATAGTTTTCGTATTTTTTTATTTCGTCATTAGGGTGACCAATTTTATGATTGTAAAAGTCAAGATTTTTCGAAACTAAAATTTTTCAAAAAATCACAACTTTTGAACCAGTAGACCAATTTTAAACTTCTTTTTTTTGCTTGAAAGCTGTTGAGTTCTAGTTTTCAGCAAAAATACGTTCAGAGGACCAAATAGTGTTTTAAGGCAAATAATATCATATAATAATATAATCATCACGATTTTTTCAAAGTGTTGCAACTTTTGAAATCGGAAACATCCGGAAGGTTTTCTTTCTGCATTTGAAAGAGGAACAATAGTTTCATCATACACTAAACGCAGATTTTCCGGAAACAGCCGGAAAATCAACTTTTTTCATTTTGAATGTACGGTAAAGGATTCCATCAAATATTTTTTTCAATATTTTCATATATTGTATGTAAATTCAACGTCAATTTGTTTGGGTTTCAAATTAACAGAACAACAACATTAACATTCTTTAACAAACTGCATTGTTGAATTGATTGACTATCAATTTCATTCACTTTGTACGGTCAAAACTAGCACGCGCTGTGAGTTATATCAAAGAAAACGGCTATACTTCAGCTTCACTTAACCTCTTCTGATAAGCGTAAACAAAACATTTGTACACTGCTTAGCTGTCAAACGATTACACGATAACTACACTTGGCAAAAACACAACGGAAAACCCAATTACTTCATTTTGAGTTTTTCCACTTATGATCAGGTTTTGATGTGATTTACTCCAATGTGTGTCGTCTAAATACAACGCAGATGAGATGCAATCGACCACAATGGATGTGTTCAGGGTTGAGTCCCCAAAGTGTATGACTTCAAAAGTCCGTATCCTTATGGACTGCTGATTCAACCCTGAACTCAAAGGCGCCACAACAGAGAACCCACCTTGATTACAGCTCGCTACGCTTCGCTGCGCTGGCAAGCAGCGACGATGGGGTGAGGTGAAGTGGTGGCTCAGTTACGAAGGATAATGCTCTGGCTCTGTTTTTGTTATGACGCCTCAAAGCACCTGAACCGATGCTGCGCTGCATCATTCCTCAACCCTCGACCCTCATCTCTCATGTATGGCCGCCACGGCAGGCCATTAGACGGGACACACGACAACAAGCTACGTAGTCGTGGAGTTGTCGACCAAAACAAAGGATGCTGCTTCATTCCGCTCTATATTCTCTGAGCAGTGGGAGCAAGTGTGTGTTGGTTGGTCGCTATGACGCCTATTTATCCGGTATAGTGGAAAACTGGGAAAACTATAGCGATGACGACACGACGAGACTCCAACCACACAGGTCACCGAGCGATGATGAATGGGTGCGGTAAGCACGCTCCGGTCGACTCTTACCTCCACCATATGGAGGAGGGTGTGAGTAAATGCGTGGTGTCTTTTCTGTACCGAGTGAAAGCACAAAACTGGAAAATTAATGATGAAGAATAGTTTTCGCAGTCTTTTCTGTGGTGAAGAATGCATTGTAGTTGAAAAAAGGGGTGACATTTCACGCTCTGCAGATTTGTTTCATATTAACGAAGCATGAGGACGTATGAAAAAGTATACTAGGTGTAATATGTGTGTACGATGTTCTTTAAAATACAAGTGCCTCAGGTGTTTCGTGTTTTTCCAACCAGGAGATGAACCCGCCGGGTAATCAAGATAAGCTCAGAAAATTCATTTACCGAATTTACAAACGATCATCGTGTCGGCATTTCACGGAACTACTAATTATTTCTACATATTATACATAAACGCAGTCCATAAACGAAGAAGACTCATTTTTGGGCATCCCTTCCTCTTCGGACACATATGTATATTAACTTAAATAAATCTGACGGCATAAATATATTTATGATTGCTACTTCGTGGTTACACAAAACCATTGAAACTTTCTCACTGTGCATAATTCAATGATTGGAGTTATAGAAAGTTTGGAGGACCACAGCCATCATGGAACTATTGAAGAAAATCTAGAAGGAATTCCAGAATAGTTCCTTAAACACCTGATGAAGAAATTGTTAGAGGAATTCCTAAAGAAACTCCTGTAGAAACTTCATAAGGGACTCCTTGAATAATTATATAATGAATGACACAAGAAAACGTGGAGGATTTCCATCGCAGCAATTTTTGGGAGCAGTGCTTGAATCTGAGTGAATATGAAAAATGCGACCAGTTATCAGCGCCAGCAATCACTACGAAGGAACACGCAAAAAGACCAAAGAAAACCCGAATCAACTGTGACCGCTGTTTTCCATCGGTCAGTTGGCTTGTGGAGCAAACTGACTGATGATTAGTTTCAGAGAGGCACCATGCCGCTGAGTTATCGTTTCTCACTCTCAGTAGTATATTTGACTGCTCATGAAGCAAGTAAGCAGCCAATGAAGGCATACAGCTATCGTTCTAGGTTGAACAGCGCCGGTTCAAGAGGAACAAATTTTGCTTCGTTTGAGGAAAAACGGCAAATTTTTCAAGAACTTTTTGGGAGAAATTCAGATTGGACTTCCGGAAGAATTCCATAAGGATCTGCATCTGAAAAAAAAATATGCAAGCAGTTTCTAAAAGCATCTCGGGAGGAGTTTCCTGATGAATTCCAGAATGAGTTCCCGAAAAAACTCAGCAAGAGATTCCTGGAGGCTCTCCGCAAGAAAGTATTGAAGGAATCGGAGAAAGAGATCTAGAAGAAAAGCCGGAAGAAGTTCCCGAAACAATCCTGTAAAAAGTTTCTGGCAGAATCCCGGAAGGAGTTCTTGAAGTAATCCCTGAATCAGTTTCCTGAAAAATCCCGAAAAAATCTTGAAAGAAGTTCTTAAAGCAATTTGAGACGAAGTTTTTAGGTGGTGAATTTCAGGAGGGATCCTGGAATGAATTCCTGAAGCAATCCAGGAATGAACTTCTAGAGGAATCCCGGAAGAAATTTCTGGAGAAATTCATGGGATTATCCCAGAAGAAATTTCTGATGTTATTGCGACATTTGCACCCATTTAGACTCGGCCGAAATTCATTATCATCACAGTCGAATTTCGCACACGACTTCGCAGCGGCTGGCATACACAAGTTCGGTTGAGTTCATGACAGGGGAGTCGGATGCACAACAGGTAAACAAAATAAGTTTGATTAGTGTGAAATTTCGCTGGGAAATGATGATTCAGTGGATTCTCAAATTATCACAGTAGTCTAAACATTAATGAGAAACCCAATATCTCAGAAGATAATTTTTAATGAATCCCAAAATTAAAAATTTCAGAAGAAAGAACAATGACAGCTGAATAACAGCTTTTTCAGCCAAAATATTTATCTTTTGTTGGGAACTCCTCGCAATCACCAGATTTTAGCCTCACGAAACACAAGACAATAATATCTCATTCATTGCAAGCAAAACAAACTGCGATCCTTTGCTGATCAGTTGTCAAAAACTAGTACGGGATAATCGCGACGAATTCATGCCTCTAACATTTATTTCTTTTAAAATTAGTGTCCCGGCCGCTATTGAATCTTTCATCATTGCTCCACACTTTTGGCCCGACGGCGTTTCAATTAAGCCGTTTGCAGCTAGAAATGCTTCATCCAATCGTCATTTTTTATCTGCACGCCGTCCTCAAGTGGCCTTGAATACACCGTCACCCCGACAACGTTCTGCGCTTCAAATCAAGCATCGACAACGGATAATTTCACCACTCGTGTCTCCCCTCCCGTTTCCGAACCGAGTAGTGTACCCTCAAATGCCGAACCAACAGTACCCAACCAGATTGATTCCACAAGCCACCAGAATAACTTCGACGATGGTGTAAAGCTATTGATTCACTATCAAAACCTAGGAGGAATTAACACATGCATTTCTGATTATCGCTTGGCCTGTTCCGACTCCAGTCATAACTTTCGCTTTTACGGAAACGTGGTTAAATGATCATACAAATTCAAATCAACTGTTTGATTCTAACTATAATGTTTTTCGCTTAAACCGTAATCCCAACAATAGTAGTAAAACTTCCGGTGGAGGGGTACTATTGGCTTTACGTGCCAAATTCAAAGCCCGTCAGCTGTCAGTTCCTGATTCGGCAGCAGTAGATGTAGAACAGATTTGGGTAGCTGTAAGTTTTCAAACCCATACACTGTTTATCTGTGTGGTTTATTTCCCCCCTGATCGCACTGAAGGCGTGAATGTAGATCAGCACATTACATCACTTAATTGGATCATCACTCAAATGAAGATTAAAGATAGTTTGCTAATCATTGGTGACTTCAACCTTCCCAACATTAAATGGAAGCCCGGTCCTTCGAATTATTTGTACCCTGATATGGCTTGTTCTTCGATTAGTTTATCAGCTGCGAAGCTAATTGATGGCTACAACTTGGCGCGCGCTATGCAGTTCAATTCCGTGCTCAACGGTAATGGCAAGATGCTAGACCTTTGTTTTGGCGGCATTGAAGCAGATGTTAATTATGCACTAATGGAGGCTCCCTCCCCTCTTGTGAAAGCGGTGCCTCACCACCCTGCTTTGTTAATTGAAATATCTGGTGCTTCGCCCTGTGTGTTTACGGATCCTGTTGAAACACTTTACTACGATTTCAAAAGCGGTGATTACTGCGAGATGAATTCGTTCTTCTCGAATATTAACTGGTGTGACATTATCAACTTGGACCTCAATTCATCGGTTGTCACGTTTTCCAACATTGTTCTCTATGCAATTGATCAATTCGTCCCTAAACGTTCACGCAAACCGCCTGCAAACCCACCATGGAGTAACAATCAACTAAAGAGATTGAAAAGGGTAAAACGCTCTCTCCTTCGTAAATACTCGAAACTCAAAACGCACCGTTGCAAACAAATGTACCTTGCTGCTAATTTTCGATACAAGCACATTAATCGTAAACTGTTCCTTTCCTATCAACGTAAAATCCAACAAAAATTACGCCATAAGCCTAAAGAGTTCTAAAATTACGTGAATAAACAGAGGAAAGAGTCTGGCCTTTCCACTGTCATGTTTAAGGGAAACATTGAAAGTTCATCTGCAGGAGGTATTTGCGATCTCTTTCTGAATCAATTTTCAAGTGTGTTTACACAAGAATCTCTACATCAACAACAAGTAAACGATGCCGCAGATAATGTTCCTCTTCGTCCTCCAGTTGGAGACCACCCTACTGTCGATGCAGCAACAGTCGCAAATGCATGTTTTTCCATGAAGTCTTCAACTAGTTCTGGTCCTGACGGTGTTCCAGCGATTGTTCTGAAAAAATGCTCCAGTAGTCTTTTCATACCTCTATCTCGTCTCTTCAACATATCTCTACAAGCCGGGATTTTCCCAAGTCACTGGAAGAGATCGTATGTCTTTCCTGTCTATAAGAAGGGAAACAAACAGGAAGTCAGCAATTACCGTGGTATAGCTGCTCTATGTGCCGTTTCAAAGCTGTTCGAAAAAATTGTCTATGATTTTCTATTTTACGACTGCTATCAAGTCATCTCTGAATGCCAGCATGGTTTTTTGCCAAAGCGATCAACGAATAACAACTTGATTCTCTACATATCATTCATAGCTGGTACTTTACAGAATAGACAGCAAGTAGACTCGATTTATACTGATTTTTCGGCAGCCTTCGATAAAATCAATCATAGGATTGCTGTTGCTAAATTCGAACGCCTTGGTTTTTCGGGACCATTCTTGGACTGGCTTCAATCCTACTTGAGTGACCGTGAAATGGCCATCAAAATAGGAGATACTATTTCACACTTCTTTCCAGTTACATCAGGCGTACCTCAAGGTAAATAGTCACTTAGGCCCTTTAATATTTTTAGTGTACTTGAATGATGTGAATCTGCAACTCAAATCACTCAAGCTCTCATTCGCGGACGATTTCAAACTCTACTGGATTGTCATTAGCAACCATGATGCTTTATTCTTGCAATCCCAGCTTGATGTGTTCGTAAAATGGTGTGATACGAATCGTATGGATCTCAACACCTCTAAATGCTCCGTGATATCATTTTCCCGAAAACGCTCAGCGTTTCTCTTCGACTACAGGATCGGATCTACTATTCTTAAGCGAGACATCGTAGTCAAAGACTTAGGTGTATTATTAGATTCCAAGTTCACTTTTAAGGATCAGGTCGCATACGTTACCTCTAAATCTTCCAAGATGTTAAGCTTCATCTTCCGCGTGGCTAAAAGTTTTAAAAATGTACAGTGTCTAAAATCTCTTTATTGCTCACTAGTTAGGTCAGTTATAGAATATTCAGCAGTTGTTTGGGCACCGTACTACCAAAATAGTATTTGTCGTCTCGAGTCGATTCAACGTATATTTGTGCGATTCGCATTACGTCATCTCCCGTGGAGCGACTCTCAAAACTTACCAAACTACGAAGATCGTTGTAGACTTATTGGGTTAGAACTCCTCCATGTACGGCGTGAAGTTTCAAAATCACTGTTTATTTCGGATCTTCTACAATCAAGAAATGATTGCCCTCCGTTGCTTTCGCAGTTGCCTTTGAATATTCCATACCGTCGACTTCGGAATAATTCTTTTCTTTTTCTTCGAGGTGCTCGTACAAATTATAGGCATAACGAACCGTTCCTGGCAATGTGTCGCACCTTTAATCGCTGCTTTTCCGAGTTCGATTTTCATCTCTCTCGGGGTACTCTCAGAAAAAAAAATACTACCAGATACTTGCCTCCCCTTCGCCTTAAAATCGGCCTTTAGTTTCGATAGTTTAAGTAATTATAAGCTTTCTGTAATGTTAGATTTAAGCAACAATTGTATCATTAGGAATCCATGTATTATTCTGTTGGTACGAAAAGAAGAGGAGGTTTTGCGCCCATTTGGGAAAGGACTACATGTTGTTCTACTCAAACGGGTGTTCCCTTCTCCAAATAAAGATAAAGATAAAGGAAATCATTTATAAACTCTCTGTATTCGACAGCTAGCATTGGGTCGTTAGCCAGACACCTTTCAATCAATCGGAAGCGATGAAGTGCAGTTCGCCGACTGTTCGCCACCTTCACCAGAACTTCGTTCTTGGACGGTATATGTACCATGTACCGCCCATCTTCACAGCGAATAGCGGTGTTGGCAAAGAAATTCTCACAGTAGGCGTCTATTGGAGATTGCACAAGTCCTAGATCCTCCTTAATGACCCAAAACCGCTTATACTGCGTTGAATTTCGGAAATAGTAGCAACGTTGCAAATTACAGGGGTCTTTGATAGTCCTTGGCGTATTTTGCCGCCCACCATCACGCCAAAGACAGAACTTACAAGTCGTCGTTCAATTGAATACAACCAGCAACACTGAAGAAGTCGAAAACATCGTTGCCTCCCAGCACAAGATCAATGGGTCCGTTCCGTATTGGTAGAAATACGGATCTGCTAACTGAATTACCGTTGGAAGTGACCAACAAGATGCGTCTGTTGTTATCGATGGAAGATATACGGAGATCTTGGGAAGGACGAAGGCTTCAATTGTGATGACGTAGTGCGATATTCTGGACTTCAAGGGGAACTGTAACTTGCAGCGAACTTCGGAGGCAGCTTCACCAATCTCTGCGATCGGCAGTTTGATTTTTCGCCAAAGAATCTTCATTCGCTGGGTAACTCATTCCGTTGTGGAACAACACTCGCTGCCTAAATCCAGCAGCGCTCGAATGTTGTGACTAATAGAACTTTCGTTCTCATGGGTTCTAACGAACCACATACAGCTAGTAAGGCCCGTATGAACCGCTGTGTTCGAAAATAGCGATTCTTGATTCAACTGCAGAACGATTGATATTGAATGACTGCTGCTTCGATCTTGAAGCGTGCGTAGGACAGTTATGTGTGGTGTCGTCGTCCGAAACGATTGTGCTACTTTTCCCTGAAAGTCGGGTCCTCGAATGTCGTTTCCCCGAATGCCAGTTCCCCGAAAAGAATATACATTACATTCTTGCTCGAAATGATCACTTGCCACAAGATGTTCGTGCTCCTGTTGACTAGGTTGCTCAAAAAGTTAATCGATCACAATTCGACAAGTAGTTAGGGTCAATTTGGTTCTAGAAAGATCGAGCAACAATGGAAAGATAGAGGCATATTACCATTCTTCATTCAGATGTGTTTCAGCGGGTGTGAGGAGCACTTGAACTTGAAAAGGCCGCCTATAAAATAAAGAAAGGGAATCGACATTCGGGGAAAAATAGCACAGCTGTCCGAAACAGTTGTAGCAGTGCTTATTCCATCGAATAACTTGTTCTTTTTCGTCGATCGTCATGTTGTAGAATTCATCACATTGATAGAGTAGATGTTGGCCAGTGCATGCTAGGCACTGCTATGCTCCCTAATGAGGATCTCCGTGATTCGCTGACCGAAGAGATTTGGATGTCCTCGTTGGTTCAACCGTTTCCATTGACTTGCTGCTCACAGTTTCGAACACGTTGACTCGACGCTGCGAAAAATCAATCAACTGCTGAAATATGATAATGACGGCAAGGCCGAAAAAAAACCCAAGTTAAATGTCTATTAGGATAATATAATGTGTCTCTTCTACAGCATAGATACATTGAGAAGATCATAAACAGCATGGTCATTATTCGCTGTCTGTCCACAATCCATTTCTGTACAATGGTAAGGGAGTGCTATTGCCAAAGCTATGCGTTGGAAGTGCGTTCCTCAGCACTAAAGTCCCCAAATATTTCGTGCCCGTTTTGAGCAGGCCTTTAGATTTAACCCACATTTCATGGCTCTATGAGTTATCACGGTTTTTGCGTGACATAATTTGTTTATCACCCCTTATTATTGCTGTTCTACAGATGAATAAGCCGCTCATAAACTTGATTTTGAAAGTTTTGGCTGAATAAGCTGTTATCCAGCTGTCACTGTTATTTTGGCACTGCCAGATCGTCATCAACTGTGCTAATTTTGATGTGCTCCTTCCTCGTGGCTGTTGTCGTTTGGTATGTCTGCCAGGAAGTTTTCTTCTCGCTGAATGTGAAGTTCTATGCTGCGCACCATTGACAGTTAAAATCTCCACACATCGCTCCGATCCATGCTTTCCTGCATACCAGCAATCATCAGCGGGGCACCGCGCACGTCAACCACGAATAAATGTATCGTAGTCCACATGATTTTAACATGTTTGGAAAATTGACACTTTTGGGCACTCTGACAGATCTGGGATGTGCACGACATGCTCGAATTAGTCGTTAAGTCATTACCATAAGTTATGACCTGAGCTATTCCTGAGATATACTAGGAAACTGATGACGCCTCACAACACTAGGTTTACGTCTCATCGAAGTTCGGAAGTCGGAAAACATTCGTATATACAACATTTTAGTAAATCCATAAACTCATTTATTGTATGTAAGATGTATGCTGTTATCTTGGTATGGATTATGATTATGGTTCCACGGCCGAAACGAAGAGAGACTGGTGAATGAGTCAAGGTCACTGCCCAAGTAACAATCCTAATTCTATTTGGTTTTATTTGTTTTTATGATAGTTTTATCGGAACATTGCATATTCTAGTTGATCTTATCGGAGTTTCAGCTGAGCATAACTATTCTTCATCAATATGTGGTTTTAAAAACACCTCCAAGAATACTTGAGGTTCAGTTCATAAAACCATAAACACAACAAGAACTGTTGAACTTATTTTCAGTTTTATAAGGTTCTTGTAGTTATCTTCAATCATCCGTTCTTGATCAAGAGCAACTGTTCTCGCAAGAGAACAGTTGGTACATGAAAAATACAAGAAAAAACTCAAGCATCAGATTTTGATTCTCATCGTTCCATTATTGCTGCCAATCAAGAACACATTCCCGGAAACCCAATCGCGACGCGGTGCAGTGCCAAGTTCCTCCGGTTACAGCATCCGAAATGAGGTTGGTTTGGTCATCCAGGACGTCGATTTCCTTGTAATCGGGAGTCAAATAATCGACCTGCAAAATCACTTACCTGTTGGAAATGCTGACCGGAGGAATAAGGCGCTGCACCACATCAAGGGCGGTTCCCGAAAAAAGGTCTGCCTGGTTGGCAGCGGTACCGGGGATGATTAAAATTAACGCACGAAGTTCACAAAATCCACCGCGGTGCGATAATTTATTGTTTGTTTACAATTTGGCGTACATGATTTATGACGTTCTCGGCGGAGTTTGCATAAACCTACATCAAGAACGTTATAAACCTGAGTACTCTTGAATAATACTTCTTACCCTTGCATAAGATGAAATAAATTTAAGACGTTCTTGATGGAGAACAACCAGACTGCACTGAGAACATTATAAATCCTAGTATTCTTGTGTTATGCTTTTAGCTCTGGCATGAGTTGAAAGAAATTTAAGACGACCTGATGGTGATGTTGATTAAAACCATCGATGATGGACCGACCACCGGCCTAGATTTCAATGGAAGCCATGTTGAGAAAACTCATGAGCAATGTTCGCATGACAAGGAATAATATTTTTAAATATTTTATTAGTGCGTTATAATGGAAGCGCGTTGCAATTTTTGGAAGTATCTTGCAACATATATACGATGAATTTTGATTGGCATTTGGCACCCTTGCTACATCCCGGAAATATTTCTAATTTGTGTGATAAATTAATCCCGATTACAACAATGTGTCACTTTCATTGTGTTTTAATTTCAATTTAATTCACCAAACTTTTCTGTCGACAAAGCTGCATCAGCAAATGACAAATTTATTATCGTTTTATCGTGCACTTGAAGAATTCTACAAGGAGAGAGCAATTCGCCTTGAGGACAACTTGGGAAGTACAACAAGTTTTAAGAGAAATTTAAAAACAACTCTCCAAGAGCATCTTAGGATGGGCCTCTTTGATCTTATGGCGGGTTTATGGTTGAGTTGATGTCGTGTTGTAGAGCAATTTGGTTTATGCATGGTTTTAAAGAACAGGTGTTGAAGAATACTTCAAAAGCATTATAAAATTAATTTTGTTACTTGGGTGTGGTACTAGAGAGAAGTAAAATAGAAAATCTCACACCTTCAAGCTTACAAACAATTAGGATTTGATATTTTCAATCGGTAAAAAGGACAGCACTCCCAATCCTAGTTTTATTAGACCGCCCAAAGCTTCGCTGCCTAAGCGACTGTCAAAAAAGCGAAGGAAAAGTAAAAGCAGAAGTACGAAAAACTTGATCTAGAGATGGGAGAGTCAGTCGATTGACGGATGCGGACAGCAGCAACATTATTCCTTCTCCGAAATTTCACTCACTAGGAGAGCACATTAAAGGGCCCATATAGCCGAGGCGGTAAGCGCACGGGTGTTCAGCATGACCATGCTGAGGGTGACGGGTTCGTTTCCCGGTCGGTCCAGGATCTTTTCGTAAAGGAAATTTCCTTGACTTCCTTGGGCATAAAGTATCTTCGTGCCTGCCACACGATATACGCATGCAAAATAATCATTGGCAGAGGAAGCTCTCAGTTAATAACTGTGGAAGTGCTCATAGAACACTAAGCTGAGATGCAGGCTTTGTCCCAATGAGGACGTTACGCCAAGAAGAGAGAGACACAGAAAGCACATTGCGTCGCTTTCGATACTACAACATGCTGTGCTAACATCGTCAAGAACTTCAAATTTGGATTTTGGAGAAAGCTTCGAATTGTGATGATTTCAAGGCAATGCGAAACTTGAATATGAAGTCATTATCTCTTATAAAATTTTATAAACGTATCAAATACAATGGAAAAAATCAAGAAAGAAGAAAGAAAGAATTTCAATCTTGGACAATTAGTGCTACTAGAATTGGAGAAGACTCCATTGAATTCTAGATAGAAAATTTCGATCGGAATCCTTGTTGCAATCTACAGAGACTCCTCTAAGGATTCGTAACATTAATTTCTTCAGGAATTGCTCCAAAAGTACTTCCAGAAGTTCCTCCAATAATGCCTTCAGGGATTTCTTCCAGGAATTCCTCCAGAAAATCCTAAAGGAATTTTCTCGAAACTATTCCTGGAATTCCTCCAGGGTATCCTCCACGGATTCTTCCAAAGTTTCTCCAGGTTTTTTCAAAAATATTTACAGAAGTTCCTCCACTAATTTATTCAGGAAGCCTCATATATTTCTCCAGAAATTTCTCAAATAATTCCTTCAGGAATTTATCCAGTACACACTCCAAGAATTCCTCCTGAGATTCCTCCTGAAATTTCTTCCAGGATTTTTTTAGGAATGTATGCCACAATTCCTCCGATATTTCCTCCAGGGATTCCTCTAGGGATTGCTTCACGGATTCCTCCAGAAAAACTTAAAGGAATTTCTCACGGAACTCATCAAGGAATTCCTCGAGAAATTCCACTAAGAATTTCTGCCAGAATTCCCCGGTAATGTCTCCCGGAATTCTTGCAGGAATTCCTCGAAGATTTCCGGCAGAAATTCCTCCACGGATTCCTCCAGGAATTTATCCAGGAAATTTTCCAGGTTTTTTTTTCAGGAATTCCTCCATTAATGAATTTTTTCAGAAATTCCTCAAAAAAATCCTCCAGAAATTCCGCCAGGAATTCTTTCAGAAATTCTTCTAGGAGTTCCTTCAGACCTTCCACCAGTAATTTCTTCAGGAAGTCTTCAGATATTCCTCAAATAATTCCTCCAGAAATTCCTCCAGTGAATTCTCCAAGAATTCCTCCAGAGCTTCCTCCTGAAATTTCTTCTAGAAAAAAACCTTTAAGGAATGTCTGCCAGAATTCCTTTAATATTTCCTACAGGTATTCATCTAGAAATTCTCCACGGATTCCTCCAGAAAATCCTAAAGGAATTTCTCCCGGAACTCTTCCAGGAATTCCTCGAAAAATTCTGCGAGAAATTCCTCCAGGGAATCCTCAACACATTCCTTCAGGAATGTCTTCAGGAACTCCACCATGGATTCATTAATGAATTTCTTTAGAAATTCTTCAAAAAAAAAAAATCCTCCAGGTATTCCTTCAGAAAATCCTCGGGGAGTTTTTTCTGGCATTCCTCCAGAAATTCCTCCAAGATGCCTCCAGGAATTTCTTCCAGGAATTCCTCGACGGATTCCTCCAGAAAACCATAAAGGAATTTCTCCCAGAACTCCTCCTGGCATTCCTCCAGGAATTTCTCCAGTAATTTCTTCAGATTTCCTCCAGGATTTCATTCAGGAATTTCTCTAGACAATCCTCTAGAAATTTCTGTCAGATTTTTTCCAGAGAATCCTAAGGGAATGTTTTCCTGAACTCTTCGAAGAATTCCTCCAGAAACTCTACGAGGAATTCCTCCAGGGTATCCTCCATGGGATCCTCAACGAATTTATTCAGTTTTTTTTTCAGGAATTTCTTCAGGAAGATATTCAGTTATGAATTTCTACAGAAATTTCTTTTAAAAATCCACAAGAAATTCCATCGGTAATCCTCGAGGAGTTCCTTCAGACATTCCTCCAGAAATTTCCCCTGGAAGCCTCATATATTTCTCCAGAATTTCCACAAATAATTCCTACAGGCATTCCTCCAGAGATTCCACCTGAAATTTCTTCCAGTAAAAATCCTCTGGGAATGTCTGCCCGAATTTATCCAATATATTCTTCACGGATTCCTCCTGAAAATTCTAAAGGAATTCCTCCTGGAACTCTTCCAGGAATTCCTTCTGGAATTCCTCGAGAAGTTCCTCTAGGGACTCCTTCATGGATTTCTCCAGGAAATTTTCAAGTCATTTCTTCAGGAATTCTTTCAGGGATTCACCCATGAATTACTTCAGAAATTCCCGAAAAATTCCTCCAGAAATTCCTCCAGAAATTCTTTCAGGAATTCCTCCATAAATACCTCCAGTAATTCCTCCAGAAAATCCTCTAGGAAAGAATTCCTCCAGGGATATCTCCATGGATTTCCGCAGGAATTTGTCCAGGATTTTTCTTCTGGAATTCCTTCAGAAATTCCTCCATGGATTCCTCCAGGAATTTCTCCAGGAATTTCTCAAGGAACTTCTCCTCGAAATATTCCACATAATCCTCAATCAACTTCTCACGGAACTCTTCTAGGAATTCCTTCAGGAATACCTCCATGGAAGCCTCCAGAAATACCTCCAGAATTCCTCCTGGAACTCCTCCAGGGATTGCTGCAGAAATTTCTCCAGAAAGTTCTCTGGAAACTTCTGCCAGAAATGCCTCCCGGAAGCCTCAAATATTTGGCCAGAAATTCCTTAAAGAATTCC
The DNA here is from genome assembly GCF_035046485.1 of Aedes albopictus. NCBI lineage: Eukaryota > Metazoa > Arthropoda > Insecta > Diptera > Culicidae > Aedes > Aedes albopictus. The sequence goes on from NC_085136.1 coordinate 92,733,268, forward strand.
TCTAGTTATTCCTCCAAGAATTTACCAATGAATTCCTCCATGAAATCCTCTAAAAATATCTTCAGGAATTTCTCCAGAAATACCTTCCGGAATGCAAAGAGGAATTCCTCAATCATTTCTCCAGGGAGTTTTAAAGGGATTCTTCAGGTATTTCTAAAAAAAATCCTCCAGGACTTTCTCCAAGAATTTCTCTAGGAATTTCTCCAGGACGCCTAAAATGTTTCTCCAAAAATACCTTAAAGACCTTCTTCGGGATTTTTTCCTGGAATTCCTCCAAAATTTCCTGCAGAAATTCCTTCTGAAATAAATTTCTACAGGAATTCCTCCAGGAATTTCTGCAGGGATTCCTCATGGAATTCCTCCTCGAAAATCTCGAGAAAATCCTAATGAAATTTTTCCCGGAACTCTTCCTGGAAATCCTCCATGGATTTCTATAGGATTTTTTTTCTGGAATTTCTTCAGGTATTTCTCCAGAGATTGCTCCTGGGATAACTCTAGAAATACATCTAGGAATCCCTCTAAGAATTCCTCCACGGATTTTTTTAGAAAAAAAATTCTCCCAGAACTCTTCTAGCAGTTCCTCGAGAAATTTCTCCAGGGATTTCTCCATGGATTCTGCCAGGAATTTCTACAAGAATTTTTTTAGGTATTCCATGGATTCATCCATGAATTTATTCAGATATTCCTCAAAAATCACTTCAGAAATTCCTCGAGGAGTTGCTTCAATAGTTCCTCTAGAAAGCGACAAATATTCTCCCAGAAATTTCTCAAAGAATTCTTCAAGGAATTCCTCCATAAGTTCTTCCAGGAATTCTTGCATATTTTTTACAGCAATTTCTCTAGAAAAACCTCTTGGATATTCAAAAGGGGTTTCTTCTAGGGATTTCTCCTGGGGATCCTCCAGAGTTTTCTCCAGGGATTATTTTAGGGCTGCAAAACGGTGAGTCTATAAGGAAACCGTTCTTCCAGGGATTCTTCCAGAAATTCCTCTAGCAATTCTTCAAGGATTTGTTCTGAAATTTCTGGAATTGCCTCCACGGATTCCTTCAGGATTTACTCCAACTCATATTGTATTGAAGATATTAGATGAAGGAGAACTGCTTGCCAGTTGGTTGGATGAGGGTGTCCTTTTTTTTATACACCTATACAAGAAAGCGTATCGACTGATGTGCGGAAGCTACACAGGAATAACACTTCTCAATTCAGCGACAAAAGCTCTTGTATTCTGTGTCAGGCTGAGGCCGATTGAGGAGTCTTTCGCCGTCGAATATCAGGCTGGTTTTCGTGAGGGTTGATCAACGACGAATCATTTAATCACCCTACGGCAGATTCGAGAGTACAACTTCATCGAAGACGATTTTTTTTATCTTGGTACTCTAGTTACGTGCGATAATGATGTTACTCGCAAGGTGAGGTTTCTGTTGCAAATCAGACCTTTTTCGGTCGGCAAAACCAGCTGAAGTTCTGAAGGCTGCGAACAAAGTAAAAACTCGCATTATTCAAGACTCTGATTACGGTCACTTTATACGACCATGAATCGTGGACGCTGGAAGAAGTTGATTGGAGTGCCTTTGGAGCCTTTGAACGTGTAGTGTTGCGATCAACACTCGGCGGTATACTGGAGGACGGTATCTGACGGCATCGCAAAAAGCTACGAATTGTACGAAGTATAGACAGAGATGGATAAATATTGTAAAGCAAATAAAACACGGCAGGATGCGGTGAGCTGGGTTAGGAGCTCGTATGCCTGAGAAACGGCATCAAAAACTAAATTCAGCAGAGAATCAAGAAGAGGACGTTGGCTTCGTGGTAAGCAACGCATACCTTGGCTTTTTTGTGGTTGAGGACTCTAAGTGTTCATGGCGACTGGAAGTGTTTGGCCTACGACCAAGACCACTAGTGGAGGCAAACGCTTCATTCGGCGTAGACTCACTGCTACAAGTTGCAGCCCTCAAGTATTAAGTAAGCCCACCATGTATCAATGCGAATAATTGAGTCAAGCTTACGAAGAAGCGAGTACAATGACTCCAAGAAGGACTCAAATCAAAAACTGAAAACTTCGGTACCGTAGAGCAAATGTCATAAGAAAAACCCTAATTAATCCACCTAGTGATGGCGCCTTTCTCGTGCTTTCGGAACCCCATTTCAACAAAACTCAAGGGACATGTTGATGAATTCGCACTTTCAAACGTTTAACAAAAATCAATTTCATGGCACCAGATATGATTCGCTTAACTGGCTTATGATGTTTGATCATTGAACTTAAAAAAACAATCGCAATCTTGTATTTTGAGCCACTCTTTTGGATTTAAGTCCGTAATCTTGGATATTCTGGTCGCCATTGAACCCTAGCCATCTTCCGCATACCAAATATACCCATACTGCATGGCTTAATCAACCACCATCTTGAACTTGAAGCCGTTATCTTTGATTTTAGACCTCCATCTTGGATATTTTGGCCCCCCATTTTCGGACTCCGGACCGGACATGTGCTTCATATCAAAAATATTAATTTTTCATGATTTCGGAGCCTTTGACAGCCGCCATCTTGAATTTTGTGACGTCATATAGGATATTCTGGTCGCCATTTTTGAATCCAGACTTCTTCCCTATACCAAATATACTAATATTGTCATCTGGAATTTTAGACCGCCATGTTGGATTGTGCGCTGCCATCTTGAAAATTCTAGTCGCAATTTTTGGACTTCTGACACCTTCCCCATACAAAATATAGCCATATAGCATGGCTTTTGAGCCCAAACACTATTAAAAAGCCGCCATCTTGAATTGGGAGCGGTCATCTTGGACTTAAGACCGCCATCTTGGATATTCTGGATGCCACTTTAGGACTCCAGACATCTTCCCTATACCAAACATACCCATACTGCATGGTTTAAGAGCCTAAAACGCTATTCAACAGCCGCCATCTTAGATTTAATACCGCCATCTTGGATATATTGATAGTAATTTTGGACTCCGGATATCTTCCCCACATCAACTATACTCATATAGCATGGTTTTAGAGCCTAAAACACCATACAACAGCCGCTATCTTGAATTTGGAGCCGCCAACTTGGATTTGGAGCCGCCATCTTGGATTTTATACCACCATCTTGGATATTTTGGTCGTAATTTTTTTAACTCCGGACATCTTCCCCATACCAAATATACCCATATTGCATGGTTTTAGAGCCTAAAACGCCATTCAACAGCCGCCGTCTCGAATATGGAGCCGCCATCTTGAACTTTGGGCCGACATCGCGGAATTTGTTATCTCCAGTGTTGATTTCTGCACAAAATCCGTCAACCATGCTTAAGGTTTCAAAAATCACCGCAGTTTGATGTGTCGCATGATGGGACTTGGTTCAGTTTATATATGGCCAGTTCTACCGGTGCTGGTCCAGATCACTGAATTGGCCATAACTCCGGAACGCCTTGACCGATCCGGACCATTTTCAATAGCAACCAATGTGGTAATGTTCCGGTTCGATTCGAGCTAAAATCCAAAAAATCGGCAAATGGGAAGTGCCTTAAAAGTGAGTGAACTTATTCTGCTCACAGACATACATACATACCCACATACAGACATCATCTCAAATCATCGAACTGAGTCGATTGGTATATGCGACTTGATCCTCCGAGCCTTTTTTCGAAAAATCGTTTTTTGAGTGAACATATAGCCTTTCCAGTACACTTAGAGTACGAGAAAGGCAAAAAAATTGAAGGGCTTCCTCAGACCTTATCGATAGATACAAGCAACTCTTCAAAATTGCCAACCGTTCCTCATTAACAAGGGTACCATTATCTTCAGAGTGTGCTCATATCTTCCTTCACACATGACATCAGTAGCATCACCCCATTTTTCTTTTAGATGAACAAACCGAGCACTAGAACATAACGAGGAGGCTGGAAAAACAAAACATCATTCTCCGATTTCCTCCAACTCCAACAACATCGTGTGCAATCAAATGCCGATGAAAAATTCAAGTGTGAAGAGTTTCTCCTCCATTGCATTTCACACAATCTTCGCGCGGTGTCTTAGCTTGCTCGGCCGCTGACGCGACGTCTTCACCGCTGCATCATCATCGTTAGAAAACGATTTCCCCGCGATCTTCCTGATGACTGTGGAAAAACTCCCTATTCAACGCACGTTTTGTAAACAAATCTCTCTCCGTTTCTCATACGCAATTTTCCGCCAATATTGCAACAAAGACGGTTTAGAGGGAGGGAGGCGAAACAGCCACTGCCGCACCGCGTTCTTAATCATAGTTAAGGCAAACGTGTGTCGTCGTCGACGTCGTATGCTTTTTGGTTGAGAGTTGCCGCCGAGAGGGGTTGTCTAAGGAACAATGACCCATAGGTATAGGTGCTGCCGCACCGAGACGACTGGCTGACTAACTTGGACCGCCTTGGAGTGAAGTGGATGCATCTTTCCCCTCTCGGAAACAGCGTCGGAATTTAGAACAACGCAGTCACTTCACCCGTCATCAGACGGGGAAAAGACAGACGACGACGACGACTACGGAGGCGATGGTTGTTTGGAATACAAATTCCGTTGAATCGCAATTACGCAATGGTTGTGAATCAAACACAACGGACGGACGTGACGGGAAGTCGGAGTCTGGAGTGCAAGTGTTGCGTAATAAACGATTAAAACGAAGGGGGACTTTGTTTACGTTTGAGTCTTTGCAATGTTGGTGAAAAAGGGGGAAACTTTGCCGGGATTACCGTGGGCCCAATTTTGCTGAAAATTTCGCATCGGAAATCCGACAGTAATCTTAGCAAAGGCTTTAAATGGGGTTGCTTCCTGCATCCGGTTGCCGTAAGTTCTGACTTTTCGATAAAGTTTTCTTTATCACATGATCCAAGTCGAGTAATGGCTCTTCTTAGCTGCATTTGTCAAACCCACATTTGAATTTCTTTTTGCTAAACCGCACTGCTCTCATTTTCAGAGAGTGGTGGATGGGACGTTTGAGAAAACTGCATGGGTGCGATGAAATATTTGAAGAACTTTTCGATTTCCCGAGACAGTTTCTTCCACCTATCATAAAGAGGCATTTTCAGAGTAAAATAACTTGGAACAGAGGGGAGAGAAATATTCAAGCCAGTAGTGTGGCATGGCATTATCCATCGGTTCGTTTCGAAGTCATAAATCACTTCACGCTGGATCCATATTTCATCGGAAGGCATCGATGGGAGGAAGATTACTTTCTTCAATAATGTTCGGCTCAGTGTGACAGTTATTACGGATTATCCGAAGGCAGAAGAAAATGTTGTTAACCCTCTAATACCCAAATTTTTGATTTTTATCTAAATATCGTTTTTCGTCATCTAAAATCGATTTAAAGATGTTATGGAAGATGATTCTTTTTAATTCTCGATTTCGTGAATTTCAGTTTTTGATTTTTCTAATTTTTATTTTTGAACATCCCCACACTTTTATATTTTTCCTGGAAGCCAATTTGGGGAACGGATTTTTTGAGATGAAAACATTTTGAGATTTTATGATTATTGTTGAAATATAATTATTTTAATTTTTTTTTCACAGAAAATTTTATTTTCCGTGTAATTTTAAGGAAAATAATTTTAGAGTGTATTCGATTCCCTTAAACTATTAAACAAGGATAGAATGATTTGAGAAAAATTTAAAATATGTTAATTGTAGCGATTCAATACAAAATAAACAATGACTTCTAAAAGGTGACTAAAACATCAATTTTTCAATGATTTTTAAAATATTTAAATACGCTTTAAAATACACCAAAAACCATTTTGAGATATACAAAACAGTCCTAAATATCAGCCAAAAATATAAAAAAAAGATTTTCCACGAAACAAAAATTACAAAAGGCGGGATTGGGTATTAGAGGGTTAAATTAAGTGAAACACAAAACTGTAAGGGAGCCTGTATACTAATTCAAAAAGACAATGAGATAAATAAGAAGGCAACAAGATAAATTAAATCCAAACAACTAGAAGATAATTGTATGAAATTCTACAAACAGCAAAAATAGCAAGACTGCCTCAAAGTTTTAGGAATAGCAGAAGACATTGCTCAAAAAAAAAAACTATAAAAATATCTACTAAAATACATTAAAATGTCCTGAGAGGAAAACTCTTCATTAATTTCTCCACGTATTTCTGAAAATTATCTGAAAAATTTCCGATTTTTTATCATATATCTTAATAATATTTATGATCTCGTTGATTTTCACACTGCATATGCAAGTGATTGGGCGTGTTTTGCTTTCATTCTGAACGCATCAGCTTGAAAGGAGATTTTGATACCCTACAACATTTATTTGCTCAACAACACTTATCTTAACATAACATAAGTCGTCAGTAAGCATTCGAAGTAGACGAAGGTATCACCGTCTAACCTTACATTACTACCCAGACGGATCCGGTAGTGTTCGGTTCCGCCTACCAGCATGTACTTTGTTTTTGAGGCATTCACCACCAGTCCGACCTATGTTGCTTCGCGTTTCAGGCGGGTGTACAGTTCTGCCACCGTTCCAAATGTAAGAAATTTTAGTAAGAAATTTATTTATTCCGTCAAACAGTGTAGACATGTGAACATTACAAATAAACAAAATACTTAAATTAGCTTAAATTTAAATTGTTTTAGTTTCGGATTGACTTTAAGTGTTGTTTTAGTTTTTTTCCGAGACATTGTAAAGTCAATAGTTTCACAGTGGTGATTATAAAATGCCATCATTCGGTTAAAAGGGCCATATTTCGCATAATTTGTTCGGCAGTGGTTGGTTGAAAATATATTTCGAGTTCGTAATTGCCGGCTAGGTATGTAAAAATTAAATTTTGATAAAATTTCAGTTGAGTTAATTCTTTGCGAAACTATATCGTTTACAAATGAGACCATTGCAATCTCACGACGCTCTTCAATGTTTGTATGTCTATCAGCATGCAGCGTGCTTCATATGGTGGAAGTGGAAATGAAGTCCAGCCTAATTTACGAAGAGCATACAATAGAAATTGTTTTTGTACTGATTCTAATCTATCTTCGTGTGTGGTTGAATAAGGAGACCATACAATGCTGCAGTATTCCAGTATTGATCTTATGTATGAAATATAAAGAGTTTTTATTGTGTATGGGTCGTGAAAGTTGTAATTGCCCCGTAACGTGGGTAGATCACCTTAGAATGGTGCGTTGCGGCGTAAGATCTACTACCACATCAAATATCGATCTTGTTAATGTTTTCATGCCTAAATAGGCCGATCAGTGGTGAGCAGACATTCCAGGATCGAGATTTGATGTGCTTTTTTTTAATGTTTTGTTGCTAATCCACATTTTATTTCAGGAGTAATCAGGTAAATGTTTTGTTTATAAATGCTTATTAATCATGATTATGATTGTTTTTTAAACAAATGTATAACAAAACATACACAACACACACTGACATACATTACATATACATATCTCATCATATATTGGGAAAGGGAGGGACCATCAGGGCACCCGATTGAAACGATTTGGACAGGAGCTTGGAACTGCCTCCTCCTTGTTGTTAACATTTCGTGGATTGAGGGCGGGCTCTTCGACCCCATCTATTGGGAGTATTCTGTCAATCGAGGGCTTTATTTTGCAGTTGTTCGTGAGAACTTTCTTCTGGAAGGAGATTCTTTTCCCCTGACGTGGGTTTCGTGCAAGTGTCTCTGCTTGCGGGCCCGCACAACCCTTTTTGGCCCTTCATACAGGAGAATGACTGACCACTAACAACAGCACAATCATGATCAAATCGCTTTTCAGATTATTCCAGTGCTATAGGCAGCTGCCTTGCTACAATAGATGGTAGAACAATATCATCATCATGTATGGGTCGTGAAAATTGTAGCAGGAACGCTTTATAAACCCTAGCATGTTATAAGCTTTATGAATAATGGTGTTATAATGGTCTGCGAAAGTAAGTTTAGAGTTTAGAGTTTAGAGTCTAAGATTACTCCTAAGTCCCTAACTCTTACACATCTTTCCACATTCTGATCACCTAATGCAATTGTGATGTTCGATGCTGTTCTTTTTCTGCTAAATGTTATTAAGTTGCATTTTTTCACATTCAATTCTAACAAGCTTTTTTTACACCATAGATAAAACATATTAATTTCATTGTGGAATACATTGAAGTCTTCATCATTTCTAATTTCCAGAAAGAGTTTCATGTCGTCGGCATATATTAATACTTTCATTTTTTTCAGAATGAAAGAAATGTCATTAACATACAATATAAAAAGAAGAGGTCCTAAATGCGAGCCTTGGGGGACACCTGAAGTGACTTGAATTGGATTTGAATATTTCCCGTTGATCTTAATTATTTGTTGCCGGCCAGTTAGATAGGATTGTAGCCACTTCAAAAGTCTTGTTTCAATTCCTATTTTGTGTAGTTTGAAGAGGAGCATTGATATGTCAACACGATCAAAAGCTTTACTAAAGTCCGTATACAGAGCTTCTACGTGGTGTCCATTATCCATTGCATTAAGGTAAAAGTCTACGAATTGCAGTAAGTTGGTAGATGTTGATCGACCTTTAAAAAATCCGTGTTGTGCTTCAGTTATTCTATTTTTGGTTTGAAGAAACAGCTTATCGTTGATAATTGACTCGAAAAGTTTTGGTATGCAAGAGAGAATGGCTATACCACGGTAATTACGTACGTCAGATTTTCGGCCAGATTTAAAGATTGGTACCAAAAATGAACTTTTCCATATTTTTGGGAAACTTCCAAGTTTTAGTGACATATTAAAAATCCAGAATAGAGGGGCTGTTAGTTCTTTAGCCAATTCTTTCATAAAAGCTGGGGGAATTCCATCAGGACCAGGACCTTTTGAGGCATCTAAATCTTTAAGAGCCTGTAAAATATCCTGCACCTGAAGGTAGTTCACACCCACATCACTTGGAAATTCTGGACAAAATTTGAAGAATTCACGGTCACGATCATCTTCAGAAAACGTTGTATAGATTTCTTGGGAAAAAGTTGCAAAAAGATTGCAATTTTTTTTTAGTTATCCCCAACAGTTCCATCAAGATGCATTACTGCAGGAAAATTTTCTGACTTTAATTGGGTTTTGACGTAATTAAAATGTAATTAAATGTTCTGGCGATAATGTCCATGTCGTCCACAAAGCACACAAATTGACCGGATGTTGTGAAAGTCGTTCCACGGCTGTTGCGCTCGGCTAGTCGCATCACACCTTCCAGAGCGATGTTGAAAAGTAGGCATAAGAGTCCGTCACCTTATCGCAGTCCCCGGCGAGATTCGAATGAACTGGGTTGTTCACCCGAAACCCTTACGCAGTTTTGCACACCGTCCATCGTTGCTTTAATCAGTCTAGTCAGCTTCCCAGGAAAGCCGTTTTGGTCCATGATTCTCCATAGCTCTGCACGGTCGATACTATCGTATGCCGCTTTGAAGTCGATGAATAGGTGATGCGTTGGGACCTGGTATTCACGGCATTTCTGGAGGATTTGCCATACGGTAAAGATATGATCCGTTGTCGACCGGCCGTCGATGAAGCCGGCTTGATAACTTCCCACGAACTCATTCGTTTTAGGTGACAGACGACGAAAGACGAGCTGGGATAGCACTTTGTAGGCAGCATTCAAAATAGTGATCGCCCTGAAGTTCTCACATTACAAATGGTCGCCTTTCTTGTGTATGGGGCAGATTACCCCTTCCTTCCACTCCTCCGGTAGCTGTTCGGTTTCCCAGATCCTGACTATCAGCCGATACAGACAGGTGGCCAACTTTTCTGGGTCCATCTTGATGAGTTCAGCTGCGATACCATCCTTACCAGCTGCTTTGTTGGTTTTGAGCTGGTGAATGGCATCCTTAACTTCCCTCAGCGTGGGGGTTGGTTCATCCTTACTCCGCTGCACTGGCGTCGTCGTTTCTTCCGTTGCCGTGGGCTCCCGTGCCTACGTTCTCCACGCTGTTCAGATGTTGATCGAAGTGCTGCTTCCACCTTTCGATCACCTCACGTCCGTCCGTCAAGAGGCCTCCGTCTTTATCTCTGCATATTTCGGCTCGCGGCACGAAGCCGTTGCGGGATGCGTTGAGCTTCTGATAGAACTTCCGTGTTTCTTGGGAACGGCACAGCAGTTCCATTTCTTCACACTCCGCTTCTTCCAGGCGGTGCTTTTTCTCCCGAAAGAGGCGGATCTGCTGTTTCTGCTTTTGTTTGTAACGTTCCACGTTCTGTCGGGTCCCTTGCTGCAGCATTACCGCCCTCGCTGGGTTCTTTTCCACCAAAACCGTTCTGTACTCTTTGTCGAACCATTCGTTCCATCGATTCCGGTCCACGTACCCGATGGTGCTCGCGGCTGTGTCGTTGATGGCTGCTTTCACTGTACTCCAGCAGTCCTTTAGAGGGGCCTCATCGTGCTCGCCCTCATCTGGCAACGCGGCCTCGAGATTCTGCGCGTATGCTGAGGCGACATCCGGTTGTTTCAGTCGCTCTAGGTTGTACCGTGGCGGACGCCAGTACCTTACATTGTTGATGACGGAAAGTTTTGGACGCAGTTTGACCATCACCAGATGATGGTCGGAGTCGATGTTGGCGCCTCGATAGGTCCTGACGTCGATAATGTCGAAGAAGTGACGATCACGCACCTCTGCATATCACCCATTACGATGAAAGCTGTTCCCAGCTCACGTGTGTTGCCGCTACTCTGGTAGATGGTCTGATTACCTCTAAACACCATAGATCCTGTCCAACACACCTCCTGCAGCGCTACGATTCCGAACCCGCGGTCCTTCAGTATATCGGCGAGTATGCGGGTGCTCCCGATGAAGTTGAGAGATCTGCAGTTCCACGTACCGAGCTTCCAATCGCAAGTCCCTTTTCGTCGCTGTGGTCGTCGCCATTGGTATCGGTTCGCATTCTTCTCTTGTTGATTTTCCGGTGCTAGTCTTTTTTACGGCTGGCTCGCAGGGCCTGACACCAACCCACTAACCCAGGGAGCTGGGCTTACCTTCCCGGAAGCTACGGGTTCTGCATTGGCATTTCCTCCAACTACAGTGCTAAATAGCTAGGCTCAAGCGCCTATCTGGAAGATATTCCCGGTTGAAGTTGTTCTTTATGCATGCATCTATACGAGGTTCTTTTGCTTGCCAGCTTAGAATTCCATTTCGTTGGCGCTTGTACACCGGAGGGAGTACGATGTTAACTACGGAGTTAAGTATTCGGTTTGCTTGGTTGGAGATGAAAGTTGCTGGCCCTCAACTTCTTGTCCGTTCGAGGAAGCTGACGGTTTTCGTACTAATTGCAATGACCGCCTTGTACTTAAATGGAAGTGTCCCAGCTTCGGCACATGCTGACGTGCCAGGAGTAGAAGGGAGTAAGCCGGAATTTTCGCGAACAGTATTATTGTAAATAGGCCCCAGTTTGAGAACCATCTCTTCAGAGGCGCGACAGGTTATTTCCGCTCCATGAAATAGCCAATTACTGCATCAGCCACCCGCAGTTGAACTTTCCTGTCAATTCTGGTCCACTTGTTCGTAATACTCTTCATCAAGTTTATCCTGTTTCTACAAGTGTCTTTCACTAAGTTGAAATGCTGTTTAAAGTTTATGTGTCGGTCGAAGGTCACGCCTAGAACATTTACTGATTTCTTCGTAGGGATGGCTTTCCCATCAATCATAATTGACTTTCGAAGCAATGAATGGTTTCCTGAACAGACGTGTGTCCTGATGCATTTTTCAGCCGAAAGTTCAAACCCGATCGTTTTCGTCCAACGCGCAACGGCATTCATTTTCTCCTTATGGCAGCAGGATGTTTACCGATCACCACGAGCAGGATGTCGTCTGCATGTGTACCCCTTTTGGTAGTATTTTAAAGACGCTGTTCATGCTCATAAGGAAGAGTGTTACGGCGATCACTGATCCTTGCGGGACACCCGTTTCCTCATCCATTGCACAATGGGAAAAAATAGGTATAAAACGCGAATAAGTGCAATATCTTTGCTCGGAGTGGATGGATTCGAATGAATTTTTGACACAAACTGTAAAAATCTCTACAGTTTCCGATAAGGAGGGTGTCATTCACCGCACGATGCTGGAAATCAGTGTATAGGGCCCGTTCTAACCCACTCTCACTATGTTTAACTTCTTAGAAAATCCTGGAATGCAAAATAAATGAATCATTCAGTTCGTGTTTGTGTAAAAACTTCCATAGTATCGAATGGACGGCCTTAAAAATTGAAATACCTTCAAATAACCCCGATATCTCCTATTAATTTAAACTTTCACATGCATCTCTGCCAAGCGTGGAACGCAATTAATAAAAGCAGGACCAACCTTATGTCAAATTCCCGATACTAGAAGTTTTTACGCAAATATCAGTTAAATAAATAATTTATTTCGCCCTTCATTCGGGATTTTCTCAAAAAGATGTGACAAAGAGAGCGTAGGGTAAAACGAGATCAATACACTGATTTCTAGCTTCGTGCGGCGAATGCTACCCTCCTTATCTGAAACTGTTGAAATTTTTGCAGTTTGTGGCAAAAATTCATTTGAATCCATCCACTCCGAGCAAATATATTGAATTTATTCGCGTTTTATACATATTTTTTCCCAATGTGCATTGGTTTGAACTGACGGTTGCCTATGATGACTCTAAAACTTCGATCATAAAGGAAGTTTTCGATAAAATTTAACATGTTACCAGTGATTCCCCATGATACAAGTTGTTAAAGGATCTCTGGCGCCCATGCTTGATTGTCAGCCTTCGCAAGATCAAGTGAAGCCATCTCGATATGGCCACCCGCTTCCAAGGCATCATTTAAGACTTGTCCCAATGCGCCAAAGTACGTTCCGGTCCCGAAACTTGTTCGGAAGGCATGCTGTCGAGGATCTAGACACCGGCTGTCCTCGAGATGTTCCAAGCAGTACTTGAGCAATGAGAAGAATAAAGATAACGTGTTCCAACCAAAAACCTTTTTATGGAGTCCTCTAAAAAATGAGACCAGTGCCAGGCCATGAAATCCGGATCTACACTTTTGATAGATTTTACAAATTTTAATTTAAAAACTTTTTGACTTTTCACTTCTTCGTGAGAAATTTGTGCTTCTTTTCGCCAAATGCTGTTCTTTTGAGTTGTTATTAAATCACTTTTCTTGTATTTTTCTTGTAAAGTTACAGGGATAGAAATCAAAAAATAGATACTTAGACGGGAGCCTGCAGGAATCTTCGAAGGAATCTCTGGATCAATCCTTGGAGGAACTTCTGTAGGAATATCTGAAGGAACTTCTAGAGAAATCCCTAAAAAAAAACTCCTGAAATAATCTTTGGAAATTTCCTTGAAGCATCTCGAAGGAATTCCAAGAGGAACCCCCAATGGAATTTTAGGAGGGTTCCCAGAACTAGATATGGGTTACTCACTTGCGAATCGACTGAAAGAATGGATTGACGAAACCGAGTAAGTGATTCCTGATTCTTTTCAAAAGAGTTACGATTTACTGATGCTCATTACAAGTCCAACGAGTTGCCGAAAAGAGTTGGCTTGACTGCGGACTGAAGATTCAACACAGAACATCGTTAGCTTTCCTAATTGATATTTTTTCATTTGAGTGGACGGCTCGCACCAATGATTCGATTCTTTGGTCGAATTAACGAAAATAAATTAATCCAGTTTTGGCATACCGTCAACGTCCGTACTACGATTTTTTACGAAAAAAAATGGGCAGAAATGTACGAAAAGGATTAAATCTCAGAAATGAGTTAATGAATTGATCAAAAGAGTCGACATTTTTTTAAAAGTGAACCGGAAGCGATTCACTCTCAAAATCGAATCAGTTTTCGCATCTCTTCTAGGAACCCTTAATGGAACTCCTGGAGTAATCCCTGAAGGATCTTCTTGAGCGATTCCTAACGGCCAGGAGAAATCACTCAATGAAATCCAAAAGGAATTCCTGAAGATCTTCTCGAGGAATCTTTTGAGAAACTCCTGGAATAATTCCTTGAGGTATTTCTGTTAAAGAACTTCAGATGAAATTCCTGGAGTAACTCCTAGACTTATCTCTGAATAAACTCCTATAAGAAGCCCTGAAGGATCTTGAAGAATTTGAATCATTGATGGATTCAAGGCGGCATCCCTAAATCCTCCTGAAATAATTTCTGAAGGAACTCACGTCGGACTCCTGAGAGATCTTCAGAAAGAAAATCCATGATAAAACTCCTTCAGGCATCCCTGAATCCTCCTGATGAATCTCTTAAGGAACTACTGGAGACATCTCTGCAGGACCTTCTAGAGAAATCTTTGATTTGAAAATTAGAGGGGTGATTGAAAGAATTTTAGGAGGAATCTCTGAACAATCCTGTAGGTATCTTCGAAAGAACTTCTGGATTACTCCCTGAAGCCTTATTACTTTCGGCCGAATGGCTTGACACCTCAGTATGTGGTTGCTATTAGAAATCATGTTCTGAAAAGTAACCAAGTTTTAGCACGCGACCTATTTTGAAATCTAACATTCCCATCATCGACCCCAACTCGTAATCAATTTGATCGCCCTGCTTATCCTATTGGTGCAAGTTTACCCAGAATCAGATATCCATTAGGAAGAGAACTTATCACTCTCCCTTTAACGCCACAGTATTAAAGATGCAAATTCTTCTCAGTCGTTTACAGCTCCAACTAGCATCATATTCGTTACAGTTCCCACCCGTTTATGTACAACAGCGCAGTCAAACACAGAAGAATGTAATACTCTTGATGTCGCGTCTCAAGTGGCCCCACTCAACTACATCGTTTTGCTCCATCTTCTTTCCGTTTTTTCTTCGCTACATGGAATGAAGAATGTTATCTTTTGCCACTAGAGAAAAGCCTCTTCTTTCTATTTGGATAGAGCACTCAGCACAACGATCCTGCTAATTTCCACTTGTTTTCAGACGCCTCCCATCCGTGCATGGATTTCTTTTCTATAGAATGAGTTAACTGTGAAGACGTTTTTAAAGTTTAACGATTTGTATTACTAGGTATTGGTATTAAGCTAGAGATTAAATGTAATCACGAGAAACAAGGCTTGGATAGATAATCGGAAACTGGTTCGAGTCCTGTCTATGTGTAGCGGGAACGCAGAGCGTTCAGTATACTTCCAACTCCGAGTAGATAAAATTAAGGTATAGATCTGCACTCACTGCTGAACTTAAAAAAAAAAATGGATTTTGATTTATATTTCGTTTCTGGTCTAAAGTTTGCTAGAAAACCCTCCCACCGGCCGTAACTGCCGTCCCACCAATATGTTCAAGTCTTTTCCAATTTTATCGCATGAAGAAGAATTTTCGTCCTTCGGGGGACTGACTCACATGCTTATCGCATTCATTCCTCCCACAGTCGTCGTCGCATCGGTGCCGACGTCCATCTAAGCGCCATCCAAGCCCGGTGGCGACGTTGGAGGTACCACCGTCACGGGTGCCGCATTCTTACCGCTGTGTATGCAACTGGACCACAGGAGACCTCCGCAGGACATGCTGATGACGATGTAGATCACAAACAGAAGGATCGCCGCAATCAGGCAGTACATTCGAACCGATCGCCAGAACATGGTCCGAGCTAGGTTGCGCGACGTCTGCCGGAATGTTACTGACTGTGAAAACAAAAACTTGATGTTATAATTTTTATTGAATACTTCCCAGATGCAAAACTCACATTATTTCGCAAATTCTCCGTCTGATTGACGAGCAGTTCCAGCCGTTCGCCCCGGTTCGTGATGTTCTCGATGTTCTTCACCATGATGTCCTTCAGTTCGTCGATTTGGCCGTGCACCTGGCTGATGGCGTCCACATCCCGAGATTCGCTGTAGTGTTTCATGTCCTGGGCCAACGTCCGGGAGAACTCGCTGTTCATGGCGAACGCGATCGCAGTCGCCACCGTCAGGCCATAGGTTTGGATGAACTTCTTCTTGATTTCGGTCAGGAAGAGGAAGGCCCGTGATCGTTCGAAGCCCTGTTGGTAAGAGAAAGGAAATGTATGTAGTTTGCGAACTATTTGATGAAAAAAAAACAACCCTTATTAATCCACCTAAGAGTGATGGCGCATTTTTCATGCCTTCGAAAACTCAAATCGCCATCTTGAATTTTAGACCACCACACTCCGGGTATCTTCCCCATACCAAATATACCCATATTGCATGATTTAAGAGCTGCAAACTCCATTAAACAGCAGTTATCTTGAATTTTGAACCGCCATCTTGGATTTCAGATTGCCATCTTGGATTTCAGACCGCCATCTTGGATATCTGGTCGCAATTTTTGGACTCCAGACATTTTCACCATACCAAATATACCCGTATTGCATGGTTTCAGAGCCTAAAACTCCAAAAAACAATTACCATCTTGAATCACGTGCCGCCGTCTTGGATTTTAGATCGCCATCTTGGATTTTTTACTGCCATCTTGGATATTCTGGTCGCCATTTTTGGATACCGTACATCTTCCCCATACCAAATATACCCATATTGCATGGTTTTAGAGCCTAAAACTCCATTAAACGCACGCCATCTTGAATTTGGAGCCGCCATAATGGATTTTGGATCGCCGTCTTAGATTTAAAACCACCATCTTGGATATTCTAGTCACTATTGTTGGACTCCGAACATCTTCCTAATACCAAATATACCCATATTGCATGGTTTTAAAGCCTAAAACTCTATTAAATAGCCGGCATCTTGAATTTTGAGCCGTCATTTTGAATAATAGGTGTGGCCATCTTGAATTTTGGGCCGACGTCTTGGAATTTCTGGTTTCCAGTGTTGATTTCGGCACAAAATTCGTCAACCACGCTAAAGGTTACAAGAATCGGCGCAGTTCGATGGGGCTTGGTTCAGTTTTATACACGGCCAGTTCTACCGATGCTGGTCCGGATCACTGAAATGACCATAACTCCGGAACGCCTTGACCGATCCGGATCATTTTTGATAGAAAATAATGTGATAAAATTCAAGTTCGATTCGTACCAAGATCCGAAAAATCGGCCAATGGGATGTGCCTTGAAAGTGAGTGACTTTATTTGTACACAGACATACACACATACACACATACATTTGACGATTCGAAATTGATTTTTCCTCGAAGGACCTTTAAAGGAATTCCAGGAAAAAATCCTCGAAGGAATTCTTGATGGCATTCCCGAAAGAATTTCTGGAGGAAATTCTCGAAGGAACTCTTGAAGAAGTTTCCAAAGGATTTCCAGGAGGAATTTCATAAGGAATTCCAGGAGGAATGAGCGAAGAAATTCCTTAAGGGATCCTTAAAGAATTTTCAGGAGGAATTTTCGAAAAAGTTCCTGGAGGAGTTCCAGAAGAAAATGCTGGAGGATTCCCTGAAACAAATCCATGAATTATTCTTGGAACTCCATGAGAAATCTTGGAAATATGCCTCATTATAGTCCTTAAGATATGTTTGAAGGAACACATAGAAGAATCCCTGAAAGAACTCCTGCAGGCATCCCTGAATCCTCCGAAAAAAACACAGAAAGAACCCCAAGAGAGATTCACGAAAGAATTCTCGGAAGAATGCCTAAAGAAACTTCTGTAGAAATCTCTCCAGAAACCTATGGGTAATATCTGAGTTCTCCTAGAGCAATCATTAAATCCTCCTTTAGAAAACTCTGGAAAATACCGTGGAGAGTTCTTGAAGGAATCCCTGAAAGAATTCCAGGAGGAATCTCTGAAGAAAAATGAACACTAATCTTTCAAACTTCTGTAGGAATTTCGGTAGGAACCTCCGAAGGAATCCCTGGAGGAACTCGTAGACTAAAGCCTAAGGGATCTCCTTAGGGATAAATTTCTGATGGATCTGCTGTAGGCCTCCCTGAATTCTCCTGAAGAAAACTATAAAGGACCTTCTTGAGAAATACCTGACGGAACTCCTGTTGAAATAGCTGAGGGAACTTCTGAAGGAATCCCTAATGAAACACCTGGAGGCATCCCTTAATCATTTTGGAACTACAACTGAGAAGATCCCCAAAGAACTTCTGGAGTAATTCCTGAAAGATCTACTATACAGCAAGAATCCTCGAAAGAACTCTTGGCAGAGGAATTCCAGAAGAAATTTTAGGAGGAAACCTTGCTCAAGCAACCATTTGATGCATTATTTTCTTTCAAGAGGTTTTGAGAACTGCCGTAAGACCAAAATGATTTATTTTGGCTTTTTGAAAGTGTAACCTGTTGGAACCTACAGGACTTTAATGTTACTCTGGTGGTGAAATACCGAGAGGGATCTCAGACGGCACTGTGGGAGAGTAGAATTCCTAGAGGAATCCCTGAGGGAACTCCTAGAGAGATCTCTGAAGGAAATCTTGGAGGAATCACTGCAGAAACTCCTGATTCCTGACGGAATTCTTTTAGGAATTCCTGAATGAGCTTGGGAAGGAATCCCTGAAGGAGCTCCTAGACTAATCTCTGGATAAACTACTGATGGCTCTACAGGAAGCATCCCCGAATCCTCCTGAAAGAATATCTGAATGTACTCCTGTCGGAATAAATGAGAAATTTTCTGAAAAAAATATCCATGATGAGACTTCAAGAGGCATCAATGAATCCTCTTGGATGAATCTCTGAAGAAACTACCTAAAACATCTCTAAATGAAGGAATTTTAGGAGGAATCTTTTAAATAATCCTGTAGAATACCTCGTTCGGGGTCGACATGGGACAAAAAGAGAATCTCAGGAGGTGTTGTAAACGTTCCATAAGGCTTCGAGGAGTTCCAGAGGGTTTACAGGGGCGTTCAGAACTAGTTTTAGGTGATTTCAAGCAGTTTGGAGTGGTTTTTGTTGCTTCTCGGGATCTTCCAGAGGTCTCAGGGGGTTGCAGAAGCGCTCTAAGAGAGTTTAGGGAGCTTCAGGGTAATTCCAGACACTTTATATAGGGTTTGAAATAGTTATAGGGGCGTTTCAGGGGATTACAGGGGTATTCAAGGGTGTTCCTGGCGGTTTTAAGAAATTTTCTGAGGATTTAGAGGCGTTCTAGTGGTTTTCTACGGGTCGTAGTAGGTTTTAACAGTGCACTAGGACGTCTCATGGGGCTTTAAGGGCGTTCCAGAAGGCTTGAAGGGTTTTCAGGGGCCTTTCGGGAGTGTTCCAAGCAGGGATGGGAACACTCACTTGCAAAGAGTTACACTCACTTGGTGTTTTCTCAGCACTGCTACAAAGGAACGGTGTATGACGGACTTTTTCCTTGGGATTTTGTCTACAAAATTGCCGAATACAGTAGAGGTTGCACACGCATACCAAAATCGTGACAGGACTATGAAAGCGACTCTCCACGAGGTGAGTGTAATTTACATTCACCTTGTGGAGAGTAGTTTTCACAGCTCCTTCACGTCTTCGGTATGCGTGTGCGACCCCTACTCTGTTCGGCAAACTTATAGACGAAAACAAAGGTAATAGTAGTTTACGCAACAAGGTGCAGAATGAGTTGTTGGAGTTGGAGTTGGTAAGAGATTAACGAGGTTTTCCAAAGTCTCAGTTCGGTTATCACCCCGGTGGTCGGAGACCACTGCCGTATGTTGTTCACAATTCTTAAATACTTTCATTTGATCGGTATGCCGATTATGGATGAATGTCCCTTGCTTATTTAGCTAGCTGCCGTTGTTCACGTACCGCCCACACCTTGGAGTGTGTTTTGCCTCCAAACCCCTTGCAAGGCTTTCGAGGGGCGGCTTGAGAGAGTGAAAAACCCTTGTTATATTCTGAGTATCGTTTTGTGGCACATATGCTGTTGTTTGTTTGGTCTTCCCTGTCGTCCTATAGGGGAAAAACTCGCACTATCCGTGTTTGGCTTGGGTATAGCCTTGGTATGTGCTCTAAAAAACCCTTGTCTTTGGTTGTGTGTATACTTTTGGTGTTCGGGTGTTTGGTTTATATTTTGTTTAGTAGTTCCGTCTCCTTGAGGATTTCAAGGAGGTTTCTTTCGTTCGTTTCTGTGTTATTATATATCTCTAGTCCAGTTATGTTGTATTTTGTTCTTGTTTCGTCGTATCCTGCGCAGTTCCTTATTATGTGGTCTGCTGTTAGTATATAGTATCTTGGTTGGTCTTCCTTGTGTAGGAGGTATCCATGTGATAGTCATGTGTGGCCTATTCTTAGTCTTGTGAGTGTTCTTTGGTCTTTTACGTTTTTTCTGTCTTTCCACGGTAGTGTGGTTGATTTGGATCTTTCTGAGAAAGGTATCTGATTTTCTTCGCCAACGGTATTCGTGGGACCATACTGTTCTTGTCTTGTACCAGTTGATTGCATCTTGTGCTGGTACTGCTTCGTATTTTGTTCCATTTTCCCTGCCTTTTTGTGCGGCTTTATCTGCTAGCTCGTTTCCCTTTATACCTGCGTGGCCTGGGACCCAGCATATTGTTATATCTTTTTCTTCCACTGCCCTTTGGATCTTCTCTATCCATGGGTGGTGGGATGTTCCTTTGTGTAGTGCATCAAGGCAACTTGCGGAGTCGGTGAAGATAAGGTTGGGTTTATCTTCGAGTGCTATATGTTTTGTGGCTATGTGTAGTGCTTCACTCTCTGCTGAGTATATGGTGCACATCTTGTTCAATTTGATTGTGGTTTCGGTGTTGTTGTGGCTTATTCCACAGCCAACTTCATCTTCTTTGAGTGATCCATCGGTATAGATTACATTATGATTTGGATATTTGTTTAGTGTTTTGAGGAATATCTGTTTTGCTATGGTTTGTTGTCCTCCTGCTTTGACTCTTTTCTTTATGGTCCAGTCTATCTTGACTTTTGGTTCGTACCATTTTCTTCCTAGTGGGGTCTCTCTTTTTACTATCTCTGGTAGGTTTTCGCCTGTCAATTCGGCTGCGAACCGGTTGGCTCGCTCTACTAGGAATTTTCGTTATAATCGTGGAGTTCCATCCATTTGATTGCTTTGACTATGATGTTCAGTTTTATTTGTGTGTTAAGGGGTAGCACCCCGGCTTCCGCCAGTATGGATTCTACCGGGCTTGTTCTTAGGGCTCCGGTTATTGTTCTTATCGTTTGGTTGAATTGCGGTGCTATTATGTCCCACATATCTTCTGTACTTGATGAGTCTAGGTGGGCTCCATACAGCATCTTTGATAGGACTATGGCGTTGAAGATATTGAGCATAGTGGTACGGTTTGCTCCTTTGTATCTTCCCCCTATTGCTTTAATCATATTGCATCTGTTTGCTATATTCTTTTTCATGTCCTTCATGTGTTGTTTGAAGTTGAATCTGCAATCGATGGTGATCCCAAGGATTCTCGCGCTTTTTACTTGTGGTACCCTTTGTCCGTCTATTTGTATTTCTTTGATGTTGGTGCTGTGTTTCGTTTTATTGCATATATGCAGGATTTTTGATTTATGTGGTGCTATCGTAAAGCCTCTGTTTTTGGCCCACTGGTTTACTCTTTTTACTACCTTTTGTAGCATGGTTCTTAATTTTGCTTTTACTTCACCTATGACTATGATGAGTATATCATCTGCATAGACTAGAACTTGTATGTTCTTTTTACTTTTATTGTGAGTGATTATTATTGAGTTCATTGCTACAAGGAACAGTGTGACCGATATCACTGCTCCTTGGGGTATTCCGTTTTCTTGGGTTCTGGGTTCCGATCTTGTCGCGCCCAGCTCTACTTGGAAGGTTCGGTCCGATAAGAAATCCTGTATGTATCTTATCATGTTTCCTTCTATTTCCCATTTTTGGAGCTGGTTGAGTATTGTCCTTCTCCAGGCTCTATCGTATGCCTTTGATAGGTCTAGTAGGGCGCATTCGACGTGTTTGCCCTTTTCAATTGCTGGTCTGATTATGCCTTCAAGTTCGGTGAAGTACTCATCTGTACTTTTCCCCGGTCTGAAGGCGAATTGCTTGGGGTTGAGTCTTTGTTTTTCTTCTAGTACCGTTATGAGTCTTGTATTGATCATTCTTTCGAGGATTTTGCCTACGCAGCTCAATAGCGTTATGGGTCTGTAATTTTTGATATCGTGTGGGTTGTCGTTTTCCTTGGGGATTGGGACTACGAGTCCCGTCTTCCATTGTTTTGGTATGCTTCCATTGTTCCATATGTGGTTGTATGTTTGAAGTAGTGCTGTTTTGGCTTCTATTGGTAGGTGTCTTAGCATTTCATAGCTGATTTCATCGATCCCGGTGGCTTTGCCTTCAGCTTTTTCCAGTGCTATTTCGAGCTCTTGCAGTGTGAAGTTTTTGTTGTATTGTTTGTTACTGTTATGTTTGAATTTGATTTTCTTTCTTTCTTTATCTCTCTTTGTCTTTTTGAACTCTCTGCTATATTGCTTTGTAGCAGATTGATCATAGAAGTAGTCAGCTAGTTTTTCTGCTATCTCCTTTGGTTCTTCCGTTGTGCTAGTTCCGTCAAATATTGTTATTTTCTGTCGCTTCTGTTTACCACTCAGCGCGTTTATTTTGTACCAGAGGTCTCTGGTTTCTGTTTGTTCGCTGTTTATTGAGTTGAGAAATTGTTACCAGCTATCTGCTTTTGCTTGCCTTATTGCCTTTTTTGCTTTTCTTTTGGCCTTGTAGAGTTGCCGTAGCAGCTTCATCTTGGTTTGATCATTGGGAAAGTATCTTTTGTATTTACGTAATGCTGTCTTACTTTTCTTTATGCACTCCGCTACCTGTTTGTTCCACCAGAGTACGTTTTTGTCCTTTGGTGGTGTGGTTTTGGGTATGCTTGCATTTGCTGCGTTTGTTATCTTTTCTGTTAATTGTTCAAGTGTGTATTCTACATCCGGTGTGATGTTTGCAATTAGTACGCTTTGGAAGGTCTTCCAATCTGCTTGTATGTGGTTCCATTTTGGTTTAAATTCGTTTTGATCCGGTTGTTTTCCTTCCGAGATTATTATTGGGAAATGGTCGCTTCCTCTACAATCATCCTCTACTTCCCACTTTAATTTTTCTAGCTTATGGGATGTAATCGTGAGGTCTATTGCAGAAAGGCATGTGTCATTTTTGCTTATTTTAGTGCTACTTCCATCGTTCATGAGGAAGAGGTCCATCTCGTTGATTACATCTTGGACTGCTGTTCCCCATCTATCCGTTTTGAAGCTTCCCCATTCCGTGCTGTGTGCGTTGAAGTCGCCCATCAGTATGAATGGTTTCGGTAGTTGTTTTACTACTTTGGATAGCTCTCTTTTGAGTTCTTTGGGTTTGATCTTCCTTGGGGGGATGTAGATCGATGCATATGTTGTTGCCTTCTTTCCTAGTGTTCTGCATGCTACTATCTGTAACTCAGACTCTATGTCGATTTGTTTGTGAGGTATGGATTTGTCTATGGCTAGGGCCACACCATTTTTGGATGGGTTCTTGCCTGTCATTATGTACCATTTATATTTTCTTTTGTCAAGTCTATCTACGTATTTTTTGTTGTTGAACATTGTTTCTTGTAGTGCTATTACTTTGGGTTTGTATTCGTTGGTTATCAGGTGGAGCTCCGGTATCTTTCCTCGGAGTCCGCATATGTTCCATTGGTAGATTGTTTCATGCTTGACATGTTGTTTCATGGGTGGGTTTTTATTGTCTGTGCTGTTGGTGTTTGTTGTTGGTATATGGTCTGCCCTTTGGGCTGGGTTTATTGCGCTTTGGCTTCTGTTACGTTTTGGTTCTACCGTTGGTGCGGCAGTTCCTATTTGTCTTTTGGGGTAACCCTTGGTCTGTCTTGGATTGGGATTAGTTAGGTTTTTTACGTTATTCATATATTTGTCTGGTTTGATAGGATACAAACTGTCGATCACATTACTCCTATATCATGTGACAAGGGCTGCTTACTACATGGTTCGCCCTGGTGCCATGTAGTTTTCCGTTAGCGACTTCTATGTTCAGAGACCCTCCGCCATTCATCCTCTCAGCACGGAGCTTCACACCTTAGGATTGGGTCTTGTGGGGGAATTATTTTTTTTTTGATTCGCATTGATGTTTGGTCTGTCTTATTCTTGTTTTTGTAATGCATTGGTAGCGTTCGCCGTGTTACTAGGTATTATAGGCTACTATGCTATCCGCTGTTCAAACATCAGAACTTATGCAGAATGGAGATTTTTACAGCACGAGTCGTACATTTATCCAACGAGGCTTGCCGAGTTGGATAATTACGACGAGTGCTGTAAAAATCGAGTTCTGCACCGAGTTGCGTACAACGTTTTTTGCAATTTCATTAACCCTCGAGCAGTCGCGTCTTTGACTACCTGTGCACGCGTTGACCGTGCGGTCACCGGGAATTTGTCATCCGACTAAGAAGACGACTAAAACCTTCCCTGCTAAAACTACTACTCATCATTTTATTCAAATTTTAAACCTTATATATAATTACAATTTTTTGGTTATTTTTTTTCTCCCCCCACTTAACTTAACTTAAGCGCCTAGCGTCACATTCTCCGCTCTCGCTCTCTTTACTAAAGTACCAACATTCTAGTACTTCAAAAAGCGCGAGAGAGAAAGCTCGCGTCTCTTACTTAGTATCTAATTGGAAGCGGCTAGAATGCTTCCTTATATGAGTCACATGTTTTATTATGTTATACTCCGGTAGTTATGCATTCTTTTTGGCTTACCGTATGCCAACTAGAACAGGTAGAGACCTGCTGAAGCAAACTAGGTCACCCGCTGACCAACTACCGCGTATGATTTGTTTATTTCGCTTTCGCGCATGTCACATATGATGATGCAATAATTTAAATGTACCGTATGTAGGTAGCTACCATCCTAGCTTGAGTCTTGCTCATGATGATGCAAATGATCAGTTAATGAAAGCAAATAACTAATGAATAATGAATGATTAATTAATCAATTAGTCTATGGTTGGTTCAATATCCCCTTCGTTAATTAGCTGTTTGATATCTTTAATTGAAGATACAAACGGTTAGCGTTGGTTATTATTATTCATGAATTTATAAAATGATATTGGTTATAAAATGAAATGAAATATGTATATCTTTGGAGACAATTCTTCTTAACAAAGTTGGTAGTTTTTTATCCTCGACGCAATTTTCCTGATTAATTTATCGTAACCAATGTACTCCTGAAATAATAATTCTGCAAATTTACTAGGAATTTACTTTGAAACAATTTCCCTTCTACCATTCATGTTGTATGATACGCTTGAGAGCATGTTGTCCTTCGCCTTCGCCTCATTGGTCATCCTCTCGTTCCTCAAGTTTCCATCACAGTTCTGCTTATCACGTTCACATACTTAAACTTGTCCAGTCAGATAGAATATCTTACGTTGGGTGTTAGGTATGGACTTCCTTCGTCGCGATATCAATGCTGCAATCGTTCCTCAGTTGGGTAAGATGTACTTCCGCTCTACTCGAAAAATGAGTTTTACTGTTACTCCATTCCTGCTGATCCATCGCGACTTTCCAGGTGTTGCCTTCTTCTGAGTATTTCCCGCTCATCTCTCGTTCACTTCTCCCAGTTGGTCATGAAAATTGAATTTTCTGATGCAAATATTGTTTTCTTGTTAAAAAAAAAACTTTTTGTTTCAAAATCGTTCGTGAAACAGGTTCGTGGTTTTTAATCGTAGAATGCTTTCCAAAAAAAATGATAGATCGAATGACCTACAGTGCAGAAAATTTCCGCTATGGTTTGAGAACTTCCTTAATTCTCTTTAAGCACATAATTTGGCTTCAATAAACGTCTTTTGACGATATGATTTTTTTGAATAATGAATATTGTTTTGACTCGCTTTCCATATGTGCACCTTCTCGTGTGTGATGGTCTCGTTCTACCAAAGAATATCCAATACCCTCTACCTTCCGTTGACTGCTATTTTATATGTTTGACTGATATGTTGCTCGTGCCAAAAGAACAAAATTAGTGCTGCAAATAAAATTCCAATGAAGATCACAACCACGTCCACAGAACCTTTTGAAAAGATTTTTATGGATATCGTCGTATTACCCGAATCGAATAGCGGCAATAAATATGGATTGGTCATACAAGATGATTTGACTAGATATCTAACAGTAGCTGCAATGGAAAACCAGGAAAGTCAAACAGTTGCCAAAACATTTGTGAATAGTTTTATTTGCAAATTTGGGGCACCAAAAGAACTTGTAACTGATAATGGCACAAACTTTGTTAGCCAATTGATGAGAAATGTTTGTAAAATTTTGAAAATTAAAAAGATTACAACGACTGCCTATCATCCACAAGCAAACCTTGTAGAAAGATCTAACAGAGAGTTGAAAATATATTTACGGCAATTCATTGGCGGAGATCCTCAAACATGGGATCAACTTCTTCCGCATTTTACATTCCAATATAACACTACACTCAATTCGTCTACCGGCTTTACGCCATTCGAATTGTTGTATGGCAGAGCCGCAAGAATTCCAAACTCAATCTACAGAATGAGAGATATGGAATTGACCTATTCCGATTACGCCGGCGAACTAAAATCTACCCTAAAGTACTTTCACGATAAAGCACGTGATAATTTGCTCGTATCGAAACAGAAACGCAAGGAGATTTATGATAAACAATCAAAGGAATGGCAACCAATGTGGGGTGACATGGTTCTTGTGAAAGCCAACCCTACAGGTACCGGCCAAAAATTGCAATCATTATGGAGAGGACCTTATGAAGTGGTCAGCTTTCCTAGCGAACAAACAACTATCATTAAAAACGGGAAAAGACTAGAAAAAGTTCATAATAACAGACTTCGAAAGTATAATGATTAATGAACAGATACAACTGTATGTAAATATGTAAGTTTTAAGTTATATCTAACTGATTAAAGAAATATAAACGTGAACATATATATACATAAATATCTTTTATTTTGACAGAAGTTGGTCAAGCTATACGGTTTCACATATTTTTTTTTTTCAATCAATTCAATATATTTTCCATGAAGACCATTAACCATTATTTTTAATCCTATGCACATTATATAATATTCTTTAGATTATGATTGATGCTATTTTTAAGTTAATATACAATAATTGCAATTAATTTAATTAAGCGTAGTAAAATAATAATAGTGTATATTAAGAATTAACACTGTAAGTAACAGATTAATTTTAAGAAAAAAAATAATCTATGCTAGAATAAGACAAAAAAAAATATAATATTTTAAATATTTAAGCTATTATTTAATTAACAATTAAATATACTACAACATGATACTATAGTAGTGTTTAAGTGGCCTACCCAAATATTTAAGCTAAATATCTAGATAATTAAATGAGAGTTTCCATAATAACAAAGAATTTGAGAATATTTAACGATTTTTATATACTAGTTTAATAACATTGCAGTAAATGCATATACTTGTGTTCATATAATATTTATTAATAATTTAATTGATTATATTTCAATTAACCACAGTTAGCGCTGAGCATTCAAGCTGTATAGACTCATTTCGACGCGATCGCTATTTTCAATCGAAAAGTCTCTACGGTATCGAAAGTTTTCTGGGGTATAAAGTTTGGTCATTGTATCAAACCCCCGATCGCGGTAATGGATTCGCTGAGGAATCAAAATTTCTTCATCGACATTCGCGGAATTCGCAAGCTAAAAGATGAAAGCATCTTCAGCTTCATCGCAAAAAATCTGAAACTAACACCAGTGGAGGTTGCTGCTATACAAATCGATAGGATCGAAGGCAAGGTGTATGTGGAATTGCGGACGCAAGAGGCAGTCCAAAGGGTGGTGGATGAATTCGACAACAAATTCTCATTAAACAACAATGGAGCTACTCACCGCATGAGGCTGTTCGTCGAAGATGGAGGCACCGATGTGATACTACACCATCTGCCTCCAAAAATGCCTGAAGAGTGGATCGTGGAATATCTCTCCAACTACGGGGAGGTCATCAGCATCAAACATGAAATGTGCCGGTCCCAGCTCTTCTCACAAACACCAAGTGGAGTACGTATTGCACGCATCCGTATGACGAGTCCGATTCCATCGTTCGTCAATATCAAGGGATACAGTAGCCACTGCACTTACACGAACCAAATTCAAACCTGCAAACACTGTAATCAGGAGGTTCATTTTGGTGCCAGTTGCTCGGAAAACCGTGCAAAGTTGTCCACCCAGAACAAAACTTCGTCACTGTACTCAAGCGTGCTTGCAGGTCCAACACCAAAACAAGCAGAAGTCGTAGCGGATGGAACAGTGCCACAGCAGCCAAGTACTTCGGTCCAACAACAAAACACAACACAGCAGCAATCACAACAGCATTTCAAACGACCAGCCTCACCCCTTGTAGTGGAGTCGCGGGAGAAAGCAGTTAAAACTACGACCATGGACACCGAATCAACGACTGAACAAAGTGCAAATCAAACATCCAGGGCAGCGACGAGCAACGTGGTGAGTGACCGATCGCGAGTTACACCAACGAACAGCAGATCCAATTCTCTCACAAGAGCAGCGAATAAAATCACGATGGAGATTTCGGAAGACGAGGTTGAAGAGACTCCTGACATCACGAGAACCCGACGATCATCGAGGACCAGACACGACGGCAAGTAAGCACACTCGCTCATGGAAGGGGTTAATAATATACAACACTTTTCCTACACCTTCGCAACCATCAACCTAAACGGTATAAGCAACACAACGAAAATAAATGCGTTCAGGGCTTTCGTCTACTCATTAGATTTGGATATAATAGCAATGCAAGAAGTAGTTGATGCTAGTATTAGTATCCCAGGCTACTACATGATAACGAATATCAATGAAACACAGCGTGGTACAGCAATAGGAGTTCGAAATGGTATAGAGGTTAGGCGAACACAGCGTAGTTTGGATTCAAGGGTCATATGCATCGAGCTGGGAAACCAAGAGAATCTGATCAAAGTCTTGAATATATATGCACCATCGGGATCAAACAATAGGGCCGCACGGGAAGATTTTTTCAACCAAACTGTTTCACAATATTTGCAAAGTTATTCGGCACATACCATTATGCTGGGCGACTTCAATTCAGTCATCAATTCAACTGATGCAACGGGTGTTTCTAACATGAGCCAAATGCTGAAAAGATTATGTGACAGTTTGAACCTGAAAGATGTCTGGAAGCATTTCAACCGCCAACAGATTGACTACACTTTTGTGCGCGGAAGGTCAATGTCCAGAATAGATAGAATATACGTTACACCAACGTGCCTCCCGAATACGCGTTTCTGTAGACTTCAACCAAACTGCTTTAGTGACCATAAGGCTGTTGTGGTTCATATGGTTCTTCCATTGCAAACAGACACCGTGGGTCGTCCATTCTGGAAATTAAACAACAAGTTAATGACGGTTGAAAATATGAATGAACTAAGAGCAAAGTGGAACTATTGGACGCGCCAAAAGAGGAATTTTGCTACGTGGACTGACTGGTGGGCATCCTATGCTAAACCAAAACTGGGGTCGTTCTTTCGCTGGAAAAACTCGATTGCAGTACAAACGTTCAACAATACCATGGGATTCTATTACTCCTGTTTGAACCGTGCGTTCGAACAGCATAGGGAACGGGACTGCACAGCCGAAATCAACAAAATAAAAGCTATTATGCTGCAAAAACAGAAACATTTCAATGAATCTCGGAGAAGCTCTAATCTTTCTTTTCTGAGAGGCGAAGAAGTGTCAGTATTTCAAATTGCGGATCAAGAAAACAGACGGCGGGAAACGAATATTACTACTCTGGAAGTAAATCAGCAGCGAATCACAGGCAGCGCGGAGATCAGTCAATGCGTTCTAGAGCATTTCCGAAACCTTTTCGACGAAGAGGCTATCGAAGAAGACGACCTGTTTCATCCACGAAGAATCCTACACGCCAACAACGATGCAAATGATCATATCATGGATGATTTTGAGGAAAATGAAATTTTTTCCGTCATAAAGAGGTCTGCAGCCAACAAATCGCCCGGCAAAGATGGTCTTACAAGAGAGTTCTACATCGAAGCGTGGGAAATAATCAAACGTGAATTTGTCATGGTGCTAAACGAAATAAAAAGCGGAGTCATCAGACATGATTTGCAGGACGGGGTAATTGTGCTGGTACGCAAGCGTGGAGGAGACAGCAGCTTAAATTCTTTGAGGCCTATCACACTTCTGAATGTAGATTATAAAATATTCAGTAGAGTGATGAAACATCGTCTTGAGCAGATTGCCACAACCGTACTCTCTTCGCACCAGAAATGTAGTAACGGAGACCGTACAATATTTGAAGCGACGTGTACCATTAGGGACCATATTGCACTATCAAAGCAAGAGGGTACCAGTGGAATTATCATCGCATGTGACCTTAGCAACGCTTTTGATAGGGTCAGCCGTGCGTTTTTGCTGTCAACTATCCGTATGATGGGATTCAACAACCGTTTTGTAAATCTTCTGACTGACCTATCAGCCCAAACCAAATCGCAACTAATAATAAATGGACGTACGAGTGAAAGCTTCCCAATCAAAAGATCAGTCAGGCAAGGCGATCCACTTAGCATGTTGCTGTTTGTGCTTTATCTCCAGCCTCTCATAGACGCTTTAGTGGAAATATGTGATGGACCAGGAGAATGTGTCATAGCATATGCAGACGATATTACAATCATCATTCGCTGTCCATCGAAAATTCAACGTATTCTGGATTGCTTTGAGCGTTTTGGTGTTGCAGCAGGAGCGAAACTCAATATGAGGAAAACTGAGGCAATGGATATTGGGACTCCAATTCAAAACTGGGATGGTTTCATAAGAAAAGATGTCATCAGAGTTCTCGGTGTCTTCTTCAAAAATAGCATCAAGGATACGGTCAATCACAACTGGGAAGCAGTTTACCGTAATGTCAATGGCCTGTTATGGATGCATCGCCCGCGTTTGGTTAATATAAAGCAAAAAGTCATCCTTCTCAATACGTATATTTGTTCAAAGCTTTGGTACATGTCATCAATTTTGCCGATGCCAAACAAGTACGTTGGACAGTTCACAAAGCAGATGGGTTTTTTTCTGTGGAATGGTGTGCCAGCTCAACGTGTCAAAATGATAGACGTGTTTCGTCCGAGAGCGCAAGGAGGACTAGGTCTGCACTCGCCAGAACTAAAGACAAAAGCTTTATTAGTCAACCGTTATCTAAAAACGCTGGGCGTGGCACCATCCTTACAGCGCTACATGCAGATGCAGCAAATTCCATCAGATCTTCTGCATCTCAAAATCCTAAAGCCAACACTGGAAAGAATTCCTCAGCAAATAATTGACAACCCAGCAGCCAGTCTCATCTACAACCATCTGTTGAAGCAGCTCCCGCCCGTTGCAGTTACATTGTGTTCCAACCGGAACTGGGAAATTGTGTGGAAAAACATCAACAGCCGCTTCCTTTCGTCTGAAGAGAAGTCCATCTTCTTTCTATTAGTTCATGGTAAACTTCCTCACAATCAACTACTTTTTAGACAGGAAAGAAGAGATAATCCAAATTGTCAGCAATGCGGATCTATAGAAACCTTAGAACACAAGTTTTCCGTATGCCCCATAGTAAACAATTTATGGCAAACAATAATAACACATATTCATGATGTTACCCAGCAAAATAACATTAATTTTGAGAGTTTACATTACGCCACGTTAACTTGTAGTAGAACACTGAAAGGTAGAGCCCTAAAGATCTTCATCAGATACATAATGTATAATTTAGAATTTCCTGACAATGTTAGAAGTAATGAATCACTTAGACATTATATTATGATGTATGTGTAAACTGTAAATAAAGCATTTTAAAAAGAAAAAAAAAAAACCAAAACATTAAAAGGATAGCGCAAACCAAGGCGCAAACGCAATGAAATATAAAACGAATATTTTTTTTACAAAATCTCAATTATAATCAAGCAGAGACTTTAACAATAAGACCGAGCAACGGTAATGGGAAAAATAATATACAAATGGGGAGCATAATATATTTTTGGGAACTATAATTTCTTTGGAAAGATCCAATTACAAAATATGGGATAAACACAATTGAGAGGATAAAGCTAACACAAGAGATAAAATGAAAAGAAAATTTATACAATCAATTAAACTCTAATATTTACAGGATATACTTGGAGAAATGTGGACTATGGAAGTTCATTATTTAGGACATAATGATCCTTCAGATTTTTGTTATGAACAAATACATTATACATTGAAAGTTAACAATATGACTTAAACGATTATGTGATGAATATATTTTTTTTAAAACGAATTATTGAATTTCTGAGAAAACAATGAAACATGGGCCCATATACAAAATCGTATGCATATACAAAACACTATATTAACAGACACAACACACTACAAAACAATGACAATAAAATGTTCGAGTGCAGATTAGTGTTGGTAAACTTATGAAAAACTAACTTATGATGAAATATCACTCATACTCAATTGATACATAAAATTTGGTATAGAACCATGCAATATATATAAAAAAAAAAGAAATTGAATGAATAAATAAAAGTAAATACAAAGTAGTATATATTTTAATAACAATCTTTTGAGTTTTTCCAACACTAATGCTGAAGAAAGTATGATTGGACAAGGGGATCGCGACCCCGGAATGTATTTGTATGTATGCGAAAGAATGTATAACTCACTGACAATACACACACGACGAAATCAACAAATGAATCAGTTTTTGGATATAAAGAAAAATGAGATAAACAATAATAATGTTCAATAACAATACTTATCAGTTATTTATGAAGTTCAGTAATGAAATTCAAGCTAGTAAGACCGATACGGGAAGTTGGGGGAAATCGGCAGCAAAATTCAAAAAGAAATACAAAATGGCATGTAAGACCGGTGCGAAAAGGGGATACCGGCAATAACCAAAATAAGAAAATCAATGGGGCAATTCAAACATAATACACTGTCTATGAAAAAAATACGTACATCATTATAATAATGTAAATACATTATTTGGAGTTCGATTCATCGTAATATTACCATTTTCGAAAAAGCTCAATTAAAAATAGTATGAAAAAAATATACTTATATAACGAGATGAACCAGCCGAGGGCTAAAAATCTCCATTATAAAGATAAATAATAATAATATAATTATATATGAAGACTTTTTGAAAAAAGAGTGCGAATTTGTACTCTATGGTCACTATTGAAAAAAAAAATGTATTAAACACAAGATCTAAGTATCGTTACAGGGTCAAATCATATCGGAGCATTGAAAAGCTACAGCAGCGAAAGATGTCTAAAATCCCTTAGACGCTGGAAGAAGGAAAATGGTGAAAGCAAGAAATTGTCTTACAGGCTTAGACAATGGATATCCTACACCACCCATGAAAAAGCTGTGGAAAAGGGGGAGTATCCATCCAGATAAACCCGATAAAACCGAAAAAGTGTAAGTATAGTTCTAACGGAAAAGATACATTTCTATTTTGGACGAGAAATGTTACATTCCATTGGAATTTCATTTTTGGAAATCGTGAATACTACTCAAAATTTTAATCAAAATTCCTTTACAAATGTACATTTTGTACAGATTTTAAACTCAAACATTAATTTCAACGCATTTCAAAATAGTGAAACAACAATCAATAATGGTCAATATCCCAACTATAATGATTAAAAATTTAAGAGATAAACAGACACATAAAGAGTCAATAAGGGTCACAAGGGACCACATTAACCAATAAGGGGATAAATAATCAGGGGAAAATAAGAAATACATTTTTATACAATACAAAAGGGATCACTAATTAGGGAAAATAAGAAATAGGTATTACCGCGCAAAAGTGACATTACATATACCTTGAGAGCTAGTGACCAGAGAAGACATCATCATTCGTAGCCGACATACCGCGGGATCGAAGGCAAGCAACATATCAGTCAATTACACAATCATATAAAAGAGCAGTCAACGGAAGGTAGAGGGTATTGGATATTCTTTGGAAGAACGAGACCATCACACACGAGAGGGTGTACATTTGGAAAGCGAGTCGAAACAATATACATCATTCAAAAATCATATCATCAAAAGACGTTTATTGAAGCCAAGTTATGTGCTTAAAGAGAATTAAGGAAGTTCTCAACCCAAATCATAGCGGAAATTTTTCGCACTGTAGGTCATTCGATCTATCATTTTTTTTGAAAGCATTCTACGATTAAAGACCAGAAACTGTTTCACGAACGCTTCAGAAATATACATCATAACATGTTTTTCAACAAAAAAAAAACACAATATTTGCATCCGGAAAAAAATTCAATTTTTATAACCAACTGGGAGAAGTGAACGAGAGACGAGTAGGAAATACTCAGAAGAAGGCAACATCTGGAAAGTCGCAATGGATCAGCAAGAACGGAGTAACAGCAAAACTCATTTTTCGAGTAGATCGGAAGTACATCTTATCCGACTAAGGAACGATTGCCGCATTGATATCGCGACGAAGGAGTGTAGACGAAGGAAGTCCATTCCTAACACCTAACGTGAGACACTCTATCTGTGTGGACAAGATCGAAATTAGGAGAACTGGGAAAGTAATTTACGGAACGAGAGGATGACCGAAGGCGAAGGACAGCATGCAGGATGACCGAAGGCGAAGGACAACATGCTCTCAAGCGTATTGTACGACATGATTGGTAGAAAGGAATTTGTTTCAAGGTAAATGGTAGAAATTTGTAGAATAATTATTTCGAGAGTTTCGGTAAATTTTACAAGAAATTTGGTTAAAGATAAAATATGACTAAAACTGATAATGAGAATTGACTCCAAACATATATCATAATACAACTTTTACGAACTTTCCATTTTATAACCAATATTATTTTATAAATCCATGAATAATAATAACCAACGCTAACCGTTTGCATCTTAAATCTTCAATTCAAGATATCAAACAGCTAATTAACGAAGGGGATATTGAACCAACCATAGCCTAAATGATCAATTAATCATTTATTCTACATTAGACATTAGCTTTCATTAATTGATCATTTTGCATCATCATGAGCAAAACTCAAGTTAGGATGGTGACTACCTACATACGGTACATTTAAATTATTGCATCATCATATGTGACATGCGCGAAAGCGAAATAAACAAATCATACGCGGTAGTTGGTCAGCGGGTGACCTAGTTTGCTTCAGCAGGTCTCTACCTGTTCTAGTTGGCATACGGTAAGCCAAAAAGAATGCATAACTACCGGAGTATAACATAATAAAACATGTGACTCATATAAGGAAGCATTCTAGCCGCTTCCAATTAGATACTAAGTAAGAGACGCGAGCTTTCTCTCTCGCGCTTTTTGAAGTACTAGAATGTTGGTACTTGAGTAAAGAGAGCGAGAGCGGAGAATGTGACGCTAGGCGCTTAAGTTAAGTTAAGTGGGGGGAGAAAAAAAATAATAACCAAAAAATTGTAATTATATATAAGTTTTAAAATTTGAATAAAATGATGAGTTGTAGTTTTAACAGGGAAGGTTTTAGTCGTCTTTTTAGTCGGATGACAAATTCCCGGTGACCGCACGGTCAACGCGTGCACCTGCAACGACGCCACGCTCACGCTATGCACCACAAGCGTACATTTTTCATGGTGCGTGTACTCAGTACACGACGCGACCGCTCCTGGGTTAATTAACACTTGAGGATAGTTTTTTAGCAAAACTTGATCATCAAACTGCACACTGATGTTCATGACCATGTTTGAAAAAGACTGATCATAGCAAGTTATGCTGTGCAGTTAGGGAATCGCGCCACTTGGGCGGTGGCTTCTATTTTCGTCTGTTTTCCGCTATAACGCAGTCAAATTTGAACCAATTGACACAATTTTTGGAATGCGGTGAGATAGGTATAGTATCTACCCGTGTACAACATTTCAAGTCAATTGATTCAAAATTATTTATAGTTATAGTGGAAAACAGACGAATATAGAAGCCACCGCCCAAGTGGCGCGATACCCTATCACAAATTTTCAAACCTGCGTCCAGAAATCATCAGGAAGTTGATCAAAACTGAAAACAGTGCTGGAATGGTTCATTACGCAACGCAAATCAGTGCTGTAATAAACCATTACAGCACTGTTAATTTGGTGTGGTAAAGTAGGCCTTTTCCTGGCAGATTTGCGTCAGGTAAAACAGCCTATTACGATGGGAAATTGCAAAAAATATATTACCGAAATCGTCGGATGTAGAGACAATATCGTTCTCGCTGTTCTATTAGACTGCAAAGGCCGAGAATATCACGTTTCCCAGCTTAAGTTCCACAGTCGACAAGCAACCATTTCCACAAGGCAAAAGTCGTCCATAAACTATTTCTTGATAGCACGCTGCTGAGCTGAGAAAATAGCAAGTGAGTGTAACGCTTTGCAAGTGAGTGTTCCCATCTTTGGTTCCAAGGAGCTTCGGAGGCGTTTCAATGGATGTCAGGAGCGTGACTGAGAGTTCAAACGGTTTCAAGGGCATTCCAGGAGATTCTCAGAGATTCCAAGAAGTTTCAGAAGCATTTCAGGGAGTTTCAAGGTGTTTCAGAAGCGTTTTTCGTTGTTCCGAAGAGTTTTAGGAGCGTATTCCCAAGTAACACAGAAAACATCTTTGAAAATGAGATTTGTAAAAGATGTTATAATGTAGTTCTATAATCGTATCTGAATACATCTTGTGTTGAAATCATGTTTTATCTATGTTTGACAAAAACAAGTTTCCAAAAAATCTTATCAACATCATCACAAGTTAGAATAACATAAATTTAACGTTGATTGAACAAGATTTTTGTATCA
This sequence comes from Aedes albopictus, assembly GCF_035046485.1. Taxonomy (NCBI): domain Eukaryota; kingdom Metazoa; phylum Arthropoda; class Insecta; order Diptera; family Culicidae; genus Aedes; species Aedes albopictus. The sequence continues at coordinate 92,769,933 of NC_085136.1, forward strand.
TCGTCTGTTTCAATTAAAGATGTTTTGTTAAACATTGACAGCACATAGTTAAAACCTTCGGTTCCAAATATGTTATCTTAAAGTTATTTTAAAGTATTGAATACGTCAATATACAAGTATATCATTTCAGTCTCGTCTTGAAAATCACTGTCATGAACATTATTAATGGAACAACTTTTACAAATTAAAACACACGGAAATTAAACCACAATAGCATCCACACTCATATTTATTGCTTTGCCATTTGTTGAAAGGTAAACACAGGCACATAAATAGGTTTTACAATGGTTGGCAACTGTGGAAATTACTGTGGACTGTGTGCCTGTATAGATCCGAAGAAGGAATCCATCACTTCTAACTTCACCTAAATATCCTAATCACTTTAGATACTTACGTTGCGGCTTAATCCCACTGGAAAGCCCAGTTTGAACACTATAAATGATCCCGCGAAACATTAGAAATTAATAATAATAATTTATTGATATTGGCTACGTAAACTGCACACTGAGATTGTTATTGTTATAATAATGTTCAAAATAGGTATCCAAAACAAAAGTTCCATCCATGTATATGCTATTTGCAGATGATTGTTTGGAATACGTTGAAATGATGTTTTTTTAATGTATTATTGAAGGTATTTGAGAAACATGTTATTGAGACGTCCATGAAATGTCATTTAAACGTATATCTAATATTTTGAAATTTTCCATATCAGGCCAGATGAATTACAGTGCCTGCGAAAAAGTTTCACACTGTAAAACTTCAGCCGTTGATTTATCTACATTTTTTTCTCAAAATAATTATTTGTCTGGGAGAGTTAAAACATTGATTGAAATAATATATTTTCCTTATCCTTATTGCACATTCTAAAAACACATCATTAAAGCAATATAAATGAAAATAGTTTTCCAAAACTTCCTGACGGTACTGTGTCAAGAAGCCACCATGTTGCATGACTGAAAATGTGTTCGAAAAACTCAAACAAGCCTGAGAAATGACAAAAATCCCAAATGCCTCCCTTCTTGTTTTTAATCCAATGGAAAGCGCAAGAATTCATGAAGAGTGGATGTGTTTATTTCACCATAAATTTTGAATGGCACATGAAATTAGATCACATCGAGATGGTAAATTACAAATGAAATGAGAGGATTAATAATGATGTTGACCCATAATCATAATAGTTGCCATATTTATTTACACAATGTGTGTTTGATTATGATTTCTCTGCGAGTTAAAAATAAGTTGTTACGATGTTTGCAGAGAACATATTCAATACTTAATTTTATGTTATAATAATGTATTGAAAAACATCTTTAGTAACATCGAAGATGTTTTATAAGCCGCCATTTTTTGCGCTTTTTCGGTGATATAAGTGTACTAAAATACGTTTCCGATACTTGGAACAAAACATCGGCGTTTGTATGAACAATGTATTATTTACATTATTATAACAAGTGGTGTTACTTGGGTTGGAGCGTTCTAGGAGTTTCAAAGGGTGTCAGGAATATTGCAGGTGGGTATTCAGAGGGGTAACAATTGGTTTAATAGGTTTCCCGTGTTGGAATATAAGTAGCATTGAGCTCTGAGGTAGCATCGAACTTTCAGGTGCGTGAGCATTGGTAGTATTGCGAAATGGTATAATGTTTGAATGGAGAGATGAAAGAGGTATTTAGTTATGAGGGAAGTTTATTAAATCATATACTCCTACCTCTTACTGAATAAAGAGTGTGGTGGTTGTTGATTAAGGTATCAGTTGACAACGGGTGTTAGATGGAAGGTGATTACTGCGTTCTTATAATTTGTCTAAAAACACGACCATCAATAGGGAGAGGCTAGGACGTACGTGGCCAATGGCCATGGTGGACTAGTGCCAACAGGTTATGGGTCCAGCAGCATGTTCCACAGCACGTATCGACCTGAACAAGGACCGATGAGTCGCAGTACATGCTCCTTAGGCGGATGGGTTGGCTGTTATGGAAGACAGGATCCGTGATAACGAAAAGCAGTATCGGTCAACCAGATGACTGCTGTCTGCTCAACGGAAGGAGCTCGGAGAAGGTTTTATGGTGCAGTAAGGCCGAATGGAGTTCAGCAGCTGCACCTCATACAGACTAAACTTCAGCAAATATGGAGAATCTGGATGGAAGGTTGGCGACAGGAGAAGTGATCCTGAAGATAACTCGAGCTTCGAGATGGAATGAGGAGGGAGCTTTCATCCAGGAGCAGATCATCATAGTTCTAGTTAAATCTAGAACCAGAGCAAACACAAGTTAAGACGTATGTATACACAGTTGGTTCGTAAAATTTCTGAAAGCACTTATAATTTCATCCCTCTCAGAGTTGAGGGTTTGAACGCCATAAATCTTTCTCAACTGTATACAATACCTTGAAATACATCGAGAATCCCCTGAAAAGTTCTGAAATGCTATGAAAAGTCTGTAAACACCTCTGAAAACCCACTGAAATTTCCGTGAGAGCTCCTTAAATCACTTTGAATCCCTTAGGAACCCCCTGAGAAGCCTTGATATACCTTGACGCTCCTCTGACACATTCCTGAGACCCCCTTGAAAGTCCCCTAGAACCTCCGGGAACCCTTCCGAAACCCTTCTATAACTCCCATGGAAATCTGAAATACCGGGGACGTGGCGGACGTAAACAAGTCCATTAAAGTAGGGAATATGAAGGTGGGCTGAAATGCCAACTGACCTTTCATGAGCCACCAAAGGTTTGCTTCAGGTGTCTGGAATCAAGACACAAGGCATGGGACTGCAAAGGCCCTGCTAGGAGCATGGTGTGCAGTCCACCCAAGTGTATGATTTGTACCGGGAAGTCCGCGAACAGCAAGCATCCAACGGGAGGTTCAAATTGCCCGGCCTTCAGAAGAGCCACAGCTGACAAATCATAGTGCAGGTAACGCAGCTGAACCTGAACCACTGTGACACAGCCCAGCAACTGTTTTGTCATTGGGGGACGGATATCGCCATCATAGCGGACCCATACCGAGTACCCGCCGGCAACGGCAACTGGGTCGCGGATGGGTCCAGAAAAATGGCAGCGATATGGACGACGGGTAAATACCCCGTCCAGGAGTTAGTGTCTACTACCTATGAGGGCTTCGTGGTCGCCAAAGTAAACGGGGTCTTCTTCTGTAGCTATTTGCGCCTCCGCGGTGGCCGATCGAGCAGTTCACACAAATACTGGACCGCATAACAACCGTGCTAACAGGGTGAAGGCCGGTGGTAATAGCGGGTGACTTTAATGCCTGGACCGTGGAATGGGTAAGCCGTTTCACGAACCAGCGGGGTCAGACCCTGCTAGAAACACTGGCCATATTAGATGTCGACTTGGCTAATGTCGGTACCTTGAGTACCTAGAGTCGAAACGGAGCGGAGTCAATTATTGACGTGACCTTTTGAAGTCCTGACTTAACAAGTAGTTCAAACTGGAGAGTAGACGATAGCTTAGCTACACTCGCAGTGATCGCTACAGTATCGACTACAACAACAGCAAGCAGCGGGTAGAGGAAGTGGCGGCTAGGCCAAGGCCAAGCCCTCGCAGCTGGAAGACGTCATACTTCGACAAAGCGGTATTTAGAAATGCACTCCGCCGTGAGAGTAACCTACTTGGTTTAGATGGCGACGAGGTGGTAGTGGTGCTCTCACGTGCGTGCGATGTTACCATGCCAAGTCCACCTTAGAAATGGGAGACCACCGTCCACCGACTTACTGGTGGACTAAATTGATTGCGGAACTGCGCCGCACCTGCCTACGGGCTAGGCGGCGGATGCAGCGAGCACGATCTGAGGAAGCCACTGCAAAAGCCGCGTTGAAGACCGAGATAAGAGTAAGCAAAAAGGCCTGCTTTGAGGGTATCTGTCCGAGTGCCAATGCGAACCCGTGGGATGACGCCTACAGGATCGTGATTTCCAAGACAAGGGGTGTAATGGCTCCTACAGAGCAGTCTCCAGAGATGTTGGAGGGGATCATCATGGAGGTGATCCTAGTGTTTAGCCTCCTTTCATAGGACAGACGGGGACTGGGGCTGGCGATGAGGAGAGGGTTACCGATGTGGAACTTGCGGGGATAGCAAAGTCCCTTAGTGTAGGTTAGGCCCCAGGTCCGGACGGAGTTCTGTACCTGGCCTTAAAAGTAACTCCCGAGATGATCAGGTCTGCTATGCAGAAATTCCTGGCCTAGAGAGTTTTCCCAGAGGTTTAGAAGCGGCAGAACCTGGTCCTATTGCCAATGGCGGTGAAATCACACGGAAACTCGTTGGCATAAAGACCAATATGCTTGATCGACACGGCGAGGAAAGTGCTCAAAAGATCACCCTCAAAAGAGTTTGGAGGAACAACGAGGGTGTGAATGGTCTCTCGAGGAACAGTTCGGCTTCCGGAAAGGGAGGTCGCCCATAGACACTATCTTGCCGGCTATAAAGACCGCTGAGATAGCGCTTAAGCATAAGAGAAGGGGGAATTCGCTACTGTGCAGTAGTGACGCTGGATCTAAGGAACGCGTTCAATAGCGCTAGTTGGTCGGCTATTGCCGATGCGCTCCTGCGTCTGGGGATACCCGGGTACCTGTACATGATTCTCGGAAGTTACTTCCAGAGTCAAGTACTAGTTTACGATACAGAGAGTGGTCGGAAGTGCCTTCACATAAGCTCAGGAGTCCCGCAAGGTTCCATCCTGGGTCAGGTGTTATAAAATGTCTTGTACGACGAGATGTTGAGGTAAGAGTTCCCGGTGGGAGTGAAGATCGTCAGCTTGGCTGACGACATTACGCTGGAAGTCTACGGTGAATCGTTTGAAGAAGTGGAGTTGACTACTACCCACTCGATCAAGGTTGTGGAGGCTGGAGTTGGCTCACCACAGCACTGAGGTGATGGTTGTGAACAACCTGAAGTCGGAGCAGGGAGCAGTGATCAGTGCAGGCGATCGCACTATCACTTCGAAGGGCTCCATCAAACACTTGGGAGTGATGATCGACGATAAGCTTACCTTCTTTCGGTAGCCATGTTGATTATGTCTACAAGAGAACCTCAACAGCTATAGTGGCACTGTCCCGGATGCTGTCCAATAGCTCGGCGGTGTATGCTAGTAAGCACAAACTTCTGATTAGTGTCTCATTGTCTATATTAGATTATGGTGGCTGGGCTTGGGCCACGGTGCTAAATACCGACAGCTGCCATGCTAAGCTGGAAAGTACTTGTAGGCTCATTCGCCTGAGAGTTGCGAGCGTGTGCTGTACCGTATCTTGTCCAGAGGATGTGTAATAACGAGTTTGGCTAGATTGCCGTTTCATCGACAATCAACCACATCTTCTTGGAGCTACAGAGGAGGTGGCGCCTGGACTCGGAGAATAGCTAGTTTAGACGCTATACAAGAGGTGCTTCTAGAGATCAGAATCTGCAACGTAGATTATACCTGTGCCCTGCGGTGGAAATCGAACTTTACGGCAATTAAGTGGCCGCGGAGAGAACATCCTGGTGCTGTCGTGATGTCGGCAATGCTTCCTTCCTTGTCCTCCCATTGTCGGGGATATGGTAGTCCTGGCTTCTGCATTGGTAGTCGAAGACGGTCCCTACGCCCATACAATCTGGACCTCCCTGTTCAGGTGTCTGTGGAGCAGATTATCCTCCCATTGCTTAGAAAAAAAAGGGCTAGGTCGGGAAAGTAGCCCCTTTTCTCCTTCTATGCCGTCAAAAAACCGAAAGATATGATGTCTTTAAGTCAATAATTATTAGTAGGGGCTGTCCAAAAACTACTTGATCATTTCTTCAGAACTTTGGACTTCCCGTCCTTCTCTTTCCATCACCTTTTGTGGCTACTATTTCTGCTTAGGGGCTGTTTATAAATCACGTACACCAAAATTTGGCAATCTTAGACGTCACCCCCTCCCCCCTCGTAGACTTTTGTCCATATAAAAATTTTGAAATTTGTATGGAGCGTAGATTTTGGCCTGAACCTTCCCCTCAAAAAGTCTATGTGGTTTATGAATGGTTCCTTAACAGTCCTTGACCTTGCCACCATGGTATCTACGGGAGTTATAGTTGCGGGCAAAATTATTTGCTGTAGATAACCATAAAAACAGCTGAGCTATCTTATCTGTGAAGGTTTGCACACGCAAACGTTGGTCAAACATAGTTTTGCTTTTATTTAGACAAAGATCTAATCTGCTTAGTGTGCAATTTGCACACTGGATGTACAAAGTTTTGTGAATTCGTGTTCTAAGATTTTTCTTCTTAAATACAATCATCACATCCTTTCAATACTATGATTATTATCAAAGATATTTTTCATTTCACCTTTCACTTTCGAAAATTTCATCATATTGCTCAGATTTGTTGAACTTTGAAATCAGCCTGTTATGGTTTAATTACAGGTCGTGCATTCAAGTGGCTATTCTGTCAACCTCGCTTAGGAAAGCTCCATACGATGATAACTTCACCGTATAGGTCAACCGGCATTATTTGTCCCAAAAATACTGATTAGCTCCTCATATCAATGCAACACACTGACTGTCATAAGTCCGAGCGTATACAACACGCAACATTGTGTTCACGATCATAAAATAACATCCCCTACGTGACTCAGATCATTTCTAAATTCAACACCAATCATCGCAATTAGAGTCGAACACCCTCGCTTTCATGTAGGTACTTACATCGTCCGTAATGCACATGTAGATGATCCGATTCTCGCAGATGTAGTGAATCAGATAGTTCCCATGCGAGTAGGTCAGCTTGTGGTCGTCCAGTTTGATCTTCGGTATGATCTGCTCCGTCACTTCGGCAAAGTTCCCAACGCACTCGGCGTACTTGGCCAGCACCGTGGGCCCTCGTGTGATGACGCTGTACAGGATCGGCATTTTGCCTGAAATTTGAATGAGGAGAAAGTGAAAAAAGGTCACTGAACTTGTCAACTGCTTTGATATGTGAAGTGAGCAAGGGATTCCACCTTGAAAGTCAGCCCAGCTCGTAGGGTCAAGATCACCTATGACGGTGCCGCTGGTGGCGCGCGCAGCGGCGTAGAAAGAGACGAAGGACCAAAACGCACCGCGCGAGGACACCTTATCGCGTCGGGTCGCCAAGAACGATTAATACATAATTTAATTACAAATTGCTGCTCGGTGGCGACGGCGAAGTGAGTGAGCGCAAGGCTCCGGACTAGAAATTATGCTGGTTAGCGTTCTTTGAAACCAGCAGCGATACACATGTAGCGGAGAAAAGCCATACAAGGGCCTTCTTTCCACCGCAGTGAGTCAGTTGTGTATGAAGCGACATTCTTCACAAAAGGGACGACCAGCATTTCTTGAATGCTAGTGATACCTCAAGTAAATGCAAGTTGCGCGCCCTAACGGCGACTGCAGTCAATTGTCCAGTAGTACACAGTGGGCGAAAATGAACAAAAAACGAATCTCTGGTTACCACATCATTTATTTATTTAGTTTTACATTACCTCGAACAAAAACAAATACAAAAATTAGAAATGTAACAAACAGCGCTTTATTCATTTGTTAGTCATAGAATGAAAATGGGAGCCACATGTTTAATAAGGGAACCAATACCCTATATGTGGACAGTTTATTGCCAATATTTTTTCTGGGATTTTTTTGAAAGTTTTTCTTTTGGATATTACAGATATTGATCTAAGAGGCATTTCCTTGTGGTGTTCCTCCGGGAATTAATTCTGGGAAATCTGAGATTTGTCAAGAACTTTCTTGGAGTCTTTCTTGGATTTCTCCAGAAGCTCCTTCAAGGATTCCCTCAGAAGTTACTTTACGAATACCACCTTTCCTGAAGTTCCTTCTGGGATTCCTCTAAGATTTTCCTAAATGGACCAGAAGTTGCTTCTGGGATTTATCCAAGTGTTTCTTCAAAGATACCTCTCTCTGGGAATTTCAACCGTGATTTCTCCCAGTATTTCTCCAGAAGTTTCATCCGGAATTCACTTCTGAACTCTTCAAGAGCTTTCTGGGATTGTTCAATAAGTTTGTTGAGATTCCGGGTAAATTCCGAAGTGACTCTGGAAAACTCCAACGTGATTTTATATGAGTTTTTCAATTGATATTTTCCCAGGGTTCCATCCTGGATTCCTTCAGAAGTTCCCTCTGTGGTTCTTTCAGATTTTTTTAAACCTTGAAGGTGTTCCATCTGGTACACTGAATCCTCCATTTAGGTAAAATCTATTTATGTCCCTCCATTTAGGTAACGTTACCTAAATGGAATTCGACTGTGTTCAGAGCAGTTAGAGTACTCAAGATTACATATAAAGTTGGTTTACGCGAAAAAAAGCAGAATTAAGAGTTAAGGGACGTTTACAGAGTTTTTAAGGGTTAACAGTTTAAAGGTATCCGAGAACACTCTGGAGTTTACGCCGACTGATCTACAAGCGTACTCACTCAGTGATCTATTGGAGCATTATGAGTGAAATTTATGCTTGCACAGCTTCATGTTGCTATGTGTTGTCAAGTGGTGAGTTCGTTGTCAGTTTGAGAATCTCCAAGAGCTTCCTTGCGTATAGCTCATCGGATCCACCAATGGTTCTTTAAGGTTGATGATGATGATGATGATGATGATGAAAGTGTACCCACCATCAGCGCAAGGATTACCTATGGCTGCAGAATCGTTCCGGAAGGGAATGATCTACCTGATGGTTTGTTGTAGCAGGGTGAGCTAAAATCCCTGAACTCCTTCGGTAGTCAACGAAACGTTGCTATCTCATGACAAAAGACTGGCTACTCCACGAACTTAAGTCCGGTCATCAGTTCATTTAGCTCCCTTAGGCTACCCCTCCCCGTGTGTGTGAACCCCGCAATATAAAAATGGAAATTATACAATATCATAATGCATGATCAATGGAAGGTAAAATAGGATAGATCTCACCAAAAATTCTCTCCAATTCCTGAATGCGTAAAGTAATGCCAGTAATGCACGTCATCTTCATCTTATGAACTCCGAAAGCGGCAACTTTGACCTGCTGCATGGTGGTTTTTGTACGGCCGATCATGATCTTCTCCCGAATCGTGTCCTCGTAACCTCGTTTTCCCATCAACCAATGGTTCTTTAAGGTTCTCCAAAAACTCCATTGAGTATAGGTAATCGAATCTACGAGGGCTACAAGTTGTATTTAAGAATGAGGTTTATACTCATACAACCCTAGGCATCTATATGCTATCAAATGGTGGGTTCTATGATTGTATAGCATATCCGAGAACTCCCTATAGTTAAGACCATTTCATCTACACGTGTAATCAGCGATCTTTTGGAGTATTATGAATGAAATTTATGCTTGCATAGCCTCATTCAACTATGTGCTGTCAAATGGTGAGTTCGTTATCCGTTTGAGGATCTCCAAGAACTTCCTTGAGTATAGGTCATCGGATCTACTAACGTATTTGGTTGTCCATAAGAGATTTACGACTAAGCTTCATACTCACACAACCTCAGGAAACTATGATCTATCAAGTTTTGAGTTCGAAGAATCTTTAAGGGTCTCTAAGAAATCCCTTGAGTATAGGTCATGGAATCTACGAGGGCTAAACGCTAAAACGCCCTGAAACGCCTTGAAACACTTTGGGACGCCTCTTGAACCCCTATAAAACCTCCGGAAATTCACCTGAGAGCCTCTTAAGCCTCCTAAAATCCTTGTTAAACCTCCTGAAATGCAATAAAACGCCCTGAAAAGCATTGAAACGCCTTGTAATACTTTGGAACGCTTTGAAACCCTCATTTAACCTCCGTGAAATTTACCTGCGAGCCTGTTAAGGCCCGACAAACTCACCGGAAACCTCCTGAATTGCCCTGAAACGCTTTGAAATACCCCTGAAACCCTTTTAAAACCTGGCTGAAAGTCACCTGAGAGCCTCTGATGCCCCCTAAGGGGCTGTCCATAAACCACGTGGTCATTTTTTTTGGGACTATCCAACCCCCCCCCCCCCCCCGCGTGATCATTTGTCCATACAAATTTTTTTAGTTGTCCATACAAAACGGTCATTGGCCGAACCCCCCACCCCCCCCCTTCATGACCACGTGGTTTATGGACAGCCCCTAAGGCCCCTGTGAAACCTCCTGAAACGCATTAAAACACTGTGAAACACATTGAAACGTTTTGAAACGCCTCTTAAACCCCTATAAAACCTCCGTAAAATTCACCTGAGAGCGGCTGAAGTCCCCTAAATAAAACCCCTGAACGCCTCTTGAAATGCTCTGAAACGCCCTGAAACGCATTGAAATATCTTGAAACGCCTCTGAAACCCCCATGAAACCTCTGTGAAATCCACCTGCGTGCCTCTGAAGCCCCCTTAAGCCCATGTGAAATCGCCTGAAACGCCTTGAAACCCATTGAAACGCCTCTGAAATCCCTATAAAACCTCCGTGAAATTTACATGAGATCCTCTGAAGCCCCCTAGAACACTTGTGGAACCTCCTGAAAGGCATTGAAACGCCTAGTAACGCTTTGAAATGCCTCTGAAACCCTTAAAAGCCTCCGTGAAATTCACCAGCGAGCCTTTTGAGCCTTGTTAAATTCATCGGAAACCTTCTGAAATATCCTGAAATGCCCTGAAACGCCTCTGAAACCCCCATGAAACCTCCGTGAATTTCACCTCCGAACCTCTGAAGCCTCCTTAAGCCTCCCTTAAACATCCTTAAACGCACTGGAACGCATTAAAACGCCCAGAAACATCTTGAAACGCTTTGAAATGCCTTTAAAACCCTATTGAACCTCTGGCAAATTCACCTGCGACCTTCTGAAGGCACCCTTAAACCACCTGAAACTTCCTAAAATGCTGTGAAACGCCCTGAAACGCATGGAAACGCCTTGAAACGCTTTGAAACGCCTCTGAAACGCCTCTAAAACCCCCATGAAACCTCCGTGAAACTCACCTGAGGGTTTCTGAAGCCACACAAAATCTCTCTGAAACCTCCTTAAACGCCTTGAAATACCTCTGAAACACAAATGAAATCCATGTGAATCCATCCACCTGAAAGCCTCTGAAGCCTCCTAAAATACCTCAGAAATCTCCTGAAATACCCTGAAACGCTTTGGAACGCTTCTGAAACTCCCGTGAAGTTCACCTGACAGCATATGAAGCCCCCTTAAAGCCCTCTGAAACCTCCTGAAACGCCTTGAAACGGTCTGAAACGCCTGGAAACGCCTCTGTCCCCCTCCTTCAAAACTCCCTTGAAATCTCTCTGGCCATCCTCCCTTTACATCTGAAAGCTTTGATCCCTTCCCATTTGCAATTGCAAGCCACTTGTCCTTCTCAAACTTCTTTGCAACCTTGAAATCCATTTAATGAATCCATTAAGGTAAAAATTATATTCAGGCAGTTCCGACTCGTTACCTTAATGGAGGTTAGGGTGCATGTATCCAGGAGTACCAGGAATTCTCCAGGAATTCGTTTTGAGATTTCTTTAACAGTTTCTTCAGGGAATGGTTTTCTTTGCGAAATGTCTTCAGAAGAACTTTTATCGGAAACGTTAGGATGCGATTCCAAAGTAATTCTGGAAGAAGTTCCTGAGACAATTCTGGAATAATTTCTAAGAGGAAGCCCCCAAGAAGTTTTGCCTGGACGAATTCTTGGAATTTCTGAAACAATGTCTAAGTAACAAATTTTAAAAAATGCCTAAAAGGAACTTCTTAGGCAATCCCGAAGAGAACTTATGGAGGAAACCTGCAACATTGACCAAGCAGATAAAACAGCATAGGCAACTTGTTCGAGACAAGCGAGGTTGCGACAGCGGCGATGAATAATTAGAAGATAATTAGAATAGTTCTAAATAAAAAATACTGGAAGAAATTTCTTGAAGAAATCATTGGAAAGTTTTTGGAATATTTGCTAAAAGGGTATCTCTGAAAAAAATTGATAAGAAATCCCAGGAGAAATGTTTGCTTTTATTCCTGAACGAATCTACCTGGCAATTTCTGAATGACTCGGCCAAAGAATTTCATTGAATCGTATGAAAAATTCTCAGAGGATTCGTAGGAAAAAAAATCTGGAAAACCTTGTGAAGTTCCTGAGGGAATTATATCAAAAAATCCAGGAGAAATCTAAAGAGGAAAATTTTAGGATAAATGCTTTGATGAAATAAAAAACGATCTCAGAGGAATATCTTGAATAAGCTTAGTTTTAATTCCTGAAAGCACACTTCGGGTAAATTGATTGATTGATTTGTCTTTATTTGAGAGACCTTTAGCCCTTTGAAAGAATTCCTGCATCGAACTGCAAAACTTTTCGGAGATTTCTGAAGGAAATCACGGGAGAGTTTCTGAAAGAGCTTCAGGGGAAGCAGTTGGAAATTTGTTGGATGAGCCCGAGAACAAATTATTTGAGGAAATCTTTAAGATTTTTCTTAAAAGACTCTCATTTCCTGAAGAAATCTTCGAAAGAATTCTTGGAAGAATCCCTCAATACGTTTCTGAAGATAACCCCTTACAAGTTCCAGGGGGAATTATTAAAGGACATCCAGGACGAATATTTCAAGGAATTCCTTGAGCAATTTCCAGGGATGTTCCAAGAGGCAAGCCCATACCCAATGAAGGGGTTTAGAGGTTTTCATACACAATGCAATTGTGTATTGCGAATAACAAATTATAAAATTCCTTGAAAAAACTATATCCTTTGAAGGATTCCTGGAGATATCTTTGAAGGAAATCCCATAGAAGCTATTAGGCGAAAATTCCTGGTGTAATGTTTTGAATAAATTATTGAACAAACCCTTCAAACGATTCCTAAAGAGACACTTGGAGCGATTCGCGCACGAAATCCGGCTTAGCATGTTTTCGCATATAAGAGCGTCTGTGATAGTCGGAATTTCTCGGACACTGAACGATCATAGTCACGGTGATAATGAGCACTGATATGGCAATGGATACATAATGTTCTGTACGATAACAACATTTACCCGACAGAAGAAAAAAACTGTTACAGTTATTCTTCTGGATTAAGAATGTATTTATTGAACACTAAGCTACACTAACCTCACTAGGGTGATCACCTTTTATTGGAAGTTAATTCTACATTGTGGTGAAATTTAGCAGAAAAATACTACAAGTTTTGCGAGAGCGTGAGTGCAATTGTCTGGTTTATTTTATCCGAACTTATCCTTTCTGACATGAACATGAACATGACATGAATCCTATGCATGAACAGGATGAACTGTTTCTAGAAAGAGGTATTGGAAGAATCATTGAAGGAGTTCTTTCAGAATTTCCCGTGAATGTTCCTCCTTTTATAATAGGATTGTGTTTCTTTGAAAACAGAAATTTACCCAAGTGAAGTTTGCAAAAAACAATTCCAAAGAATATGAATTTTAGAAAGAATTCTTGGAAAAATCCAATCTGGCGTAACATGTTTCCAAGAATTCTTTCTAAAATTCCAAAAATTATATTTTTTTTGCCCAATTACTTCTTCATTGACTGAAGAATTTCAGGAGTTTATTCAAAGATTTCTCTAGGCCATTCTGCCGAGGATTTCTCCAGAATTTCAACAAAGACATTGAAAATAACTAACAAAATTTGACTCAAGAGTTATCTTAAACCGGGATCAAATTGATCTCCGGGTCGAAGTTGATCAGACGTTTTTCAGTCATATAAAGCATACTTTGAATAGTTTCCTTTCAAGTATAGTGCTGTTGGAATCATATACTAATTGACACTTCGAAGAAAACTATTTAAAGTATGCTTTATCTAACTGAAAAACGTCTGATCAATTTCGACCCGGGGATCAATTTGACCCCGGTTTACGGTACTCAAAAAATAATCCAAGAAAGTGCTACTCGAAAGAATCATCCAGACGTTTTTATAAATGCTGTCAAGGATTTCTCCAAGAGCTGCTCCAGTACCCCGTTCGAACATTCTCTATAATTTCCTCTAAAAATTTCCTCGAGAATTCCTGTGGGAATTCCTGCGACTGTTTCATTGGAAATCCAGAAATGTCCAGGAGGATTCCGCATAGAAATTCTTTGTGAAATCCTTAAAAACAAGCTTTTGAAGTTACTCCGAAGATAACCTAGCCAAAGCATTGTCTAGGAATTCCATTGTGGACTTTTTCAGCATTCCATTCGAAAATGCTTCAAAAACTCCTTCTGGAAATTTCCTTCTGAAATCCTCCTGAAAATGTTTCAGAAAGTTCTACGGAGATTTCTTATAAATTTTCCCATCAACACCACCCAAATATATATTTCTTTTAATTTAAGTTTTTGTGTATTTCAATATCCAAATAAACTTTTAAAAGTACTCGAAGGATAACTTTAAATTTTTCCGAAGATTCATCTGAAATTTCTTCCATAGGGGACGTTAGTAAACCAAGTAGACATTGGGGGGGTTTGAGTTTTGGCCAAAGTCTACACTCCATACAAATTTTGAAATTTTTGTATGGACGAAAGTCTACGAGGGAGGAGTCTGAGATGCCCAAAATTTGGTCTACATGGTTTATGAACAACCCCTAAGTATCTAGGATTTAAAAAAAAACCCAAATTAATCCACCTAGTGGTGATAGTGCCTTTCTCGTCGAACATGTTCACGGAGAAAAAAAAATAAAGTTACGCCAATCATATTTTGGTCGCAAACAAGCATATTTGTGCACTGACTTTTATATAATCCCTTTTTGAGATTGTATTACGCATTACAATAGGACGAAGCATAACAGATGCTTGAAATGACCGAAATTGATGATTTGATTAGAGCAACAAATATGCCTGATTCAATCATATTTTGCTTCCATCAACAATATTTATTGTTGATGGTTTGACAGCTCATTTATTCCCATGGTAGATTCAAGCATGCTTATGCTTAACTTAAAATTCAGATAAATGAGGTTATGTTGTTTTTCTGGAATAATTCAAAGTTTTCAATTTCCATAAACATTACTATAATAATCGTATTTTAGTGCAATATGTTTTAATTATAACCTAAGGCTGATACAAATTTTATTTTGACTTTTTATCTTCCCCCCCTTCAAAAATTTTTGGCTGGATTTTGCATTTTGAGGGGGCAGATAAAAAAATATTTATCAAAATATCAGGTCTTTCTAAATATTCTTTAACAAATCCGATGAGTTTTTAATATTTTTCAAATTAAATACTTTATTATTTTTATCCCCCCCCCCTCGACCAGTCAAAGAGTGGTGGGACAAAAAGTGAAATAAATATTTGTAACGGCCTAATTACACTAAAATACGACCATTATAGGAACGTTTAATTAGTAAAGCATTTCCTTGCACATTTTTTATTTTTCTCAATGATCATCTGTTCGAAATTTGACCGGAAATGGAATCCACGCAGGGACCAGGGCGTAGCCTGCCAGTGACAGGCTTCCAGGCGTTCCACCAGTGCTAAGATATTATCGTCACTTCAGCGCATCACGTCAGCGGTCACGTCGTCCGTCATTGGTTTTCGAACCTTCCGTGGGGTGTTTGTGATATGTCCGGCCGTAGGTCTGATGGATCGAATTATCCAAGTTTCTCGGCGTGTCCGGGAACGTCCTGAAGGCATCCAAACTGGCGATTTCATCAGGATTGCGTGATGGCTAGCTCTTGTTCCTGCTGATTTATGTGGAGGAATTCTGCGGAGTACATTTTTATTTTCCCTTGGAAGAAATGATTCACGTAAACAAGCAAGCCCAAACGGCACAGAACTTACGACTTAACACGACACGCACCTGTAGCAGTGGCAGACAGTAACGATTATATTATTTAAAATCAAAACACAGCGACAACATCGTCGTCGTCACTGAACTACCGCGGCCATGATGAACAATGATTGAGCAGACAGCAGTCAGGAGGCTCGGGTTCAAGCAAGGCTTCAATTAATGACATATATGCTTGGTATAAACATTTGATGGTTGGTGTTCAATGATGTTTATTTAAACAAAACATATGCTTGATTTAGACATCATAACATTGTGAATCAACCGTTTTAAGGAATTATTCCAAGAATATCTTATAGGCTTGAGAGAACTAAAGGTTATGTCAGTCAGGCAACATTTCTGTCCGTGTTCTCACAATCTTTCCGACAACGTAAGTCAAAGTGTTTCTGAATGCAAATATTTTTATAGAAAAGCAAGCATTTTATCAAAGACATCTTTGAACCAATGATGCAAATTATCACCTCACTAGTGCTCATCACAACTCATCAACTGTATACTTATCGCGTGCGATTGAACTGTGCACTGATCAGCGATGACCAGCAGCAAAGAGGTGGCAAAACGAACATGATGTAAATCACAAACGATTTTGCACACATCTGACTGTGCCGCCACACGCTCACCCGAACAGCCGAACCATACCGAATAGGTTGGTTTGCGAAGCTACAGCACGAACGCTCGACACGCACACAGAAGCAACATTCGCATGTACCGATACCATACTAATAAAGCTTCCAGCCAACGATGCTTCGCGATAAGCTGTCGAAAAGCATCGAAAGCGATGAAAAGAGATGCTTGGCTAGAACGCAACGGCTCAAAGGCGAAAAGGAAGAGTCAACTATGCTGATCAGTGTTGAGTCCGTTCGTGTGCTACTCGTATGGGAGGTTGATTGAATAAAGCGAGGATGGGTGAAAACGTATTCGTTGTCGAAAGCAAATCGCATCATTTCGCGAATGTGTTCATCAAATAGCAAGCTTGCTTTGAATGACTTAAAACTTATTGATTGCACATAGCCCGACGTTATGTTCAACGTATAAGCAGGGCTGAAAAATATCAGACTTCTCAGTTGACTGCTTGAGCACTTTGTTGAGCACCTTCACTAACACTGGAGGCTGATCAATATCAAGACGATACTAACAAGCTAAGCTATAACTCTTTACACAATCACAGATCACAAAAAAATTTTCTGAACATTTGGGCTATATCTTATTGACCGTTGAAAACAAGAGCGATAGGAAGTGAGTATAGTGCGACGTCTGTTTGTATGTGGGTTTAATTTGTAAGATTTTGTTCTCTTACACTTATTTATCGCTTGCATTGATTTTATTTACTTTCGTAGTTCCGGCGAAGCACTAAACGCTGGTTGTGCAACCCTACCGGTAGTCTGTAATGTGGTGTGAGCCTATTTTCTAGTTAACCGTTCCTCGGGTTATTCAAAAAGCCGTGACATATTACGTTGCATGGTACATTTGGTTACCTTCGCTGCGGTACCGGAACAGGTTCCGGAGCACACCGGGTCTCCCAAATATAGTCTGAGACTATTTCATTGCTAACGTTCATTAGGTTACCCAAAAAAACACGATTTGATTTATCTCATGCATGGGTGGGTATAGATCACTTTAACATTTGACCACTTCCAGTGGGACACCCAGAACTGGTTTCGGGACACTACCGGTTGTCTAAAATATGGTCTGAGGCTATGTTCTTACGAATCGATCATCGTGTATTCAAAAAAGCTGCTATTTGATGTACTGTCAAACACTTATTTGTGCATTTCGCAAGTTCCGGCGAGACACTCGAAAGTGGTTCCGGAACACTACCGGTAGTCTTAAAGTGGCCTGAGACTTTTCTTGCTGACCGTTCTGCGCGTCATCGAAAAAGCCGATATTTAATGCACGGTGTGCATGCGTTTGGTTCTGTTCTACATTTGACCACTTCCGGCGGAGCACCTGGAACCGGTTTCGGCACAGTATTAGTCTATGATTGTTTCTCTTGTTAACCGTTCATCAGGTTACCAAACAGCTATTTATGGGGTTGGTTCTCCTTTACATTTGATCACTTCCGATGGGGCACCCTTAATCGATGAGGAATACTACCGGTTGTTCCAAATTTGGCCGGAAACTTTTTTTTTTGCCAATCAAGTTACCTAAAAATCCGCGATTTAATTTGTCGCATGGGTTTGGTTCACTTTTTTGTTTGGCCATTTCCGGCGGGACACCCGGAACCGGTTCCGGATCACTACCGGTTCAGATACATATGGTCTGAGAATATTTTCCTGCTGATTGTTCATCAGGATATCAAAAAAGCCACTATTTGATATGTCGCATGTATGGGTTTGGTTAACTTTTAAACTTGGCCACCTCTGGCGGGACATCTGGAATCGGTTCCGGAACACTACTGGTTCCGATATGTTCTGAGAATGCTTTCCTGCATACTGTTCATCAGGTTATCGAAAAAGCCGCGGTTTGATATGTCGCATGCATGGTTTTAGTTCAAATTCATATATGGCCACTTTCAGCGGGACACCCGGAACCGGTTCCGGAACACAACCGGTTCAAATATGGTCTGAGAATATTTTCCTGCTTACCTTTCATCAGGATGTCAAAAAAGTCACTATTTGATATGTCGCATGCATGGATTTGGTTAACTTTTACACTTCGCCACCTCCAGCGGGGCATCTGGAACCGATTCCGGAATACTACCGGTTCCAATATGATCTGAGAATGTATTCCTTCTTACTGTTCATCAGGGTATCGAAAAAGCTGCGGTTTGATATGCCGCATGCATGGGTTTAGTGCACTTTTATGTTTAGTCACTTCCGGCGGAACACCCGGAACCGGTTCCGGGACACTACCAGTTCAGATATGGTCTGAGACCATTTTTCTGCTTACCGTTCATCAAGTTATCGAAAATGCCGTAGTTTGATGTGTCGCATGGATGAATTTGTAGCGTTTTCATATCTGGCCCTTTCCTGGGGTACCGATCCGGAACACCTAAATGGCCATAACTCCGGAACGGCTGGACCGATCCAAACCATTTTCAATAGGAAACAATGGGACCAGATTCCCCGTCGAATGAACCGTCGGTCATTAAAATCGGTTCAGATTTACTGCCAAAAAGTGATGTGAGTTTTTTTGTACACACACATACACACATACACACACACATACATACACACACACATACATACACACAGACATCACCTCAATTCGTCGAGCTGAGTTGATTGGTATATGTGACTCGACCCTCCGGGCCTTCTATCGAAAAGTCATTTTTGGAGTGAACATATAGCCTTTACAGTACACTTAGTGTACGAGAAAGGCAAAAAAGACACTACACCGTCTTCAGCCAGAGGCTGCACAGACTGAACATTACACATACACGAGACAACGGACAACACACATAACACCCAGTGGCCCAATGGAGAATTTTCCGTTCGACGAAAAGTTTTCCCCAACTGGAGCGGGAATCGAACCCGCACTCCGAGGCTTACGAAACGCCTAGACGACTGACGCCGCTAACCGCACGGCCACGAAGCCCTAGAAATCCCTCCAAAGATTCTTTCCACTATTTGACCCAAATATTTCTCCAAAAGTTCTTCCGAGGATTCAAAAGTACCATCGAGAATTCTTCCAAACGTTCGTTCAGAAATTTTTCAAAAGAATTAAAAACAAAAATATCATCGAAAAGTTTCAAAAAAAATCCTCGAGATTTTGTTTTCATTTCATTTTCTGAAAATAGCTTCAGAAGTTTCTTCCAAGATTTCCCAAGAAATTCTTATACCGGTTTGTTTTAAAAGATCATTCACACCATACTTCTGAATATCATCAGGAATGACAGCGGGGGAATGTTTCTATAAATTATTTTCTAGAAATTTCCGAAAGCATTAACATGGACATTTATTCAAGAATTCATACAAACAGTTTTTCACGGATTTCCTTAAAAGTTTTCTCGGTCAACGTGTGTCATTATCCGAGGATTCTTTAAGGATTCCACCAAAAAATTCTCCGAAAAATCATGTACACAATTCTATCAAGAATTCTCCGGAAAGTTTCCGAAACAGTTTCTTGTGCAATCCCCGTGAAAGTACCGGGACAAATTTCCAATAGAATTATTTAAGATACGAGAAACGAGTTTCTGGAAGAATAATCAGCAAATTCCTGAAGAAATTCTCAAAAGAATTATAAGGAAAAACTTGAAATAAAAAAAAATTGATGATTTCCTGAGAAAATCCTCAGAAAGCACTCTTCCAAAATTTGCTAAAAAGTTGCATGGAAAAACTTCTGGAGAGATCTTCGACGAATTCCGAGGGTTTGAATTTTCAGAGGGTGAAATCACGGAGGAATATTTGGGTGAACTATTGGTGGAATCCTCAAAGGCCTTGAAAAAGGTATTTTTGGAAATAAACATCTCTAAAGGATCTTCGGTACATTCCTGAAGGAATTCCAAGAATCGTTGAAGAGCATTCTTCAACAAACCACTTCAAAATTTGAGCGAAATCGATTAAGTCTAAGAGAGCCCTCAACGAGCTTGAAGTTTGTATAGGAAAACTTGGCAAGGTGTACACTCATTGCACAATTATGGGCAACAATTATTAGTCACTTAATTTTTTATTCGGCGTAAAACCATCTGTCAAAGAAACGCTTCGATTACGAATATCGGAAAGTGCGAGCCCTGCTTTCGTTAGCTCTGTAAAAGCGAACTTTAGAGATTTTCAAGGGCGAAATGGTATCGTCACCAGAACAAAGGTATAATTTACGTTCTACATCTAGAAATTCATGTGACTGCATCTTATTAAAGCTTATTTCAGGCAAAATTTAAGGAGAAACTTCAGAGAATACAAACATGGCTGCCACAATGGCCGATTTGGTCCTCTACTCACGTTTTCAAGAGCACCAATCTTGAAAATTTGTAAACAAATGCTCTCAATTTGTAAAAGCTGCCTCTTTTTAGAAGTGAGCAAAGCCAGGAAAAACAAGTGCGGCTTGGTTCGATGCTTTGTTTGTCAGATTTGTGCCTCTAAAGTTTGTATGAAAAATTGCAATGGGATTTATTGATGTTTCACCTTAAGTGACTCATTATTGTGCCAAGGAACACCGAAAATCACACATTTATGGGTCACTTTTTGTGCAGCATAATATTGACAGTTCAGCGTACATGGGCATTGCATACTTTTAGGCGTTTATCGGTGGTTGTGTTGGAGATTTTGTCCCAATTTTGAAAAATTGATTCCAAATCGTGAAAATTGATTTCCAATTAAGAGGTTTGAAACCAGTTTTAGATTCTACTATAGTTAATATCTCGAGAATAAGTGATCATTCATAGAAGGAATAGACAAAACATTATTGTTGAGACGATTCCTCTTGAGTGACCCATAATTGTTACACAGCCAATTTTGACCCATTATTGTGGTTTTCATTATTCACCATCATTTTAATAATTTTAACGAACCAGCCAAGGGCTGAAAGTCTCTCAAATAAAGATAAATCAATCAATTGTAGGTGAAAATATGCCAATCAACTTTATCTGCTGTGTGGAGCGGACCTGGTGTGATGGTTAAAGCACCAGACTATCACGCCGAGGACCTGGGAACGAATCCCACTCCCGACAAACTCACAAACTGTTCTTCCTTCGGAAGGGAAGTAAAGCGTGGGTCCCGAGCCTAGGGCTAAAAATCTCGTTAATACAGATAAAATAAAAAAACTTTATCTGCTTTAGACTGCAAAGTGATCTTTATTTCGCATTTATTGGCTTGACCGATTCAACCGGTTCAACTGAATGTTTGCAAAACTGTGTCGGTCTTGGTGTCAATACAATGCTAATCAGAACAGTTTTATGTATCGAAACTTGCAATAACAATGAGGAAAAAAAATAGTGCGGTGTGCAAATATTAGTCCGATAACGTGTAATATCCTTAGGACAATCTGTGCCGATTCACGCCGTGACGGAATCTCATCGAAATATCCTCTTTTGCCCACTGTGCAATATAAGCACAACCAAAAGACTCTGCGTACAACAACCCAATCAAGTGGAACATATCATATTTCAAGTCGTTGTCGCCTTATCAGTAGGTAGCACTCGAGCCACTGCTCGGCATTCGTTGTTGACGCACTGGGTCTGGCTGGCACTAAACTCCGAGAGCCGAGAACCACCGACAACGGAGACTGGATTTTGAATTTTCTGGAAAACAATGAATGGCAGAGAAAAGTAAACAAGCTAAGTGTAGTCGCTGCCTGCCGTTCTGCTGCTCTTAGGGCGTAACAACATTCAAGGATGAATCACTCTCACTCTATGTTCATATAGATACCAGACGATGCACTCTGGCTGGCAGCCATTGTCCGCAGTTCCTGTTCCGCCCAGATACTTACCAAAATTTTGTTTCCTACACACAAAGCTCACAACACGACTTGCTCGAACAAAGATTTCACTTTAGCAGCACCGAAACGGGGTCAAAGAACATCCACTCGTCAATACGACATTCGTCGCGTCCCGTCGCATAAATGCAAAGGAAGTCTCTAAATCACAACTCGGATAAAATTACACACATTACACGAAATATCTTATCTTCACGCACTCAACTTATATGACTCGACACGAACCGTACGGGAAGAACGAAACTGCTATCGCAGCGAGATTATATGGTAATCAGTTTGTGAGTTTTTTCCCTTGGATTAACTTACACCACCAAAATCACTGCAAAATATTATGAGCCGTGATTATCTTATTTTGATGCACTCCGCGACGTAGATCGCTACTGTACTGCCTGGGACGACAGACGAGCGGAATAAAGTTTACTTTAACAGACAGTGACAGCTGTCATATGCTGTTGTTGTTTGTGCTACATCTGGCATACCATTCATATGTGTCGCCATCTTTCATTTGAACCACGAAACTGGAATCATATTGGAGAAGTTCTGATTGGATCAGCGGTCCAATTGGAATCAATCCCGTTCGAATTTATACGATTTATTACCCAAGTAATCACGAGGCACTATAACGTACCTCGGAGCTAGTACAATGCTAATAAGGAGCCGATACGCTCTATATTGGCCGCTTAGTAGCCCTGGGTGCCAAAAAGGCGAAATGTAGTGTTAATGGTTACTTGCAGACTTGGTCAAATTTTGGGGGGCAAAGCCTGTTTTTTCTGTTTTTTTTGTATGGGAAAATTTAAAAATCGTCAAATATTGGGGGGCAAACCTATGATTGCACCCCCTAAGTGGGCGCCTATGGTTACTTGGGTAGTTTTATACTGCAGGTTTGCGTGTTTGACTGTTTAAATGCATTGAATGTTGAATTTCTCGGCTATGCAGTTGACAAACTCCTTGGAACGACATCGGTTTAAATTCGTCCCTACGTTTGTACATGGTGCATTTGGTGCGTGGGTGATTTTTTTTAGACCGCAGCTTCTTCTGGAGCCCGTAGTAGGCCCGACTTCCGCTGATGATGCGCCTTCGAATTTCACGACTCACGTTGTTGTCAGCCGTCAGTAAGGATCCGAGGTAGACGAATTCCTCCACCACCTAGAAGGTATCCCCGTCTATCGTAACATTACTACCCAGACGGATCCGGTCGTGTTCGGTTCCACCTACCAGCATGTACATACTTTGTTTTTGACCGGATTTTGTAATAGTCGTTTCCCGGTTGTTGAGCCCAGCTCGTTGCATCACATCATCTTTCAGAGCGATGTTGAAGAGTTGGCATGAGAATCAATCACCTTTTCGCAGTCCTCAGCGAAATTCAAATGAATCGGATAGCTCACCCAAAACCCTTACACAGTTTTGCACAGCGTCCATCGTTGCTTTAATCTATCAAGTCCGCTTTCCAGGAAAGCCGTTTTCGTCAATGATTTTCCATAGCTCTGTGCGATCGATACTGCCGTATGCCGCTTTGAAGTCGGTGGACAGGTGATGCATTGGGACATTTCTGGAGGATTTGCCGTACGGTGAAGATCTGGTCCATTGTCGACCGGCCGTCGTTAAAGCCGGCTTGATAACTTCTCACGAACTTATTCGTCTTAGGTGACAGACAACGGAAGATGATCTGGGATAGCACTTTGTAGGCAGCATTCAAAATAGTGATCGCTCTGACGTTTTCACATTCCAAATTGTCGCCTTTCTTGTGAATGGGGCAGATTACCCCTTCCTTCCACTCCTCCGGTAGCAGTTCGGTTTCCCAGATCCTGACTATCAGCCAGTGCAGACAGGAGGACAACTTTTTCTGGGCCCATCTTGATTAGTACAGCTGCGTTACTATGCTTAGCAGATGTTTTGCTGGTTTTGCGCTGATTAATGTCATCCTTAACTTCCCTCAGCATGGGAGTTGATTCATCCAGGAAAGCATGCTCAGGAATAATATGCAGAGGTTTTATACAACTGTCAATAACGGATGCATAATAGTACTTCAGTACTCGCCATCGAGGATTTGTTGAATTGTAACTGGATCACCAGAGCTTTCAATCTTGCCAGAATTCATTCGGAATACATCCGACAATACGTAGATCTTTTTGGTTATACATACACAAAGATTAGGTGGACCAGGTACTAGCTTTCTTCAATGCTCAAAATAAGCACATAAAATTCACATCCAAAACAGAAGAAAACCGAATCCATTCGTTCCTAAACCTTCTTGTGATCAGACAGGAGGGCGGAACTATAAAAACGGACTGGCATGCCAAACCGACCAAGTCAGGACCGATTCTCAATTACTTCTCGTTTTATCCCGCCGAACAAAAAGTGTCAGTCGTCAACAATTTCATTGATCGAGTTCGGTCTCTAAGCACAAGCACAATCAGGTCCAGAGAAGAGCAAGACGAGTTATCACACAACCACCTGCCAAGAACGATTACCCCATTAGTGGACTGATCAACAAAATGCTGTGCCAAACACCAATCGCGAACCGTAACGAAGAAGCAACATCGTACAGGTCAATACCATACATCCATGAGCTAGCACCATCTCTCAAGAAAATATTGCAGAGCAACAACACAGTTATGGGCCAAATCAACGTAATCTCCAAAATTGACTGTCGAGATTGTCACAGAAACCTTATAGATATGACAACAAACAAGCTTCAAGCCCGCATGTATGAACCTTGATATGGACACCAATCACACATCAACGCCTAAGAAAGATGGAAATAGCTACACGGACCCACAAATACAACATCTAAAGGAGAAAGCAGCGCATATTGATGTCTCCAAATTTAATCTCACGAAACCTACTGCAAGCTTATTGCAAAGACTTCTAATGGTTTCGGCTTGCAGTCACAGAAATAAAAGAACCAACGCTTATTTCTGTGACTGCAAGCCGAAATTATTAGAAGTCCCACAGAAATCAGTCACACAGATGTTCACAAAGTTCTTACAAATTCTACACAGGGAATTTTAACACAAATCATAGTTGGATTGGTCAATAGAACTCTGCATTATCCATCAACACCGTTTCAACGTGAACATCCCATCCATCATAGACATGACCTACAAACGTCTAGATTTGCCAGTGTTGGAGATGTGTCACATCGCTAGTATGTCCAACACCGTCAACCGTCGGACAGATGCCGATCATCTCAGCTATACGTTCGCAAGATTCGAAACCATCAGACGAAGCAGAGAGGAAAGCATTTTGTTAACAAATCGTTTGCGTAATACACAAACTCATGATAACCACATTCCCACACAACCAACACTAGTTAACCCACCCACCCAACAGCCTCCCAGTATCAGTAGGTCGGCTCAAGAGGCACGTTCTCCTCCATTTGGGAAATTTGTGCCATCAGCCTCCCATACGTTACAACCCACACAGACGTCGAACAGTGTGTAAATACCCCCATTAATTAGTTTCGCATTTACATAGCAAGGGTAAAACATTGTTAGATAGGTTTTTATTGATTACATCTCCACAACAACATTCTACAAAATTTTTAAACTGTTCAACAGTGTTCAACCTCAGTGAGATGATTTTACCAAAATCACGACATACTTCCATGTATATGCGACACTCCGCAAGTTGATTTACTTCGAGACGAAAGAAAAAAAAAAAGAATAAACAACAAGCCCTGAAGAACATTCATACCCGACGATCGAAACGTCGGCAATGAATTGAAAGAATCAACACTTATTTCTGTAACTGTTAACCGAAACCACTGGATGTGTCATAAAAATTAATCATCAAAGAAATAAACTTTGGATGAGTTTCTTCTGGAACTTGTTCTGGAATTCCTTCAGCAGTTCCTTTGAAACTCGTTGACCCCGGGAGTATGCTGAGGCCCTGAAGGGAACTCGCCTAGACCCCAAGCTGCTGGTCCAACCTACGGCAGCTTCCGGGGTGGGCACAGAAGGCCTCTTTTGTCCCGGGTCCCAGGGCGTAACTGCGTCGGGGAGGTTTTCGGATGGTGGGGATCCTACGAAAATTAGTGAAAATTTACCAGGATATATTGTTTATTGGCAGATCCTGAGAAGATGGGCGATGGATTCCGGGCAGGTGGTGATGGCGGTGTGGCAGGACGCTCGATTGCCGGACGTCCAGTGGTTGGCCGACGGGCGGCCGGTGGGTGGCCGGCGGGCGTCCGTTGAGATACCGGCGGGCAGCCTGTGGGCGACCGGTGGGTGGCCGGCGGGCAGCCGATGGTTGGCCGGCGGGCGTCCGTTGAGATACCGGCGGGCAGCCGATGGGCGACCGGTGGGTGGCCGGCGGGCGGCCGGTGGGTGGCCGGCGGGCAGCCGATGGGTGGCCGGCGAGTGGGCGACGGGTGGCCGTTGAGATACCGGCGGACAGCCTATGGGCGACCGGTGGGTGGTCGGTGAAGGAGGTTGGCTCCCCGGAAAGTCCTTAGGCGACGCACGTGTCGTGCCGTGCCGTTCAAAGCCGTGATTGCCGGGCCTCAGGTAGTGGGAGGCCGGCGTGGAGAGATTGCTGCTCTTGATCAGGAGCGGTGGAACACCTCCGGGATCGGAGTAACGTCGGTTGTACGGTCCACGGACTTCAGCCGCCGGAAGAAGTTCCGTATTCGGAACGGTGACGCTGTTAGCAGAGGGAATTCTCCCCCGAGGTTTCGCAATGGCGATCGGTGACCGCGTGTTTTCGACGATGGTCACTAACCGTAGGCGGTTGATTCCTGATAATCGGTTCACTCGCGCGACTTCACACAAATTGTTTCCTCTGGAAGACAATCTACCGTGGTGGCGTAGAGGAAAACTCTTGGAGAAACAACTCCCGAACTGTACAAATGGTCGCGCGCTTCCCGAAAACACTTTGGTAGTTATAACTTTTCTTGGCCTTGTCGATTGTAACGAGGTTGGCTATCGAATGACACCGGTTGCTCGCTCGGTTCCATTCACCACCTTCGAGCACCCGATGTGTGTGTTTGCGATCGAATCCTTCCGCCAATCCATCACAGCTCACTTCAGGTGGAGTTTTCCAATCACCACCCGCAACGAAACGATGGAAATATTTCGTGCGCAAATACTCCATCATCGCCCACTTTATTTAAATTGACGGTTTCCTACTTTCGACCTTAACAAATATCTTCCCTGAATTCCCACACCAAATAAATAAAAAACAAATGTTGCCATTCGGTAACATCTCCCCCTCTGATCGAACAAAAAAAAGGAATTACAATTACTTTTTTTTATGAATGAAGTGATAATAACTAAACTAAACACTAGATAGGAAAAACAACATTAAACTACACATGCCTCAACACTGGATCATAATCAAAACAAACACCATTTCAAGTCAAAATCACTTTTGCAGACTCAGCCAAAACGAATTATTTAGTCAAAGCTTCCAGTTAGGGATGATTTCAAATTTCGTTGTCAAAATTGTGATACTCTTCAGGGTGGGTCTTCACAGCTGTTACCTTCCTATTTCCTCTTTACATCTGTTTTCCCCCGGGTGCATGCCGTGGTCCAAAATCTTAACGCGCCACCGACTGCCTCGCGGGACCGATCGTTTCCGTTCGAAAGCCCGAGCTATACTAACTATCTAATAAGGTATTCGACCCGAACCCTATCTATCAAAATCTAGTATATAATGGAACAATAGACGACCGTATATGTAGCGTGCACAACAAATATGTTCTATTATTTGAATTTTCAAGTGGGTTATGTACGTACGAATTACAATTGAACAATTAAACGATTGTTTTAATCGGTGGTACTCAGCTGAGTTACTCTCTTTGAGAGCCATGTATTCGAATTTCAGTGTTCGGTTGGCTGCCGTCCATTATAGGACGCAGCCCGCGCGCGCGCGTTGATTTGGTGTTTCCCATTTCTCGAGGACGTCTCCTCCTTCGCAGGGATATAATTTCAAATTGTGCCACTATGAGAACTCCTAACTACCGATTAAGCCTAAGGGCCAGCTCCGCGGAAAGCCAAGCCCAAGGCGCAGGGGCAAAGGACAAAAGGGTATGGTTGCAATTTGACTAATGGAAAATCATAAATCAACTGTTCGTTGACTTTTCTCTCTCTCACTTAACTCAGTGACCCGGAACGATTAGCTGCCACTGAAGCGTAACGAGTCTGGACCTTATTGTTAGGCGTGTTTCAACAGCTTGGCTGGCCACACACCAATGTTGCGACCGTTGCCGTCAGCCAACTCATAGGAGGAAGTCCCGTGTTTAGCTAGCACCGTACAAGGTACATATTGAGCACCTAGTTTAGCATTATAAAATTCGTTAGCACTAGACAACTTTGTATTCCTTTTGTACACGTTGTCGCCGACCTTGAACGGTTGAGCCGGTTGGTTTGTGCGTAGATTGTACACTTTAGCAGACGTTTCATGCGCTTTCTGTAAATTCTTTTGCACGAGGTTGTATAAGCGGAGATTTTGCTCTCGTATACGAGCCAGCCTCCCCTCAATGGAGGATTCCCCTTCGCCTTCAAACCGACAGTGATCTGTTCCTTTGAGGATAATCTCCTCACCTTTGGCAACTCTAAATGGGCTAAGTCCGGTGGATGTGTGGATAGTGGAATTTATTACGACTTCTATCTCCGACAATCGAGAGTCCCAGGTCCTCTGGTTCTCTCGTGCATATGACCGAATGGCGGTATTAATTCCGCGATTAACGCGTTCTACCGGGTTGGCCTGTGAATGGTAACGTGAAGTTAACCATTGCTGGATTTCAAACCGTTCAAGCAGCTGACGGAATTCACGCGAAGTGAAGGTGGTAGCGTTATCGGTAAGAATGATCGCCGGTACGGAATTTCGAAAAAACCACTGGTCGGTCAATACGGAGTTGAGTGTTTTGGCAGAAATTTTAGGGAAAGCTTGTAGCTGCACCCATTTACTAAATAAGTCCAAAGTTACTAGGATATACTGTTTTCCGTTTGTGGTTCGTGGCAGTGGACCGATAAAATCAAGAGCGATTATTTGCCAAGGGCGTGATGCTACTCGCATATCTCCCATGATTGGCGTAGACGAAGTATTAGGGGGTTTTATCTGTTTGCATTCGGCGCATTTGCGAACATACTCCCGAACATCTCGGAACAAATTCGGCCAATAGAACTGCTGTCGGATTTTCGCCGCCGTTTTATCGACACCAATGTGCATTTGATCGTCGTGATTGGATTTGATAATTCTTAGTTGCGCTTCTGGGCAGGGAACAAGTTTCCAATCAAATCGATGATCTGCAAGATCATCGTTTAACACATATTTTAGTAGCTGACCGTTCTGGAGGCGGAAATCGGGGTATTCATCTGGAGATTCCTCCACTTGTTTTACGAGCGAGTTATACCACTCACAATGTGATTTCTTGGATATGGCCATCACACTCCGCGACAACGCATCAGGCACCACATTGTCCTTGCCGCGGCGGTGTACGATGGTCATATCGTACATTTGCAATGCCAAGCTCCACCTACTGAGCCGAGATGAACTTCTCCATCTGGAGCGCATTATGAAGGTGAGCGCAGACGAGTCCGTAACGAGGACAAAATGACTGCCCTCTATGTAGCCTCTGAAATGTTCTATCGAAAGGAGGGCCGCAAGGCCTTCCTTTTCGGTAGCATGATATACTCGCTCAGGTGTGGTGAGTTTCTTGGAGTAATACTCCACCACTCGCTCTTGCCCATCAATCTTTTGTGTAAGTACACCGGCTATTGCGTGGTCGCTAGCATCGGTGTGTACTGAAAACTCCAATTCAAAGTTGGGGCTTGTTAGGATTGGAGCAGTAATCAACTTTTCTTTTATCGCTTGAAAGGCCTCTTCGGCTTCTGGAGTCCATTTCAGGGTTTTTGCCTTCGTTTTAAGAAGTTCTGAAAGGGCTGACGTGGTCCGACTATAATCTGCTATAAAACGCCGATAATAGTTGGCCATGCCTAGAAAGCGACGAAGTTTGGAGAGGGTAGAGGGCCGTTCATACTCAACTATAGGTTTCGTTTTCTCCGGATTAACTCGCAATCCTTCAGAAGACAAGATATAGCCGAGGAACGGGATCTCTTCCAAGCAGAAATGTGATTTTTCCAGCTTTATAGATAGATTGGCCTCACGTAGGCGTCTCGCAACCTCTTCAAGCAACCGTACGTGATCTTCGAATGTCTCTGTCACTATGACGATGTCGTCTAAGTAGACAAAGACAAACGGTTCCAGTGCACCCTGGCCTAACACTTGGTTCATCAATCTTGCCAGCGTCGCAGGACTGTTGACTAAACCAAATGGTAGGCGGGTGAACTGGAACATCCCCTTCCCTTGCACACTGAACGAGCAGTACTTGCGCGATTCCGGCGCAAGCGGAATTTGCAGGAATGCCTCTGAGAGATCAATAGTAGAGAGGTAACGCGCTCGAGGCAAGCGACTGAGAATTCGTCCCGGGTGCGGAAGGGGATAAGCATCACGTACGGTTCGCTCGTTGAGTTTGCGAGCGTCCAGGCACAAACGAATAGCCCCAGATGGTTTCCGAATTGGAACCATATTAAGAGACCAATCAGAGTTTGACTCTTCGATAATCCCTCGATCTAGTAGTCTCTCAAGTTCTGAAAATAATCCCTCTTGAATTTTCGGAGCAATTGGGTAAGGGTACAGGCGTACGGGCTTAGCCGTCCTAAACTCTTCTTTCAGGATGATTTTGTGTTCACAGACGTGTGTGGTGTCTAAAGTTTCACCAGATGCGACTTTGAACAACTGCTTGGTTCTTTCTAAGATCTCTAACTGTTCAACAGTGAGAGCTTCTTTTGGTTTTTCTTGAATCGGGATTGAATCTTCCGAAATGGAAGTGATGGAAGCGATGGCGGGGTAGATTCCGAAGATTCTCCAAAAGTCCATGCCACAAATACATTGTTTGGTAAGCTCCGGTGCCACTAGTGTCGACAACACCCGGGTTTTCCCATCGAACGTGTAAGGCAACAACACTTCTCCGAGAACTTGTAATCTAGATCCATCTGCCGTTTGAAGTTCGACCGGATCGGCGGGTTCCCTGACCTGCACTCGTCGAAACTTGTTGAAAAGTGACTGGTTTATGAAAGTTAGATTGCTTCCACAGTCAAGAAGAGCAGTGATTTCGATGTCGAATATTTTGATCTTCACATGAGGACGATCATCGAGAAAATTGTGAAGTGTAATTTTATGGATCTGAGGTGAAGAAATTTCCTCCTCTGGTTTATCTGAACTTGTCTCGTAAAACTCGGCAAGTTCCGATAACCAACTGCGGAAACTATCCTCATCTTGCGCTTGCGGAAGTTCCAGCGGCTTTAGGACTTCCTCATTTGGTTTTTTAGACAGTACGGGCAGTTCTTTCGGGTGAAACCTTTGAAGGCACATGCCTCGCAAAAAACCCGACGAGGGATGGGGCAATCCGATAGGTCGTGTTCCTCACCACAATTGAAGCATTCGCCCTCATCGGGAGGGGAATAATTAGAGACCATCTTCAAGAGAGCACTGGGTTGACTAGGCCCTGGTGGTGACTCTTTTGGGGGCGGTAGGAACTTTGAACCTTTTTCGGGTGGTTTTTGGTCAACCTTTTGATGGGAACTTCTGAAAAACGTTCCCTTTGGAGGATTTGTATTATTTTTAAAACTTTTTCCTTGCTGATTTGACGCATTTCCCACTTCTGAAGGTTTGTTTCGGGAATAAAAGGTCTTTGAGCCGCTGGACCCGCCACCGCTGGAAGAGTTGATTGCGCAAGATTCGCGTTTGGGTGGCCCAAAAACCTTCGAAAAGGCGGAGAAGTCAGTTGCGTCTAACTCCTTGCCTATGTTTAGCAGATCCTTCAAGGTCCGAATATTCCTACCAACAAGAGCTTTACGGCAATCATACCGCATATTGGTTTTCAGGACCTCTACTTTCTCGGTATCGGACATGCACTGATGCATGGCCTGGAAGAGTTTCTCAATCTGCAAATAATATTGCTGGAAAGATTCGCCCTTCTGCTGTCGCGTCTGATAAATCTTTGTGCGAAGTACGGAATCTAAGTCCGGGTGTCGAAACTCATTCCTGAGCTCCTGAATCAAATGATCCCACCCCTGCAGTAAATTTCGACTTCGACCCGCTGTGTACCAGCTCAGGGCGGCCCCGTCGAACAAGTGAATTGCTGAATCGAACAGGTCGTCGGCCGACGCATGCTCCGAAATGGCTAACTGGTGGACATGTGAAAGAAAATCGTTTAACCCGAGGCCCTGATCGTTTCCTGAATACTTCTTTATTTTCCATTGCGATACCGGAGTAGTTTTACGAGGCTGAGGCACGGGATACGGCTGAGGAATATATCTGACGTTCGGCCCAACTGACATCGGTTCGGCCTGGCTAGGACCGTTCCCTCCTACTGAAGACGTAAACGACAAATCGTCTAGTCTTCGTATGAAAGAACTATTGAGGGCTTCTGTGCCCACCAAGGTGGATTCAGGAAGTCCTGTACTTTGCTTGTGGGGTGGTTTTGGCAGCCTCGTTCCACTTTCGAAATCAGCCCAATTCACCCGAGGAGCAGTTGGGTTCACTTCCGGTACCTCCGTGGGCTCAAAAAAGGGATTGGTGCTGTTAAGTTTCGGAACTGGTGGCGGCGCGGTCGATTTCTTCACGTCTTCCTTAAGTCCACTAATTTGTGTTGACAGGGCTTTGATCAAGCAACCAATGTCAGTCATGGCTTGATTAAATTGTTCCACTGTCACATAGTTAGATTGTTTTGGTTGTTTTGGTATGGCTCCCGTAGATCGGTCACTTCGAGCAGTGTCTGCTACACCTGTACCCCCAACTGCTTCATCTAGGAGTTCAGACTCGTTTTCGGAATCTGGTTCAGACTGCGCAAAAAAAACGTCATCTGACCAAAAATGCTCTGAAAAAAGGTCTAATACTCCCCGAAACGCTTCTGCAGCTTGCACTTTCAGTTCCCCAATCGCATGATTCTTCACCACCGCTAGTCGATGGCCTAAATGTAACAGTCTGGCTTGATAAGGGATTTTCGCATGCGCACTAGGGGCCTGGGTGAGTTTTCGTTCGAACTCTTTAAACATATGCTTGCACGCCTCAAGATCCATCTCGGGATCCTGATCATAATGAATGATAAACTCATGCCCTTCCCTTTCGTCCTTCAGTATTTGCTTAAGTCTTCGGCGTCGTTTACATCGCGATTCGTCGTCACCAATTACTACATTGCGAAGAAAAAGTTCGTAGTCGAGTTCACCGGGGGACAGATGATCTACCCGTAATCCGCGATAGAGAACTTGGAAGTCTGGACCCGATACTGACTGTCGAGACGGCATAGTTACTCACGTTGGAACAGATGTGTTGGGAAAAGATACAATTTACCACTTTTTGGTTGATGTAGATCGACTTTGACTCAATCACCCCTAAGCTCACAATTTTGATTTCAGATTAATCAAAATTTTACCCACGAAAGCGACCAATATTAGAAACTCGCGAGGAAATTGACCCAACTTGGCATTAAGCTATGATCTTCCCCAGCGGGCACCCTTAAACGCAAATGTTTTCCGTATCTAGTGCGATCAGAGTGGTTTTGAGAACGCTAGTATCGAAAACTCCCCCAACGCTAAAAAGGAGAAAACATCCTGAGATGTTTTTTCCCTCCTGAGAACCTCAAAAGGCTTATTTTTTTTTTAGTTGGGCGCCAGTGAAACTCGTTGACCCCGGGAGTATGCTGAGGCCCTGAAGGGAACTCGCCTAGACCCCAAGCTGCTGGTCCAACCTACGGCAGCTTCCGGGGTGGGCACAGAAGGCCTCTTTTGTCCCGGGTCCCAGGGCGTAACTGCGTCGGGGAGGTTTTCGGATGGTGGGGATCCTACGAAAATTAGTGAAAATTTACCAGGATATATTGTTTATTGGCAGATCCTGAGAAGATGGGCGATGGATTCCGGGCAGGTGGTGATGGCGGTGTGGCAGGACGCTCGATTGCCGGACGTCCAGTGGTTGGCCGACGGGCGGCCGGTGGGTGGCCGGCGGGCGTCCGTTGAGATACCGGCGGGCAGCCTGTGGGCGACCGGTGGGTGGCCGGCGGGCAGCCGATGGTTGGCCGGCGGGCGTCCGTTGAGATACCGGCGGGCAGCCGATGGGCGACCGGTGGGTGGCCGGCGGGCGGCCGGTGGGTGGCCGGCGGGCAGCCGATGGGTGGCCGGCGAGTGGGCGACGGGTGGCCGTTGAGATACCGGCGGACAGCCTATGGGCGACCGGTGGGTGGTCGGTGAAGGAGGTTGGCTCCCCGGAAAGTCCTTAGGCGACGCACGTGTCGTGCCGTGCCGTTCAAAGCCGTGATTGCCGGGCCTCAGGTAGTGGGAGGCCGGCGTGGAGAGATTGCTGCTCTTGATCAGGAGCGGTGGAACACCTCCGGGATCGGAGTAACGTCGGTTGTACGGTCCACGGACTTCAGCCGCCGGAAGAAGTTCCGTATTCGGAACGGTGACGCTGTTAGCAGAGGGAATTCTCCCCCGAGGTTTCGCAATGGCGATCGGTGACCGCGTGTTTTCGACGATGGTCACTAACCGTAGGCGGTTGATTCCTGATAATCGGTTCACTCGCGCGACTTCACACAAATTGTTTCCTCTGGAAGACAATCTACCGTGGTGGCGTAGAGGAAAACTCTTGGAGAAACAACTCCCGAACTGTACAAATGGTCGCGCGCTTCCCGAAAACACTTTGGTAGTTATAACTTTTCTTGGCCTTGTCGATTGTAACGAGGTTGGCTATCGAATGACACCGGTTGCTCGCTCGGTTCCATTCACCACCTTCGAGCACCCGATGTGTGTGTTTGCGATCGAATCCTTCCGCCAATCCATCACAGCTCACTTCAGGTGGAGTTTTCCAATCACCACCCGCAACGAAACGATGGAAATATTTCGTGCGCAAATACTCCATCATCGCCCACTTTATTTAAATTGACGGTTTCCTACTTTCGACCTTAACAAATATCTTCCCTGAATTCCCACACCAAATAAATAAAAAACAAATGTTGCCATTCGGTAACACCTTGGAAGATTCCAGCAGGAGTTTGTTTAGGAAATGGAATTGAACTGGTGACTTCGTTCTATAGATTTCTAAAGGACAAGGAAGTTCTGCTGAATTTCTTCCAGAATGCAGTTTGCAATTTCTCCACGAGTTTCAATTAGATTTCCTCCAGGAGTATCTTCTGGGAGTTCTCAAAGAGTTTCTTCTGGAAATCCTCCAAACCGAAGTAACATTTTTGTTTGGCAATTTGTCTTGTAGCGGTTTACAGAACCATCAAAAAACCTTGTAGTATGGTTTTACGAAAGTTATAAGACTCGCTTCTAGTCAAGTAGGAGTTGCTTCTGGAAATTCACTCAGAGTTTCAGGACTTTTTCCTCCATGAGTCCACCGGAAGTCCTTCTTTCTTAGAATAATCCAAGAGCTAAATTTGAAAATCTCCCAGGAGAAATTTCAGAAAATCCTCCCATAAGTTCCTCTGGGGTTCTGTCATGGAATCTTTTCTTGTTCCTTGTTCTTGTTGGCTTCCAAGATTTTTTTTCTGCATTCTCCAAAAAATTCTCTCAAAAGTTCCAGCTGGGATTTTACAGACGATCCTTTTGGAAAACCCTTGGAAATTCTCAAAAAAATCCTTGAGGAAATCTTTTAGGAGCTCTTTCTGGAGCTTTACCGAATTCTTCAATAATCTAATGTAATCTAATCTGATCTAATAGAATCCTTCAGGAGTTTATAGAAACCCTGCTCGGATTAATTCTGAAAAACTTCTTGGAGTATTTTCTCTTAATTTTTCAGTTGTTGCTTCTGAGAATACTCCGAGAGTTTCTGGAGAAATACCTAAAGATAATTCTTCACATTATTTTCCTAAAGAAATTATCGGTGATATTCCAGACTACATTCCTGGAAGAATTTCATATTTCCTGAAGAAATCTAAAGGAGGAATACATAAGAAAAACTTCATGAATACACAGATTCAGACGACACCGGCAGGGTTTTTCTGAAGTGATCCCCAGGAGGTATTTCTGAAGGAATTCACAGATGGAGCACCTGGAAGAGTCCCCAGATGAAATTGCTGGATTAAGCCCCTGAAGAAACGTCAGTAAAGGTGCCCCAACACAAACAAATACAATAATGGAAACGAAAATACAAGAACCTACCTCGATTACACAAGCTCCGGGAATCCTTAAAAAATTACATCCGAGATTCTCCTAATAATTTCTTTTGGAATGTCTTCAGATGTTTTTACTTTGACTTCCAGAAGGTATTTCTGGGAACTCCAGCAAAATCACTAAGGATTTTTTCAAGCATTCCTCCAGGAGGTTTCTAGGGGATTGCCTTAGAAATTCTTTCCGAGATTCCTATAAAACCTCTTTTCAAAATTCCATCAGGGAGTCCTTCCAAGAATTTCATGCGAGATTCCTCCCGAAGTTCCTTGCTGGGTTTCTTCAGGCATTCTTCCAGAGATCCTTCCAGGAATACTACGAGAACTTCTTGCACTATTGCTCCAAAACTTCTCCGGAATTATTCGAGGAACTCCTTCCAGGATTCTTCCGGGAATCACTTTCGGGATTCCTCTGGGAATTCATTAGGTGATTCCTCCGGTTTTTTTTTCCAATTCTTCCAGAAACTGTTTCCTGGATTTCTTCAGAAAATTTTACCATCACTCATCTAGGAACTCTTTTCTGGTTTCCTCCAAGAGTTCCCTTCGCATATCCTGCAAACCCTTCTGGAATTCCTCCGGAAGTTCGTTCTGGAATTCTTTCACATGTTTTGAATGGAATTACTCCAGGAGTTCATTAGGGAAATCATTCAGGAGTATTTTATGGAATTCCTCCTGCAGTTTTTGTTTATGGAATTCCTCATGAAGAATCTTGGGAAAATACCCCAGCAAGTTCATTCTGGTTTTCCTCCAACAGTTTGGAGTAACAGGTTCCTTCAAGAATTCCATTTTCCCGGGAATAGCTTCTCAAAGTCGAAAAAAAAAACACTTGAAGAAATTCCAGAAGAAGCTGATAAGAGAATCTCGGATGGAATTCCAGAAGGAACTCCTTGATGAATCTTCGAAGAAATCCCTTGTAGTACCAAAAGGAATTTCAGAAGGAATCCTAGAATGATCTCAAAGAGAACTCCTAAAGCAACCCCAAAAAGGATATCAGACATTGCTCCCTGATGAATGGCAGAAGTAAATCCTTGATGGATTCTAGAATAAATTTGCGTAAAACATCCGGAAGGAATCACGCTGATAAGGTTATCCTAGAAGTAGAAATCCTAGAGATATCTCGGAATCAATTTCTAGAGCAATTTCGGAAAGAGTTTTACTGAAATCCAGAAACTTCTAAAGTAGTCTCAGAAGGTATTACTTGAGAAATCCAGGAAATAATCTCTGGAAGAATATCGTGGAAACGTCCTGGAGGATTCTCCTAGCAAGAGCTCATGAAGGAATTCCAGACGCAACCTCTTAAGGAATCTCGCAAGAAGCTTCTGAAAGAGTCCTGGCACAAATTTTTGGGGGAACTGCGAAGGATTCCTTAAAGAAATCTCGAATGGAATTCCTGTAGAATCCCAGAAGGACCGACCCTCTGGAGGGGTGACACGGTGGTAATCAAGTCATAAATCAGCACACTTTCCCACGCACGTGAACCTGGCACGTAAGCTGGTGGAATTTTTCCAAGTCCGAAACTGACGAATTGTTAACAACAAGGCCATGAAACATCAAAGACACAGAAAAAATTACCTTAGCAACTACGACATGCAGTGCCCTATAGAGAATCTATCCAACAAGCATCTTTCGAACACTTTTTTTTACTACAGTGATGTTCCGATTTTATCACGGCCTCCACGCGTCAGTCTTTCATTTTTCAGTTATTTTCTGTTACATTTGAGAGCAATTGTTTCCCCTTTCCTTCAAGATAAATGTTGATGGCGCGTTGTGCAACGTTAAAAATATTGAAAACTCGTATAGGTTTTGTAGAATATTTAAAAGACTTTTCAAAAAGGGCCGTGATAAAATCGGAACAATACTGTACAACAATTTCTTTTTTACAGGATTATTCCTACAATTTCTCCGAGAATGGCTTCAAGTATGTTCCTCTTGATTATTCCTCTAGAAGTTTTCATAAAATTCCATCAGTAATTTCTCTGAGAATTACTTATGAGTTTTTTAAGAATCCCTGCTGAAGTTACTATGAGAATTCCCCCAAAAATGCGTTAAAGATATCATCTTAAAATTCTACCCGGCATGAGCTCAAAAATGTTTTATAGAAATGCCTTTCAGAATTTCTTCGGATGATTCTCCAAAATACATTGATTGAACCATCAATATCATCAAAATACATTCAGGATTTACTGCAATGATTTTTCTGTTTGTATTTTTAGGTTATCCTTCGAGGAATGTTTATGGAAATCATTCCTGTGGAACGGACCTGGTGTGATGGTTAGAACACTTGACTATCACGCCGAGGACCTGGGATCGAATCCCACTCCCGACAAACTCGCAAAATGTGAGTTCTTCCTTCGGAAGGGAAGTGAAGCGTGGGTCCCGAGATGAACTAGCCTAGGGCTAAAAATCTCGTTAATACAGACAAAAAAAAAATCATTTCTCAGGGGAATGATTTCAAAATCTTTTGAGGAAATGGAGGAATATAAATTCTTCCTGGAATTCCATCCATCTGCTCTCACAAAACTGCTCATAAATTTTTGCAAAACATTTTGAAAGGATTTCTCTGAAATTTCCGATATAATTCATTCAGTAACTACATCTAAAAATCATTAACAATTCAAAAGAATTGTTCAACGAACTCATTTGAAGTTCCTTTAAATTGCTTCAGAAATGTGTTCAAATACCTCTTTCTGTTTTGCAACAAAGTCGCTGGAGAAGATCAACTACCAATCGAGCTTCTAAAATACGGTGAAGAAGCACTGGTGAGAGCAGTACACTGGGTCATTACCAATATTTGGGAGGAGGATGTATTACCGGAGGGGTGGATGGAAGGTACCGTGTGTCCCATCTACAAAAAGGGCGACAAGTTTAATTGCGGGAACTATCACACTACTAAGCGCTGCCTACAAGATACTCTCTCAAATTTTATGCCACCGTCCATCACCGATTCCAAGAGAATTCGTGGGGCAATAGCAGGCTGAATTCATGGGTGAACGCACTACAACGAACCAGATATTCGCCATCCGCCAGGTGTTGCAGAAATGCCGAGAATACAACGTGCCCACTTGTTCATCGATTTCAAATCGGCGTATGATACAATCGATCGAGAACAGCTATGGCAGATTATGAACGAATACTGATCCGATTGATCAAGGCGATGATGAATCAAACTTAAGTGATGTGCGTAGTTCGAGTATCAGGGACACTCTCGAGTGCCTTCGAATCACGTAGAGGGTTACGGCAAAGTGATGGTCTTTCGTGATTGTTGTTCTACATTGCTTTAGAGGGTGTAATAAGGAGAGTGGGGATAAAAACGAGTGGAACGATTTTCACGAAGTTCTTTCAGCTATTTGGTTTCGCTGATGATGTTGATATTATTGCTCGTAAATTTGAGACGATGGCGGAAACGATCCAACTAAAGAGTAAAGCCAGGCGAATCGGATTAGTCATTAATGTGTCGAAGACAAAGTACATGATGGTAAAGGGCGCCCGCCACCCCGAGTTTATATTATCGTCGCACCACCAAATCGAAGTCGTCGCTAGAAGCACATGCGAATTTGCAGCTGCGAAGTAAATTTGAATCTATTTTTTCTGTTGCGCATCATTAAGCTAATTAAGAGCAACAATATGCACTAATCCAAATTGAGTTGCGACATTTCTAAGTAGGTTAAAAATCAATTATCGCACGTTCGGTCACTTTGTATTTCGACCAAAAGCATAATATCGACGGTAATGAAATCGAGATGATTGAAGAATTCGTCTTCTTGGGCTCACTGGTGACCGCCGACAACGACACCAGCAGAGAAATTCAAAGACGCATTGTGACCGGACTTTGGACTCCGCACAACTCTAAGATCGAACAAAGTTTGCCGTAACACGAAGTTAACGATCTACAAAACGCTGATTAAACCGGTAGTCTTCTATGGGCACGAAACATGGACTCTACGTGCAGAGGGCCAACGCGCCCTTGGAGTTTTTAAACGGCAGGTGCTGCGTACCATCTACGGCGGAGTGCAGATGGAAGACGGGACTTGAAGAAGGCGAATAAACCACGAACTGCATCAGATGCTGAGAGAACTGCTCCACGAATTCTTCTGAGTTCCTTTGAAAATTTACCCAGAAACTTACTCCAGATTTTTTTTTTCAAATATCTCTCCAAGGTTTCAGCAATGTTTATAAGCATAATGCTTGAAGCATTATTTTATGAATTGACTGATGATTCCTTAGCATTTCTATTGAAAATTCTCTACAAACTTCTATAAAAGCAAAAATCTGTCAAGAATTTCTCCTAGCATTCCTCCAAAACCTTCTCCAAATGTTTTAAAACCAAAAGACTGATCATGAAATGGGTTCTGGAAGGATTCAAATCCACGTGTCCGTATACCTAGTACGAAGCTTTAACAAACTAAACCATAGAACAAGTTTCTGCAGTTGCTCTTGTGTGCCTTGAATAGACATAATCTTTATGTTGAAGCAACATAGTTGATGGCGAAACGAGCATAGTTTCTAATAAGAATCACACAGATTTGAAGTGAATTAGAAACAACTACAATCCACTAGCAACGCTTCCGCATCCTCCTACGTAAATGGAATCTACATTTCGTAGAACTTTCTCTACCCAATCTCACAAATTCAAACGCAAATGCTCACCATTCTGTCACTACAAGCGACATCATTTTGTTTGTTTCCTCAACTTCGCATACAGATCGATACAGAGTACAAACAAACATCACTACCGGTGGTGTATAAGCCACAACGGAGCGAAGACGAGACCCAATAGCATTCGTTTATTAAGTCGATAACAACTTATCACAGAGATAAGCGACTAATAAGAGGGTCGTCCGTCGTCTTCTCCGTAGCTCGGCTGAAGATAGGCCTTATCGGGGGTGTATCTTGTCTCACGGCGGGCCTGATCATTGTGTGTCTTTCAGCTTTATTTTGCGTAAAGTGAAGTCGTGCAGAGGGTGATTTTGGCGAACGAGAACAAGTGAGTACCTAAGAAGATGTGTTCAATCTTAAGG
Organism: Aedes albopictus; assembly: GCF_035046485.1. Lineage (NCBI taxonomy): Eukaryota > Metazoa > Arthropoda > Insecta > Diptera > Culicidae > Aedes > Aedes albopictus. The sequence goes on from NC_085136.1 coordinate 92,811,139, forward strand.
AATGGGGAAAGAAGTGAAGTGAAGAGTGATGTGTCTATACCTACATTGCTACTATCGCATTTCTCACTTTGCTCCACTATCTACTATCCCGAGTCAGTCACGCTTTACAGCAAGATGAGTTTGTTCAATTATCACCTTTTCGTCATTCTTGGTGGATGACTATAGCGATGCGGAACGAATCTTATCTTATTCTCAATTCCGATACGCCTGACTAAGTCTCTAATGATCGATTTCTGTTCGATACCCTTCACATTCAAGCATCACATTGCCAGAGGAACCGACCCGGAGATGATGTCCAGTAAGTTACCGATTTTTTTCCAGTTTTCTTCCAGTAGAATTCCCATTATAGCTAGCCAGTAGACTCATAATCACATTCTTTCATCCACATTCACATTGCTTATCCAATTGGACTTGTTATCGCATGGGTAAAATTTGGTCACGCTTCCAATTCGAATCATTTCGAATATGAAAATATCATTCAAATGAAAATGTATTGAACTAACGCAGAAGTCCCTTTCGTGAAACTTAAAATAGAATTGTTCGATGAGACAAGCTCCAGTGGTGGAAATGCTGTTCGGAATGCGTTACTGGTAGCAGCCGGAGTTGGAGTAGCCACCCTAGCCGGGTATGGCATCTACAAGCTAGCGCTGAAATACCTGGAAAACGTTCCACCCAAAGAGTGAGTAACCGTATCTCAACACCAGTCCTCGGTAGTTCAACAACCCGTTCATCCTTCCGTAGATGGCGCCGGGTAGGCGAGATAACCGACCTCCACGTCTACCCCATCAAATCGTGCGGTTCCGTCCGCGTCAGCGAGATCAACTGCTCCAACCTGGGACCTCGGATCGCTCTTCTTCGGGACCGTATCTTCATGGTGGTTCAATCCGATGGATCGTTCATCACCGGTCGTGGCCACCCTTCGCTGGTAATGGTCCAGCCTCGGTTTGACGAGAACCACGAAACGATGACCCTGTCGGCGCCGGGAATGATGGACATCAGTGTGGACGTGAAGCGATTACTATCCGTAGAACCGGTTAAGGCCTCCGTTTGGGGTCAGACTGTGACGGCGGTCGATTGCGGTGAGGAAGTCGCCCGGTGGTTGTCCCGATTCATCCTGAGCGAAGATTTCGGTCTACGCTTGATGTTCTATCCACTGGACTACCCCACACGAGATGTCCGGGAGAAGAACAAGATTCACCTCAAGTTGACTGCTCGGGATTCGGGGGCTCTGCACGACGCTACCAGTTATATGTTGCTGTCGGAAGCGTCGGTTACGGATGTGAACTCGAGGTTGGAGAAACCGGTGACGGCTGTGCAGTACCGGCCGAATATGGTCGTGAAGGGACCAGGGGCGTTCGAGGAAGACGACTGGAAGTGGATCAAAATTGGGGAGACGATCTACAAGAATGTGAAACCGTGCACCAGGTGAGTCAGATATGATAGCATGGTGATAGCCTTGACTTTGTCTAGTTCTGGTTGTAGCTGGCTATACTATCAGTTATTGTTTTGTCAAACTGTTGTTATCGGGATGAGCTTGATTGTATACATCTGAGGGGAAGCTGATGTAATAACTTTTAATATTGTAGATCCTCATGTTGCCAACCACAATGGTCTGAATTATCAATTTTTAAGGAGAAAAACTTGTATTTCTCTTCTCGCAAAATTTAGATGATGGGTGTTTTCCAAAGAGTGGTTTGCAATCAATGATGGTTGCACCTTTGTCCTAAATAGTTGAATATGGTGATTGGTGGTCGGTCACCATCCCCACACTCTTTTATCCATAAAAGTTACGTCGCAAAGGATGCGGCAATAGTGCTGGATAACGTAAATAGACAATTGATGAACAGTTAAAACTGGAGTTTTTGATCTAATACTTTTTTGTGCCTTATTCTATGGTAGTTGAAACGTATCCACTGAACTTCCAGATCTTATTATTTCGTATCATTGCCATTGTATTTTATTTTTCTTACATTTCATTTTCTATGAGATTTAAGGAGTATCAGAATGTTTTAGAGGAATTTCAATGGAGTTTTAGAGATGGTTCTGAGGGATCTTCAACATTTTAAGGCGGTTTTTGGCGAGGGGACTACACAACGAAACTTGGGTTGATGATAATAAAAAATTCTCTGAAAATGCATGCCTTTCGTCCAACATCTTATTCCGTGCACGACACACTCATCTCCAAATCTGATGCATCTTTTTACGTCAGATTGACAAAGCCGTCTGAAAAATCTTTGTTTGCCATCTGGAAATTTGATGCGCATCTACCGGAAGCAAGAAGGCATTTTCTGGATGTGTTGTCCTCCTCGGTTTTAGGTAACTTTCAAGTGAGTTTCAGGAGATTTTAAGATGGGCTTTGAGACTTTTTGAAGGCGTTTCTGAACGTTTAAAGAGTTTGAAGAAGCTATCAATAGAGTTTCATAACGTTTTAAGGCGTTAAAGGAGATATTCAAAGTGGTTTCTGGAGGTTTCATGGGTAACAGAAAATAATAAAAATAGAAAGAATGTCATCTCTTGTCTATTTCTATAGTCCTGTCCAATGAATCAGGTTGAACATGGTTGAAGTTACTGCAATCCGCTCTTACCCATTTGTTGACAAATAGGTAAGAGCAGGATGCATCAACTTCGACCATGTTCAAACTACTCCATTGAACAAGACTTATGTAAACGTCAAGCGACAATAGGATACTGCAAGATGACGTCACGAAGCCGTGCACTGACAGTTCAGCGAGCTTGTTTACATGGACTTAGTCTCTGGCGGAGATCCGGCAAAACTGTTTTCCGATACAATTTCAGTAAAACGGTAATTAGACGATTGGTTTTGTACTAGTAGAGATGAAAATGATCGATATTTCTGTATCATAATGGATTCGGGACGGAAAACGTAAATTCAATTTTCGCCGATCGTTAAACATTCTAACACCTTGTAAACGAGCTCGCTGAACTGTCAGACAAAGTGAGGTTAGATCAGGTGCTTGCAGTACCCTATACAAGTGGTACTCTCTTAGCGTATCAAGGTGGAAGCTCTCTGTATCAGTGTTGGTTATTTGTCATGAGGGGAGGTGGTGTGCGTTTGTTTTGTTATGCAATCAGCAACACATCCAACCGCATGAAGATTTAATTTTCATCCATAAATAGCGCTGCGGTATTCAGGCGTTCTTGATATTGCGGCGCTCATAATAAATCCACATTGAGCGGCGGCGATATGGCCGCTAGGAGATACCCGCAATACAGACGCAATGTCAAAACCGAACAGATACTGTCACCCACCCAGCAGCATCGCAGCAGCCTTCAGGCTGTTCAAATCAAAACAAAAGTTAGCACAATGGCAACTCTGGTGGCCAGAAATCGTAAGAATGTTTATCGTGACATTGTTCCACTAATATATGCATACTCATCACCTTATCGGCTTTGTAAGAATATGGATGATAATAGATCATGCTGCAGGAAAATGTGGCTTCACTTTTTTCATTTCGTCATTGCGTCTGTATCGCGTGCATTTCCTCGCGGCCATATCGCCGCAGCCTCATGTGGATTTGATATAAGCGCCGCATACAGAATTTTTGACCATCTGGTGCTCATAGTGGTGCGGTCATATTTTGGCAACTTGGTGGGAAAGAAGAAGACAAACGCGTTTCGCGGATTTATCTTGCAAGGCACAATATTCATATTCTTTGGTATCCGGGAAGATGGAAGCGATTTTCGTGTTTTCAGAATGTTTTCAAGGGTTCGTCCATTAATTACGTAAGGGTTTATGAGGGGAGGGGGGGTTTGAGAAATCTTACGCGCCATACAAAAAATTTTGGGTACTCATACAAAAAATCTTACCAGGGGGAAGGGGTATCAGAAAATCGCAAAAATTCCCTTACGTAATTAATGGACAGTCCCCAAGGTGGTTTAAGTGATGTTTCAGAGACGTGACGAATGGTTTCAAGACGTTACAAGCGGATCAGGGGGTTAAGTGAGTTTGTGTGAGAAACTCAAAGTGGTTTTAGAGCAGCTTCAAATCTTTTTTTTTGTGATTTCAGGTAGCTGAAAAGACATTTCAAAGGGCTTTCAAGTGATTATCAGGAGGTGTTATAACGTTTTCTAGGAGATTCCAGAGATGCTTAAGTGAGTTTTAGCGTGCCATCAGGAGGTTCTGGGTTAGGAAATTTTCAAGAAAGTTTCAGGCGATTTCAAGCAGGGATTGTCGACATGCACAGTGCGGTGCCTGTGTTTCACACAATCTCAAGTGCTGGTCTCCTGTTTTGCCGAGAGACAGAGACGTATGAGTGAGAGCTTGCGTAACTGTGTGAGAGACAAATCGCAGCACCAGCTCTACGGAGAGAGTGCTTGGCACAGTGCATTTGTTTCATACTTCCGATATACAGAAAAAACACTTAATAAATGAATTGCAGAGTTTGTGTTTTCGGAAAGGTTGTTAAGCTTGCCATGGATTTAGAAGTGATGCGAAATTTCACCAATCTTGCGTAGAGTCAAGCACTGCGTCAAGCACAGAGACAAACCAGAGAGAGTGTATACGACAGAGTGCGAGAGACAGGAGATCGTCAGTGCTCGGTAAAGAAAGTGTGAAACACACAACCGATTGCACGTACTCGCCTACCTTTAGATTCGCCTTGACGGAGGCTCTCTGAGAGAATTGCGCTGTGCGTGAAAACAATTTTTTTTTAACATGGGAAAGCATTTTCAAATGCTTCTAATTCATTATAGAAATTTTTTTAAGCAAAACGTTCTTAATGTTATCGAATGAGATTTTGATACGCTATATTATAGACATAACATTGTGATTTAAAAACGTTTTGTCTAAAACCAGTTATAGTGTAGCTAATTGAAAGTATATTGCAAAACATTAACTCTTTTTTCAATCTGAAGTCCCTAAAATATTTTAGAAGCATTTGAAAATGCAGCTCCTATCCTTTCCCATTTTAAAAAAATTGTTTTCACGCACAGCGCAATTCTCTCAAAGAGTTCCGTCAAGGCGAATTGTTGTGCTGTCTCGTACCTAATCGTACCTAATTTTGAGTTTCTCATTTTCTCTGTGTTGGTGTTTATCAGAGATTCCTCTATTAATTTCCCCAAGGGAATTTCTCCAAAGATTATTTCATTGATTCTCCCGGGATTTCTTCTAGGAAATGTTCGGCCTTCTATCAGGGATTACTTAATCAATTCATTACAGGATTTATTCAGGGATTTCTTGGGGGATTCTTTTACAGGTTATTTTCGAGACTGGATCAAGGAATCTCCAGGATTCCTTTAGGTATTTCTTGGGCTTGGATTAATCTCTGGATTTTTTGAACATTTCTCTCAAATTCTCTTTAGAGATTTCTCCCGAGATTCATTCAAGCAATCCGGGGTTCCGGGATTTTCACCCCGGACTCCCTTAGCCATTTTTCACGTATTCCTCCCGAGATTGATTAAGAAATTCTTCCTGGATAATTTCAGAGGCACTTCCATAGATTTCGTCATTGATTTCTCATAAAGTTCCATTGGGTATTCCTCCCGGGATTCCTTTAGAAATTCGCCTAAAGCTTCGGTCGAGGATTCATCAATGGATTGCACCAGGGATTCCACCACGGATTTCTGTAGAGATACCGCCAGGAATTTCTTCATTGATTTCTCCCGAGATTCTTTTATAAATTTCTTTTAACATTTTTTCCGGGATTCCATTAATGATTTCCATCAGTATTCTATCCTGGATTCTTTAATTTATCCATAATCCCTCCGGAGATTCCCCCTGGGATTACTACAGAGTATTCATCCGAGACTCCTACAGGGATACTTACGAGCATTCAGTCAAGGATTCCTTCTGGCACTTCTTCATTGAATCTTCCCGGGATTCCTTCCAGGATTTTCCCGGGACTGCCTCAGAGATCATCATTAGGAATTCCTCCAGCATTCTTCCTGGATTTTCTCCTGGAATTTTTAGGTATTTCTCCATAGATTCCTTCAAACATTGCTCTTCGGATTACTACATTGATTTTTCTCAGGTTTGCTCAAGAAATTCCTTTGAAGGTTCATATAGGAGTTCCTTCAAGAACTCTTCCCGGGATTTATTTGAGGATTTCTTTTGGAATCTTGTAACATTCCTTAATTAATTTCTCTCTGGATTTCCACTGGAATTCTTTGAGGTGTTTCTCCAAAAAAAATAATTAAGAATTCCTATGGAGATTTGAAAAAAGAAACTCGTCCTCTCGATGAGACTCGAACTCTGCACACCAAAAATTTCTGAAAATCACACACGTAAACAAATTGGATGGACATGTACATATCTATAGGGGACTTCGAAGGTGATGATTTTGTTTGCGATTTTCTGTGAGAAAGTGAAGGAGGGAAGATTTTTTGCTTTTTTTCACTCATACGCCCATAAGAAACCCCGTAGGAAGAAAGAGATTTTCCCGGCTGATCAACCTTCGTAGTCACGAATTCCATTTCACTGAATTTTACTGAAATATTTAACCTCAATTTCTCCATTTCTTAACCTCAATTTCTCTATTTCTTACGCACTCCAGTTTTTGAAAAATCTAGTTTTTGGAAGAAATTCTAACAGCCTCCTCCTCTTCTTGGCGTAACGTCCTCATTGGGACAAAGCCTGCTTCTCAGCTTAGTGTTCTATGAGCACTTCCACAGTTTTTAACTGAGAGCTTCCTCTGCCAATGACCATTTTGCATGTGTATATTGTGTGGCAGGCACGAAGATACTCTATGCCCAAGGAAGTCAAGGAAATTTCCTTTACGAAAAGATCCAGGACCGACCGGGAATCGAACCCGTCACCCTCAGCATGGTCATGCTGAATACCCGTGCGTTTACTGCCGCGGCTATATGAGCCCTTGAGCTCTAACAGCCAAACACAGCCAATTCTGCAGGATTTCTCTCGAAGGTTCTTCCATAAATTCCTTCCGAAGTTCTTACAAGAATCACTCCCAGGATTCCTTCTCTAAGTCCTCGCGGGTCACGGGATTCTTGCATTAATTCCTCTCTGGTTTGCTTTAGGGATTCAATCAGAGTTTCTTCAATGATTATTCCCGGGGTTCCTTAAGAGAATTTCCAAGGAATCTTTAAGGCATTTCTTCCGCCATTTTTTCAGGTATTTTATTTATTGAGGGATATCCTCGCTCAGACGTTCCATCATTCTTTCAGGAAATTCTTCTGAGTTCTCTCGGAATTCCCGCCTTGGTTTCTCCTGGGATTCCTTCCAAGATTGTTTTGGAAATTCTTTCATGATTCTCTCAGAGACTCCAGTTAAGATTATATCACAGATGGTTCCCGGAATTCCTTCGGGGATATGTGCTGAGCTTCCTTCTGGATTCTTTCAGGGGTTTCTCCAGGAATTTCATTCGAGAATCGTCCAGAGATTCCTCCTAGCGCTTCTAAAGTCCAGAGATTCCATCCACTTGATGAGGAAGAACAAATGAAACCTGGAAGGCCATCAAATTTGTCGTTTGCGCTCTTTCATTTACGACAGATCACTACAGAAGAGGTAGCTCGAAAATGACTTAAGGGTAAAGTCTTCGGTATACCAATCCGTGTGGTCGACTAATGATAAGAGGAGAAGAGACGCCTGTAAGATAGGCAACAGTTTCAACACTAAATAAATTAATCTGGCTCTTCATATACATATGATCATCTATCTATCTATCTATATATATAAAAATGAATTTCTGTCTGTCTGTCTGTCTGACCGCTATGCATTCAGAAACTACTGAACTGATGGGTATGAAATTTTGTATGTGTGTATTTTTGGGGCCGGGGAAGGATCTTAGCTTGGTGCGGGACCTCTCCGGTCTCTGGAACGGGGTGCTCCCATACTGATGATATCGCGGGGGACGTCCCTACGGAGCTGTGTGTCAAAACACACAGTAAGCAGGCAGTACGACGTTTGCCGGGACAGCTAGTAAGAGATAAATATATTTAGGGTGCAAGTTAAGGGAAGGATGAATTGAGATTTGAATTGGGGCCTGTCCATAAACTACGCAGACTCTGAGGGGGGGAAGGGGGGTCTGGCCAAAGTCTACGGTCCATACAAATTTCGAAAATTTTGTATGGGCGAAAGTCTACGAGGGGGGGGGGGAGGGTCTGAGATTGTGAAAATTGAATCTACGTAGTTTATGGACAGCGCGTTACCTTATGACAACTAAAATTAATTGGCTCGTTAGCTTAGTTGGAAAAGCACTTATCTAGCGAATAAGAGTCGTGAGTTCAAATCTCACCTGAGCTGTTGTTTTTTTCGGAATTTCACTAATAATTTATCAATCTTTTTCATATACAGGGGGTGGCCAAAATGTTTGGGATAGGCAACTTTTTTTCCTTATAAGAAAAATCAACATGCTGTAAATTTTCATAGAGTGCATAAAAAAATCTCAAATTTTGACTGTTTGTCAACCTGTTATATGTGCATCATTGGTACAAATTTGGGCTCGATTGAATAAATTTTCGCGAAGTAAGAACCGTTCGGGTAAACACTATTTTTTACACAACTCATTTTTATGCTGTCATATCTCGGAAACCAGTGAACCGAATAGTAAGAAATCAAAGCTTGTTTTTCTCAGAGATGGCGCCACCACATAAAAAGTAAAATCATTTTTCTTGTATGGACAAATCGCTGGCTTGCACTTGTTCCGCATCGCAGCGATTTGTGCCTTGGGGCAAAAAGTTGCAAATTAGAAACAAAATCATTATCCCTACGCGTTTCTTCTGAATTCATTGCAGTAACAGAGAATTGATTACATCACCATACAAATTTCAAGTTGTTTACTCCTTTTTTCTGACTGGCATTTTCCACCCGTGTTGCACATGATGTTTCGAGTGGATAGGTGCCAGGCGGCGCCGCTGTATATGTGAAAAACACATGGAACACGAGCGCCGTCTATGATTCCGTAGCGCAAACTTTTCTGCTTGTTTACACTGTTATCACGTTTACCGCATTTATCAGAAAAGCGCCACTACCGGCACTTTAGCAAAGGCACAGCTGCTTACTTCCTATTGAATGATTTTTTTACGTTTATCAACAATATATTGATACTTAATACAACGTTATAAAATGTAATATTTTCTCACGGCGAATTAAGTTATACCACAGATAACAGACGTTTATGCTTATATTGGCAATGTGTGTGAAAATGCTTAACTGCCATTCTGTATTTAACGAGCAGCTGAGACTCATGTGGCAATCATTTAGAGATGGCGCAGTGATCGATAGTCAGTGATCGCTTTCAAGATTGCATGCACTACGCAATTCTACACTCAAGATTGTATTCGATCTTGAATAAAACTGGAACTTTGAACTATTCTTGCATTCAAGTTCGATGTAATGTCGCAATAAGTTGAGTAGATGGCGGTAGTGATCCAACGTATATCGTTTTGAACACTTACACAGGATTCTGCGAAAAATTTGTACTAGCATAAACATCTGTTATCTTTGGTTATACCAGGTTGAATTTTTTACCCATATAGAGGAAAATAAGTCAAATTTACAATATCACACAAAAATTAATAAATGTGTTCTTCCTTTAGTCTTAATAGACTCTAATATATCTGATAAAAGATAAATTGAAAACAGAAGTGGAAAATCTTTGGACATCAACACTAAAATTTATTGACATTGACGTAAAAGAATTACATTTTTTCGAGAAAAATCCAAAAAGTGTCAATCCATGATAACTTTTTTCAACGTTCTAAAAGTATCTATGTTTTAATAGTTTGTGAAGCATTTGTATATTGTTGGTGTACGTTGGAAATTTCATTTAATTCGGTTCACTGGTTTCCGACATATGACAGCTCGAAAATGAGTTGTCTAAAAAATGGTGTTTTACCCGAACGGTTCTAACTTTGCAAAAGATGAATAAATCGAGCCCAAATTTGTACCAATGATGCACATATAATAGGTTGACAAACAGTCAAAATTTGAGATTTTTTTATGAACTCTATGAAAAGTTATAGCATGTTGAACTTTTTTGTGAGAGAAACAAATTTGCCTATATCAAACATTTTGGCCATCCCCTGTATATATGTCGAGTTTCATTAAATATCATGCTTTTTTCAGAAAAAATGTTCAATATTTTTTGTTAGATTCCAGGTATTAAGTTATCTCGCAAACTAAACAAATATCACAAAAATTTGCTACATCTAATACTAGCTGCTGATTCCTAATAACTTAACCAAAACCAGTAAAACTGTTGCAGTACTATGATATTTCCAAGTGAATTGATTTGATGTCACAGAATTTTATAAAAATCTTAGATTTCTGAGGGATTACAAAATCTTGAAACATGGTTAGTTAAGAATGCAGTGTAGAAGATTTCAGCAAACTTAGATACACAAATAGAATGTTCTGGACCATTATGATGATTGTTCATTATCATGCGTTTGATCATTATGTCTTGGAGGCCTGAAATACTATCTTGCACATGAGTTTTGAATGATTATTTTTGAACGACCATTGAAAAAGATGTTTAATAACTTTGGGTAGACGCATCTATTCTAAAATCTTTAAAATGGACGTTGCTCTTGAAACGTGTCCGGATTGGAGATCCAATATATATTTTGGAATCTAAATGATTCTTTCTCTAAATTCCGAAAATTTAAAACTTAAGTAAAACATTTTTAAGAGAAAACCAGAAATTCTATAGAATATTCAAAAGTTGAGATAAATTTTGAAAATATGACGTGAAGGAATACTTTCAAATGCATCAAACAATAAAAGACGTTCCCATATATTGATTTATATATTTGATCAGAATGTTAAAGATGACGACAGTTTTATGTGGTTTAGGCAGTGTTGAAAATACTCACTTGAAAAAAGTTATATTCATTGTTTTACATTGTAGTTTTATTAAAAGTTTGCCAAATAAAGTTGAAATCGTACAGGCAAACAAAAGGCGTTAGTTAACTGCGAGTATGAGGTGAGTGAAATATACTCATTACCCGAGCAAAGTCTGATAGCAAATTGAAAACTAATTTTGATGTTGTGATATTGCAAATTTTGATAACTCAGGTCGATGTCGTTTTGGTCGTTTTAACGGTTAAAACATCAAAAATGAGAGCAGAAAAATGTTCCTGTGACAGCAAATTGAAAACCATTCCTGCTATCGATGATAGCAAATTGATATCTGTTTTTGTTATCAGCGCAAGAAAAATGAAAAATCGTTAAATGTAGAGTTTTTCGGTTGATATCAAATCCTAAATGCAATAATACAATTGCACTAATGATATATCCCTGGAATTACTTCACATAGTTTATTAAAAGATTTAAAAACTATTTTAACACTAAATATTTACATTATTTCAAAATGACAGCAAACCGAAAGCAAAATTTGAAATCAAATTAAGTAAAGATAAAATGATATCAAAATGTGATATCAATTTGTTGCTGAATACAAATCATGTTTTCGATTTGCTGTGATTTTGTTGTTGGACTCTGCTCGGGTATTCTCACAGCTCTCTCACGACTTTAGTATGCGTGTGCGACTTTTACTTTATGCGGCAAAATTTTAGACAACACTCCAATGTAAATGTCCTTCATACACCATTTATGATAGCATGCTTCTGAACTGAGATAGAAGCAAGTGAGCATTACACTTTCAAGTGAGTATTACCAACACTGGTTTTAGGCTCTGTAACCGGCTTAGGGTTAACATTCTTTTACCCCTCTTATACCCAACCCCGCCCTTAGACGTGGTGTAGACTAAGCATTTTTGTATCTTCTTTTCTTGCCAAATCACAAATTTTAAAGTTTTGGCAGATATCTAGGACTGTTTTTTTTATCTCAAAATAGTTTTTGGTGTATTTTAAAATATATTTACATTTTTAAAAAATCATTTAAAAATTCATGTTTTGGTTCCCTATCAGATGTCATTATTTCTTTTGTATTGAATCGCAACAATTTTTAAAT